>NC_082730.1:36630036-37255036 GCF_030144855.1 Hypanus sabinus | reverse complement strand
TAAGATATGTAAATATGGCCTTGGATGTAAAGGATCAGATGCCACCATTTGATAAGCATGGAAGTTGCTTTTGATCAATATTAATTCTCAAGCAAAAGTCAGCAATAACAAATTATTGTTTTTTTTAATTATGTTTATATCCTTGGGACCTAAGTGTGCACTTAATTAACTGTTGTGTATGCTTAGAGAACAAAGGCAGCTTCACTTCAAAGTAATCAATTGGCTTTGAAACACTTTAGTAATCCTGAAGGTGTGAAAGATGTAAAATAAATGTTTTTTTACATTTTCCATCTGGGTTATACTTGTTCTTTTTTCATTTACATATTTGATGTGGTGATGGCTGTGGTTCGATTAGGTTACATTATTACAACATATATTTCATTCAAATACCTACAGTAGAAACAATTGGAATTCATTTTTCTCTGTGTTCATTGTACAATCCTTTCAGTACATTCTGTCACAATGCATTATCACCGCTCATGATTACTCCTTAAACAATGCTTTCATGAAGCATTTGAGAGACTGTTACACAGGGCCCTGCGTTGTGGTGTTCATATGCAGCAGTATCCTAGATTTGTGTCCTTCTCCACAAAACCTTTGAACTAATCTTCAGTGTATCCCCCAGGATGCATTCCTGCATTTGGAATTTGCAAATCAGCTGCATTTGCTTGCAGACATCTTCTCACACTGGAAGGCCAAAAATGTTTCAGGCAGACGACAGTAAGTCTGTCACTAAATTGATGTGATTTGCAGCAGCTGATGATGTTATTCTCATTATATGTCGGTGGACATAATGGGGGGGGGAGGGGGAGGTTGGATTTCATTGAAGCTGACTGAACATTGAAAGGTCAAGATAGATTGGACATGGAGAGGGTATTTCCTATAATGGGGAAGTCTAAATCTAGAGGGCACAGCCTTAGAGTTAAGAACAGAGTTAAGGAATATCTTTTTTAGCCAGTTGGAGGTGAACTAGTGGAATTCATCATCATAGATGTCTTCAGAGGCCAAGTCATTAGGTAGATTTAAGGCAGAGGTTGATAGGTTTTTGATTAGTTAGGGCATCAGAGGTGGCGGGAGAAGGCAGGAAAATAGGGTTGAGAGAACAATAAATCAGCCTTAATGAAATGGTAGAGTAGACTGGATCGGCCAAAATGACATAATTCTGCTCCCGTGTCTTATGGTCCTCAATGAGTATGCAAGGTCTTGACATTTATTTTGGGAGCCTGAAAAATGAGACATTCTACTAGACCCTTCTTTCTCAGTTAAATAAAATATTCCCAAATGGCCTTTATGTTGGAGGTGAAATTAAAAACACAAAAAAATTAATTTGAAGTTAGGAAAATTGTAATTTTGTTGCTAGCACTTCCATTATGCATATCATATTTCACTGCAACAAAGTTAAAACTTCAAAATTATCTGATAAATGTAAATTCATCAGCATAATTAGATGTTTTTGCTATAGTTCTATATTTCTGATTTATATTATTAACATTAAGATGAAAAATTGAAAGTGAATGAAAATATAAAAGAGAAGGAATTTTACCAATTGCTCATTATGTGGCACATTTGATATTCTGTTTGGAGCTAATGGAAACAAATGGAACATTCATTAGGAGACCAATATGATTCTGTTTGTTTACTATCTCAGTCCATGTCACTTGCCTGCTATATCTGACTCCTACTGTAGTCTGCAATATGCCTGTTTAAAGCAGAATTATTCTGAAAATGTGAAGTAAAATGAACTGTTGGAAATACCCAATAGGTCAGGCCATATCCACGGAAAGGGAACTTGAATAAACATTTCAGGCTTATGACCTGTCGAATCCAGTCAGATCAATTTTATTGCCAAGTACACAAGGGCAGATCCAGAGAAATTATATTTTGTGAAAACAAAGAAACTTCAGCTGCTGGGAAAAAAAAATCAGAAAATGCAGGAAAACTTTGGCAGGTCAAGCAGCATCCAGGAGAAGAGAAACCGCCAAATTTTAGTGTCAATGCTGTTGTCAGGGTGGTGTTAGGGGAAGATGGAAGTTAACTGTGTTTTGAATCTATGCAGAAGGTGCAGTGCAGAGCACAAAAGGAAGAATATTTTACTCAACAGTAGAAGCGGTGACAGAGCTGGTGGGAAAAGTTAGTGAAATAACATCGTATAGGTTTGGAGGGGAAGGGGGGGGGAGTGTAAATAGGAAAGGATTAATACAACTGAAATTACCAAAAGAAAAAAGAAAGAAAGCAGAAAATTCAGGAATCTGAGTTACAAGGCTGTAGTGGCTAAGCAACTAAACCTCTTGAACTTAAAAACTGCCATTGCAAACTTTTACCATATTTCATGACAGCAGAGAAGTCTTAACATCTAAAGTCTTAAGTCTCAACGCCTCAATCTTATGTCAGCTTTTAGGGCAATCCCATTCTCCCACTTATTCTTTCTCACATGCTCATGAATATCTCCAGCTCTCCATACCCCTGTCACACACATACAACAGGAGTAACTTACAATGGCCAATTAACCGGGCAACCTACACATCTTCCGTTTTGGGCAAGAACTATCACACATGGGGAAAACAATTACAGGGTGAACATGGCAAGCATCAGAGATCTGATTGGAACCTGGTTCGCAGTGGCTTTGAACAATAGCATATCCTACATACAAATGTGTTCTTTGATACATTTCTTCAATTTCAATGTACCCTTCTGTTGAATTTGACATTTATTTTGAAATGCAAATGGTTGGCAAGCATACTTCATTGCTTCGACCTATGTAATTACGTAATTTACTGAATTAGTAATTAACGTTTCAGCTTCATCAGTGGACTATCTAAGGAGACACATATGTGATAAATAGATCTTGTAGAAATATTTAAATGACCATGAAAAGGAACCAGGAACAAATAATCTACAGAAAAGTTTTGAATGCAAATAAATAAACTGCAGCTGCTGGGGGGAAAAAAAAACAACGCTGGGAAGAGTTTAGCAGGTCAAGCAGCATCCATGAGAAGAGAAACAGAAAAACTGTCAATTTTTAGCATCAATGCTATTCAGTACAAGTTCATCTGCATTTTATCTGCAATTCATGACCAATTTGTGTGAGCTAAATTACTTATTCAGCACTTTCTGTCATATCCTGCTGAATGCAATATCCAATTCTAACACTCTTAACAATGTACGATCAAATTGTTTTTCTCAGATCAGTGGGACAATGAATATATGCTAATAAAAAATGAGTTAAATGTTATAGTTAAAATCATTGACTGAGATTTCAACATGTTCCTAGCATTTATAGTAAATTTGTATTTTCATAAACAGAAATTCACATGTAATGTAATCAGCATTTTAATGAATATTTCTCTGCTGTTTGTGTCTCTGAACAAATTTGCATTATTATGTAAATTACAATTTGGGAGCTCTGATCTACATCACAATATACAAAAATGCACATTCATTGCACTTTAATCACGGTGTAGGAAGAGTCCATCTAAATGCATTAAGAAAATTATTTTGATGCAGAATAATGTTAAAGCTATATTTTTAATTATGTCATAAAATGTATTTAATCAGTTTTACTGGATCTGATATTTCCCTGTGCCATTCAACCCATTGAAACTATACTGGCTCTCAGAGCTGTTGTATTACTTTCGTTCTCCCATTTATTTCCCTGCAGTCCCTGCAGTCTATACTTTTTACCACACCCAGCAATTCCATCCCTGATTCTCCCACCTATACCAAGTGCTAAATTACTAAGAACCAATTAACCTAAAGCTGCTAAATGACAAAGATTATTTTTAAATATCAGAATCAGAGCCCAATAAAATAAGATTAGATAAACCTTTGATTGGCCTGGGAGATAATGAGGAAAAACTTGGAGTGTTTCAATCATTACACATTTTTGATAACTTTCAATAAGCTCTTAACTCCTGCCGCTGTCTGTAAGGAGTTTATACATTCTCCACATGACCGCATGGGTTTCCTCTGGGTGTTCTGGTTTCCTCACACAGTCCAAAGATGTACCAGTTGGTATGTTAATTGGTCACATGGGTGTGTGTAATTGGGTGGCATGGGATTGTTACTGCCTTGTTATTCTAAGTAATAAATAAACTATCATGTGGCCTGATTTAAAGGAAACAATGTGGCTGTTTTCCCTCTGCATTGAAAACACTTATCTTCCAATTTTAAACACATGAATGGTAAAATTTTGCATCTTAATAGCTAAAGCAGATGTTCTGTTGCAAAAGTTTATGTCAAGATGTACTATCTAATGAGAAAAATATAAGAGTATAAAAATATAAGAATATGTAGCTGATGTTAACAACACACCAACTAATATGTCTATGAGTGGAATTTTCAAGATAACCTGATATGGACTATGAAATCAATTATTTTGTACTATTTGTAGAAGGTGTCTCCAGCTTTTGGGCATCAAATAAATAGATTATTATAGTAAAAATACACTGATATTGAGCTGTTATGGTAGTTGGAAGAGTGCAAGTGCCCATTCAGAAGATAAGGTGCTGTTCAGTGCAGGAGGCTCCTGACATTAGGTCAATGCAAGTAGAATCGAGTGCTATTTTATCTGTTCATCCCAGTCGCTTTGAGACGAAATATCAAATTTTACAATTTCCGGTGATCCACTTTCTCTGTATCAGAACTGGTCAGATTTTAAATAAAAGCAATTGTGCAATTACATTTTACGGACAGTATTCAAATTGGGAACCTACAATTTTACTACAGTTACTGCTATGATTATGCTTTAAATCATATGCACCCTGTGTTGCCATCTTCCCTTATGTTTGTAGGAAAACTTATCACTGCTGCGACGTTGAAACAGCCCATTTGCCATTGTGTAAATTAATTTCAATTTAATGTCTAAACAATGGGGATGCAAATTTGCCTCAACAAATTAATGGAAACAGTGTTGTGTCAAGATGTCTCCTTTTGGAATCGATCACAAATTTCTGCAATTTCTTGTGATAGTACATGAAAAATAAAGCATACATCTTTAAAACTAATTTATTTCCTTTGAAATGAAGATCAGATTTGTCTTCCACAACGGAAGCAAAATATTAATATGAAAAACATTTGCTGCTAATCTATGTTTTATCTGCTGAATGTGGTTGTAATTGACAGAAAATGTAAAATAATTAAAAGGCTACAATGGAGATATAACTTTGATTTAGAATCAATATAAATTTCAAAATATGAATTGACTTATCTTCAATTATTGAATGCTACTTCAGTAAGCCTTGACAGATATAAGCTATCATCACAGTCCAAGATCACATAAGTCTGTTCACATGCTGTGTTTCCAATACGACTGAAATTGTATTTAATTCCATAAAACAGATATATTCAGAAAATTGACCTGTGCAGTTTGCACAGAGTTGAAATACTAAAATGTCTATTTGTACTGGGATTAAAATCTATCAATGAGTTTGGCAACCAATCTGTATTGCATTTGTTAGTAAAGTGAGCCAGATGGATAAACATTCAGATCAGGTTCAACATGAAATAGAAAGAACCATAGCAATATGGTTCCATTGTCACTTGCATTCAGATTTTTATTGTATGATATGATAACAGATTGGTGTTGTACACCACTTCTGAGTGCACCTCAAGTTCTTTTTTGTGCTTGGAATGAGTGACAGAAAATGAATTTCTATCTCTGGGTATATTTTTTAAGCATTCGTCATTTCTTTTAATGAGGAACATTTCATCATCAAAATTGTTCAATGTTCATGCTCCCTCCTGACATTTTTGTACTTCGTAAACCAAAACATTTCTGTCTTTCTTTCTCTCTCGCTCTCAGTAGAAGCTCTCCAAAACATTATACACTGTGCTGGTATTCATTTCAATAGTTCTCAATTAACTAAAAAAAACACTCAGCCATGAGATCTTCAAAGAAGTTGAAAAATACAACTCTGGACTAACAAAGTCCAAGTGTGCATACTGGCGAAGCCAGACTTCATTCTCGTACAATGAGGGGGATGATACTTGGAGTCTTGTCAGTCCCAGAACATCACTGAGCGAGTTCTTCAGGCAGAGTCCTAGGCCCAACACTTCCAGTCATAACTCAGATAATGAAGCTGTTTGTTTTTTTGCATGCAGCAAGGTCATGAGAATTCCAGAACTAGAATGATAACAGACAAATAATATTCACCACACACAAATACGAAGGAATGGTTAAATCCACTAGAGAGCGTTTAATCACTACCCCTTGACGTTCAATGGCATTAGGGTTGTTGAAGGCTCATCATCAGCATCCAGAAGGTTACCATTGATGAATGACCCCTTGGATCAGGCACAAACGTAGTGTAGCTACACACATATGATGGAAATTTGATACTGTGGGCTATGTGACTCACCTCCCAACTCCCCAAAGCTTTTCTGCCATCTGCAAGTCTCAAGTGATAGCATGATAGAATACATACCAGTAGCTGGGAAGAGTGTAGCTGCAACAACATTCAAGAACTCAACATCATTCAGAATTTTTAAAAAATCCCACATTGACACTAGCCCCATCATTTTAAATATTTTCTATTTTCACCACAAAACTCTATTCTGCTCAGAGTACCATCTGCTCAAAATACTCCATTCAGCAATCTTCCAGTATTTCCTTCATTGCATCTCCAAATATATCGACTCGGAGAAGGGAACAATTTGTGGGAATGACACCGTGTTCAAGTCTCTTCTGAGTCTTTATTTAAGGAGTAGTTGCTTGAATATGCAGTGGATAATAGTTAAACTAACTGAATAAAGATAGTCAAGAAAATCCATTACAATGTGATGTGGAGACTTAACCACAAAACTGGACAAAGGATTCACAAATACAGGACATCCTCCATTGCTGTAAGTTTTATTTCTGGGATTTTCCTGCCACTCAGGTGGCATGTCCGAAAGGAACACAGATTGATTGGACAGTTGTGAACTGGCTGACCATCATCTGACAAAATGTCAGTAAAGGGAATTGGATCAGTGGTAGTAGTGAAGGAATCTTTGGTCCAGAAGAAAGCATGGCATCATCTGAATGGCCCATTTTCTGGGACTGAAAAGAACTTTTATAAAAGGGATGTCATGCAAGCTTTTTTATAGATGTAATGTGGTTTTGTTGCTTGACTTTTGTAATTTGACAGTAATATTTCAACTCTTCTCGGGCTCCCAGCCGGGTCCAGAAAAAGCCCGAGAAGAGTTTATGCATCCTGTACTGCCGGAAAGCACCAGATTGTTTTTGACAATAATATACTTTACAAGAGGGTATGCTAGACTGTGATGCTATTCAGTGAGGCATCATTACCTACTGAGAGTCTGGGTTATTTGTTGTTGTCCTGTGTATTCCTTTCTCTAGCTGTTGACTGTAAAATGCCCACATTAACTACACAAAGTTAAAATTCTTTATAACTTTTTCTAAGCAAAGGCTAAATTTGTCTGGCAAAATTCTTTGCAAAGCCTGTGACTTGTGTCACTATTTCAGTGTCCCATCTAATCTCTTATTTGCAACTAGAACAGATTAGAACAACTAGAACTAGAACAGCAAAACAACATGACGTGTGGGGTATCTTGTTAAATGATAAGACAAATTATGGCATTGCTTTTTATACACTATCTGTAGGACAGCACTATCAATGCTTAATAGATCAGCATTTTAATTACCAGTTGTCTCTGTATCAGGTCTTCATAAAGCTTGGTTTAAAAACCATGATTTTAAAAATAACAATTTCTTAAAATCTTTCCAATAGAGAAATTGTCATAAACAATTATGAATCATCGTAAATTAAAGGATATTTCTTCCACTGAAATGACAAATAAATAACTTTCGTAACAGTGTTCTAAATAATTATATGGTAATATCTTCATCAGAGAATTTTAAGGCCAATAACATTTTAATTGCAAGATGATGCTTTACCTTGAGTTTCGAGACTTTCACATAATTCAGTTTTGGCTTCTCCATTAGGACGGAGGTTTCCTTTCTGGGTAAACTTGTTGGACATTGTGGCTGCTGTCACCACAGCCTTCAGACTGCGCTTGCGCCTCTGCACGTTCTGCTCTGGGTGGAAGAGGATTACATAAACTTTGGGCATATACAGCATGCCGAGCGACACAGAAGCACTCAGATTTATGGAAATAGTCAAAGTGGTGGTTTGAATATACATCTGAAAGAAAAAAAGGAAATAGACTTTTCAGTTAACAGGTTCCATTTGGGTACTTCGGTTTTCATTGTATTGCAGTAAATTGCTGGCCCATACATACACACACTGTAAGTTGCTGTCTCTTCATTACAAAAGGTGCTATGATTCAAAACATGCTTTGTTTGGTTTGGAATCTCTTCAGCACATTCTTCGAGGCTGTATGAAGCCTGTCATTTGCTATAACTTTGGATTGTGCTATAAAATGTTAATTGCCTGCGTAATCTCCATTTTCATATATCTACATTCAACTTTGCATATGAATAATGGCAGTCAGTGTTGCAGGAAAGAAGTCAAGAAGATTTTAGTTCCCGAATGATCCTATGTTTATTATAATCCACTGAACGGCTTTGGTGCAGACAGAGAAATCTGATCATAATTGAGATTGGCAGATTCCACTATCAACAATTCCTGAAGCGAACCAGCAATCATTTGTGTGGGAGCTGGAACACTTATCCTTCCATATTTCATGAAATAAAGACAACCTAAGAGAAATGACAACACTGAATCGATCGGAATAAAGCTGGAATCAGCTTGCTGTCCATGGCTCCCATTTGTGTTTATCCAGATCTGATAAGGAGGGTTGTATACAAGGCACAGTTAGGAACAAGACACAGAAAATGCTGGAGGAACCACCTATGGAAAAGTGTACAGACAAGATTTCAGGCCGAGACCCTTCAACAGGCGGATCCTGCTGAAGGGTCTCGGCTCAAAACATTGACTGTACTGGAGTAGCTTGAACTTCGAAGACATGTAACAAAGGTGTGTGAAATAATCAAGAAGTTTGGTTGTTAGTCTGCTAGGAGATCCAGCGTACACAGAGGCTGATAAATTTGTTGCAAGTTAGGACAGGAGCAACAAAATTTATGGAGAGGGTAATTTAATAGAAAGCTGGAAGATGGGAAGATCACAAACAAGAGAAAATCTGCAGTTGCTGGAAGTCCAAGCAACATACACAAAATGCTGGAGGAACACAGTAGATCAAGCAGCATTTATGGAAAAGAGTACAGTCAATGTTTCAGGCTGAGTCCCTTCAGCAGGACTCAGCAGGTAAGAATTTACCAGGAGAGATTCAAATAGGCAGATCAGTAACAACAAAGAGATGAATGAAGATTTCAGCAACAAGTGGTTGAATCAGAGACTGGACATGTTGTTGGAATCAAATACAATGGCAATATGGTATCATGTTAAAGGACAGTTAATTCACCATGAGCATGTATTAGATCAATAAGTCCAAGTAATGACAAATATAATTTTTCCATGTATATTTTCCCCTCTCCTTGAATATTTTTTCTCTGTGTCTTTCAGGAGATTACATGGCCATGGGAAAATGATGGCAATGATTTTCTGAAGTTGCAATAGATTTGATGTGCTACTTGACCTTTTCCTTCCTCGCATTTTGTCTTCAAATGTTCAATATTACGTTTAAATATCCAACAATAAACCAAATGGAAGAAGCAACCATAATGTTATTCCAATGCCACAATATTGCTAGATTGTACATTCCTTCAAATATGATCCATCATAATTAAGCCCATTTGCAGGCTCACAGGGCTCTTATTTAGCAAGTGAAAGAACGGGAATTGCAAATTTTTTTTATAAGCAGGATGTATTTGGAATTACTTGTGCACAATTGTTACTGATTCAATTTAAGCTGTTATCAATATATCCATAGAAATTACAAATCACGTTACCATGGATAAATATTAATTACTTTTCATGAATTAAACAAAGCAAATGCTTTGACATGAGATATTTTACAAATGTTTGTAGATATATTAAGTAACAATTTTTAAAATTCCATTTAATTTCAATCTTGTGATAAAAAAAAGATTCTTTTGAAGTTTTTATTACTTGATTACATTTAATACTTGCAGCCAGTGGCATGGTGGCATCAGCGCCAGACTTCGAGGAGAATGGTCCCAAGTTCAAATCCAGCTGTCTCCTTACACCCATCCATGATGGGTTGAGCATTGAGCTGGTAACTCAGCCTCGTATGGAAACGGCAAAATTGCTGCCCAATTCATCTCAAGGTGCAAAAGGAGCAAGAGTATTTAATACTAAAAGGGATGTGTTTAAGCTGAGAGGGTGGAAGTTCGACAGAAATGTGCAATACATGGTTCTGTTCTTAGATGGAGAGTGGTGGGTGCTTGAAATGAGCTACCAGGGATAGTAGTGGAGGCTAATGTAGCAGAAGTATTTTAAATGACTCTTAGCTAAACAAATTAATATCCAAAAAATGGAGAGATATGGACTTGTGTAATCAGAAGGGGCTAATTTATTAGGTTTATAATCATTAGTATAATAACACTCAGAGGCCACTTTATTAGGTACACCTGTATACTTGCTTATTGATACAAATACTGTATCTCAAAAGCCAATCGTGTGGTAGCAACTCAATGATAAAAGCACACAGACGTGGTCAAGACATTGTTCAGACCAAACATCAAAATGGGGAATAAGTGTGATCTAAGTGACTGTGGAACGATTGTTGGTGCCAGGCAGGATGGTCTGTGTATCTCAGAAGCTGCTGATTTTCACCGCACAACTGTCTGTAACGTTTACAGAAAATTGTGCAAAAACGCAACATAGAAAAACATCTCGTGAGTGGCATTCCACAAACATTGTGGTCAGAGGAGGATAGCCAGACAGGTTCAAGCTGATAGGAAGGTGACAGTAACTCAAATAACCACGTGTTACAACAGTAGTGTGCAGAAGAGCATCTCTGAACATACAGCACATTGATTATTGAAATGGGTGGGCTGCAGCAGCAGATGGCCACAAACATAAACTCAGTGGTCACTTTATTTGCTGTAGGAGTACCTAATAAAGTGGTCACTGTGTGTAGTCTGGCTCATAATCTTTGGCTGGAAGGCCTGTCCCTGTGCTGAATTCTTCTACGTTCAGTCAACACTTTATTCAGTCCTCCTGTATCTGATACAGTGACTACTGAGCGTATGTTTGTGGTCGTCTGCTGCTCTAGCCCACCCACTGCAAGGATCGACCTGGGCACACACACAGCTCTATTGCAGACGACTGTTGTAACGCGTGCTACAATCAGATCAGAAAGTGAATGAATTGTCAGCCTCTAAGGACCTAGTCACAATGCTACATATTCAATAATCTTACAAGTATTGCTGAGTACATGCATACTTAAATTCATTCCCCATTCAGCGATACAGAGGAATGAAAGGCTTTTTTTTAATGAAAGAATGGAAGATTTTTAAAATGCAGAATATATATGATTTGTAATCTGCTGAATGTCAGGATGGGAGGTACAAAATGGGCCATTGCTTTCTAAACTGATTGGCACAGATGCTTGAAAGAAAGTAATTTGCATGACTACAGGAAAATGCAGGGAATGGAACCAATTGAACTATTCTACAAAGTGTTGGCAAGATATCTGTCAACCACGTAGCTCCCTCTGTGACTTAATAATTCTGATACTCTCGAAGGGGTGAATCTCTGGAATGATGCCAAACAACCTGGAGGCATTTATTATCAGGAGAATAAATCACATTTCAATTGCAGGAAGTTAAAATAAAGCATACACCTGAATTGTTAAGCAGTTACATAGCAAATGCATCACTGCTCTCAGGAATTGCTCCAGCAGAGAAGTGTTGGTCATCTTCATCAATGAGCTTGTGGAACAGAGCATCTTTCAATGACTCATCGTCTAAACCAGCATAAGAGTTGAGTCTTGCACAGAAGCACATAACGACATACATCTTGGCAGAAGTCTCCTTTGTCCAAAGACGCTCCAGGCTGTCAAGACACCCTGACAATATCTTCTCCAATAGATTATAGACATCCCTGTTGTGACTCTGGATGGGGGCTGATGTTGAAGGTGTCGTTAATTCTGGACAGCACAGGTACTCTGCTCCTTTTAAGGATGACAGTATTCATGGTCCTACTGCTTTCACTCCCCCAGAGCCAGTCGACCCAGGCTGTTTTCATTCTTGCTGATGTGCTGCTGTGCTGACCCGAGTCATTTTGGTTCAGCTCGATCTTAAAGACCAACCACTACTCTCTGAAAAGGCACCATGCATGTATGTAGATAATTAAGGATAAGCAAAAGCATGAAGAAGCCAAAAACTGAAGAAATGTGCAAGAGAGATGATGGCTTTTTAGTGCAACATCTAGTGCTTTGATTTGTATATTCAGTCAGGTATTGAATATTTATTTTCTGTAACACTTCATTTTTCCTTTGACAAACAAAAAAACACAGCTTCCCTGTCAAACCTTTGGAATGCATTTGAATTTTCCTGACATTTAGAAGCACAAATCTATTAAAAATGAAATAAGCAATTAATATATTTAAATTATTTATGTTTTAAATAATTACTTAAACACTTAAAAGCACTTCTAAATAATTAAATCATTTTTGGCAAACACTTTGTTGTCTTTTTCAGTGCTACATGGCAGTATCAACTTAAACTTTTATGCTCTGGCCTCCGGAGTAAACCCAATTGACTTAATTTCATTCTTTTCCTCTTCTGTCAGTCATTCATTTTTTTCCCTTTCAAAATTTGCCAATGAACTTTTCTACACTATGTTTTGAAGAAGTACATTTCAAACCAATGTCATGTGATGAATCCCTGAGTTGCCGCAAATATATTGCAATAGTCATAAAATAAAAAAGTGAAGCTGCATTTTTCATAAAATATATAGTTTTAAATATATAAATATGTTTAAAATACAGTAGTTCATTAATCTGGTCATGTTTTTGCATCAGCAGATAGACATGATGCCCCAAAAAAAGCTTGCAGTAATTTTTTGAAGCAAGTACTTGGTTTGATTGGTTTTACAGAACAAACAGTTCACTAACATAAGAGCTATGAGGTGTGTATGAGTTATAACATCACAAACTTATTTTTTCATAAATATTTGGGTTATACTGTGTAGGTGTTCAGCTAAATCACCTTTGCTGTAATAAAATTTTCAAGTGAAGGCATTATTACATCGAATATGTAGGTCCCTACACTCGGAATAAATGGTGAAACAAACACTATCTTAAGAAACCAAAGAACTAGGTCTTTGCATGAATACATAAAAAAGCATTAGGCTATGAAAATATTATTACATTACTAGACATAATATGTCATGTCCTAATGGACGTTTTACATTGAAACAAACTGATTGCAATTTCCAATTATCTTTTCATCATGAGATTTAAATAGTTATTACTATCTACGTGTCTATTTTTAAACAAGATCCTCTTTCAGATGTATAATTTACTTCTGCAGACCATATCTATTACTCTATATTGAAAAAAGACACAGTTACAGATTTGTTCTATAATCAAATCCAAACCAATATTGCTCACCCTCCCTCCACCAACACAAGAGAGATGATGAGATCTTAAATGGATTTTCTACATCTATATTTACTTCGAGATGGATACAGAGTCTACAAAGCTGAGGCAAAACAGTCGTGAGGTCATGGACTATATGAAGATTACAGAAGATGAGGTGCCTGCTGTCAAGGAGAAGATGGCAGTGCGACGCAGCACGCGTGGCCTCTCTGGAGGATGGATATCCATTACATGTTAAGTAGGGATCCGTGCACAATCCTGATTTGATGGAGACAGATGTGAGAGTGTGGAGGAACATCTGGAGAAACTACTGAAATGCCCGTTTCGCTGCCGCTGCTACTGTGCGGTCTGGAATCTCTGGAGCAGAAGGCCTCCAAGACCTCAGCTTTCCTTGTTTCGGCGGCCGGGACGAGGTCGAAGGTGCTCGGCAGAGGATGGCGATCAGGAGGCTGTATCGGAGGGGCTGGTCGGAGGCTCGAAGTTTTCAGACGGACTCAGATTCTGCTGTGGTCGGGTGCTTCCGAGGCATCAGTTGTCGGTGCCTGGAAGTTTATGGCAGGGAGAGTTCTCCCGTTTGCTGCCTGATATCAGGGCGATTGGAGTCGATCAGGACTTGAGACCTTTTAAACCGCATCCATGGTCTGTTTTTATTGAATTACAGTATTGTTTTGCTCTGCCGTAATTATATGCTATAATTATGTGGTTTTGTCAGTGTGAGACTTGGTTTGTCCTTTTTTTTATTTTGTGATATCACTCCGGAGGAACATTGTATCATTTCTTAATGCATGCATGCATTTCTAAATGACAATAAACGAGGACTGAGTGTCCTCATAATCTAATCTAATCTAATCTTAAAGTAAATTAGGGTGGAAAAACCCTCAGGGCTTGAGAAAGTGTCTCCTTGGACCTTGTGGAAAATTGCAGGGGACCGGGCAGAGATCCTTAGCCATAAATGAGATGCCAGAGTACTTTGGATAGCTAATGTTGTTCTGTTGTTCAAGGAAGTCTCTAAGATTATGCTGGAAACCACAGGCCACTGAGCCTAAGGTCAGTAGCAGGCAAATTATTGGAAGGCATTATACGGGTTAGAATATATAAATATTTGGATAAATAAGTTTGGATGATAATATGGTAAACTGGATCAGCAAATTTGCAGACAACACCAAGATTGGGGGCTGGTAGACAGCGAGGAAGGCTATCAAAGCTTGCGGTGGGATCTGGACCAGCAGTAAAAATAGGCTGAAGAATAGCGGATGGAAGTTAACGCAAACACTTCTGAGGTGTCGTACTTCAGGAGGACAAATCATGGTAGGGCTTACACAGTGAGTCATGGTGGATTGAGAAGTGCAGTGAAACAAAGGGATCTGGGAATACAGGCACATGATTGTTCGAAGGTGATCAGTAAACCAATCAGGAAACTCCAAGACCAGGGCTTCAATACCCCCTTGTGCAATTGGATCCTGGATTTCCTCACTTGCAGACCCCAGTCAGTTCAGATTGGCAAAAACATCTCCTCCACAACCTGCATCAGTACAGGAGGACCACAGGGATGTGTGCTTAGCCTGTTACTCTACTCACCTACGACTGCGTGGCTAAGTACAGCTCCAATACCAGTTACAAGTTCGCTGATGACACTACTGTTGTGGACCGTACCAAAGGTGGTGATGAAATCAGCATACAAGAGGGAGATTGAAAATTTGGCTGAGTGGTTTAATAACAATAACCTCTCACTCAATGTCAACAAGACCAAGGAACTATTTGTAGTTTCAGGAGAGGGAAATCAGAGGTTCATGAGCCAGTATTTGTCAGGGGATCAGAGGTGGAGAGGGTTTAAATATTTGGAAGTTACTTTCTCTGAGGACTTATCCTGGACTCATCATATAGATGTAATTTGCAAAGAAGGTATGACAGTACCTCTACTTCTTCAGGAGTCTGCAGAAATTCAGCATGTCATCAAAGACCTTGAAATACTTCTATAGGTGTATGCTGGAAAGTGTATTGACTGGTTGCGTTACGGTCTGGTATGGGAAAACCAATGCCTTTGAGTGGAAAATCCTACAAAAGGACATGGATTCAGCACAATATATCATGAGCAAAGCCCTCCCAGACATTGAGCACATCTACATGAATCATTCTCATAGAAAAGCAGCATCCACCGTCAAAGGTCCTCACCACCCAGGCCATGGTCTCTCCTCGCTGCTGCCATCAGGTAGAACGTACAAGAGCCTCAGGACTCCCACTATCAGGTTCAGGAACAGTTACTACCCCTCAGTCATCAGGCTCCTGAACAAAAGAGTATAACTACACTCATTCTATTTCTGGTGTTCCCATAGTCTCACTTTAAGGACTCTTTATCTTGTTATTTCATGCTCATATTAATTATTGCTATTTGCATTCGCACATTGATCCTGTTTGCCATTACTGTTTGATAGATTTACAAAGTATGCCTGCAGGAAAAAGAATCTCAGGGTTACATGTGGTGACATGTACATACTCTGGTAAAAAGTTTTACTTGGAATTTTTGATGTCAGAGGTAAATAGCATGGTACAGAGAGCTTCTGGCATATAGGTTTTCATTAATCAGAGTACTGAGTACAGGAGTTGGGATATTATGTTGAAGCTGTCCAAGAACTTGGTGAGGCCAAATTTGGGGGCATTGTATTCAGTTGTGGTCAGCTAACTAGAGGAAAAACAGCAATAAGATTGAAATGGTATAGAGAAAACTTACAAGGATATTGCCAGGATTTAAGGAACTGAATTATAGGGAAAGATTAAAGAGCTTAGGACTTTTTTCCATGGAGTGTCGGAAAATTAGGGGAGATTTGATAGAGGCATGCAAAATTATGTGGGAAAGAGATTGGGTAAATGCAGTGATGCACCATCAATAACTCACTCTGAGACGTAAAGGCGAGATATTGGCTTTTATTGACTGGAAGAAGGAACAAGCAGTGAGTGACCACCATACTACATCCTGGAGACTGAGAGGCCGGGCTCAGGCCTTGATCACTTTTATACAGGAGTCTGAGGGAGGAGCCACAGAAGCAGTCAGCAGGGGGCGTGTCCAGACAGGTATATGTAGTTCACCACATGCAGGCAGGCTTTTTTCCACTCAGCTTGGGTGAGGCTTGAACTAGTGATCATAGGACAATAGTGAAAGGTGAAAATATAAGGGGAACCTGAGGAAGAACTTCTTCACTTCAGAGAGTGGTGGAAGTGTGTAACAAATTGTCAATGGAGGTGGTGGATGTGGTTCAGTTACAACAAGTATATGGATGAGAGAGGGTGAAAGGCTATGGTCAAGATGTGGGTTAATGGCACTAGGCAGAATAATAGTTTGGCATGGTCTAGATGGGCTGAAGGGCCTATTTCTGTGTTGTAGTGCTCTCTGTGACTCTGGATTTTTTTTCAAGAAGCTCTTCTAAATTAAATTAAAAATATATAATATATTTTAACAGTTGCCAAGTGATTTCTTACTCAGATAAACAAACTCATTCTCACACTCTCTATTTTGTTAGCATGGATATATTTTTCACTCAGATTTTAAAATCACTGAATTGATATTTTTCTTAAATTAAAAAATAAATTGAAGGTTTGATATCAGCTCGGCACTAGCCTAAGCACACTGACAGGTTTACATCACTGCTTGCGTCACCAGAACAAATTGTTTTTTCAAAGCAAGTAAGCAGAATGAATAGGAATTTAAAGCAAATATGCATCAGTCATACTAAAGAGGAAAAGGAAATAAACAACTTATTTCAAAAATTAGTCACCTGAGGTTCTCTTTACAATTTGTCTGTGATGTTCTGGGTTCTTCAAATGAAAGGAAAAGCTTCAACATTTTTCTTTGTTGAATTTCTATTCAGCATTTCTTCTGCTAAATTTTAACTTAGAAGTGAATGACCTTGTGGCTATATTGCTGCAATTTTTCAACGTCAAGTTTTGATTTTAGTTTTATATTACAGCAACTTTTTCAGGATACAATGGTAAATGTTGGACTTACAAAATCCTCAACAACTGTAATTAAATCGAGCCATTGCATGTGTTACTGTGCCTGGATGAATGGCTTCCATTTCCATAACAGATTCTTCACTTCATTAAAGAAAGTAGTTGACTATTCTAAGGAATGATTCACCAACTTTTTACCCATCTTTTGAGAGCAAATGTAAATTTCATTCCACTCTCTTATTTCAAACAAAAGATGAACACCAAATTCTAGACATGTTTACTGCCCAAAACCAAAACTAGTTCTAACACTATTTTTGAAGTAAATACACAGTTCAATGTTTTCTTATATGTTTAAAGTTTACTGCATTAAATTTCTTCTACCATTATTTTGGTTACGTATATATTTTGTCCAAGTTGTTATATAATTTGGAATCATTTAACTTCACTACCTCTCCATGTTTTTCTCTCCTTGTTCATTTGTCTCATTGAACAAGCCACTCTACTCCTGACAAATAACTCCCATTAACAAGGAACACATAGTAAACACAAAGTACACTGTAGATGCTGTGGTCAAATCAAGATGTACAAATAAGCTGGATGAACTCAGCAGGTCGGGCAGCATCTGTTGAAAGAAGCAGTCAACGTTTCGGGTCGAGACCCTTCGTCAGGACCAAAGAAGGAGGGGGCAGAGGCCCTATAAAGAAGGTGGGGGAGGGTGGAAAAACAATCAGAAGAAAGATCAAGAGGTGGGGGAGGGGAAGCAGGGAGGGGAGGGGATAGGCAGGAGAGGTGAAGAAGGAATCTAAGGGCAAAGCACTATGGGTAGTAGAAGAAGGCAGAATCATGAGAGGTGATAGGCAGCTAGAAGAGGAGACAGAGTGAAGGTGGGATGGGGAAAGGGAGAGGGAGGGAACTACCAGAAGTTGGAGAATTCGATGTTCATACCAAGGGGCTGGAGACTACCCAGATGGTATATAAGATGTTGTTCCTCCAACTAAAGTTTGGCCTCATCTTGGCAGTAGAGGAGGCCATGTATGGACATATCCGAACGGGAATGTGAAGGAGGGTTGAAGTGAGTGGCAACCGGGAGATCCTGTCTGTTATGGAGCACCGGATGCAAAAGATGACCCCAACAGACTCACAAGTGAAGTGTTGCCTCACCTGGAAGGACTGTTTGGGGCCCTGAATGGTGGTAAAAGAGGAGGTGTAGGGACAGGTGTAGCACTTACACTTGCAAGGATAAGTGCCAGGTGGGAGATCTGTGGGGAGGGACGTGTGGACCAGGCAGTTGTGGAGGGAACGATCCCTGTGAAAAGCAGAGAGGGGTAGAGATGGAAAGATGTCCTCAGTGGTGGGATCCTGTTGAAGGTGGTGGAAGTTGCGGAGGATAATATGCTGGATCTGGAGGCTGGTGGGGTGATCTATTGCATCTGGTGCTCCCGTTGCGGCCTCCTCTACAACGGCAAGACCCGAAGCAAATTGGGGGACCGCTTCGTGGAGCACCTACAAGAGACAGGATCTCCCGGTTGCCACTCACTTCAACTCTCCCTCACATTCCCGTTCGGATATGTCCATACATGGCCTCCTCTACTGCCATGATGAGGCCAAACTTCGGTTGGAGGAACAACAGACCCGAAACGTCGACTGCTTCTTTCAACGGATGCTGCCCGACCTGCTGAGTTCATCCAGCTTTTTTGTACGTCTTAACAAGGAACATATGATAATGGAGTCTACATGGGAAAATAAAGCCTTTAGTTTCTGTCATCTACTGTGATTTTCTCATTGCAATTTGAAACATGAGGGAACTCAATGCAAGTAATTGAGGAATTTCAAGTTCAAGTTCAGGACAAACTGAGTTACTGTGATCTATTGTCCTTGTTGAAGGAACATTGTAGTGAAAATTGGCACCACTCACAAAATTGAATTGTTTCCCACTGGAGATTATAATAATTGTATTGATCTGCAGTCTTTTCATTCTCTGGAGAAGGATTTTGTAAACACTGGTCTATATTTTCCTGAGAACTGCTCCAAGTTGCACATGTAACTGGTTACATTTTTCAAAGTTTTGTGATTTAGGTCCTGATGATTATGTCAAGAGTCCAGCAGCAGAGCAGTTACTCTCTGGAATTCCCCAATGATTACATCTGCAAATTTCCCTGTGAACCTGTGATTGTTAGACCTTGATTGCTTCAGTGATTCCATTCATTTCATTGGACAAAGGCAGCTGAAAGGGAGAGAAGTAGGCTTCATATAATTAATAACAAGAGATTCTGCAGATGATGGAAATCCAGAGTAACATACACAAAATGCAGCAGCTCAGGCAGCTTCTGTAGAAACTAGTCAGTGTTTTGGGTCAAGACCCTTCATCAGGACTGATGATACTGTATATGACAGGGTTCATATAATTAATATATTTTCAAAATTTTATTTTTAAAAATTTTGTTAAATTTAAATTAATGTGAAGTGTGTTCATGTTTAATTGTTCAAAATGATTTAAAAACTACTAATATTCTGCTTAAATGTCAATAGTTTTGAATGCTTTTGGTTTTCTTTTG
Source organism: Hypanus sabinus (assembly GCF_030144855.1). Lineage (NCBI taxonomy): Eukaryota > Metazoa > Chordata > Chondrichthyes > Myliobatiformes > Dasyatidae > Hypanus > Hypanus sabinus. The sequence continues at coordinate 37,235,048 of NC_082730.1, read as the reverse complement.
TATGGCAGCCCCCAACATTTAAGTTAGTTCACAGACTTGTCAGCCAGTTCATCATAGAGAAATTACTTCACCATCTAGCAAAATGCTTCTTTAGGAATTACCACCATCAGGTGGTCTGTCACTTTAAAATTTTGTATCAAATATTACAGATCTCGGATATTTTCTTTTAAATCAAAAGACCTTTTTGAAAGGTTTGATTCAATTTAGTCAACTCCAAAACTGGCCTTGCTTAGAACAATATCACTTGAAAGCGTGGGCAGAAAGTTAAAGTAATCGTGGGTGTTCCAGTTACACTAATTTATCAATAATGATTTGACAGCCTGAGATAAAATCAGTTACAACTCCAAACTAAGCAAAGGATACATTACTGTATTAAGGGTACATGTTTTAAATCTGAGATTGACATATTAATTGAAAACTAAAACAAATATGGTGAACTTTAATATAAACTTTGTGTAATGGCATATAATAGCTTTAAAAGGTCACTGTCAAGGTTAAGTCATTTGCATAATTGCACATAAGATGAGCAATCAATTATAATGCTATTATAATTTGCATGTTAAAATTATTGTTAATATAATTGCCTGTTTTCCATATTTTCCCTATGGGATTGAATAATATAGTTAGTATTTTCCTTGCTATCCTTAAGTATGAAAATACAACCTGTATATTTTTTCTCATAAAATGAATTCTACCTTTATCAATTCTAGAACTATTTTCATTGGAAAAAGTATTATTTCTAACAACATACATCATATTTTTTTAACTTGAACATCAAATGAATTTTTTTCTGTTCTCAGCAATCTTATTAAGCAGTTAGCTTGCAGTGAATTATCAGATTTCATCCAAATTTTCTGGTTGTGTTTACATGCTTGAAACAAAGCATTGTCAGATCTTCACTCAGCTCTGTATTGGGAGTTAAGGTTAACATACCTTCCAATTGTTTATATCTTCAGTTTTGTTCTAAATTTTGTCCCACAATTTAATTCCCCTTTCATTCTAAACATTCTCCTGATCTATAAAATGATACCCGTCATAAACTGATCATTATGTCCAATCCAGAATTCTAATTAGGCTGATATTCCTGAATGTAGTAAATCACTATTCTTAGTGTTGGAACTCATCATGTTGCACGAGTCAGGTATTTCCTAGTACTGATGAGATCCTTGAATTCCTAAATAATAATACTTTTCCCAAACAGAGGAAAATAACAACAGATGTAATATGAGGAAAAACAACTGTACATGACATGGCTTTCCTTAAGGTGGAGGAGCAATAACTTATATTCCATCTGAGTAGCCACCAACCTGATAAATATTTGTTTCTCTTTCCTGTATTTTTTCCATCCCCCTCCCCACTTCTTCTATTCCCCGCTCAGGCCTTTCAACTCTTCTTATATCCCCATTACTTCCCCCAGGTCTCCTCCTCCTTCCCTTTCTCTTATGGTCCACTCTCCTCTCCTGTCTGATTTCCTCTTCTCCAGCCCTTTACCTTATCCATCCAGCTGACTTCACCTATCACCTTCTAGCTAGAATCCTTCCCCTCCTTCCATCTTCCCGCTTCATTTCCAGTCCTCAAGAAGGGTCTCAGCGCCAGAAAATAAACTGTTTATTTATTTCTATAGATGCTACCTGACCTGTTGTGTTCCTCCAGCATTTTGTGCTTGTTGCTTTGGATTTCCAGCATCTGCATACTTTCTCAAAATCAGATGGCATTTTTTTCTATTAAATCAACACAAAGTTAGCAAAGATTCAAGATATCTTCAGATTATAAACTTTTGGACCTGACCTATATTTAAGATGATTTTGAAACATTTTCTATATCCCATACCACTGTGTCTGACTGGCTTATCACAAGTATGTTTTCATCAGCCGAAGCAAAAAAAAAACACAATAACTTTGCATGTTGTATTTCCATTAGAATATCAATTATTGTGCATTCTTCCAGCAAATGCAATCATACCAAGGCAATATGAAGCTTTTTTCTATTCTCTCTAAAGTCATGAGCATCAATGGTAGTCAGTTTCAAAACATTCACTTTCATCGCATCATTCTCCCCTCAATACACCTGCAAACAATACACCTGTAAAAAACCTTGTAAGCAAACATACAAGAAATGTCATTTTTTCAATGCAACTAAAGATTACAAGAAATGTGAAGTAGAGAAATTTATGTAATTTTTAGACTAAAGTGTTTGCTTAAATGAATGAAAATCAATTGTTTCATTTCTGTAAGAGCATAGATTAGCAAGCACAGTTTTATTTGGTACATTTCTGCAGACATTGAAAATGAGGAAGACATCCAAATAAAACAAAACATTCTGTTTTCATTTCACTTCTCTAGCACTTGCAGCTTTTTTAAAATCTATTTTAATATAAGTCAGGTAAACCTGGATCATAAACAGCTATTGTTCATGTGGACTGAGGCACATAACTGACCTCATTGATATTCAGACACAAACAATGTGCTTCATTCTCTTTGATATATAATTTATGATTGGTTTGTGCGTCTGTATTAAATGAAACCCTGGGGCTTGACCATGGGCCTTGACAGCCACCACTGATGGAGAAGTAAATGCATTCAGCTTGGATTCAGCGTCTTCTTTCCACAACTGTGCTTAGCAGAATGGAAGCTTTAAATTGACCAAGTATTTCATAAGTGCTTCAGGTTGGAAATATGGAAAATATTTATAGCAAAAGCGTGGAAGTGACTTATTTTTTCATGTTCCATATTGCTAATATTGCATTCAACATCATGATTCTTACTCTCATAGAGAGAGGCATGTAGAATCATTAGGTACTGAGCTACCTCCCCGAAACAGTCTGTCTCCAGGCTTGATTCGGCAATGCACTCTACAATGAATGTGCTGAACTGGAAACAAAAAAGCGTGCAAATTCTGGTACCTGGAGTAACGAACAAGATGCCAGTTAATATCTGTGGAGGAGAATGGACAGGCAATGTTTCAAATTGAGACTCGTTATTTAGAAATGCGCTGACCTGTTACAGAACATAGACATCTCAATTTGCTTATGCAGCAGCAGCGTAATGGAGTTTAGTGTTGGAAAGCTAAAGGCCAAGATCTTCCTGGAAAAGATTACTTCACAGATTGCCCAGTAGTCCTGACTGATTTTCTGCACACTTCATTTCAAAGAGCTTCTACTCATCATTATGGCGGAAGTGTTCTCTGACAATCATGGGGTGAGGTAAGTAGGGCATCTGTGATCATAAGTCCACCAAGATCACAGATCACAGTTATCCCCTTAGCCACAAGCCTTCTGGAGAAGTAGTTAGGATGCATTAATGAGGTGACAAATCTCATTATGGCACTAGATGCATGCTAAACTAGGGAAGCACAATGCTTCAGAGAGAGCAAAGTGATCCATTATTGATTTATAGGATCACAACCAGCTATATCTGTTAATTGAGCATATAATAATGAAATTGATTGGCTGAAGTGGATCTATGAATATTTATACCTTGAAGATAGCAGCACTTGACAACAAAAAGATAATAATCAAGTACTTGCAAAGATCAGCAGCTAGGATTGTCAAGTGGATGATTCCTTTGACATCCTAAGTTCTCATTCTGCACAGAAGCCAGTCTTCATCTAAATCATTTCACTCTAGGTGATGTTAAGAAATGAATAAGTTTGATAGATGAATCTAAAGCCACATCTGAAAACAATATCCTAGCTGCTATACTGAAAATTTATCCTTTAAAGCCAGATGTGCTCCAATACCAATCCAGAGCAAACCCAGTCCAACCAATCCCTCCTCTTTTCTCGGCAGTCCTTTCGAGATTGAAAATTACTTGCTCCCATTCCACTTAAGTGTGTAATAAGGTAACAAATGAGGCCAAAGTGGGAACCGCGGTCTACCACAGACAGGATAAGAAATGCCAGTTAGAATGGATGGGTCAGTAGATTATGAGGTTATGTGCACTTCCCACCACATATACAGGGCTACTGTGAGTTTCTCATGCACAAAATCAGATAACATCCTGGATGTTGAATAATCAAGCATTCCTAATAAGGGCAGATCCTGCATTTCCTTGATCTTCTCCTCTGTCCAACTGGTGACAATGTGACAGTGTTCAGAAGAACGTGACTATTGAGAGGGTCTGTTATTCTGCATGCAGGTAATGTGGCCTTCCAAGATGGATTGCTTGTAATTGTGTCCTCGATGCTGGAGATATTGTCCAAGGTGAGGACTCCGACATTGGTTTCGAGATCCTCCCAGTGAGTTTGGAGGATTTTGGTGGAGAAAGCATAAGTAATATCTTCTCATTGCCTTGTATCATCTATCAAGGTTACAAAGATGCTAATCTTGGAATAAGTGATTCTAGGTTTCAGAGCTGGTATTACTAAAGATAAACCAGAAGTCGAGCCTGTGCATTTATGGCAGGTTTTTCTTGGAGAAGGAAAGAAAGTTTTGTCTTTGAATAATTTGGAAGATTCATACTGGAAAAAATAGTTTAACTACATAACACCTTACAGACCTGATTTTATTCTCACAGATCAATGAATTTAAAAAGATCACTCCCTACTTGTACATAGTTTTCTCCTTTTGCTTGTCCTTTCTTTCCTCTCTTTTCTATAAGTGTTGCCACGTGGCCAAGTGGTTAAGGTGTTGGCCTAGTGGCCTGAAAGTCGCTAGTCTGAGTCTCAGCTAAGGCAGCGTGATGTGTCCTTGAGCAAGGCACTTTACCACACATCGCTCTGCAACGACACTGGTGCCAAACTGTATCAGCCCTTGCCCTTCCCTTGGACAACATCGGTGGCGTGGAGAGGGGAGACTTGCAGCATGGGCAACTGCTGGTCTCCCATACAACCCTGCCCAGGCCTGCACCCTGGAAACTTCCCAAGGCACAAATCCATGGTCTCTTGAGACTAATGGATGCCTATCTATGCCTCAGATAAATATTATGTGGAGATTTGTGGCATATATGATATAAATGTGGAGAATCTGAAATACATCTTATGGTAATGCTTGTTTGATGATGAAAATAAAAAAAATAAATTGCAAAGAAAGTCCTATATTTTAATCATGTGAATGCTATTTAAAATATTTTAAAAGACAGAAAAACATCCGCAATATTTTTATTCTTTAATTTGGTCTAAATGTATTGGATTGCAGCCAGACCTGAACATGGAAAAAAAACATCAGTGATTGGGATAACCACTCTGAGTGTGGGTCTGCTCTGCTGAGCAAGGGTCTCTGGCGACTGACCTACTGGGACCTGAGCTCTCAGTTGAAAACTATGTCTGTGACTGTGCTGGAAACAATAGCCAATGATTTTAGGCAACTGCATATATGTCCAATATTCCTTATATTCATGCATTATATTTAAAAAATTCAAGTTTTAAATACTTAAAAACTTTTAACAGAATGAATATTTTAGTAGATGTCTTTGACCTCACCAAAGTTAGAAGAGTACTTTCTTGAGGATGACTGTGCAGGGAAGACTGCTCAAGGAAGGTGTGGATTAAATAAAGACATAGACAGTGACGAAAGCCAGTGTCGGGAAATGGTAATGCTAATGCTTAACGCTAAATGATAATGGTAATGGTAATGCAGATCGAATATTTATTCCAAATCACTCTTCAGGATATGTTAGTGAATCACCTTCTTGGATCACTGAGGACTGTGTAGTAAAATGCCATTAACCAGTATGTTAAATAAATTAAGAACTAATGACAATGAAGAAGCATTTATATTGTCTACTTCGGGAAGCAATGGAGTATCCAAGCTGGTCTGTTGACGCATCATCAATGGAGTAATATCTGGAACTCACTATGCTGAATACTCAAGAAGCAGATCGCTACATCAATTGGCACAGCATTGCAAGCTCTTGATCTTGGAGCTACTAGCATGGAGTTTGCAGAGAAATAAGAGAGGGGAAATGGGACTGCTGGATCTCTTCAGCTGATGGTTTCTTTCCGTGATTAAGCAGGTAGGCTGAAATAAATGCTTACCTTGCCAGCAATATTTGCACTCTGTGAATAAACATGATGTGAGAAAGTAGGAAATAAGGGTAATGTGGACAAAATTTATTACTCTTGGTGACTTAAGGGGAGAGAAAACATTGGACTAAAAGAGAACCAAAAAGATACTATTTAAAAAAATAGCGATCTTTTCTTTCTAGGAATGTGACTTTGTACATTTCCATTTTAGCTGAAGAGGTTGCAGAATATTAAAAGTTCAAAGAACATTATTATCAAAGTATGTACCCTTTGAACTTTGAGGTTCATCTCCTTATAGGCAGCTACAAAACAAAGAAATTGCAAAAGACCCCATTAAAAAAGACCATGAAAAACCCAATGAAGAGAGAGAGAGAGGGGGGGGGGGAGAGAGAGAGAGAGAGAGAGAGAGAGAGAGAGAGAGAGAGAGAATACAAACCCTGCAAGCAATAAAAGTAAGCAAATAGCTTCAGAACTGAAGTTTTATGAAAGACACGAAGCTGCTGGGGTAGGCCACAGCCTCAGTTCATCAAAACGACGAGTAAATGTTGTGAGACAATGGACACTAAGGATGTAAAGAGGTAGCAACGCAGATGCTGCTCTGTAACAGTCCTACCATTCCGTGGTGAGTCTAATTGGTAGTTAATATACAAGTGCATGAAATTCACTTTTCATTTGTAAAGATAACCTTAAAATGATGCATATTGGGATTTCCTATGCAGGGAGATTTCTCCCTGCCACAAGGTGTACATAAATAAAGCTGAGTACCACTAAAGTCATTGTGGCTGCTGGCAGCAATATCTGGGGGAAAGTAATTCCAATGCTAATGACATCTGACAATAGCATTGATATGCGTTTCGATGTATAGTGACAGATTTATAAAATCAGCACTCTCAGTGGAATTTTATTCGGATTTAATTTACAGCCTATTATCAGGAATACAATAGCTGATGTAGGTTATTTGGAACTTATGCACATCCTGAGAAAGTCAGGCCACTACATTCAAAATTTACACTGACCGAGGAATCTTGCAGCACAATTATTATCAACATGTCGGACTAAGGACTATCTGTTGTAAAATCTTAATGTTACTGAGTGATCAAAGGCCGAGCCTTTGGTTTACCTGTTGTTGTCCAAAATCTCTTAAACTTGGAGCTGCCATCATTAAAATAGGAGGGGTGATTTAGAGATTTTGCAGAGTTATGAAGAAATTTGTTAGTGGCAATAGGAATTGATGCACCATCAATAACTCTCCGAGACGTGAGGCGAGATATAGGCTTTCATTGGCTGAAAGAAAGAACAAGCAGCAATTGACCACCACACTGCTTCCTGGAGACTGAGACCAGGGCGGAGTCCCCAATTGCCTTTATACCGGGGTCCGTGGGAGGAGCCACAGGAGCAGTCAGTCGGGGGGGGGGGGGGGGCGTGTCCAGACAGGTATATGTAGTTCACCACAGGAATAGATTGCATTCTCTGGTTAAAGAGGCTGGAACAAAGTGGCAACTGACTTCAACAGAATGGATGCCTGGTTTCTCTCTCTCTTTTTGACTAATCAATTATACAACAGTAAAAACTAAGAGAAAGCTGCACAAACACGAGGAAATCTGCAGATGCTAGAAATTCAAACAACACACACAAAATGCTGGTGGAACACAGGAGGCCAGGCAGCATCTACAGGGAGAAGCACTGTCGACGTTTCGGGGCGAGACCCTTCGTCAGGACTAACTGAAGGGAAAGATAGAGATTTGAAAGTAGTGGGGAGAGGGGGAAATACGAAATTATAGGAGAAGACCGGAGGGGGTGGGATGAAGCTAAGAGCTGGAAAGGTGATTGGTGCAAGGGATACAGAGCTGGAGAAGGGAAAGGATCATGGGACAGGAGGCCTCGGGAGAAAGAAAGGAGGTGGGGAAGTACTAGAGGGAGTTTTAGAACAGGCAAACAACTAAATATGTCAGGGATGGGGTAAGAAGTAGAGGAGGGGCATTAACAGAAGTTAGAGAAGTCAATGTTCATGCCATCAGGTTGGAGGCTACCCAGCCAGTATATAAGGTGTTATTCCTTCAACCTGAGTTTGGATTCATTTTGACAGTAGAGGAGGCCATGGAATGGGAATGGGACGTGGGACTAAAATATGTGGCCACTGGGAGATACTGCTTTCTTTGGCAGACCGAGCATAGGTGTTCAGCGAAATGGTCTCCCAGTCTGCGTTGGGTCTCACCAATATATAAAAGGCCACACCAGGAGCACCGGACACAGTATACCACACCAGCCGACTCACAGGTGAAGTGTCGCCTCACCTGGAAGGACTGTCTGGGGCCCTGAATGGTGGTGAGGGAGGAATTGTAAGGGCAGGTGTAGCTGGACATACTCATTTCTGTCTTTTCAAATGGAAGATCTAAGGCACTGAAGCAATAATATAGATTACTTTAATCCAACTGCAAATACAACCATAAATTTGAACATAAAAGTGCAAACATGAGGAAATCTGCAGATGCTGGAAATTCAAGCAACACACACAAAAATGCTGATGGAACGCAGCAGGCCAGGCAGCATCTGTAGGAAGAAGTACAGTCGATGTTTTGGGTCGAGACACTTCGTCAGGACTGACTGAAAGAAGAGGTAGTAAGAGATTTGAAAGTGGGAGGGGGAGGGGGAAATCCAAAATGATAGGAGAAAACAGGAGGGGAAGGGATGAAGCTAAGAGCTGGAAAGTTGATTGGCAAAAGGGATACACAGCTGGAGAAGGGAGAGGATCATGGGACGGGAGGCCTAGGGAGAAAGAAGGGGGGGGGGGAGCACCAGAGGGAAATGGAGAGCAGGCAAGGAGTGATTGTGAGAGGGACAGAGACAAAAAAAAAGACAGAGACAAAAAAAGAGAAAAAAAGGGAAAAAATAATAAACAAACAAACAATCAAGCAAACAAACAAACAAACAAATAAATAAATAAATAGATGAATGAATGAATGAATGAATAAGGGATGAGGTAAGAAGGGAAAGAGGAGCATTAATGGAAGTTTTCATGCCATCAGGTTGGAGGCTACCCAGATGGAATATAAGGTGTTGTTCCGCCAACCTGAGTGTGGGTTCATCTTGACAGTAGCGGTGGCCAAGGATAGACATATCAGACCCCCACTGATATGTCTCCCCCTTCCACTTTCAAATCTCTTACTATCTCTTCTTTCAGTTAGTCCTGACGAAGGGTCTCGGCCCGCAACATCGACTGTACTTCTTCCTATGCCTGGCCTGCTGCATTCCACCAGCATTTTGTCTGCATTGCATGAAGTTGAATGCCTTGCATGAATGATGTGATAATTTCAAGTTCATTATTGTTGAATTTGACAGTAAATCAGACCAGTTTGAGACCATTTGCATCTTATAACTAATTAACGCCTGCTTCCCGGGGGCTTGCATTGGTAATACAGACAGTAATAGAAACTCAGCAGGTAAATGCATTATGTGATTTGTCCCTGAGATAATGTAGGCAAACATCAACAAGGAAGTATGAGTGGAGAATATTAGGTAGAACTTATTGGAAATATAATTAAATACATTGTATCTAAGAGCACTTAGAGGAACTTGGGCTGATTAAAGAGAGCTAACATGGGTTTGTAAATCTCATGTCTAATAAATAGAACTTTTTGCAAAATAAACAGATGTTAACCAAAATTAGAAATTTTGGAATTTGCCATCGATGTAGTGAAGAGAATGGATGGGTAGAAGAGGCTATGTCACTGAATTGTTAGGAAATGAGTAGCAGAATTTCATCAGGAATGTATACTATGCAGTAGGAGAAGGGGAAGGTATTTGTCCCCTTGTGCCTGTTCCATCATTCAATAAAACCATGTTTAATCTTCCCTTCAGAGCCACTTTCATAATGTGGTGGAGTCACAGACTTGCACCACACAGAAAGAGACACCCTGGCACACCACGTTAAGTCCAACCTATCTTACCCATCCGTACAAATCCCACTTATCTGAATTAGGTCTGCTTCCTGTTTATTCGCACACTTATCTAGATGCTTCATAAGTGTAATAATTGTATCTGGTTCTACCACTTCCTTCACATTTCTTTCAAAATACCAGCTGACACAAAAGCAATGCCATTTTGTTTTTGATACCCTTACCCCAGAAGAAAGATTCTACCTATGCCTCTCAGAATTTTATTTATCTCTATCAGATCACCCTTATCTCTCCTCAACCCTCAGGAAAAGATGAGCCTGCCCTCTCCATTCTATTTCCTTCACAAAAGCCTTCTTTTCTGGTTAATCTCCTATGAGCTCTCTCCAGCACAATCACATCTTTCCTATACAAACTTTGGATTCTGTTGTGTAATTACCATTTCAATCATATTTGAGTAATCCTGTATATATATATATATTGTTTGATTTAGCATTCTTGTTCATTTAGACAATTAACTACAGGTTATAAGTTAAAAGACGTTAATAGTTTATATCATCACACTACCACATGACTTAAAGTAAAATAGAAGTATACACATATATTTTTGGAGTTTCTTTGAATTAATTTAATATTTTGACATTACAAAACTTAACATTGGTTTTGAAGTACTTTAAAATGAACCCGAGATGGCTACCGACTTGTTAAAGTGGAGCAAGATGCTTGAAATAAAATAAAACGCAACAGGAGCTTTGACGAATAAAAAAAGCAACCCAGCTTTTCGACCAGACAGTCCAGTTGAAAACAAAATCAGCCAATACAAGTTCTTTTGAAGGAAAGACGCGATCGAGTTTTTTTAAGTCAGTAAATCAAAGAATTCAGGGTTCTTAAATTGTGAGAACCGGGTGATACTAATCATTAAAAAATTCAGATGGCTGGTTACATTGGAAAGATTGATGAGTTTGATTACACCACAGATAACTGGCTCATGTTTACTGAACTATTGGAGCTTTAATTTGAAGCAAATGAAATAGCCAGTGAGAAACGAGGACCAATTTTGTTGCGTTCATTCAGTTTAAAGGCATACAGTTTGCTTCGAAGATTGACTGCTTCAACTAAATCATAAGAAGTAAGCTTAATAAGCTTTACATGCTGTAAAAGTGATGCAGGAACACTTAGAACTGAAGCTTAGCATCACTTCAGGTTTCATATGCAGAACCAAAATGAAGGATGTCCATTTCAGCACATGTGGCTGAATTGAAGAGATCGTCTGAGCATTGTCAGTTTGGTAATGTGTTTAATAATGTACTGAGAGAATGTTTAGTTTGTGGGGTCTTAAAAGAAAGCGTTCAAGACACTCCTAACTGAAGTACAACTTAAATTCGAACGAGCAGCAGAAATTGCTGTTTCAGTGGAAACCGCAGAAGTGTAATTCAGTTACAGTCAGGAATGAAAGTGAGCTTGAACAAAATTAACAGCATCTAAACAGATTTAAAGATGAAACTTGCAGAAAAAACAAGAAAATATGTTATACACAATGGGCATGTTGGGCAGACAAAAATAAATTGCACAGAGAAGAGAAAAAGTTAAAAGTTAATATTGCAGTTTCAAAGAGCACTAATCTGCATCCTGTCCATGAAAAATCTGACAATGATGAATGTGATATGGGAATGGAAAACATTGGGATTTACAGTTTGGAAACTAACAGGAGACCTGCAATATGGCTTACACCAGAAGTGAACAGCGAATTAATTTGAATGGAATTGGACACTGCTTCAGACGTTCCACAAAATGAGATTGAATGATATTTCAGACATACCAAACTGAAGCTTGCAGATATCCAACCGAGAGCTTAAACTGGAGAAAAGATAACTCCCGTGGGAATGACATTCATAATAGTGAAATGCAACAATGAACAAGCCACAATGAGTTTGTATGTGGTAAAAAGAGGAAGACCGGGCATTGTGTAGATGTGATTGGCTGAGACAACTACAGCTTGACTGGAGATCCATCTATAACGTGTATGCCTCATTCCCTGCAACAAAGCCAACTGAAAGTGAATTAAGAACGTTACTGAATAATGCCACAACTGTCCCCATGTCTCTGGTTAAAAAGCATTTTGGACCGAGCAAGGACCATGCTGCTCAGAAGAAGTGTGAAAATAATGAAAGTAGTGGTCCAACTACAACAGATTTTATAGGCAAGATATCTGAAAAAAATTCTGATATATTAAGCAGGTAGTTATTTGTGGTGTTGGGAGACAGTTCAAGGAGATTCAGGAAACTGGCAGGCATCCAGCTCATATGAGTATAAAGAAACTGAATCTGCTATGCGAGCATCAAGATTACTGCATGAACTTCAAGTGGATGAAGTGGATGACAAAAAGCTACTTGTAAAAGGAGATATAAAGACCAAAGACCTGTTGGATGACTGGAAGACCAAAAAGAAAGTAGTCAATGGAGATTCGAAAACAGAGATTTTGTCAAATGATGGTGTGAATGAGGAAACCAAGATGGGAAATCAGATCGTAAAGGGAGCAATAGAAGGACTAATAAGAGAACACTCTAGTGAACTAAATGGACCTTCACAAGGTAAGATGCACAAAGTAGAGGAAGAAAAAGGAGGGGAGAGATGGAGAGAAAGAATGTGAATGAGAAAGAGAATGGTATGAAAGAGAAAAGGAATGTGAGAAAGAAAAAGAAAGGCTAGATCTAGTAGATCTAGTAGATCCAGAGAGAGAAAAGAAGAAGAAGGGTGTTTACTGTTGTCAAAGCTACTTCCTGCAATCTCAAAGTCAACACCTACAACCACCACAAAGGAGGCCTCAGAACCTGAAATTGTTTCATAGTCACAAGGTTCACCTGCCAAGCAGAGTGATTCCCCTTGTCAAGAAAGATGCTATCACACAAGAGGAAGATCCTCCACAGTAATTAAATCTTTAGGTTTGAATGAGACAATTTAATATTTACTCTGCTGTGGATATCTGTTTATCATTATTGTATTATATAATGTATTGCGTATATTGAGTTGGAGTTTATAGCTTAGCAGGGAGTAGTGCTGTGTAATTAATATTTCAATAATATTTGAGTAATCATATGTGAAGCTTGGGGAGGGGGGTTTGGTAGACAGCCTGCCCCTGCATTCTAATAACCAGCACTGTTTATTGTTCTTGTGTTAAAATGCTTTTGTGGGATTGTGACGGGAAGTTCTAATTCATTTATTGTTATATTTTAGCTTGGGTTATACAGTTATTAACTTGTATATGTGTGGGTCACTCTAACTGTAACGGGGGTGTGTGATGGTCACCACCTCAGTCTGCGAGACTGGTTGGGTTCACTGTTCAGGTCATGGTGCCAGTCTGTTTGTGTTTATCACAATAAAACAGTTGTTGAGTTCAACGAGCTTTCTTGTTTGTCAATATGGACAAAATACACAACACACTATATATATAATTTAATTAAGCATTTTTGATTGTTTAAATAAGCACTTGTTTGTTATATTTAAAAATATGCATGATATGGGGGGAACTCACTTAAATTACACTAGAAGTACACACCTGTATTTTTGGACTCTGAGTTCTTTGAATTAATTTAGTATTTTGAGGCTACAAAACATAACAGATTTGGATACAGTCATTATAGTAAAGAGACATTTAGACAGACTCTTGAATATGTAGAAATGGAATTAATGTAGATAAGCAAAATGATTAGCAAGGACGTGGTGAGGGATGAGAGCCATTTCTGTGCTGCCCAATACATTCAACTAGAAATACTCAAGTATCTCTATGAGCCTTTGCTGCACTCACTCAACTGCATATATCTGTTATTCGAAAGGGAGACCACACATACTTGCACTAACAATTTCCTACTCCTGCATACAAATCTGTTTCCAATAAATAACAACATGCTGTTTGCCTTCCAGCTTGCTCATATTGCCAGTTTCTTAGCATACAATGATTCATGAACAATGGCACCATGGTCTCTCTGAATCAATACCATTCAAACTCTCTCCATTTAACAAACATTCCACCTTTCTATAATTTTTACTCAGTTGAATATTCTAATATTTTCTCCATATTATGTTATATCTGCCAAATCCATGGCATTGACGTATGCAAAGCCCCTCTGCAGATTATTCATGACATATACTACACGTACCTTTGTATCATAAGATATAACAGCAGGATTAGGTCATTTGGTTCATCGAGTCTGCTCTGCCATTTCATCATTGCTGATCCAGTATTCCTCTTGACCCCAGTCTCCTGCCTTCTCCCCATATCCCTTATTTCCCTGACCAATTAAGAATCTATCAACCTCTGACTTAAATAAATATAAAAACTTGGCCTCCACAGCTACCTGTGGCAAATGATTCCACAGATCCACCACTCTTTGGCTAAACAAATTCCTCCTCATCTCCATTTTAACAGGACGCCCCACTATTCTGAGGCTGTGTCCTCTGGTCTTAGACTGTCCCACCCAAGGAAACATCCTCTCCACACCCACTCTATCAAGGCTTTCTACCATTTGATAGGTTTCAAAGGGATCACCCCTCATTCTTTTGAATTCTAGTGAAAACAGGCTTAGAGCCATAAAACATAAAACGTTTGGCATTCAACCCTGGAATTATATTTGTGAAAGTCCTTTGAACCCTGTCCAGTTTCAGTACATTCTTTCTAAGGTAAGGGGTGCAAAACTGCTCACAATTCTCCAAGTGAGGCCTCACCAGTGCTTTATAAAGTCTCAGCATTGCTCCAGAGGATAAACAATCCAAATCATTGATAAGGATGACAGACACTGGTGGAATCAGTTGCAATTATTAACTTAAGAGAAATTTAACTAGAAACTCAAAGAGATAAGGCACAGAAGGACATGGTCCTGATACATGAAAATTAAATGGTAATGGGCCAAATAGTCCATTTCTCTGCTGTTCAGCTCTATGACACTACATCCATACTTTGTCTTACTGTCATTTCAATAACCTGTTACAACTTAATTATAAATTTATTAACAACTGGATAATACTACAACAATCTCTTTAAGTTTGTTAATGAAACAATGGCTGATGAATTGATAAGGTGGTATAGGTAGGCGTATCAATTTAAGAGACGATATTGATTGAGTTAGTGAGTGAGTGGGAGGATTTCAATAAATTAACGGTCCAGTGGAACGTGTATGGATGTAAAAATGGGAAGTCTTTCAAATTGAAGTTTAATATAGATCTACATATTATTTACATTTTGGAATTGCTGTGAAGGATCAAAAAACTGAAGATACATGAACATGAGTTACTAATATATCTCAACATTGTACTCGGAAACCCAAAACAATTATTGGAATTTAACTGGAACACAAACACCAAGTAGATAGGGTATTGATTCACCTTTATAATCATTGTTCAATCACATCAGGAGTTCTGAAGAAAGGATATTGATGGAAGTTAACAATGTTTTTTCTCTGCAAATGTTTGCTGAGTATTTCCAGCTCTTACTGTTTTATCCTGCAATACTACATGCAGACCAATAGCACACTCAAAGCAATTACTCTGATTCCTTACTGCTACTGCTCATACATGGCTTTGTATTTGCTGGACTTCACCTACTGCCTAGTTACTGTGGTGCTTGAAAGCTTGAAATCACTTTACCCAGTGACAAATGAGATGCCACATATCATTCAGCAAATTCTAGCCAGCAATTCTTCACAGTGCAATATTCACTCCAATGTCCAGGAATGGAATGCTATGTCAGTACATTCATCAATTTGAAAGACAAATAGTATAAGAGGAGGATGAGGTTAAAATATAGTTAAGATTCACAATCTAACCGGAAGTCCGAACAGGTTCAATTGGACAAATTTACCCACTTGGTCACCTTTATTCCTCCGGACAAACGGAAGATAGAATAATGACAGTGAGGAAACTGAAATGTAGGATAAGAATTTTAAATTCTTGCCTAAAGCGTGTTTAAGCCACTAAAAGATTGAAAAAAAATTCCCAGGTGTGACTTATTGTCAGCTTTTTATACAAATTTACTTAAAATTATATTATATTACTTTAAATTTCTCAGTGTTATCATTTCAGAGGATCAGTCCAAGGCACAGCACATACAGTAAATGCCATTCTGAAGAGAGCATGGCAGTTCCTCTTCTTTCTTAGAGGTTTGCGATGATTTGGCGTTACATCTAAAACTTTGGCAAACTTCTCTAGTGTGTGGTGGAGAGTATATTGACCCACTGCATCACAGCGTGGTATGGAAACTCCAATGTCCTGGAAGATACGGTCCAGTTCATCACAGCTAAAGCACTCTCTTCCACTGAGCATCTCTACATGGAGCATTATCACAGGGAAGCAGAGTCCATCATTGGAGACTCCAAACACCCATGTCATGCTCTCTTCATGCTGCTCTCTTCATTCCTGCTTCATGCAGGAATAAGGTGTAAGTGTCTCCGAACTCACAGCTCTAGGGTTCAGATACAGTTATTACCCCTTAACCATCAGGCTCTTGAACCAGAGGGGATAACTTCACTTGCCTCATCAATGAACTGATCCCACAACCTATGGTCTCACTTTCAAAGACTCTTCATCTCATGTTCTTGATATTTATTGCTTATTTTTTATTTTTATTATTTCTTTTTTCTTTTTTGCACAGATTGTTGGCTTTGCATACTGATGGTTGCACTAATCATGTGGACTTTCATTGATTCAATTATATATATTGAATTTATTGAGTATGCCTGCAAGAAAATGAATCCCAGTGTTGTATATGGTGACATATATGTACTTTGATAATAAACTTACTTTGAACCTTAATTGTTCATTGCTTGTTTTACTTTGGATATCTATAGAAAAACAAATTAACTGAAAAGCTATTTTACAATTTCAGTGAATCTTTTTTTTACAATTTGCACAGAGAATAATTGACTATTCTTATGCTGATGAATATATTTGTCAAGCAAAAAGTCAGTAATAGACTGGGAGATGGATTGCTTCTCTCACTGAAGTGCAGAAAAATTAATTTGTAGACACCACAAAAACCTTCAAAATACTGTTTTCTCCAACAGGTTTATATACATAACCAAATAAGGTACTGTAATTTGATCAACACACACAAAATGCTGGTGGAACACAGCAGGCTAGGCAGCATCTATAGGGAGAAGCACTGTTGACGTTTCGGGCCAAGACCCTTTGTCAGGACTAACTGAAGGGAAAGATTGTAAGAGATTTGAAAGTAGTGGGGGAAGGGGGAAATGCAAAATGATAGAAGAAGACCGGAGGGGGTGGGATGAAGCTAAGAGCTGGAAAGGTGATTGGCGAAAGTGATACAGAGTTGGAGAAGGGAAAGGATCATGGGATGGGAGGTCTTGGGAGAAAGAAAGGGGGAGGGGGGAGCACCAGAGGGAGATGACGAACAGGCAGTGATGGGCAGAGAGAGAGAAAAAAACAAACAACTACATATATCAGGGATGGGGTAAGAAGGGGAGGAGGGGCAGTAATGGAAGCCCCTTAGCTTCACCCCACCCTCTCCGGTCTTCTCCTATCATTTCGCATTTCCCCTTTCCCCCACTACTTTCAAAACTCTTAGTATTTTTCCCTTCAGTTAGTCCTGATGAAGGGTCTCGGCCCGAAACGTCAACAGTGCTTCTCCCTATAGATAGATACTGCCTGGCCTGCTGTGTTCCACCAGCATTTTGTGTGTGCTGTTTGAATTTCCAACATCTGCAGATTTCCTCGTGTTTGTACTGTAATTCGATGCCTAATTTATAAATATTATTTAATTTTGACATTTAACTTGATGAGCGTTATCAAGAAAGAAACTGTATAATTTATTCTGTTTCTAATTTTAGCACAAGTTGTGAATATACTGCATAACAGTAATACAGAGAACTTACACAGTGCGTTAGAGTTTGGAATGGGACCAACTTTGAATTAGGAGGCACTAAGATAGCTGAAAGAATGGTCAAAATGTTGCTTTTAATATTATTTACAAACATGTTTAAAAATATAGTCAGGTGTCAAGGTGACTGGCAGAGGAATGACAGTAAGGGGAGAAGTAACCTGAAAAGAACATGCAGAAAATTACAAACACCTTAGTAAAAGTGCGTAGAATTATTTTGGACCGATTAGAAATACACCTTCTTATTTATGTTCTTATTATCTTGGTCCAACATTGGTGTAATCTAGTCAAAAGAGTAAGATAAAACCACACTATACCTATCAAATTTTAGCCATGTCCGATGATTCCTATTCTGTGTTCTAGGCAAATGTTAGCCTTTACTACATATCTTGAAGATTGGAATTTTAGATAATAGAAAAGACTTTGACTGACTGGCATGGTAAGATTTAAATAGAGCTGTGTAAGTTTCTTTTATGTCTAGGTATTTTGAATCCATCGCATTTTCTTTGATTTTAAATACCTGCCTGAGTAAAATTCCTTCCTTTCTTGCTCCATTGTTTTTTTTATTAGACTTTATTTATCACCGTTTTTCCTGTTATTTTACTCTGTCCCATATTAACATCAGCCTTCAGCAATACATCACAGAGCTTTAATGAATATCAACATCATTGTGCAATTTTGGTAATTTAAGCCAGCTTTGAGTTATTCAGCAATGTTTCAAAATGTTTTGTTTACAAAAAGCTATATAAGAACAGTAAGATCTCTTGCCAATTTAACCCTAGCCTAACCACAGGACAATTTACAATGACCAGTTAACCTACCAACTGGTACGGCTTTGGACTGACTGAGGAATCTGGAGCATCTGAGAAACCCATGCGGTCACGGGGAGAACATACAATATCCTTTCAGGCAGCAGAAGGAATTGAACCCAAGTTGTTGATACTGTGAAATGTTGTGCTCACCACTAAGCTACCATGCCACCCTCTTTTAAAGATGTGCATTGAGGACAGAATGTTTGACATTCATGTAGAGATTGAGTAGATAAGGGCACTATTCACCTGAGTTTAGAAGAATAAGAGTTTGCTTTAAGAAACCACAGAATTCTTCAAAGGCTTGACAAGCTACATACAGGAAGGATATTGCTCCTGACTGTGGAGTCTAGGACCCGAGGCACAACTGGAGAATAAGGAGTAAGCTACTTGGGAATGAAATAAGGAGAAATTTTTCTGAGCAGTTGGATCTGACATCTTTCAATATTCCACCCCCCCCCCCCCCCCACAAAACATATTGTTTCTTTGAGGACAGAATTTGAATATGTCTGGAATCAGGGATCATAGTTCAGGATTCACCGAGTGCTTGCACTGCTGTGCTGTCTGTTTATTGTGTCTATTCCTGTATTTTCTACATATTGGCTGTACACATCAACAAGACCTGAATATCAGATGTAATTAATATTACCTAGCTTAAGCATGTACCATGTGAAGCTATTGTGCACCTTTCTCGAACAAGGCTTGACTTCTTTACACAATCATGTCATCTCACAAAAGATGAACCCCTTTAGTCCCTTTCTCCCTCATTCTATTTTTCTTTGTCTCTTTGTTTCACATGCCTGTTAACTTCCTCTAAGTCTTTTACCACTAATTATGCAGGTGTGGGAGGAAATGGGAGAATCCAGCAGAAACCCTGCTGATCGGGGAGAGAACATGCAAATTCCACACGAACAAACACAAAGACACAGTCCAACCTGTCGAGTGTCTAGAGCTGTGAGGCATGTGCTCTGACTGCTACACCCCGAAATGTTCTGAGAAACCTTGAAGAGTGCTTAACTGGAGATGAGAGGTGGCTCCATGGTTTTTCTGATTCTGCATTTGAGGATCTGATGCAGAAGTGATCTACAATGAACCATGCCAACAGAGATGGAGAAAACTAGCCAGAATTCAACACTTGAAATTAAATCTGAAGATCAAGATGAAATGTGGCAATAAAAACAAACCACGTTGGAAATACACAGCAGGTTGGGTAGCATCTGTGGGATAAGAACAGTATTAATGTTTCAGGTCAATTACTTTAACCAGAATAGCTTTGCTGCAAGTTCAATAAGCTCACATGATGAGGTTATGACTTCTCATTTGATGGGAAATCAAACCAGGGTAGAACTTTTTCAGTGAATGGTCAGACCTTGGTGCAAGTTGTGAAACAGAGGGATCTAGTTGTGTACTTTCATAGTTGGCTGAAAGTGGAATCACAGATAGAAAGGGTGTTGAAGAAGGCATTTGGTACACTGGCCATAGTCTGTCAGGGCACTGATTTCAGGATTTTGGACATAACAAAAATTTGGTGAGAAAACGCTTGGAGAACTGCATAAAATTGTGATTGCCCTGTTATCAGAAAGGCATCCTTAAACTGTAAAGAGTGCAGGGAAGATTAAGAGGAAGCTACCAGGACTCAGGGACTTGAGGGCCTGATTTATAGGGAAAGGCTAGGGCTTCATTCCTAGAAGTCTTAGAGATTGAGGGGCCATCTTATAGAAGTCATATCTTACAGATTTTATGAGGGGTATAAATAAGATGAACATACATGGTCTTTTTCTCAGAAAAGGGGAACTAAAGCTAGAAAGCATAGGTTTAACGTGAAAGATTTAAAAGGAGCCTGAGAGGCAACTTCTTCATGCAGAGGGTGGCAAGTATGTAGAAACAGCTGTCAAAGAAAAAGGTTGAGACAGTTACAGTAACAATATTCAAAGTAGATTTGGATAAGTACAGAGATGGGAAGACTTTAGAGGGATATGGGCCAAATGCAGGCAAATAGAAGCAGTTTGGCTGGGCCCATAGTTGACATAGATGAGTTGGGCAGTAGGGCTTGTTTCAATGCTGTATTACTCCATGAACCTACGAGTAATCAATATCAAACAACACATACAGAGGCTCGAATTTCTTTCAATACACCACATTCTCATCACTGTCTAATTGACAATCTCTATCAGTTCACTGAGTTTCAATATAGCATCTTATTTTTTCATGGTGGAACTGCCATAGAATTATAGTGAAATACAGCATTGAAACAGGATGAACATTCTCTAATATCCAGTAATTTCTCCCTTCTCTCTCCTTTTAATTCTGCACTCTGGCCCCACCTTAGACCTTCTTTCCTCCTCATCTCCTCCTTCTGGTGCCTCTCTTCCTCCTATTTCTTCTATGGTCCATTGTCCTCTCCTATCTGATTCCTTCTTCCTCATCCCTTTACCTCTTCTATTTATTACCTCCTGGCTTCTTACTTCATACCAAACTTCCCCCTCATCTGATTTCAACTACCACCTGCCAGCTTGAACTCCTTCCTCTCCCTCCACCTCCTTACTCTGGTTTTTGCCTCCTTTCTTTCCAAGACATTAGCAGTTTCTCAAACCAATCCACCTGGCACTAACGATGGTCAAAGTCACTTAGATCACATTTCTTCCCCATTCTGATGTTTGGTCTGAATAACTAAACCTCTTTACCATATTTGCATGGCTTTATCCATTGAGTTGCGTACGATTGGCTGATTAGAGATTTGCACTAATGAGTAGGTGTGATCATGTAGCTAATAAAGTGGCCACTGGGCGTATCATGCTTTAAAAAATTAATTTCAATTGAAATGTTTATATTTTGATGGCTATCATTTGGGCATTATCACTAAGTGGATAATGATAGAGGGATGAGATTTGTGGAGTGATTGGTTCATGAGAAAGCACGGCTATGCTTACTGTTTGAGTAACTATAAGGGGTTGTGGAGAAAAAGCTGTTTCTTTCCCTGTTCACTTCTGTCTGTTACGAATCTGTCCAGAAGGTGGCATGTTTCCTTATTCCAAAAATACACAAAAATTTATGAGCAGCTGAAACCTGGTGGACAACAAATCTTGGTTCTTTATCGTTGCCAGTAGTGCATGTAACTCAAATATCTGAAGACACCACATGCAGATGCTGGAATCTGGAGTAAATGATGTGCCTGGGACTTCAATGGGTCAAGCAGCATTTGTAGAAGGAAAAACATTGGTAATGTTTTGGATTGAAATCATGCATCAGGACTGAGAGTGGGAAGGCCAACTATAGAGAAGAGAAGGGGAGTGGTAAGATTCTGAGGTGATTGGTGGTCTGAGGAGGGAAGGAAGATGGTGCCAAGTAGGGGAAGTGAGTTTAGGGTGGGTTGGAAGGCTGTGGCAGCTGAATGATAGTTGGAGATAGACAAAGAGAGAAAGAAAAATGAAAACAAAACAGACGAAGCAAGGTTTGGGGAGAGGAGACAGATTCTGGAGGGAAATAAGCAGGGACATAAAGCGCTATCAAACAGACATTTGGATAAGTAAAGGAGGTGAAAATGTGAACCATTAGGGGGAGAGGTGAATGCAACTTGGAGCTAGATGGGGTGTGCAGGAGATTGAACTGGGTAAGGAGGAACCTAAGTATGAAGTGGGTGGATAAAACTAAGAGGAGGAAAGGAATGAAGATAGATCTTGTACAATTGTCTTATGAACTTTCCAGATTTATAACATCTTTACTAATTGAATCAACTATTTTCTTATACTATAGAGACAGCACATGCTGAAACCTGGAGTAAAAGACAAACTGCTGGAGGAACCCAATGGGTCAAGCAGCATCCATACACAGAAACAGAGAGTCTATACTTCAGGCTGCATTTGGTTTCGCTGATCCCCAAAAGGAGTGTTCCGAAATTAAATCCCTGTCATCTTCTAAACATAGTTTTACAGCCTACATAGCTAATAAACCCATTAAAGTGCTGGCTCAGATGGAATATGTAATACGTTTTATTAGGTTCACCCGTACACAATGCAAATACATAATCAGCCAATCATGTGGCAGCAACTCATTGCATAAGAGCATGTCGATATGGTCAAAAGGTTTAGTTGTTGTTCGGACCAAATATCAGAATGGGGAAGAAATGTAATCTAGGTGACATTGACATGGAATCAATGTTAGTGCCAGGTGGGGTGGTTTGGGTAACTTAGAAACTGCTGATCTCCTTGGATTTTCACACAGAAGTCTCTAGAGTTTACTGAGAATGCTGAAATAAACAAAAATAATATCTAGTGAGCAACAGTTCTGTGGGAAAAATGTCTTGTTAATGAGAGAGGTCAGAGGAGAAATGTCAGACTGGATGAAGCTGAAAGGAAGGTGACAGTAACTCAAATAAACATGCATTACAATGCTGGAGTGCAAAAGAGCATCCCTGAATGCACAACACATCAAACCCTGAAGGGGATGGGCTTGAGCAGCAGGAGACCATGAACATGCACTCAGTGGCCACTTCATTAGGTACAGAAGGTAACTAATAAAGTGGCCACTCAGTGAATGTGGTTGGTGTTATCTATTGTAGAGCATATCTTCTGACAGTTCACCATTGATTACTCATGTAAGAATCAGCACTGAGGTATTATTTGTTTGCTTAAAATGCAATAAGGTTCAGGCATCCACATCCATATGGTTTGTCTCCCTTTGATGGAGCATGAGCCCCTGCTGTGATGCTAAACTCCCAGCATGATGTCCCTGTTCTTGTATTTTCACCACTTTTTTTCCAGACAGTGTTAATCTGAGTCATCAGATCTGGTCTGCTGGATTTGGAGGATGGGGGATGTCCAGTCTCACTGAGAATGGGGCATAGATTCTGCTCTTCATTAGAACTTGCCAATGGAGGATGGACAGCTATCTGAGTAGGTGAGCTTCATGGGACTGAGAAGAGTCTGGTTCAGGGAATAGGAACTGTGGGCGTCGGTCTCAGTGATTCTTAGTAAAGCCTACTCATCTTTGTGCAAACTCTAGAATTATATAGTGAGGAGACCAACACCATCCATGTTCTTAAGTCAATAAAAGGTTCAATTTACTATTGAACACACAAAGTGGTACGGGTACGGGACACTTACATTGCTCTTTATTGCACCGTGGATGGTTCAAAGAGAGTGTAAAGAAACTAATTTAAATTATTTGAGAGGCAGCTAAGTACTTTAATAGGTGTGGAGGAGAAGATGAATGAATGAATTAAAATGAACGTTTTGACATAAGATATCAATATACCAGGTAGGATTGCAATTAATATGAAGGTTATATTCTCCAATATCTTAGCTTTAAAAAAAAGTTTTATCAGACAGAGTAAAACACGAGTTACTGAAAAGTCTAGACTGGTGGTTTCAGATTTAATTTCTTCCCCCACTACCCTCTCTGCAATAGACCCCCTATTTTAAAAAAAAACTTGAACCAACATGATTTCCAGTCTGATTAGGAAGAAGCTTGTTTCTATTCTCCTCTTTAATAATATTTAAAACCAGGATCATTCTTTATTATCAAAGTCATTATTATGAATTTATTTCATTCCTCCACATTTCTCAGTTAAACTGAACTGCAGATTTCCAAAGATTCTTTTGAAACTGTCTTAAAAATCATCGCTGTAACAGCCTGCCAATTTTTGTGGATTGAGGAGTATAAGATTTGGCCTAATGTATTTTATTTAAATTTATTTGGAACACTTATTTTAAAAAAATATATAAAATCAAATTAGTGGTTCATGCTTAAAGTACATACTCCCCATTTCACCTGTGGTCAGTATTTAGTTCAATATGCTGCAAAATAATTATCCTGACAAATGGTTTTAGCTCGAAATGTCAATACTTCATTTATTTCCATAGATGCTACCAGATGAGCAGACCTCCTCCAGCATTTTGTGTGTGTTACTTCAGATTTCCAGCCTCTTCAGAATTTCTTGTGGTTATAAACTTTATTTGTTTGTTTGCCATACTTTCTATGGTAATGGTTTACATCAGAGTTATGAGTAGCTGGAAGTACTCAGTTTGGGCTGACGTTCTCATCAGTTCAAGGACTAGATAGCACAAGTTTGATGGCATGTGCGTCTGGACTCACTGAGTCCAGAGATTGTTACTGGCAGAGGAGGGAGGACAACTCAGAGGCAAGCCCAATTACTGACACTCAGAGAAGTCAATTAAAGATCAGAGGCTCCTAAAAGCTCATAAGCTAACTTGAGAATTGTATCTCCAAGGGTACTGGAGGATTAAAGGGACTGAATGTTTGGAATATTGTGGTCTAGTATAATTGGGTGAAGTTGGCTGGTGAAGATATTCATTTCATGGTGGGGACTGAAGGATGTGAGTTGGACTTTAGTATTGCTGAAAATGACCTGAAAATAGTTGTTGTTGTGTTTCATTGTCCCCAATGTGCATTTTCAATTATTTAGCACTGAAGTGAATGTAAGTATTTTACTATTAAATATCTAGTTTTTAAAAACTTTTTATATTTGTTTACAAGCCTTGTAATGCGTCTTGAAACAAGTAAGATTATATAAATCCCTGAGTAAATAATTAATCTCTAAAACAATGAACTGAACATGCTATACAAATTTGTGGGTTTTTCAATAAAGAATCAAACATAAAGCTATATATATATATATGGAAACTAAAAATTGCTTCAAGGCTCTTCATTGTACAGTTACAGAATTATAACTGGACTTGCATCTGGAATTTTCATACAATATCAATCAGTTATGGAGCTATCAACCTTCATAACTTCATTATCAACCTTCAAATCCTCATAACTTCTGAAAGATTATCATATTATACTGAACAATGACTTTGATGACAATTCTAAAAGCTACAAGACTTTTTTTTTTGATAATTTTAGCACAGGGCCATCCATAGTTCACTTTCCATGTCTTGTTGGAGCTGACTATGGATGTTATAACTATAAATTTTTAATCAGGTTCATGTTAATTTGAAATTAACTCAAGCAGCAAGCTTGACCAATAACCATAACCAATAACAATAGGCAGAACCAATGTCTCGATTAAGGATCAATACATCGCTGAGACAGAAAGCCTTTTTCATTCCTACTCTAGCATTAAATTCCTAATGGACAGCAAGCAAGAACTAAAAAAAATTAAAAATAAATTAGTACAAAATGAGTGGGAGTTCACAGATCATTTTGTCAAGGTTCAGGGATCGCATTAAAACTTTCACCTGGCATTTCTTTTAGTACTTTCATGAACTCCTGATATAATTTTGGTTCAATATTCAAATCTTGAATACATCTTGAATATTAATTGAATATTAAACTGAATCCCGCTGATTATAAGGTTCCCAGGTAAGGAAACTCCAGCTAAAGTGGACTTACAAGAAGTCTGACAGAAGATGGCATTTTTGTCATCTCCTCTTTTACCAGAGTCCACGTGAAGTTCTCAGTAAGTCCAGGCCCTGTTGCTAAAATCTCAGCATTGCATACAGCATGTTAGGCAATTTGCATGTATCATCCTGCACTCACCACACTTGCTATGAGATCAAACCCCCTATTTCAATTTGCGATTCCAGCCCAGCAGATTAGGAGAAAAAGGAATGCAGCGTCCTTTTTTTTCTTATTTTGCTTTATTTGCTTTTAAATAATTTTGATTTTTTAAAATCTATTTTCACTGCAAACTTAAGAATTTTAAGTTCTTCTGATAACAAAGATATTTTAAAAGAAACTAATTCCATTCCCCACTCCTGTTTCCTTTTCTCACCTCATCTCCTTAGCTGCCCATCACCTCTATCTGGTGCTCCTCCCCTTTCCCTTACTTCCACGGTCTTTTGTCCTCTCCTATCAGATTACCCCTTCTCCAGCCCTTTACCTTTCACCAATCGACTCTCAGCTCTTTACTTCCCCCACTCCCCTTCTCCCAGTTTCACCTATCACATCGTATTTCTTCCTCCCCTCCCCTATCTTCTTATTCTGATTTATTTTCTTCCTTTCCAGTCCTGATGAAGGGTCTTAACCCAAAACGTCAACTGTTTACTCTTTCCCAGAGATACTGCCTGGCCTTCTGAGTTCCTCCAGCATATTGCGTGAGTGTTGCATTGGATTTCCAGCATCTGCAGATTTTCCCGTGTTCGTAAAATTACTCCCAATTTGACAGAAAGTGGCCCCAAATTTGCCTCCTGTCAAAAGGTGTCAGGGTGGGTTTTCAGTAATTCATCATTTGATATCTACTTGCCCCTGAGTCTTCAGCAAGCCTTGTTGTCTTGACACCCAGCTGTGCTAAATCAGATCACATGGCCTCCAGCATCTATATCACTCGACAGGAGATGAATTAGGATGACAATTAAAACTCAATCAAAATCACCTATAACTTTGGAACAAAGTTACTATAATGGATGGTCTGCAGAAATGCTACTCCTTCTAAGTATATTATAAATTAGAAGGACGGCTTCTTGTGTTGAAATACAGGGAGACACGGACGATGAAATTGATTGGATTGAACTCTGACCCTACTGATAAAAGTTGCTATTTATATTATGGTGGCATTTCACATTCTCTCACATTGTCAAAGAGAATGTAGTGAGCAAATATGATTTCATCAGCAGGATCTTTTCTTGTAGATGAGAAATTTACTCTATTAATAGCTTTAAAATGGTTTTGATTGTGTTTTTTACTGAATGTCCTGATTGTTCTTGGTGTCTCACATCTGGGATTCAGCTTTAGTCTGCCTTTTTGAAAACCAGAACTGATAGGGATGATATTGCAGGCTGGCTAAATTCAATGTCCTAAAAAACCCATTTCATTCTAAATGAATTTTATCACAAGGCACCTTGCACAGTACAATAACCCAATTCCAAGCTCTGAACCAAATGCCAAGTATAAGAAATGAGTTAGACAGTCATTAAATTGTTGTTTCATTGCAATTCATTTTTTTGCTTATCAAGTAGGCTTTTGTTCCATTCTGGCATTTTTTTTCAGTTATAAACAATTTAATTACAATTTAATCAACTCTTGCTCATAGAAATTAGTTTATTTTTGAACAATTTAATTACTTCAAAAATAAACTAATTTCTATGAGCAAGAGTTGAACTTTTTTGGCTGGTACAAACAAATGCCATAATATGAATTAGGGCTAGATTATTTTGCTGCATCTGTTTAAATGAGCAAAATCAGTGACAGATGAACTTTCTAGTATTTTTTCCTCATATTACCATACAGACACTTAGTGACCACTTAATAATGTTCCTAATAAAGTGGCCACTGAACATATGTTTGTGATCTTCTACTGCTGTAGCCCATCCACTCCAAGGTTCAACAGGTTGTGTGTTCAGAGATGCCCTTCTGTACACCACTGTTGTTTATTGCAACATTTTCTGTATACTCTCGGAACTGTTGTTCTGGAAAATCCCAGGAGATCAGCATTTTCTGAGATACTCAAACCACTTGATCTGGCACCAACAATCATTCCACGGTCAAAATCTCTTAGATCACATTTCTTTCTCATTCCAATGTTTGATCCGAACAACAACTGAACTTGTTGAGCATGTCTGTTTGCTTTTATGTATTGAGTTGTGCCATATAATTGGCTGCTTAGATATTTGCATTAATGAGCAGATGTTCAGGTGTACCTAATAAAGTGGCCACTGAGTTTATATCTTGATGAATATCCTCTCTTTTTGTTTTACACACCTAAAAGATGATTGCAGACTGGAACATACAAGGTGGTGGAAGTAGGCACCCTCACAATATTTAAGAAACATTTGGACAAACATTTCAATCATCAAGGCACAGTGGACTATGGACCAAGTACTTTTAGATGGGATTAGTATAGGTCAGGGGTCGGCAACCCGCGGCTCTTTCATCTCTGTGCTGCGGCTCCCTGTGGCTTTGGAAAATAAATGACGAGTATTTAATTAAAATGTATTTTATGTTAGTTTGCTAGTTTTTGAAATGTAATTCTAAATTTGAAGATTATGGTGATCTTGTACAATCTAAATAAAAAGTGTTTTTTGTCGCTACTAATATACGTCACCACTGCCAATGCCTGACACCCGCCAGTGAGCGATTTCTTTAATTTTTCGATCCAAGGTAGGCTAACTATGGAGAATTCTAAAAAAAGAAAAGTGACTGAAGAAAACAGAACGTTTAATTATACGTGGGCAGATTCATTTGCTTTCACTGCTGACAAGAATGGTTTATCGGTATGCTTAATATGCAATGAGAAACTAGCAAACAACAAAAAGTCAAATGTCGCAAGACATTTCCAGGATAAACACGCAGCCTTTGCTCAAAAATATCCAGATGGAGATGAGAGACAAAAGCGTTTTGGAACTGATGCGGAAGGTTGATCTGAGCAAAAACCATTTCAAGAAGTATATGAAGTCTGGAAAATCAACTGCATATGCTAGTTTTGTTGCTGCTCAGGAAATAATCAGGCACGGGAAGCAGTTTACAGATGGTGAATATATAAAAGAATCTTTCATTAAGATTTCTTAACATCTATTCACGGACTTTAAAAACAAGAGTGAAATTGTGCAGAAAATCAGGGATATGCACCTCTCTGCAAAGACTGTCAAAGACAGAACCATAAAAATGGCAGAAGAAATCACAAGACAGCAAATTAAAGACATCAATTCAGCTGTGGCCTACTCGATTGCCTGTGACGAGTCTAAAGACAAAGGTGATATTGAACAAATAGCGCTGTTCTGCCGGTATGTAAACTCTGCCGGGCCACAGGAAGAAATGATTGAGTTGATACCTCTAAAAGGCCAAACACGAGGGGAGGACATCTGTGAGGATGTCTTGAATTGTTTAAGAGCCAAAGGAATAAAGACCACCCACCTGGTGTCAGTAGCTATTGATGTGGCACCAAGTATGACAAGAGTGCACAAGGGATTTGTGGCTTTACTGCAGAAGTCACTGGACAGAAAGCTGCTGACTTTTCACTGCATCTTCCACCAAGAGGTACTGTGCGCTCAAACATTCCCTCCAGAATGCACAGAAGTATTGGATGTTGTCATTCAGATTGTCAATAAAATAATGGCAAAAAGTTTAAATCACCGTCAATTCCGTTTGTTACTGGACGAGCTGGAAAGCACATATTCTGATCTCCTGCTGCACAACAAAGTCCGGTGGCTGTCCAGAGGGGAGGTGCTGAAACGCTTTGTCGCGTGTCTGGAAGAAGTGAAAACTTTCCTGGACAGCAAAGGGGTCACCTTTCCTGAGCTGGAACAGCCAGAGTGGCTGGAAAAGCTACACTTCATGGTAGACATGACAGCACACCTGAAGACGCTGAACACAGCTCTTCAGGGGAAAGGACGCACAGCCCTGCACATGTTGGAGGATGTTTTGGCATTCGAGCGCAAGTTGACAGTGCTTGCCAGAGATTTACAGAAAGGCCCATTCTCTCACTTCCCCAATTTGAGAGAGTTCAAGCATGTTCACAACATGATAAATTCAGAGTATTTACATTTTGCAATCATCGCAATGCAAACATCGTTTGGGAAACGCTTTGGTGAGTTCAGAGAGGAAAAAAAACACCTTATCCTTCAGGGTCACTCCCCTAAGCATCGATCCATCCCTACTGAATACGACTGCATTGGCAGGTGTGAGTCAACCTGATCTTGAGATGGAACTGGCCGACATAGCGGACAAAGACATATGGGTGTCCAAGTTTAGACACTTGACAGCAGACCTTGAAGATGTTGCCCATCAGAAGGCCGTTCTTGCTCAGAATCACAAATGGAGTGATATTGAAAACCTCCGCTAACCGGACAAACTTGTGTTCGAAACATGGAATGCTATCCCCGATATTTATGTAAACATTAAAAAGTATGCGCTCGGAGTCCTGTCGATCTTTGGATCCACATATGTATGTGAGCAGGTGTTCTCCAACATGAACTTTATTAAAAACAAACATTGTGCATGCCTCACAGATGACAGCTTGCGATCCTATGTAAAGATGAAGGTGACGTCATACAGCCCTGATGTGCAGACGCTGTGCGCTGAGGTCCAGGAGCAGAAATCCCATTAATCAACTATGATAAATATTTTAATTGCCTATTATTTTACATATATTCATATTTTTTCATTGTTCAGTGAAATAATCCTTTTATTTTTCAGGTTGACAGCTGGCTGACGTTATTTTTGGTTTGCTGCTGGCAGACAATTTAAGTTCGGCATTTTTCATAAATACAAGAAGGACTCAAATAGACATTGAGTATTTTACTTAAAAGTAACCTTCAACCCAACATCTTTTTTTCAGAGTTCAGAATGTTTTTGTTGCATGCAGAAATATAATTTCGTTTTCTCTGCAGGAGTTCATCGATTTCATAAATGCAACACATTATAGTTTGTTTATACATAGCATAAAGGCAAAAAAACATTGTATGCAGTGTTATTTGATTTTAAATGTCAAACGTGTTTTGTGGCTCCCAGTGTTTTCTTTTCTGTGTGAAACGGGTCCAAATGGCTCTTTCAGTGGTAAAGGTTGCCGACCCCTGGTATAGGTAATATCTGTTTGTCACCATAGATATGCGGGGCTGAAAGGCTTTCTTCTGTGTTACAAGACTCTATGACCATTCTGGACTCTTACATGTTATTG
Organism: Hypanus sabinus; assembly: GCF_030144855.1. Lineage (NCBI taxonomy): Eukaryota > Metazoa > Chordata > Chondrichthyes > Myliobatiformes > Dasyatidae > Hypanus > Hypanus sabinus. Next base: position 37,203,920 of record NC_082730.1, on the reverse strand, counting down.
TTCTTTTCTCAGAAAGTACTTGACATCCAGTTGAGCCATTGCAAGAAGCTTTGAAATTATGTGGATGAGCTCCAGCAGGCCTTTTGCTTATGAACAGAATACATATCTCTTGTTTAATTATATCTTGATATTGTACCAATTAGTCCATTAATTTTTCATTTGGCTGTAAGTTCTTCTTTATAAATTGTTGAGAAAGTTCCTCAGGATCAAGGATGACTCCCTTTAGAACAGATTTTAGGAGGAATTTCTTTAAACACAGGATGATGAATTTGTGACATTCGTTGCCACAGATTGCTGTTGAGGCCAATTTGGGTATATTTAAAGCAGAGGTTGAAAGGTCCTTGATTAGTAAGGGTATCAAAGGTTACAGGAAGAAGTCTAGAGGATGGGGCTGAGAGGAACAATCAATCCACCATGTTGGAATGGTGCAGCAGATTTGATGTGCCAAATGACCTAATTCTGCTCCTGTGCCTCACTGTCTTACTTTTTCTCTGATTCTGAGGGTTCTGAGGTGGCTAATGAGAGAAGCATAGGAACTGCAGATTCTTTTACAGATAAGACAGGAGGAGTCTGACATGGCTGGCTTGTGTGTAGCTTGTGAGCTGGTTCACTCTTTCCATAGCCTATAAAGATCCTCCATGTGCTGCAAGTGCACGGCTTTGCGGTTCTCTGTTCTAAGCAGTCATGGGCCAGAGGTTTCCAGGGTTCTTAAGGATAGTGCATTTCTTCAAAGAGGCTAAAATATTTCTGTTTCTCTGTCTGGTAGTCTCTTTTCAATGACATAGTTCACAATAGAGTGTTTGATTCAGGAGGTTCATCCTGATTGTGTAAATAATGTGACCTACACTCAACCACTGACTGAGTGTGATGAGATACAAGACTGAGGATCTCGGCCTGATGGAGACCATTAATGTTGGTTCACTTGTTCATCCTGTAAATTTGGAGGTTTTTGCAAAGATAACATTGGTGATATCTTTTCTGATGCATTGAGATATTCACTATGGTTCTCGATAGCATGTAAGACAGAAACCCTGACTAGACCATGTGTTTTGTGTCAGGTCTGAGGTCTTCTAATAGATTTATCAATAGTTAATGGTCAACTGGATTATCCTACATGGATTGTTATTTTCTATGGCCATCAGCTTTCTTTCCCATATTGTTCCATTGTGCATGATTATGAATATGAAAATTTAAAATAAGGAAGATGCAGGATTAGATTACTTGACCCATCATACACGATTTACCATTCATTTGAGCTTGACTGATCTTTTGCAATAGCACTACTCTCCCGCACTGATCTCATATTTATTTAATTTATTTCAAAACATTTATCTTATTCTCTCTTGAAAATATTCAGTAACTAAGCCCCCTCAGCCCTCTTAGGTTGTGAATTCCAAAGTTAGATTTGTTGAGGGGGTCACTAGTGGAAAGGGTGAGTAGCTTCAAGTTCCTGAGTACCATCATCGCAGAGGACTTAACCTAGGCTGAACACATTCATGCATTTACACTCTACTTCATAAGGAGTTTGAGTAGATTTGCTATGTTACTAAAAACAACTGCAAATTTCAAGAGATGCCTGGCAGAGGGCAATCTGACTGGTTGCATCACAGGCTGGTATGAAGCCTCCAATACAAGAGGCTACAGAGACACAGCCAGTTCCATTATGGGTGCTACCCTCCCTGCCACTGAGAACATTTTTGAAAGCTGATGCCTTAAGAAGGGCCCACATAATCCAGCACCGGCCCTCTTGCCTCAGGGAGGAGCCACAGGAACATTGAGATCCACATTCACCATTTTAAGAACAGCATCTTCCACTCTACCAACAAATTTCTGAACAGTCCATTATTTATCTTTTGCATTATTTATTCATTTTGTGATTTTTATGTCTGCTACTGTACCACTGCAACAAAACAACAACTTCATGACACATGACCTGTATCGATGATAATCAGCCTGATTCTGAACTCGATCTGTGCATAAATAGTACTTCATTCTCAGGAGGTAATGTGAAGCCCAATAATTTGAAACTGTGACTCCTGTTTTTAACCTCTGCGCACATTGAAAACATTCTCCTGTTTATCCCATAAGAATTTTGTCTATTTTAATGAAATCACCTCAGACACCTCAAAACTAAAGAGAGTATATGCCTTGCCTGTAAAATTATTTGTCATATGATAAACCAGCCATTTAGGAGTTTAATGGTCTTTCACTGTACTGCAGCTATTGCAGGCATATCCTTCCTCAGAAGGGAAGACCAGATGTGCAAACAAAGTTTCAGACATGATCATCTCAGGGTTGTATATAATTAGAGGACGACTTTGCTGTTTATCCACTCAAACCTTTCTTCATTGAAAGACACCGTATGTTCTGTCTTCAACCAGCTTCTGCTCATCTATTCTGTGAGTAACAATCTCAAAAAAACTTTAGCATATTTGTTGGACATGATTTGCTTTCTATAATTCCATGTTTTCTCTGCCCAGTCCTTCTGTTATTTTCTAACAACCCATTATCACTCTTCTGTAATAGATTCAAGTATGTTCCCAGGCTCACTAGTCTATAGGTCTCTGGTCACTTCCTCACTTGTTTTTTTTTTAACAGTAGGTTACACTCCTACCTTACAATTTGTGAAAACCATTTTAGAATGGGTGGAATTTTGGATCAAGATTGCCAGCTGCTGCACTATCCTTGACAATGCTTCTTCAAATCCTGCAATCCAGGAGATCAGATCTGGCAGATCTATCAGTTCGAAGTCTCATTAATTTCTCCAGTGATAGTTTTTTTTATCTTCTTCTTGGTGTTGACAATTTGATTGAATTCCTCATTTACGTTTGACTTTTAGCTATCCACTGTTTTCAAAAGACTTTCATGTCTTTAACCCAAAAATAGACACACATATTTAATTTGTTTGCCTTCTCTTTATTCCTTAATACAATTCCTCCTTTCTCTGTCTACAATGGACTCTTATTAATTTTAGCTAACCTATTTTTTTGCATCGAGTCTTTTCCAATTTGCCTTTACATTTCTTTCTAGTCTACAATGACACTCTGCTTCACCCTTTTTTCTCAGTGCCTTGGCCATTCTTTGCGGAATTCTGAAATTTCCCCTATCCTTCAGCTTTTTGATTTTTTTATTAATGTGGTAACCCTTTTTCTTTGATGTAAGAATAACTACAACTTGCCTTGAAAGCCACAGCTGAACCAGTTTCTTTTTAATTTTGCTAGAATGTTCCCTTCATTATTTATTAACTTAACATGAATTGTTTATCTTTGCTTATTTATAACACAAACTTTAATATCTATCTGCTTTCATAGTTTTGTTAACATTTGAGACTGCCCTAAGACTAAATCAAATTACTTACAATTTTAATTTAAGATTCTATCGTAAAAGCTGACTACTCTCTAAAGGCCTTTTAAATACTACATCACCAATTAATTACTTTTCATTACGCACATATACAGTGCATTTAAAACCATATTCCCTCAATATACTGATCTAGAAAACCACCTTGGCTACAGTTCATAAATTTATCCTCCACATTACTACTGCTGTTTCAAACAATCCACATTTAAATGTCCTTGTATTGTTGTACAGCTCTTGCTATGGGACTTGAACCAAGATCATTACAGTTTGGCACTACTTCCATTGTTGTTTTCTGCCTCTTGTTCTTTCTTTGTTCCTCCTAAAATGATTATATTTGATTTACTGGAAAAAATGTTTCTTTACTCTCTTTACCTTTCTATTTTCTTTAATAAGAAGCTATTCCATATTCTTTACCATATTGCCTATATCTTCGACAGTCTTGGCATTATGAAATAATTATTTCCCAGTTTGGTTGCTTTGTAACCTCATCTCTGCAATTAATTTAATCCTAGCCATTTTGTGTCATGAATTCACCTACAATGTAGATTAATAGGAGTATGGTCAGTCTTACGCTTCTTATGTAGATTGTATCAAAAAGAAAGAGTTATTGCTACTTAACACCTTACATTGAGGTCATACGTGGTGGAGAAGGGTTTGGACATTTTAGTATAGCCAATAGAACAATGCAATTACAGAGCACCAATTATGAATTGTGTCATCAACCTTAGCCAGAGATTGTATTAGTGGGAGAGTATGATAGGTTCCTTGAGGAACAGAGGTCAAAACAAGTGAACAGTATGTGTGCATTTGGGCAGACATGGGAGTTAGGAGCGAGATCTGGTATATAGTTGATATAAGGAGCAGTGTAGAATGAAGCCACAGATACGTGCGGAGAAGGTGTGAGGTCAGCCTTGGAAGGCTGGAATCCATGGTGGAGCAGAGCATTGAAGGCTGGAAGAAGCATGGATTCAGACTCCAGAGTGGAACTGCAGATCGATGGTTAGACAAGGGCAAAGACTGGAAGCCAGGAACTGAGAGTGGAATGGGTGATTAGAGAACTGGAAGGATGGGATCGCAAGATCAGGAGGAATGTGGGGATAAGGAAGCCACCAATCAGAGGATATTAAACACAAGAAAATTGGACAGAGGATATGCTTGGTGACTGCCCAGGGCATTGGGGTAGGTAGGATGATGAGGAAAGCATGTTTTACTGCAACTTCCTAGACTGATGTTGGGGTAAGAAGATCCTGTAATACTTCATCTAAGCAAGCTGCCTCAGGAACAATAAAGCAAACTCCTTCTGCAATGCTTCATAACTTTCCATCAGGATTACAAGACAGACACAACAGGAAACTCTTCACTACCTCGGACTGAGGTCTTAATATCCTAAACTTAAGGTTACAGATAGCCTGTTAATTTTTAATTAATCCTGAGAGAAATTTGCCATTGTATGAGATTAATATCACGAAAATAGAGTAATAAAGTTAGAAGATGGACAGAAGATTTTATTGCAGTGTTCTTTTTGCTGATTTGACCCCACCATCTGAAGATAAAATCAATTAATGCAAAGTCACAAAATGGATTAGTATCACATTTTCTCCTGTTTGTGATTGGTATCTTATTGATGTGTGTCACTAGTAATAGCATAAAGCATACATCAAATAGCAGCATCAAAACATGCAATATTATTGTTGAGAGATATAAAATTAGCACAGTGAATTGCTCAGTGTATAAGTATTTGGTCTGATTTTCCATTTTCAAATGTTCTGCTAATTTTGTCTATGTGTTCAAACTGCAACTTCCATTTTAAGTCATGCAGTAGAATGTGAAGACTCTGAACTGATCGCAACAGAATGCTCTTTTTCCTGATTAATCCTAAACAACTGAGACTTTCTTATCTAGAGGTGAGGAATGATTTGAAAAAATATCAAAAATAAATTTGAATCAAAACCGTTTGGGTAAGCTTATTTTCAATGCTTTCAATTTTGTCAATTTAATATTTCACATTTGGAATCAAATTTACATCATGAAATTGAAGATTTATGGCAATGTAGTGGAGAGTGTAAAGTAGAATTAGTGCAAATTTTGCCCAGTTTCAAATCTAATTTGCAAATAGAATAGACTATCTTTAATGAAGAAGTAAAGAAGTTTGTTCTTTTTCCCCTCTGTGAAGAATATTTATAGGTTTCTAGTGACTGATCGAAAGGAAAGCAACTTTTTTTAAAGCTCTTCTGGCCTTGATTACTTCAGAATCCCTACAAGATGCCTTTTGGCACTTAACAGTAGATAAAGCATTTTCAAAGTGGAATGATTCCAATAGCATTGACAAACACAACCAAATACTTGAACACAGCAAGATCCTGCAGAGCTAAATTAGATCAATTACCATATGTATCATTTTTGATGGTACTGATCGAGGGAGCAACTGGAACACTTGAACTTGGTTGAACTATTGAATTGTTTTAAAAAGGTGAAGTAAAAGAATAGAATAACTAAATCCAAAACAAAATAACATAATTCCAAACAAAAAAATACATTTTAAATGTATAATTATAGCTCTTAAATGAAAAACCAAAACAGCATAAATGCCGAGAAATTTATCCTTGATATTATCACATTGCACTCTAAAATGTTATTCCAATTTTTGATGCAGTGTGATATTTTAACATGTAGTACATCTAGGGCCACCATTATGGGATGAATTTCTAATGAAACAGTATTATAGGAAGATGCAGAGTACTGTTCTGAATGTTGCAGATAGTATATATAGATAATCAAAACTAGTTAGAACCTCAGTGCATCAAGTTTGTGATCCAGGCTGTGTATGATGTCCTGCATACTCCAATGAATTTTTTAGCTAGGGACAAAAATGAGGTAGCATCATAACCTCTCTGTCCAGGCAGAGGGAGCCTGAGACACATCCTCAGTAGCTGTCCAAAAGACACAGGACGCTACCGCTGGCACCATGCCAGGTGCTGTAGGCAGTCACCAAAAGTATCTTGTTAGCCATTAACAACTTCGTCAAAGCTGAAGGCCAATCACAGCCCCAGCCCAGATCACCAGCAGGCTTGCTCACCATGGCATCTGACTGGTAACTGAAAGTCGACTTTGACAAGAAAGTAAAGTTCCCTGACATCATCAACTCATCATCCCTGAGGCTAGTCATGGTCGTTCTAACCAAAACCTCAATGCAGGTGGTCATGATAGAACTGATTGTGACCGAAAGACCGGATTGAAGAGCATTTGAACGTAATAAAGACAAATACCAGGAGTTGGTAGAGCATTGCCAGAGACAGGGGTAGAGGGCATGAACCAAACCTGTAGAAGTTAGGTGTCGAGGTTTTGCTGGCTGCTTTCTTTGTAGGAGCTACTTTCTCCTTGGAATTACGGGGACTGCAATAAAAAAGGACCATCAGGACTACACAGAAGCTGCTGAGTGGGTCTCCAGCTGGCTATGGATTATGAGGTGTGACCCGTGGAACAATGCTGCTGAGACATAAGCTAGGGCCTGATCAACCCTGGCTGGGTCACCAGGGAGAGAATGTCTGATGTTGAAAGTCCCTAAACACCCGATGACCCCAGGTTACATCAGTGATGCCATGTCCCAGTGCATCTTAGGATATATCTCAACATCATGCAGCAAGGATATTTAGAAAATATCAAAATTGGTATTAAATAGTGATTATGAAAATCATATTTTTCATCATCTGCAATGGGATGGTGGTAAACTATGTAAACCTGTCTGGACACGCCCCTCTGCTGACTGCTCCTGTAGCTCCTCCCACAGACCCCTGTATAAAGGCGATTGGAGGCACTGCTGCCCCCTCAGACTCCGAGATGCTGTGCTCCATTTTGCTGCTAATAAGAGCCTATCGTTCGCCTCCCATCTCCGAGAGTTATTGATGGTACATCAGGGATACAAGGGCTATTCCTGGCCTTACATGTTCATATCTATTGTCTTAGTTGTTAATGAGGACTAATTAAAAAAAGCACCAGGTTCAGAGCATGTGCTTAAACTGCAGTCTTTCCATCCACTTCTGCCTTCTGATTACTTTGGTTTTAGTATCCTGCCAGAGCTCTCTGCACTAAGTACAGGCTCTGCCTGCTTTATGTCCACTCATGCAACAGCATAGAATTCATCATGATCCCTGTCAATAAGAGTGGTTTTTCCCATGACTGCATGTGCGTTCATCTGTGCAAGGTCACTGTATGGCAATAGGCTGGAGTGTTGGGCTCCCATTTAATACTACTGGTGTCAAATTATTTTCATCTTGACTCATGTCATGACCTGTTAACCTGACACTTCTGATGGGTGAAAACAAAGCACTGACTAATAACCGTACTAACTTGGCTGCTAACGTGACCTGTGTTGCAAGCATGCAGGTATGTATTGATTGCCACACAGAAACTAATTAAAATTCTGTATTGCCCAAATAATGGATGAAAACTTGATGAAACCTGTAAATGTTACCTTGTTTATTTTAAAACACCAACCCAAACACTTTACCTTAATCAGGAATAGCCCTTGTTGCATTAAAAACAATCATTTTTAACTAACAAGTATATTAATGATCTGATGGAGGAAGTCAATCCAGGTAATGTAGTAGATGATATATACAAATTTTTTCTCGAAAGACATTACATGGAGCCACATTAGAAGCTTACTTCAAGATGGATCCTCATGGAATTATGAGATAATAGGCTAATATAAAATTCACACGGTGACAATAGGTAATGAATCTTGATACATAGGTACATTTTAGGTTGGCAGCTTGCTTGCAAAGGGTTGGTTTTCATTAGGTATTAATTGTAATTTTTTATATTTATCTAGAGTCGGAACTACAAAACAACATCATAATATTTGTGGAAAATATATATCATGAGATATTATAGCTGAAAACAGTTAAATGCTTCACGTTTGATACTGACATAATGATGACGGCATTGTAAAGCAATGAAAGTTAGGAGACTTGTATGAAAAATCTGTATGTGATTTTTGCACAGTATGTTTGAACAAGCTGATATATGTCACATGATCAGATCCATAAATGTAGCATATTAGCAGGTTAAAGGTTGCGTGCTCAGTATACTCAGAATAGCAGAATCTACAAGCAATAAGAATATGCTGGAATTATATTATGTACCAAATAGGAGCTGGCTAATGTTTTGTGGAAAAAATATATGAAAACAGTGCAAAGAACTTAAATGGACATTGATTTACCAGGATATTCACAGAAATTCATTTATGAGGAAAGGCAGGAAAAGATATTAGTGATCACCTTTGAAAATCAAGAGGTTACACAAGGGGAAATTTCAATGTGATGGAATTGCAAAAAAGAGAAAACCTGCAGATGCTGGAAATCCAAGCAACACTCTTGTGTTTCTCTCTCCTCTCCCCCACCTTTCAAATCTATTCCTCATTTTTATCTCCAGTTCTGCTGAAAGGTCTAGACCCAAAACATCGACTGTACTTTTATCCATAGATGCTGCCTGGCCTGCTGAGTCCCTCCAGTGATTTGTGTGTGTTGCTTTCAATAGGATGTGAGGCTTTGGTTGAATCAGTGGAGAAAAGTGATTCTCATCCATGAATAGATGAATAACTAAAAGGCAACAATAAATAATTGTTTTCTAAATAGTTGGAGGAGAGAGGTGGAGAAATTTATTCACACAAATATGTCAGATTCTGAATAGTCTTTAAAAAGGTAGTGGAAATTTATTCTATAAGTAACTTTAAAAGGGAATGAGATCAGTACTTTAGTATGAAAATATATGGACTAAGCATAAACACAAGAGATTCTGCAGATGCTGGAAATCCAGAGTAATCCACACGAAATGTTGAAGAAACTCAGCAGGTCACGCTATGGAGAGGAATAAGCAGCTGGCCCAAGACCCTTACTCAGGACTAAGCATATCTAGATATGCTGTCTGCATATCTTGACAAGATCCCAGGATCCATTAGTATCTGATCTGTCTCACAATTATTACTTATTTTGTCAGTTAAGTGGTTACGTCATGTTGAAGCACCAATTCCTAAGATACTGGAAGGAAAATTTTGCAGATCCTTTCCTTCAGATATAATGAAATTGCAGGAAAACATTTCAAAGGTGCTTTCTGATAAATACAGACATGTGTAACTTTAACTTTAGTATTTGCTATGCTATGAAATTTCAAATTAAAATGTTTTCTGTGTTTGAAAATTTCTCCTATAATTCTCAAATAAAAATTGATAGAAGTCTTTTGTGAGATAATCAAGTACAATAAATTGACCATCAAATTGAACAGTTCTGACCTCCCTGTTGATTTTCACATTAATAAATACATGCGCCATGGGCTCTTTTTTTTTCCAGGATGATTTCATTATCTTACATGAATCTTAGACATTAATAGCACAAGTGGTTAGGTGCGGTTTTACATTCTGATGAACACTTGAAGCAATAACTATTTCAGCAAAAAACACAACAAAGCTCTTGTTGCTGGAAAAGACTTTCTGAATCCTCCTTATCTATAGCCAAATAGTGAATCCTATATATAGACCTAAGTATAGACCTATAACAACTGTATTAAGACAGTAAAATTGCTCATAGATAAAGTGCCAAATTTTCTAATGTAAATTAGAACATGCACAATAAAAGTATTTTCTCTAAAATATTTCTTGATCTTTCAGTGGAAGAGGACCTTTGATCATTATTTTTACAGTATTAAATATCTCTTTATTAATGTATTTAATTTATAATTTAGGCCACTGTCCTTCCTGTAGGGTAGCAGGCCGCTATGCTGGGACAATCTCTTCATCCTGAGAGTCACGGTTCTGGTCACATCACTGCAAAATCTCTTTGTATATGATCAAGGTAACCTAGATGTCTCCCTTTTGGTTCCCACAAGCCCTTAGGCACGGTGGTGCTTAAAATTATAATTTGGGTTTTTGAGTGATTAATTACATGATTATAAATGTAATCTTGATTTAATTGTGGTTTTAGTTGCAAATTAATGCAAAGAAATACCAATATCTGTCAATAGAGAAAAATGTTTTGTTTTTGAGAGGATGGGAAAGAGAAGAACAAATACCAAATTGGGGTCAATGGAAGTAGTTAAATGAAAGAGGAATGGTTGTGGAGAGAAAGGTCAGAAAGGGTATAAGGATAAGAATGAAGATGGAGAGTGGAGTTGGAGGGCACAAAGAGTGAAAAGAGAAATGAGATATAGAGTGCAATGTCAGAAGTAGGGAAAAGACCACAATGCAGAGATGAGGGTCTAGTAGAGGGAAGTGAGTAAGGGATTGAATGATTTGTTCTTCCAATCCCTGGGCAGGCAGCAACATTTGGCAGTCAACATCCATCAATCCACCTCATGAATGGTTGGTACATTACTGAGGCAGTGTACTGCTAGTACAGTGCTACAAACAATTCCATTTACTTAAGCAGCTCCAACTCATTAAGATAATGAATAATATGTAATAACAATGCATGAGCTACTTTCGACACCATTTTGCATATAATTGCCAGAAGGTGACAGATATTGTACAGAATTATGTTTGACTATCACAGAGATCCCACCAATCACAAATCAAAAAGTGTGAAATCGCAATTTGAAAACCAAATGGGACATCATCGAGAACGTGTTTGCTCCTTCACTGGTCTTCAGTTCATTGTTACAGTTTCTAGCATTGAGGTAGAAAGTTCAAGTTTATGAAAACATGCACAGCCAACAAGTGCAAACAAAATAACACATTATGAATGCCCAACTTAACTAATATCTTCCCTTCAATGGACTGGAGGGGTAAGAGAAAGATTGTGTGAAACATCAGCAACAATGTAATTTCCTTCTGTACAGAAGACTGCACTTACTTCAATGCAATGACAGAAAACTTTTCACTGTTCTAGAATGAATGCATTGCCGTAATCCATAATCGCAAGTACAGTGCAATTGAGATTAATACTTCAAAAGGAACCACTTTGAGACATTGTAGCAGGGAGAAAAAAAGTTAAGACCCTTAATGTGCTTATTATTGAACTAATTCCTTCAGAAAAATTGCAAGAAAATCTCCAAAAAAATTTAGAATTCCAAATGTTCTACTAATATCCCAGTAAAACTGAATTTACATTATCCAAATATATATTTTTTCAATAGCAAGTAAAACCAACAAAATTCTAATACTATTTTTATGATGTGTTTGTGAATCTGAGCTTCTTTTTAAAATTTTCATTTTAGGTTGGGAAGCTGTAAGTGAAGCCCCACAAGTCAACATCCCCAAGGAGTACTAAAACATTTAATTAATATTCTATTCAATAATACTACTCCTCCTCCTCAATTTTTTAGTGCGGATGAGTGTGTGTTTAAAATTTCTATCACCTCGTACATTATGTAGTACTTGTAAGCAAACCAATTGGGTAATAAACCTATTTACTTACCAGTAGCAATTTGATGGAGTCGCTAAGATAGAAATGAAACCATATGCAAAATATGCTTCTTCAAAAGTAGAAGAAACATTTTATGAAGATGTAAAGAATGATGTGTAAACAAAAACAACGTGCAAGCTACACAGTTCAAGGTTCAATGTTAATAATTTGTGTTAACATGAAAAACTCCATATTATCTTCATAATTTTGGTATTAGCTACTAATGAGAGCAAAACAATATTTTCTTTGAATAATGCAAAGCCTATTTATGATCTGGACAGTGTTACAACCTAAGCCAGCAATGTGGACAGGACTTGCAGAATATTTCCTACAAGATTGACTGTATATCGGTAATTAGTCCCAAATGAAAAATGGAAATCTGGATTTATCATATCTGTTTCCCATTTGGACAAGTACTTGGCCTAATCCTCTGAACCTGCAATCTGTATTCCTCAGACATCAACTAGAAACAAAGAAGGCCATCTATGTGGTTAGCTGTGAATCCTTTCCTAATGACAGGACCACTTTTCATTACTGATCCCTTGGCTCTCTCTAGTTATCTCAAATATACTGCAAAGCGCAAGAAGAAAGTCAGAAGGCTTTTCAGTTTCACTTTGACCAACACATTAATATTCAAATCACCTCAGTTCTACATCTGCTGCTTTCTGTTTTAAACAAAATTGTATATGACATATAATAATTACTAGAAATTGAAAAAAATGAAATTATATTGTGCCAATAATATCCAAAATTAAAGAAAATTGGCATTGAGTCCAAGTAGGTTTGCTAACGTAGGGGTTAGTATGATTAGTGTAATGCTATTACTGTGCCAGTGATCCCGCTTCAATTCCTGCTGTTTTCTGTATACTCCTTGTGACTGTATTGGTTTCCTCTGGCTGTTCCGGTTTCCTCCGACTTTCCAAAGATACATGAGTTAGTAGGTTAATTTGTCATATTAATGCTTGGACAGCACAACTTGTTGGGCCAGAATGGCCTGTTAATGTGCTGGATATCTAAATAAATAAATAGACATGATCTACCAATGCCAAATACATTATGAAGGGGCCAACAAGTCCCATTATGGAAAAGAGAACTGGAGGTTCAGTATAAGTAGTCTTCTATAACCACAGAGATTATTAAAAAATAAAATTAATTACATAAAAGAATCAACATTCACTCAAGCCATTTTACAAAAGTACTCAGTTCCTCACTGTTATTTATGATTTTCAGAAGGCAGCACTCAAAGCCATTCTAAAATAAAACCTTACAGATATATGTATTTTTAATTAAGCTGGCCCTATATCTGGCATGTTCCCTGGGTCTCATGTTTCAAGGTCCTGTTCTCAGAATCTCACCTGACAGTGTCCTGTATGTTTCTGGTCTTTGATCTTGAAGACCATATGATATAGGAACAGAATCAAGTCATTCAATCCATCAAATTTGTTCTGCTATTTAATTTCGGCCTATTTTCCTGCCTTTCCCCCATAACCATTAAATTCTTTTTTAACCACGACACTATCAATCTCTGTCTCAAATACTCGGCTGCCATAGCCATCTGTGGCAACATATTCCACCGATTTACTATCCTCTGGCTGAAGAACTTTCTTCTTTCACTGTGATGTCCCTTTATTCTGAGGCCATTCCCAGACACATTCTTGTTTCTGAGTTTTGGATAGTTTATTACTCAATTAAGACCTTTAGCTTAAAAGGCCTGACCTGGTCTTGCCTCTGGATATCTGCATCTTGGCTCCGGACCATATCTGACCCGGTGTCCCTGACCCCAGACACAGGAGTGAATGACCCCTGCTGTCATTCACCCCTGGTCCAGTATATTCTCTGGGCCTTTGTCCCAGCCCGGTGTGGTGTCTGCATCTGTGGTTTGGCCCAATATCAAGTAAACCCTGGGATGCAGGCTGACATTAGGGGTATTCTATTAGGGAATCCTATTATGCGTCTGCAAGCTCAACACCCTCTACAGCATTTCATCTGGCCACCACAATGTGCTGAACTTTTAAGTGCTCAGTTTCCTGCCTGAGGAAGAGCACTGGTTATTTCTTTCACCAAAGTATTCAAGGTCATGATTGCACACAGCTTCCGCTGGCTGTTTGGGAAATATGGTGCCTCATTTCAAAACCATACAGAGCAGATAGCTTTTAGAGTCATAGAGCCATAGTAAAGTACAGCACAGAAACAGGACTTCTGGCCCATCTGGTCCATGCTCAACCATTTAAACTGCCTACTCCCATCATCCTGCAGTGAGACTGTAGTCTTCCATACTCCTATAATGCATGTATCTTTCCAAACTTCTCTTAAATATTGAAATCAAGCTCGCATGTACTACTTGCATTCCACATTCTCACTAACTTCTGCGTGAAGTAGTTTCCTCTCAGGTTCCCCTTAAACCTTTTCACCTTTTACCCTTAACCCATAACTTCTAGTTGTAGTCCCACCCAACCTCAGTGGAAAAATCCTGCTTGAATTTACTCTATCTATAATCCTCAAATTTCTTTCACTTATGGGGTGTTTGTTATTATAGGAGATTTATATTATAGGAAATTTATAATTTTGGGTATTATAAAAGAACAAAATGTTTGCTTCTCTTTTTTTTTAATAATTTTTTGTAACTGCAGCATGAGAAACTTTTAATTCATTTAGTTTCCTCAGGCTGAAGTCAGCAAAATATCTTTCTGAATTGCACATTACAACTGCAAGCCACTGACAAAGCCAAAAAACAAATTTCACAATATATATCAGTGATATTAAACCTGATTCTGAATCTGATACAAGAGTAAGCCACTGCAAAACACTCCTGAGTCTTACCACTTGCCCTCGTCTCAACCACTTGCCTAACAGCACGCACTTGGTTCTGGACAAGGGCAATCAACTGTGTTTCAATAATAAAGCACATTGTATAACACACGTGATATTGTATCTATTGAGGTCAGTGGAACCAAGCATCAACAGACAAAGAATGAGCTCAACACATCAAATTCCTTTAGTTGTGTATTAAACTCAAATTGCACCTCAAGGTAGCACAATCGTCTTTCTAAATTCTGAGAGAATTATGTCAATTAGTTAATTCTCATTTGCCTGGAATTTCTAAAATTGGTTAAGCTTTTAGCAATTTAATCTCTGTCTTCCTGGAAATAAATTTTGAAAGCAATGCAAAATGTACTGCTAGATTATATCGAATGATTTAAAACATGCAGGAAAGGACAAATTTTATTCCTCAATAATACTGTGTCTTTTCATTACTTGGGTATTCTTTATGACAAAGCAAGAGGGAGCATCACTGATGCATAAAAATGCATGGCAGAATGGAGAGTGAGAAAAAGAAAATTTGCTCAGGGGCTTTCAATACAGTGTCTTTATACTAAGTTTTCTATTGGGGTAGAATAGAAATGACTGTGTACGGAGCAACGAACATACTAGAAACAATATACAGAAGGAACAAAAGAAAGTAACTAAATAAAATTGTTCAGACACACAGGAGAAGCCAATCTCAAGATGAATGGGGAGGCCATAACATGACGGTCAGTTCCAAACATGTGACAGTCAAACAACACTGAAGATTTTTTTTTTGGAAGTAGAGATGGAAATCGAACAGCTATTAACTAGAATATATTTTTTCAGAAACATTGCAATGTAAACTGGTGGCCAGGATGCCTGAAATTAATGAAAGTTTGGTTTGGCTGCTGTGGCTTTCCTACAATACTGAAATGCTTTTCCCGTATTTCTGTGTTGCAGTTGTTAACTGTTTCTACCATTATAACTTTCTGCTAGTTTATTCCAAGACTGAAACTGTCAGGTGAATTCTGATTTAGCATGAAGTAAGATTTGTATCTCTTGTTTTAACTAATGTAACCTGTGTTTTTTTTTTCTCCACGTTTATTGTTCTTTCTAAAGAAGATGATTGGCATGTGAAGGAGGAGATAGCTCCTAGTTCTCTGTTGATCTGAGTCCTGCACTCTTACTCATAGCTACATCATGAATACTATGAAAATGCTTGCAAAGATAGAGGTAGGGATTTGTTCACTATTTTATCACTGTATAAATGGTATCACAGCTATGCTTAAAGGCACCCAGCATTGCCAAACTGAGCTCAAGTCTGGGCATAGGATATATATATATATATATATATATATATATATATATATATATCCTATCCTAACTATATCCTATTTGTTCCTGGAACTGCACATTGCAGATTTTGTCACAGCTAACACGAGGAAATCTGCAGATGCTGGAAATTCAAACAACAACACACACAAAATGCTGGTGGAACACAGCAGGCCAGGCAGCATCTATTGGAGAAGCACTGTTGACGTTTCGGACTGAGACCCTTTGTCAGGACTAACTGAAAGGAAAGATAGTACGAGATTTGAAAGTAGTGGGGGGAGGGGGAAATGCGAAATGATAGGAATAGACCAGAGGGGGTGGGATGAAGTTAAGAGCTGGAAAGGTGATTGGCAAAAGTGATACAGAGCTGGAGAAGGGAAAGGATCATGGGACGGGAGGTCTCAGGAGAAAGAAAGGGAGGAGGGGAGCACCAGAGGGAGATGGAGAACAGGCAAACAACTAAATATATCAAGGATGGGAGGGGAGGAGGGGCATTAACGGAAGTTAGGGAAGTCAATGTTCATGCCATCAGGTTAGAGGCTACCCAGGAGTATATAAGGTGTTGTTCCTCGAACCTGAGTTTGGATTCATTTTGACAATAGAGGAGGCCATGGATAAACATGGATAGACATGGCCCATTCTGATAAAACTATTCCATTCACAGTCTCAGATAATGGGTACCAACTGATTAGCCAAAATGTCATGCATACTTGTGTAAAGGGGACTGAATCTTTTGAAGATCATTTTCAGCAGTTCCAGTATTTGTATTTTGAGTTATTGTTGTCCTAAGAATAATTGTCAGATTATTGATATTTCTGAAATACTTGGAAGCTGAATTGCTGAGTATCTTGAGTTTCCATCTAAGAGACATGTTATGTCAATCACTGAAACCTAAGTGGTCAATGTGAATTATACAGATGAGAACATTTTACTGTTCCTTCCCATAATAAAGCAGAGGTTGATGGGTTCTTGATTAGTAAGAGAGTAAAACATTACAGGGAGAAGACAGGAGAATGGGGTTGAGCGGGTAATTAAATCAGGCACGATTGAATGGTGGAGCAGACACAATGGCCTATTTCTGAAGTTATGTCTTATGGTCTTATAATCATCAATGTTTCCATTTACCTCTTTAGAAATCTTGACATTAGAATATGCTGTCAGAGGCAAGCGAATAATAGATGTGTTATCAGCAAACTAACAACCATTCTCATCAACAGGACAGAGGCCTGTGTTAGAACTCATGACTCAGATGAATAGAAACAAATGATTTCTTCAGCTCTATTGATGATGGATTGATATTGAAATGTCTAAGGTAGTAAGGAGCATATTTCAATTTAATCAATAATATGATACAAGTTTCTTTAAGATTTAATAAAGATAGTAATCACTGAACTCAGATAATAGTCAAGCAATTCAGAAGAATAGGAACAATAAATTCTAAAAAATGTAGATTTAGATAATCATGGTATTTGTGCAATTAATTGTTTTATCTTTCTTAAAGGATCTGTATTCATATTTGCTGTTTGGAAAGGCTAGAATACATAGTTTGACAAATACCCTGTATATTAGTGTTTCTGTTGTCAAGAGGATACTGCACAATATAAATTGCAAAATATTTTAAATATTATTGTGCTTCAGGTCAGAACTTTTCCTGAAAATCACACTGCTTCATTGCATTAAACCAGTGTATAATTAGAAATATTTTCTCCATGTTAGGAAACTAGGAAGCAAACATCTGTATTTTCTCCAAGTCTAATAAGATGTCAAACATTTACAAACTTTGCTGTCTTAGCCTGTCTTTTCATTTCCAGACAAGGGGGACTGTATTGTGGTGAATGTAATAGCTTATAAATGTTTTTTCCTTTAGTACAATATTTTTCTGTGCTTTGTGAAAGAATTAATCATAAACCTGATCATGGAACAACAAATAAGTCCAGTTGTACAATATAAATTGTGAATAGAGGTATTGAGACACACAATGTAACAACAGCAAAAATATCATATTGAAGTTCACTTGCATAAGTCTATAAGTGATGTGGCAATTGCACACAGATGCAGCAGTCCAATCTTGGCTCTGCTTCCCATGAGAGGATCCTCAATAATATTGATCCCATTTAAGATTTCTACTTAAAACTAGTTCCGACCTCACTTGCTCCTTGCCCGTACGCTTAGGGTCAGCAATGACCCTGCAGTGATTATAATTGATCCCAACCTTAGAACATGACTTATGAGAGACTGAACTTCCTGCTACCTTCCTCCCAATTCTTCACTGAATGACAACCACCAGCCGCACACATTCAATACACAGCCTATCAGATTTACTTTGCTCCCTTTATAGTAGTGAAGATAGCTGAGACGTAATGTGG
The DNA here is from genome assembly GCF_030144855.1 of Hypanus sabinus. NCBI lineage: Eukaryota > Metazoa > Chordata > Chondrichthyes > Myliobatiformes > Dasyatidae > Hypanus > Hypanus sabinus. The sequence continues at coordinate 37,185,679 of NC_082730.1, read as the reverse complement.
ATTCCTGAACATTTACTTGAACAAAAAATAATATCTTTCTGCAATTTTCACACTCAGTGATCAGATTTTTTCCCCATTTTAAGTACATTCACCATAAAGGGCTCTATTATCACTTATTTAACCTGACATTTCAACATCTTTCAGAACCTCTGAAAGTGACTACTGGCAAGCACATAAGATGAAGTTATGTTTACACATCTCAAAGCAAGGTGAATGGGTTATTAAATGTTTGAGCTGGAGACTTTGCACAATGCCGCATTCCCTGATTAATATTAGAGCCTAATGTTCCTATGTCAGCAAGGGATGATGACTAACTTCTAATATTTTATTATGACATAAAAGGAGGTTGCAGGCCCTATTGAGTTTATGCTGGCTCAATGAGGGACAATTTTAAATGACTTATTCACCCGCGTCTTCCACACATAGGGTGGAACCATAACGTAGTGGTTAGTACAATGCCTTAGAGTACCGGCGAGCCAGGTTCAATTCCACCACAGTCTGTAAGGTGTTTGTGCATTCTCCCGTGACCATGTGGGTTTCCCCCGGGTGCTCCAGTTTCCTCCCACAGTCCAACAACCTACCATTTGGTTGGTTAATTGATCATTGTAAAATGATTGCTGGATGATGCATTTCAGGCCTATTCTGCACTCAATGAATAAATTTGGAATGTGGAAAATGACACTGCAGTACAAGCAAACTTCCTACAGACAGCTGTAGTCAGAAACAGGGTCACTGCAGCTTGGATCAGTACTTACTGTCAATATGGGTCAACGACATACCTACTGGATGCATCCATCCATGGGGCTGGCATCTGTTAACAAGGCAGCTTTGTAGCCAAAGCTGCTGGGCTGCAGGTTATTAGACTGGCTGGGATATCCTGGCCATTTAAGGGTGGTTAACACTTCTTAAAGTGTAAATGCATCTCTTTTATACAGACAGGCCAAATCCCACCGGATATATACTTTACAGTATATATACACTGTAAAGTATCTAAATTTAGCAATTCAAGTTCCCAATGTGACTATGGATGCTTCAGTTGTGGTTACAGGCAGGAAGGAAAGCCTATCATGCACGTCTGCCAGAGAAAGCCGTAACACTGCAATATGAAAAGAAGTTTAATAACCCCAAGGCACAAGAGATTCTGCAAATCTGTAAATCTTGAGCAACACACATAATGCTGGAGGGAATTCAGGTCACTTAGCATAGGGAGGTTATGGGCCTCCTTCCACCTTCTTATTCAGTTTTCTGCCCCCTTCCTTTCCTGTCCTTATAAAAAGTCACAGTTCGAAATATTAATTGCTTATTCCCTCCATGGCTGCTGCCTGATCTGCTGAATTCTCCAGTGTTTTGTGTGTTAATAAATCCCAATCCAGTTCTGAGGCTGACCACTCAATTGAACCATCTTAATGCCTGTAGTTCCACAACAGATTAAACTCCCTTTCCATTAATTTTATTCTCTAAAGGTCACAACACCCTTCCTCACACCACATGTGTCTCCAGTGACTAATGCAGTTTTACTCACCAACTCACACTCAGCACAATAAATTCTACATTCTTCTGTCAAGACGGGCACTTACTCAAAGCGGTTTTGTCCCTTCTATGTTCCCTTCTTGGTGAGAGAAGTTCACACACAACACATGAATATCCTGGATGATGCGGCATCCGTGTCACACAAGATCACCTCATCTTCATGCATCTTGTCCAAAGTGACAAAGTGCAGCCATAGCTTGCAGATTTGTGTGCTTTTTGTCCTCTTTTACATTTCAGCTGCAGCAAACAACCAGTGTAGCTGTGACAATGCTTCATGAGGACTGATGCCTCACAAAGGTAAAGTTATACTGTATTCAATCAGAAAGCCGGAAAGAGGATGCACTGAAGAAATTGCCTTCAATGGTCTAAATGCCTGTCATATTCTCGAGTCTGTTCTTTGACACTCCCAGTGCTAATATGGCCAACACCTTTGCCAAGGTTGTAGTCAGTAATCATGACCCCTGCATGTTAACTATATTCTTCACTGCCAAGCAACTATCTAGGAAGTTTCTGGTCATAGAGCTATAAAGTAATACACACAAAAAAAGACCTAACTTGTCCATTCCAAATAAGGTGCCCATCTATGCTGGTTCCATCAGGTCACATTTGGCCTTTATGCTTCTGATCCTTCCTTATGTAAATGTATTTTAAATGTTGTAACTGTACTTGCCTCAGCTACTTTCTCTGGCAGCTCATTCCACATATGAACTACCCTCTGTGTGAAGAAGTTGCCCCTCAGGTATCTTTCAATTCTTTCCACTGATACCTAAGCCCTAATTCTTTAATGCCTTTTCCCCGAAAAAGTCACCTTTCATTTTCCCATGCTCCAATGAATGAAGGGCTAGTCTGCCCAATCTTTCCATATAACTGAGGCTCTTGATTCCTGGCAAATTTTTGTAATTTTTCTTTCTTTATAAAGGTTAACAGCCAAACTGACCCTATCACAGATAATGTTCACACATTGGTTTGGATTTCTAAAAGGTGACATTTCATTTTCTGCCATTTTCTACTTGGCTCTATCCTTCTCCGCTGTATTCTTCTAGACTCTACAAGTCAGTTATGTCATCTCCAGAGTCCTATGTTTTGCTCCACCAAAGCACCCATGTCAAGAATAAACTCATTCCAAGTAAAATTAATCCAGAATCAGCACAACATATTTCCAAATGTCATAATTCACTAGGGAACACCAAAAGAAACAAAGGCCTATTCTTCAGATTCTCAGAAAAGGCCTTAAAGTAGTTCTCTGTGTTTGCAGAAGGGTGAGGTAGGAAGTGGGCTTGGGGATGGTGACCAACTGATAAGTGACTCTCTAGCACTCTAATTCTACCATACTTTACCAAGGTGTTATGCATGACTGATCTAACCACACATATAAGAGGATTACTTTCTCATAAGCTCCACTTCTATAGAGTTGTCGGGAGGGCTGATTGGTGTTTGAGTGAAAGAATGATTAGATGTTTGGGCTTTCATTTATCACCCTTAGCATAAACAGAGCAATGAATTTTAAGTTCAAATTTTTAACAGAATTTTCATTTTCCCTGCAGTGCATAGTTAACATAACCTTATTCATTGTACATCTGATCAAATCTTTTGAAGTGTTTTACTCTATATTTTAAAATTACTATTTTAATCATCAGCAGAATATGTATAAGGATTGAAATCAAGTCAAGTCAAGTCAAGTCAAGTCAAGTCAACTTTTATTGTCATTTTGACCATAACTGCTGGTATAGTACATAGTAAAAATGAGACAAAGTTTTTCAGGACCATGGTTTACATGACACAGTACAAAAACTAGACTGAACTACGTAATTAAAAAAACACGGAGAAAGCTGTACTAGACTACAGACCTACACTGGACTGCATAAAGTGCACAAAAACAGTCTGGCATTACACTAAATAATAAACAGGACAGTAGGGCAAGGTGTCAGTCCAGGCTTTGGGTATTGAGGAGTCTGATAGCTTGGGGGAAGAAACTGTTATATAGTTTGGTTGTAAGAGCCCGAATGCTTTGGAACATTTTCCCAGACTGCAGGAGGGAGAAGAGATTGTATGACTGGTGCATGGGGTCCTTCATAATGCTGTTTCCTTTGCGAAGGCAGTGTGTAGTGTAAATGTCCGTGATGGCGGGAAGAGAGATCCCGATGATCTTCTCAGCTGACCTCACTATCCGCTGTAGGGTCTTGCGATCTGAGATGGTGCAATTTCTGAATCAGGCAGTGATGCAGTTGCTCAGGATGCTCTCAATGCAACCCCTGTAGAATATGATGAGGATGTGGGGTGGGAGATGGACTTTCCTCAGCCTTCGCAAAAAGTAGAGACGTTGCTGGGCTTTCTTTGCTATGGAGCTGGTGTTGAGGGTAAGATTCTCCGTCAGGTGAACACCAAGAAATTTGGTGCTCTTTACGATCTCTACCAAGGAGCCGTCAATGTTCAGCAGGGAGTGGTCGCTCCGTGCCCTCCTGGAGTCAACAACCATCTCTTTTGTTTTGTTCACATTAAGAGACAGGATGTTGGTTCTGCACCAGTCCATTAACCGCTGCACCTCCTCTCTGTAAGCTGACTCATCGTTCTTGCTGATGAGACCCACCAGGGTCGTGTCATCGGTGAACTTGATGATGTGGTTTGAGCTGTGTGTTGCAGCACAGTCGTGGGTCAGCAGAGTGAACAGCAGTGGACTGAGCACGCAACCCTGGAGAGTCCCCGTGCTCAGTGTGATGGTGTTGGAGATGCTGCTCCCGATCCGGACTGACTGAGATCTCCCAGTCAGGAAGTCTAGGATCCAGTTGCAGAGGGAGGTTTTCAGGCCCAGTAGGCTCAGCTTTCCAATCAGTTTCTGAGGGATGATTGTGTTGAATGCTGAACTAAAATCTATGAACAACATCCAAACGTATGTGTCTTTTTTGTCCAGGTGGGCCAGGTAGAGGGTGGTGGCAATGGTGTCATCTGTTGAGCAGTTAGGACGGTACGCAAACTGCAGGGGTCCGGCGAGGGGGGGCAGCAGGGTCTTGATATGCCTCTCGAAACACTTCATGATGATGGATGTGAGTGCAACGGGATGGTAGTCATTTAGGCAAGACACAGAAGACTTCTTCAGCACGGGGATGATGGTGGCGGCCTTGAAGCACGTTGGAATGGTGGCGCTGCCCAGGGAGATGTTGAAGATGTCAGTGAGAACATCTGCTAACTGGTCTGCACATCCTCTGAGCACTCTACCAGGGATGTTGTCTGGTCCAGCAGCCTTCCCTGGGTTGACCCTCCACAGGGTTCTTCTCACGTTGGCCACGTAGAGACACAGAACCTGGTCATTCGCAGGAGGGGTGGACTTCCTCACTGCTACATCATTTTCTGCCTTAAACCGGGCGTAGAAGTTATTCAGCGCATATAGGAGGGAGGCATCACCTGCACAGTCAGGTGATGTTGTCCTGTAATTGGTGATGTCGTGGATGCCCTTCCACATGCGTCGCATGTCGCGGTTGTCCTGGAAGTGGCTGTGGATTCGCTGGGCGTGTGCACGCTTTGCCCCTCTGATGGCTCGGGACAGTTTGGCCCTTGCTGTTGTTAAAGCTGCCTTGTCGCCGGCTCTGAAGGCGGAGTTGCGGGACCTCAGCAGTGCACACACCTCCGCGGTCATCCATGGCTTCTGGTTGGCACGTATAGTGATGGTCTTGGACAGAGTAACATCATCAATGCACTTGCTGATGTAGCTGGTCACTGATGCTGTGTACTCCTCTAAGTTGGTAGATTCGCCATCGGTTGCAGTCTCCCTGAACATGTTCCAGTCAGTGTTCTCAAAGCAGTCAATAGTTCTCAAAGAAATGACTTAATAGTATGCGAATAAACATGCCCTCCTGTTTTATTGGAGGCACAAAGGCAGATGGAATAAATGGATCAATGCCTTCATTAAATGGAATATTGATATAGGTATACAAATATTGCAATTATTTCTGGACTATGGTTTACAATTTAAATTTAGTTTCCATCTCCCAAAGAAAGATATATGAATACATTTAATAGTATCCATGAATTTTAATGAGGTATAAATTACTCTGAAAGCCAACTACTTTTAAAATCTATAATTGACTGAAATTTATTTCTAAAATCTGACTAACTATATCAATAACTTTCAAAGCATTAGTCTATCTTTGTCTCTCAGATGCTGACTCATCTGCTCTGGATTCTGAGGATAAAGTCTTTATTAACATAGCTTTGCAGCACCATGTTCATTTGGTTCTAACATGTCATAATTAAGTAGACTTCTTTTCCAGTGCCTATTCTTAGCATAGTCCTTTGTTATTGCTTGATCTATCACTGTAAATCGTCACTAGTATGTAGATGAGAAGTACAATTGAGTAGGTGTGGTGGGTATATTGGGGCCAATGTGTGGAGAACTGAATGGAATGTGTTCTGGTGACAGACTGCATCAAGTCCTGCAATGCCCTTGAGTGGAAAAGCCCACAAGAAGTAGTGAATACAGACCAATCCATCACATTTAAACCCCTTCCCAGCACTGAGCACATCGACAAGGAGTGTTGTTACAGGAAAGCAGCATTCATCATCGAGAACCTCCACTAACCAGGCCATGCTCTCTCCTTGCTTTTGCCATGAGGAAGGAAGTACATGGGCCTTAGGTCCCACACCACCTGGTTCAGAGGTTCGGGAATAGCTATTACCCCTCAACCATCAAGATCCTGAACCACAAGGGATGACCTTCATTCACTACAACACTAAACTGATTCCACAACCTATGGACTCAATTTCAAGGATTCCATAAATCATATTGTCAATATTTATTATCTTTAGCTTTGTTGTTTTTTCTCTCTCTTTGTATTTGCACAATTAGCACAGTTTGTCCATCTTTATTTGTGTGCAGGTTTCATTGACTCTATTGCTTTTCTTTGTATTTGCCGTGAATGCCCAGAAGAAAATTAATCTCAGGGCAATATATAATAACATTCATGAACTTTGATCTTGTGTAAATGGATGGCTAATGCTTTGTGGGGATTCAATGTGCTGTAAGGCATGTTTCTATGCTGTGTGGTTTTAACACTCTAATGATAAAAGAATTGGACTTAAAGGTCTGGATTAGCAAAATTAATGGCAAAGTTAGCGCTTCAAGGCTTTGGCAAGGTATTAGATACAGAGAGAGTGGTTATGTATGGAGTTTGGGGTGGAGCAGATGTATCATGTGATCTGATGGATGTTGGGGGATTCTAGTGGATGGAAGCTTAGAAATATGATTAGGCCAAAGCCTTATGGTGATGTCTGGAGGGAATGGATTACTCTGGAGTGTGAGTGGGCATTGTCAATTGTTGGGGATAGGGCAATCTCAAAGGATGTTTATGCCAATGATGTTGATTGAGAGATGAGGCCTGGGAAAGTGAACAGATTTGAGGAGGAGTAACATAGGAAAGGTTACTCCTCCTCAACAGAGAAAGGTTGAAAATGTTAGGTCTTTATTCTTTGGAGCATAGAAGGTTGAGGGGGGACTTGATAGAGGTATTTAAAATTATGAGGGGGATAGATAAAGTTGGCATGAATAGGCTTTTTCCATTGAGAGTAGGGGAGATTCAAACAAGAGGACATGAGTTGAGAGTTAAGGGGCAAAAGTTTAGGGGTAACATGAGGGGGAACTTCTTTACTCAGAGAGTGGTAGCTGTGTGGAGTAAGCTTCCAGTAGAAGTGGTAGAGGCAGGTTCAATTTTGTCATTTAAAAATAAAATTGGATAGGTATATGAACAGGAAAGGAATGAAGGGTTATGGGCTGAGTGCAGGTGGGTGGGACTAGGTGAGAGTAAAACATTCGATTCGGACTAGAAGGGCTGAGATGGCCTGTTTCCGTGCTGTAATTGTTATATGGTTATAGGAGGAGATGGGAAGGTCATACACAAGCAAACCAGACTCCAGTGGTAAGAGGAGGATGGGCAGCTGATGCTCAGGAGCTAGAAGAGACTCTGGTCCTATGGCTGCTGATTTGAAAGACATGAGCAGAAAAGAGAGGCCGGTGGGGGCAATGAGCAAAAAGCAAAAAATCTAAAGATGTATTGGGGTTTCCTTGAGACCATTAGATATAGGTGCAGAATTACTTGACCCATGAAGTCTGCTCTGCCACTTCATCATAGCTGATCCAATTTTCCTCTCAGCCCTAATCTTCTACTTCCCATATCCTTTTATGCTCTGACCAATCAAGAATCTATCAACATCTGCATTAATTATACATAAAGACTGTCTGTGGCAATGAATTCCACAGATTCACCACTCTCTGGCTAAAGAAATACCTCTTCATCTCCATTCAAAAAATACAGAGACTATTCTATATTCGGAGGCTGTGTCCTCCAGATTAGATTCTCCCACCCATAGGAAACATCCTCTCCACATGTACTCTATCAAGGCCTTTCACTATTCAATAGGTTTCAATGAGGTCACCGCTATTCTTCTGAATTCTATTGATTACAGGCGCAGAGCCATCAAAAACTCTTCATATGACTAGCATATTCTAAGATAAGGACCCAAATTTGCTCACAATATTCTATGAGAGACTTCACTGGTGCTTCTTGAAGTCTCAATACTGCATCCTTGCTTTTATCTTCTGGTCTTCTTGAAATGAATGCTAATATCACATTTGCCTTCTTCAACACAGACTCAAACTGCAAACTAACCTTTAAGGAATCCCACACATGGACTCCCAAGTCCTTTTGCACCTCAGTTTTTTGTATTTTCTCTCCATTTAGAAAAGAATAACCCTTTAACCCTTTCATTTCTTCTACCAAAATGCATAACTGACTTTATCTGCCATTCATTTGCCCACTCTCCTAATCTGTCTAAGTCATTCTGTAGCCTCACTATCTCCTCAAAGCTACCTGCTTCTCTACCTATCTTCATATCGTCTGCAAATTTTGCAACAAAGCCATCAATTCCAGCATCCAATCATTGACATATAACATAAGAAGAATTGGTCCCAATGCAGACCCCTGTGAGACACCAGTAGTCACTGGCAGCGAACCAGAAAAGACTCCCTTTATGCCAGCTCTTTGCTCTCTGCCCATCAGCTACTGCATTATCCATGCTAGAATCTTTCCAGTAATACCATGGGCTCATAGCTTATTAAGCAGCCACTTACGTGGCATCTTGTCAAAATCTGAAAATCTAAGTGCAGAACTTCAAACGATTCTCCTTTGTCTATCTGCTTGATATTTCTTCAAGTAATTCTAACAGGTATGTCAAGCAAGATTTTCCATTGAGGAAACCATGCTCACTGTGGCTTATTTTATCATGTGCCTCCAAGTATCCCAAACCCTCATCCTTAACAATTGATTCCAACATCTTCCCAGCCACTGAGGTCAGATTAACTGGCCTGTAATTTCCTTTTTTCTGCCTCTCTCCCTTCTTGAAGAATGAAGTGATATTTGCAATTTTCCAGTCTTCCAGATCCACTCCAAATCTAGTGATTCTTCAAAAATCATCACTACTGCCTCCAAAATCTCTTCATGCACATCCTTCAAAACCCTGGGATGTACACCATCTGGTCTAGGTGACTTATCTACCTTCAGGCCTTTCTGCTTCCCAAGAACCTACTTTCTCGTAATGATAACTTCATGACCCTAGACGCCTGGAACTTCCATCATCCTGCTAGTGTCTTCCAGAATGAAGACTAATGCAAAATACTTATTCAGTTTGTCTGCAATCTCCTTGTCCCACATTACTACCACTCCAGCATAGTTACCAATGGCCCAATATCCACTTTTGCTTCACTTTTACATTTTTATGTATCTTTAGAAACTTCTGGTTTCCTCTTTAATATTATTGGCTAGCTTACTTTCATATTCCATTTTTACCTTTATGACTTCTGTTGGCTTTTAAAAGTTTCCCAATCCTCTAACTTTCTCCTGTATTTTTTACTGTATTATATGCCCTCTGTTTGGCTTTTACAGTGGCTTTAACTTCTCTTGTTAGGCACGGTTGTGTCATCTTTCCTTTAGAATCCATCTTCCTCTTTGGGACATATATATCCTGTGCTTTCCAAATTTCTTCCAGAAATTCCAGCCAATGCTGTTCTACCATCATCTCTTATAGTGTTCTTTTCCAAGCAATTCTGGTCAACTAGGTCAGAGGAGATGTCAGGTGTAAGTAGGTACAGAGGAGATGTCAGGGGTAAGTTTTTTACAGGGAGTGGTGAGTGCATGGAATGGGCTGCCAGTGGCAGTGGTGGAGGCAGAAATGATAGGGTCTTTTTAAGAGACTCCTGGATGGATACATGGAGCCTAGAAAAATAGAGGGCTATGGGTAAGCCTAGGTAGTTCTAAGGTAAGGACATGTTCGGCTTTGTGGGCCACAGTGCCTGTATTGTGCTTAGGTTTTCTATGTTTCTAACTCTTCTCTCATGCCTCTGTAATTCCATTTTCTCCACCGTAATACTGATACATCTGACTTTAGCTTCTCCTTCTCAAAATTCAGGGTGAACTTGATTATATTGTGATAACCTGCCCCTAAGGGTTTTTCTACCTTAAGTTCTCTATCAATTCTGTTTCGTTGCACAACACCCAATCCAGAATAGCTGATCTCCTACTGGGCTCAACCACAAGCTGCTCTAAAAAGCTATCTCATAGGCACTCTAGAAATATCTCCTCCTGGAATTCAGCACCAATTTGCTTTTCTCAACCTACCTTCATATTGAAATCCCCCATGACTATTCTAACATTGCCCTTTTGGCATGCATTTTCTGTATCTGTAGTTTGTTCACCACAAATATCTGGGGATCTGTACATAACTCCCATCAAGGTCTTTTTACCCCTGCAGTTCCTTAGCTCTACCGACAATGATTCAGCACCATCTGACCCTATGTTAGCTCTTTCTAATGATTAGATTTCACTTTTTACCAACAGAGCAACACCGGCCCCTCTGTCTTCCTTTCGCTATAATGTGTATCCTTAGACATTAACCTTCCAGCTATAATCTTCTTTCAACCATGATTGAGTGTTGCCTACGACATCTTACCTACCAATCTACAACTGTGCTACAAGTTCATCTACTTTATTCTGTATACAGCTTGTATTCACCCTTCAAAACCAGGTTGTGATGCAACCAGTCAGAAGGTTCTCCACTGTACATCTATTGCTATTTGTATAAGCCTTTGGTGACATACCACATCCCTTCCATCTCCTCAAGAAATTCAGCCACTGCCATGCCTTCCTTATGTTTGGATCGATGTGATTCCTTTCAATTCTCTTATATCAATGTCAACATATGATGTCAAAACATGTAATATACAGTGTTTAACATCACAGTTCATGTTTGGTGGTGTCTGTGAAAATGTGTGTCATTCTCACCATAGACCCAGACAAATTTATATGATGTGTGGGTAAGAAAGCCACTCATACTTCAATTCTCTGCTCACACAGTTCCCTAATGGGAAAGGACCACACTTGTCATATGGGTCCACACACTCTCCTGGTTGTACAAGGCATGGAATTTAATGCACATTATGGAGATGGGGTACAATAATTCAACCAAGATATAGATGTTTAGTTATTTATTTAGCTTAGTGCTTAACTCAGACCCGGAGCAATAAGGTGTATGATCAATTCAACTGTCATCACCTTCTTCACATGTATCTTGGTGATCTCTGCTTTTGGTCCATAAAAGACCATAAGGTACAGGAGCAGAATTAGGCCATTTGTCCCATCAAGTCTGCTCCACCATTTCATCATGCTTCTGTATGATCTCATAAAAGAACTTCCTTTGACTTGATCCATCAATGCTGATTTACTCACTCCATATCATCAGAGGCTATTTGTACTGAAGTAATTCCTAGTCATATTCCATCTGGTGCCCATGAGCTTCCAATTGACCCTTTGCCTTTCCTTGTATCTCTGCAGAGATTAGTTGTATTGGACCAAGACTACAAGACCATTAATCTCAGATGAGACTCATTGTCTCTTGTCTGTTATTTTAGATGTTTTCTACCACATAAAGCCTATGCATTTTAAGAAAATGTGATGAATATCATTAACTCTAAACATGTTAATTAAGTATTCATCTGTGTTGCTCTATGAGTCCTTATGCTAAGCCAGGCCCCTAATTGCCACAGTCACTCTAAAGATTATAATAATTCTGTGATCATTGTTAAAGTGAAGTTATCTTTAAGGGAACCACTCACTAACTTTCTAGTTTAACTTTACAAACTAATTTAAAACTTTGGCAGCCACAACGACATATTGCCTTACATTTCTTCGGTCATACTGCACAAGGTAACACTACATACTACATCATCATGTCCAGATATTAATCGAGTTTTGCAGAGTTTTGATAAAATCTAATCATATAATTCATAAAAAAATGTAATTAAACTTCTGTGCTCATTGTCTGCCTGAATGTTAGGATTGTAATCCTGTTGCCTGAGATAAGGCTATTAGCTTGTGGCTTGCTACCATTACAGCTACTTCAGGATAAGTTCATAAGTTCAGGATAAGATCCTTTCACCCCAGTGTTAAACAGGAAGAAAGAAATCATGGGAAGGAACTCAGTTTTACTCTCTCCTTACTTCTTTTTCAAGGAATTACTTTTGCTGCTAACTTCACCAAAGTCCGATTATTTAGCAAAGTCTGTCATTAAGTGGGAACATTCTGATCTGTAGAGCTTAATATAACACCACCGTGGAAATTGCTAATGGCATCTGGAACAGCTAAACACACAGATGCAACAGCGCAATTCCTACAGAGAGACTTGGCAAAATGAATACTGAAATAGAATAAGGGTTTACAAAATTTTAATGGAAATGGATTTCAGAGGCAAAATACAATCTCTAGTCATTCAGCTTTAACAGAAGTATGGAGTGAGCAAGTCACAGAGGGAATAGAATTCTTCTTTATGCTGCCAAATACAATGGGTCACAATATCCTCCTGGTACGTCATAGGAAAAGTATGGAAATTAATCTAAGTTCAAAGTACATTTATTATGAATGTATATATACTATACAACCTTGTGATTTGTCTCCTTACAGGCAGCCACAAAGCAAAGAAACCCAAAAGAACCCATTAAAAAACCAGAAAACCATTGGACACATAATGGGCAGGGAAAGATAATAATGCCAGCAATAAAAGTGTAAGCAAATAGCATTCAGAATTGAAGTTTACAAAATAGCATCTGTCCACAGACACAAAACTATAACTACGGTTCAGCACAGAGCGGAGTAAATGTCACAGCGCAGCGAGGTGAACAGGCCCATCCCTCTCTCCCGACATTCTGACCTTTCCAATCTTGCCCGGTGTCTAAACATCAGGTTGTTTTACACTCTTGGACTCAAGCTCAGTCACTTCAGTTCACTCTGTGGCGTGGACTCCTCTGCAAAGATTCTGCCTGTACCTGCACTTTCTAATTCAATATGCTCAAAAAAATAGTTTTATTGATAATATTAAATGAGACAGTAAAATAAAAGTATCCTTACTGCAGCATGATAGTGGCTGGTGGTCCAAGTTCCCATATCAGGATTCATTAAAAAATGTGTTCTTATACTACCACTATGGCAAATTAATGTGTGTAAGGCTATTTCATTTGTAAACAGCAGATGCATCTGAAACAAATGGCAAGACCAAAATAATACTTTAATTGATGTTGTAGCTTCTGGACAGCAAGCTGCTTGCTCTAATCAGAACACTGCAAGCCAGATGTCCAATCAGAGAAGGGCAAGGGCCTATAGATTTACTCAACTTATTGAATCCTTCTGAATAATAGGACCTTTGACCTGTTGTGGTTGTGCTTGCCCTTACAATATCTAATGTTGTCAGAAGATTGTTACACTGCTGCCTTCCCAGTTTCATTTATGATTCAAGCTTGTGAGAATTCCATACGAAATTGAATCTCCGACTGAAGACAAATTGCAGTGATTGGAAAATGGGTTGGAATGTATTTTTGTTGCTTTCTGGCACTCCGATGTTGATCTTGCAACACAAATTCTTCTTTGCTGTAGTTGCTAAGTACAAGCTTCAGCCATTATTTGTGACACCTTGGAATCTTTGAGTTTTACTTCAAACATGTTTTCAAACTTATTCTAAACTCAAAAAGAGGATTATTATCTTAACATGATTTATCTAATTTTACAATTCTCACATGAAGTCCTTTATTCATTGCTTTGTGTTTACAGAAAAGGGCACATTAAACTGCAATTAAATGTGGCAGTCGAAGCATCTTTTTCTTTGGAGCACAGAACATTGCAGCACATTAAGTAAAAGGGTGGAGAACATTTGCTTATAATTAAGGTGTTACTCATCCTCTGAAAGTTAATATTCCTTGGCAAAGTAATCACAGTGTGTCAGTCAGTTCTTTTCAAGTCAACCTCCACTCTTAATAGCAGAGACTTCTTTACTCTCTTAAGATATGTAAGCATGGAAATTGCTTCTGTATTTTGTAGTTGTGTTATAAAAAATTTTTAAAATTGTAATTATGTGTAAACTGGGCACAAACAACCCATTTACTAATAAATTTGATTTGCACTTGAACTTATATACTCCGACAGACAGAAGAAATGTTTCCTTGTGGCACTGGTAGTCAAGTGCAGAAGGAGGAAAGGTAGTCAAATAAAAGACAAGAACACTTACTTCCAGGAAACAGATGTTGTAAAACCAATGAAAGTGTCAAATACAAATATAAATAAAAAACTACCTACAAATAATATGGAAATAGGAGCTTAATGTTTCTATTATACACAATATGGATAAATGTTTTGTTTGTACATGATAGTATCTATAGTAGCCAGCCCAAACAATGAGAATAAAAGGCTTTCTTGGGTGCTTGGGTTATTAATCCAAGCCAATAGAAGATCACTGCAGACAAAGTACAAAGTAAAAACCTTATTAGGTTTTGGGTTTGGAGTGAGGTACACATTTCAAAGGGTAAGACAGCAAAAGTCAAAAACCCTTTGTTTTTTTTAACATGAGCTTATATGGGGTAGAAAGGAATGGTATGGGCTGTATGTTACATTAACTTTTGGATCACTCGATGCTCGATGTAGGTAGCTAGTATCTTTTACTTATTTTTCCACTCCCGACATGATTATAAATGGCCGCAGTAGGTAATTTATATGGAGTCCCTAAGGCAACCCTATGTTAAGTTCAACATTGACTGGAATCTTCTGCAATGCCGCTAGTGCCAGAAAGTATAAGTCTCTGCCATTTCTTTGGATTGATCAGCTGCACAGAGAGACAAGCTTGCTGCATGATAAACAGCTTGTTCACTATATCATTCAACCCTCACTTGTGTTCTGACTTGCATATCACTTAGTTAGCTGGGATGCAACATCCATGCTCAACCCCAACCAATGAAGGGCCTCAAGATGGATCAGCCAGTCATGCCTGTCATGTTTTGTAAATCCAAAACATAAAATTCATCAAAAAAAAAACATGGAGCTGTGGATAAATGTGTTTATTCAATTTTACATATTTTAAAACACACACACACACACACACACACACACACACACACAATTATGTCTGTTATCATCTGGAGACAACACATGGATCAGTTGAGAAGAGCAGAGTCAATTCTTGGAGAAGAAAGATGTCCAGGGGTGCCCAAACCACCTTGTGCACTTTCAGAGTCAACTCCTACCACCACCACAGTGGAGGTCCCAAAATCTGAGATTGTTTTACACCCACATTCTTTCATATAGATATAGATATATATATATAATTCTTTGGATCTCTAGATGCTCACAGTAGGTAAGTGGGTTCTTTTGCTTATTCTGTTAAGCAATCTCAGATTCTGAGGCCTGTTCTGTGGTGGTGGGAGGAGCTGACTCTGGTTCTGGCAGCCCTGGACACCGGTCTTCTCCAAGAATTGAATATTTTTCTCTTCGGCTATATCGTCTCCAGATGATAACAGACGTAATCTCCACTGTGTTGGAGAGTGGTCCAGATTTGTGCTTAATTTTTCCAAGTATTTATTTTGGATCACCTCTGAAGTCCCTCACCAGGATTGTTTGTCTATGAGACAAACATCGAATCTCATTGTTAAGGAGCCCTCAGGTTGTCTCATTTCTTTTGTCCTTCTGAGTTTGGGTTTGAGGAGATTCAAGCATGAGTGCACAGGAACAGCATAGCTGGTGAGTTGTTGGGTGTGGAGTGTGCAAAGAGAAAATTGACAAGCTTTTGATTTAGTGTCGGTGTAGTGTATTCTGCTGACTTTGCTTGCAGTGCATCCTTTCGGCTCCGGACACCATTCTGCAAAGTTATTTGTAGCTGGGTTTTATGGTGTAGATATTGTATGTCTTATTCCATTCATTTTCAGGGCTTACTGAAATGTTTCTGCAACAAACTGTGCTCTACTTTGGCCACTTTGTAGCTGCATTCACTACTACCAAGAACAAAATCCATGTGAACCCTCTGCCAGAGCACTGCAGGCCTCTCCCACGGATGGAGAGGAGCTGTTTTTGGCAACCCCTGAATGTCTTGAACACATTCTTCTGAATGTGTTGGTATCCCAGACAGTGCATACATAGTAAGCTGCTTGATCTGCTGATCTATCCCAGGCCACCAGGCCAAGTTTTGATCCAATGTTTTCATTTTAACCATGCCTCAATGACTGGCATAGAGCTCCGCCGGCCCCTTAGTTCTCAGCTTGGATAGAACAACAACTCTCTATCCCCACATAAGGGAACTGCCGTCGAGGGCAGGTTCATCCCAGTGCTGTTAAAATGGGGGATCTGGAATTTCTCCTCCAGACTCCAGCTCTTTCAGGTTGCCATTCAGCCCTGAAACAATGTGGTATCTTTTCTGGTTTCACTTTGTAACATTTTTATGGTACAGGGAGACATTTTTTAGAGCAGCTTGTGCTTGAGCCTACTCAGGGAAAGGTTATCTGAGATTGGGTGTCGTGTAATAACCCAGATCTTATTAGGGAGCTGAATGTAAAAGAACCCTTGGGAGACAGTGACCATAATATGATTGAATTCATACTGCAATTTGAGAGGGAGAAACATAACGCACATGTATCAGTTTCACAATGGAACAAAGGGCATGAGAGAGGAGCTTCCCCAGCTGGATGGGAGGAAGATACTGCAGTGGATGATGGCAGAGCAGATTTGGCTGAATTTTCTGGGAATAGTTCACAAGGCTCAGGATAGATATGTCCCAAGCAGAAGATGTTTCAAATGGCAGGGCTAGGCAACAGTGGCTAACAGAAGAAATTAAGGACTGGATTAAAGCCAAGAAAGGGGCATATAACGTAGCAAAAGTGAGTGAAAGCTGGATGATTGGGAAGTTCTTGAAATCCAACAAAAGGCAACTAAGAAATCTATAAAAAGGAAAAGCTGAAATATGAAGGCAAACTGGACAATAATATAAAGCTGAATACCAGAAGTTTTTTTCTGTTACATAAAGAGTAAAAGGGAGGTGAAAGTTGATATTGGACCACTCAAAATAATGCTGGTGAGGTAGTAATGGGGGACAAAGAAATGGCAGATGAACTTAATGGATACTTTGCATCAGTCTTCACTGTGGAAGACGAACACTAGCAGTGTGGCAGAGGTCCATGCCTGTCAGGAAGCATGAGTGAGTGGCATTGCTATTACAAAGGAAAAAGTGCTAGGTACACTCAGAGGTCTTAAAGTAGATAAGATATCTGGACTAGCTGGATTATATCCCAAAGTCCTGAGAGAAATCGCTGAAGGGATAACTGATCCATTGGTCGTGATCTTTCAAGAATCACATGGTTCTGCCATGGTCCTGGAGGTCTGGAAGATTGCAAATGCCACTCCACTCTTTAAGGAGGGAGGAAGACAAAAGAAAGGAAATTATAGGCCAGTTCGCCTAACCTCAGTGGTTGGGAAAGTGTTGGGAGTCTCCTAATAAGGATGAGGATTCAGAGTACTTGCAGATCAGTGATAAAATAAGTCAAAGTCAGCATGGGTTCTATGAGGGGAAATCTTGCTTGACAAATCTCTTAGAGTTCTTCAAGGAAGTAACAAACAGGATGGACAAAGCAATGGCAGTGGATGTCATTTACTTGGATTTTGAGAAGACATTTGATAAGGTGCCCCACACATGAAGCTGCTTAAAATCCAATACTGTTACAGGAAAGATACTGGCATCAATTGCAGAGTGGCTGACAGGCAGGAGGCAGTGAGTGGGAATAAAAGAGGCCATTTCTGGTTGTCTGCTAGTGATTAGTGGTGTCCTTCAGGGGCCAGTATTGGGACTACTACTTTTCATATTGGTTGCCAATGATTTGAATAATTGAATTGATGGCTTTGTGGCAAAGTTTGTGGATGATACAAAGATAGCTGGATGGGGGGTAGTGCTGAGGAAGCAATACGACTGCAGCAGGCAGAAGGTGATCGTTTCCTGAATAGTCAGGGCATCAAAGGATATGGCGAGAAGGAAGGTGTATGGAGTTGAGTGGGATCAGGGATCAGCCATGATAGAATGGTGAAGCAGACTTGATGGACTGAGTGGCCTAATTTTGATCCAGTTTCTTATGTCTTATGATCAGTAATGAGCATAAACTCTCTCCTATAAAAGTACTGGTTGAAAAGTTTTACTACCTAAACCAGACTCAAGACCTCTCTGGCAATCTGCATGTAATTTTTCTTGGCAGTTGTAAGGTAATGTGATGTGAAGGCAATGGGGCATTCACTTCCATAATGAATTACATGTGACAGATGATGTAGATCATAATGTGTGAGTACACTATTTGATGTTACCACTTCTTTGACTTTTAGAAAGGCACTTCAGACTTCTTTGACCATTGTTATTTCTTCCTGATCTGTAGTAATGAGTTCAAGGGGTGGGGCACATTAGCCAGGTTTGGCACAAACATGTTATAGTAATTGACAAATTATAAAAACAAACGCAACTATCACACTTCCTTTGCCCTTGGGGCATTCACCTCTGCTTAGATTTCCTCAGCATAGTTGTGTAAATCTTGCACATCATTGGTGTGACCATAGTAAGTGGTGCCTAGTTTAAAGAATTCTCAATTGTTGCATTGTGATCTGAGCCCATAATCTTCTAAGAGCTTTAACACTGTCTTGAGATTTTAGCGATTTGAGGATTATTATCATCCTTACTGGTAACTGTGACGTCATCAAGGCAACACTGAGTGTTAGGCAAGCCTTGCAGAACCTGGTCCATAGCCTTCTTCCCGAGGGCTGGTGCTGATGAAAAAATAAACCAATTATAGTGATAAAACCCTTTGTGAGCACTCTTGGTAAGAAACATTTTGGCCTCTTTTTGCATCTCTGTCTGTAGGTCGGCCTCAGCTAAAAGCCACTTTGCTGAAGGGTTTCACACCAGAAAGGTTTGCAAAGATATCAATCCTGGAAGATGGTATTGATCTACTTTCAGTACTGGGTTGAATGGTGACCTTAAAATCACCACAGATGCTGACCGATCCATTTTTCTTGGCTACTAGACCACTGTTGTTGCCCATGGCTCCACTCAAACTTGGAAATAATTCCTTCAGCCTCCATGTAATCTAGCTCACTCGTTACTTTACTACGGATGATAAAAGGAAATGGATGAGATCTGTAAACCTTGCATGTGGCATTTTCACTTAACACTGTTTTACCCTTGATAAATTTGAGTTCCCCATTGCCATCCTTGAACACTGCTGTGGGATCATCCAGTACCTTTCTTAATTCACTTTCATTTGACTCGATTGTAGGGGACGTGGCATGAAAATGGTGGATGAATCAAGTTGTAGTTGTCTCAGCCAATCATAACCCTGCATGGATGGTTCTCCTGTATTTTCACCACATACAAGCCCAGTGTGGCGTGTTGGTTGTTGCATTTCACTGTTAGAATGTCATTCCCACAGGAGTTACTGTATCTTTTCTCCATTACAATTTCTTAATTGGATATCTGCAGGCTTAAGTTCAGTATTTCTGAAATGTCATTCAAACTCTTTTTGTAGAATGACTGAAACAGTTAAGCCAACATCTCATTCCATTTTAATTAACTTGCTCTTCTCCTCTGGTGTAAGTCGTATTGCTTGGCTCCTACTAGGTTTCACATTCTAAATCTCAAGTCTACCCAGTCTTGTGTCATTCCTGTCATTATCTGAGATTTCATGAACACAAAGTAGATTATTGCTCACTTTGAAACAGCAACTTGACCTTTTTATCTTTTTATCTACTCTGTGAAATCCACTTATTTTTGTCTTCCTGTCATGCTTCTTGCATGCATTTTTACAAGTTTTACCTTTAAGTTTTGGAGGGCAGAGCCTGGTCAAGATGGCACTAAACAGTGACTCCTTTGCTTGATTCTTTGGAAACAGCCCTATTTCCACCTTTAATATCTCTATTTTTCCCTTTCAGGGTTCTCTTGAAGACACTGACCTGGAGTTACACGCTGATTTCACTTCTTTGCAGGAATGGGAACCGCTCTCGGGGTTTCACAACTGGCCGTTATCCGACATGCCAAGGGCGTGGCCTAAGAGTTCGGCTCACCTTTGGAGGCTGAGAATCTCGGGGCTCTGAAGGCGGGTGGATTGAAGGTCGGTGTCCCAACAGACTGGTGTATCATGAGAGTCGGAATGTCTTTGGCTGTGTGTCCAGAGACCTGAGATCTTTGGGCACAGAGCTCGGAAGAAGTGACACAATGGACTTTTAACATAGTAAACCAGTGAGCTGTTTGTTATGTCTCCCCTCTCACTGTGAAATGGAGATATCCCTATCTCCCTTACTAGGGAGAGAGAGAGCCTGGCATGTCGAATACCGGTTGAACACGTATTCTTGGGAGTACTGCAAGTCTGTATCTTTGCTGTTGCTTTTGCTGCACACTTGAGTGCTCGGTGGTGGAGGGGGGATCGTTGATTGCTTACGTGGGAGGAGAGCTGGGGGGTTACTTTGGGGTTCGAACATTTAACTGTCATTCATTCTTAGGGGCACTCCTCTGTTTTTGTGGATCGTTGCGAAGAAAAAGCATTTCAGGATGTATATTGTACACATTTCTCTGACATTAAATGTACCTTTGAACCCTTTGAAACCTGCATTGCTCTGGTGTCACAATGGTGACCCAATTTGTTCTGCCAGGCAGGCTTCTGTTTAGACATTGCTTACTTTCAATCTGACTGCAACTCAGTTGCGCTACTAGCTGTGGTTTCCATTCATACAATTTCAACTACTCTTTTAAATGTGAGCTATGCCGCAGTAAGGAGCCAATTTTGAATGTTTTCTTGAAAGATTCCATAAACTAAATGATCTTTCAGTGTGCGGTATGTCCATCACTAAATTTACATTGCTCAGACAATTTCTCAGTTTGGCCATATACACTGAAATGTACTTCCCTTCCTTTTGATTCCACTTATGAAACCTGCAATCAACAGTAGTTTTGGTTCTAAGTGATCCTGCAATAGTTTTTTGACATCTGCAAAACTGATTTCAGCTGGCTTGGTTGGAGCAGGTAAACTTCTGTATTCTGGCTATTTCATTTGTTTCAAAATACTGTTCAATCCATTCAGTGTATAAAATCCAGTTGTCGTTTGTGTGATCGAATACATCTACCTTTCCAATGTAGCCAGACATTTCTGCTTATCTTGTTTAGGAATCTGTGAATTTCATCTACTTCCTGCCTTTTTTTAAAAAAACTGGGCCACCTCTGTCCCCTTCTGAAGAGACACGTGATGTGCTTTTTTTTTTAAACTCATACTTCTCACTGCACATTTTCTAAACTGAAACTTCTTGCTCCACTTTAACAGGTAAGTGGTTGTTTCAGGTTAATTTGAAACTTCCTCATTGCCACTATTATGTTTAGTAATGCCAAAATATAAAAACAATCAAAAGAAAAACATGGAGCCTGGGTTGGATGCGTCTACTTTGCTTTAACTTTAGTGAGGCGTGCTCTTTTGGCATAGTGGTGTAATGACATATGCTATTCATGTTCTTCACACATATAACCCATAATGAATTACATAAATAAAGAATGCTTCATCAAACAATACATTTACAAAATCACTCAAATATTATTGAAATATTAAGTTCACAACAATATATACAATTTTTCTTTCTTTCTTAACATTATTCTTTGTTTATGATACGGTGCAACACACTGGCATATATAATCTGTCCGTCAATACAAGCAGTAACCACCTCGGTAGCTGTTCATGGTTCCTGAGTTCCAGTTCTTAACTGTCACTATATAGTCATCTACAGAATGGCACATCATTTGTGCTTTACCACAGCTGGTGCTTGGTTTATTGTAAGGATATTTAATGGTGGAGGCTGGCCATGAATAGGATGTGCTCAGTCTAAATGCCATTCAGTAAGGCCCACTGATGTTGCAGCAGGCAGAAGCCAGATAGGTTTCACTTGAAAGATATTTGAAGGTGCACACTGGAGTTAAACATTCATGTGGCCAATGGGTGAAATTAGGAAAAAAAAAACAATTCTTTTAAAAGGTTATAGGGTTGCACTTTATTGTAGGATCAGGGATGACAAGGCATTGAAAGGAGCTAATACAAAGATGGAAATTCAAAACAGAGATACTGAACTGACATTGACACACAAAGACAATTTCGAGTTTAAGTGGTTCTTAACACAACGTAATACAAGCCAATTTGGGCAAATGTGACTGGCTTAAATGGGAATTTTGGTTGGCATGGGCTATTTGGGCCGATGGACTATTGCCTTGTTGAATGACTTTATAATCATGTGTATAAAGTTTTAATAATTTTAAAATATGTCTGTTCTCTCAGTGCCATAACTCCAAATTCATTCATAGCTTCATTTCATGCCAGCCTTTCAATTTCCACAATTCTTAAAAATACCTCATACTTTCTTCCCCCCCCCCCCCTTGTTTGGAAAGTATTCCAACGCTAAGATTCCATATTCTGGAATTTTCTTCCCAGGCCTTCTTAAGCTGCTGCTTCCTTCTCCATCTTTAAAACTCTTTTCAGTCTTTAACTCACAAATAATTTCATGCTCAATCCTTAGCTTCTCACTTAAAGAGCACCACACATATATTAAGTTAATTGCTTTGCCTGCAACACATTTTTATCTTACCTTGGCTTTTTGTTTTAAATATAATATTTGACAAACCAATTGTAGGAGAATTGTGGGAAGAGGGCATGTCATGCTGATGAAGTAGGAGGCATTCTTCATAAATGTCAAACTGAGGTTCTGCTTTGCACTACATTTAATCAATGTTGTATCTACACTTGGGAACAATTATGAAATTCTAAGCAAAAAAATAAGATTGATCAATGTGCAAGCATGCATTTACATTAGACATACATGTACTCACAGTTACATACACTCAAACACAGAGAGTGAGGCAAGTTACATATGGTATTAACTACATTTACATATGATACTCTGCAGATGCTGGAAATCCAATGCAACACACACAAAATGCTGAAGAAACTCAGCAGGTCAGGCAGCGTCTATGGAAATGAATTAACAGTCGACATTTCAGGATGAGACCTTTCTTCAGAACTGCAAAGGAAGGATGAAGATGCCAGAACCCTCACCTTTTTTATTCTGGCATCTTCCCTCTTCCTTTCCAGTTCTGAAGAAGGATCTCAGCCTGAAACATTGACTGTTTATTTATTTCCATCAATGCTGCCTGAACTGCTGAGTTCCTCCAGCATTTTGTGTGCATTTCTACGGTATCAACTTCCTCTTTTTTTTCTGAAACAAGGATGGAGTGGGGCTGGCTGAATTTACTTTAGCGCTTCCTTCTAAATTAAAAAGGAATTTAATCATACTTAATGAAATTATAATTAGAGATGTTTATGTCAGTTTTAATCTAACTGTAAACTTAAAATTTGTTCTCTGCTTTGATCTATTTTTTATATAAATAGAATGCACAAGAAAACTATGTACTTAACTCATCGGGACCTCCTTCGCCTTAAAAATTAGAAATATAAAACTCTATAAATTAAATATGTTGATTCTACGTAAATCACAGCATAAACGTGAATACAAAAGAGCTTCCTTCACGAAAGAACAGACCTGAACAAAAACTATGTAATTATACAACAAACGGGACAAATTTACTTGGAAAATTCAATCTGTCCTTTAATGTGCATATTATCCAGCAATTCTATACTGTGCATCAAGCAGAAATAATTAAATTAAAAACACCTTGAAACAAGATACAAAATTACAGCCTGCCAAATTTCATTGACACAGTATAATTAAAAGAATCAAACCAGCTGCTGGGGAAAATATCTTGTACTAACTGACTGACTTAAATGTTACTGAAAAATGAATGCCACCTTTTACTGACTTTGGTAGTCAATGTTCTTTTTTGTTCTGTTTTCTTTAGATCAGCTGAATAATTGCGTTTCAGACAGATCTTCACCACATCTTAACATGAAAGACAATTGCGGCTAATTAGTTGAAAGTCAAGTACAATCGGTTCACCTTTAAGGCATATTTAATAGTAAATGAGTAGATAAATTAAAACTAGAATTAGCATTTTAATGTGATGATCACTTGCTATAATGATTTTTGTATTTTTCTTTATCTTGTTACTTGTTGCTGCATCTTTAATTACCGTTAAAAGAACTCCCAATTATGTTACCACAGTGAGAAAGAGAGAGAGGGAATGTTAAGCTCTGGACTAAATCTGCTACTTCAGATCAAGTGCTGGTGCAGGGTACCCTTGTAAATGCACTTTGTACCTGTGCTTTCTCCTTTTCTACTCTTTTGTATTCCAAAAGGAATCATTAAGGATGGTGTGATGCTCCATAGCCTTTCAAATTCTTAGGCTGGGAAATCCACCTGCTGAGCCATGCAAGGTTAAACCCTATTTAAGAACAGTAGTTCTATTCATATTGATGGGGAACTTGGTCCCTGAAGAAAATTAAGCAGTTATTCTTTTATTACTTCATTAAAAATATTGAAGTTTAATTAAGTGAATATTATGGCATGGGCATCCCTCCTAGCTTTTTAAAAGGTAGATAAAATACCGTGTTTGTTAATTATAATGGTATGTTCTTCATACTATGTCCCAAGGCTTATTAAATATTTCTGAGTACTCTATCTAAGATATTCACAAACATTCAATGGTTTCAATCACTGTAGCATCTTTAACAAATAACAAATTGAACTGTGGGAGAAGAATGGAAATGGGCTGCAGATGCCATTGTTGTTATTCCAATGGCTGCCTGTTGTTGAGACAGCCTCTCTATTGCAGTGGTAGAGTGTCATGCTGGGCAGACTATGTGGCATAGGGGCATTTTAGTTTCGAGCAGTGATATTAGAGCAAATGAAACATTGGCCCAGTGTGTTCTAAGGACTCCTAACAATGACGTAAGTATTGCTTTCATAAACATTTTCCAGATTTAATTATACTTGAAATTCTTGTTTGATACATCACTGAACTCCAAGTCTCTATTTATCAGTAATCTCTTAACACATTCAAGCTTTAGTAGTGATCTCCGGATGGTGAACAGAAGCAGAAACATTGATGAATGGTCATGAGGCAATTGCACAGACCTGAGGCAGTTTGTAAGTTTAGCTTACAACTCCTCAAAATTAAACAAATCGATAACAGATTCCTGACTGCATTTTTTAAAAATTAAAATCAGAGCATTAGTCCAAATTATTAAGATTTTCTCATTCTAAATTGTCAATCAGATACATCCTATTATCTCCCAGTAGAATCATTAGTGTCAAATGGAAAGCACAATGTTTTGATGATGTAGGCATCTTGGATCAACTTTATTCACCAGGTTCCATTATATGTACAGTATTAGGAATTTTCTGTGATATGTTGTTCAGGGCACTGCAACTAAAAACAGCATTCAACAATTATAATGAATAAAGAACTATATTGAAAAAAAAATTAAAAAGACATAAAATTTGTGGTTCATGGATGGATATGGAATAAAATGTACTAGTAACGTAATTAGTATATGTAACCTACATAGTAATATAACTAGTATTTCCAATGCCTATGATTGCAGTAAGTAATATACAGTAATTCTTGTAGAAATAACGCACTTGCCATATATAACGTGAAATCCAAGATTTCTGCTTTGGTCTCTTTAGACACTTAAATAAAAGTAAATCCTACTTAGCACAAGTGCATTTGTGTAGAATTTTTGTGGCATGGTGCAAAGAAACATTTGTCTCTTTGTGTATGTTTCTTTATTCATTCACTGCCAATTCCCTGCTGTTTTCCCATAAACTTAATGTCCCTTTAAGTATTAATAGAGTTTCCTTTTAAAAGCTACTTGTCAACAGATGTTGTACATATCTACAACTATGTATGTCAAAATGAATTCCATCTTTTTGCTCTGAACTTGATATTTGCAATTTTGACCTCAAAGCAAGCAGCAGACCATATGTTCACAAGTTTTCCAAGACTCCTTGTTGCTTTATCACATTGAAGTCTAGATATTGCAGCACTAGCTGTAACACTCATGTGTCCCTTCACTACCTCTCGATTTAAGTATTCCAACATACTCCTGGCTGACTCCCTCATTCTAGAACTCACAGAGAACGCTAAGTTCCATATCCTAACCTATACAAAATACTGTGAACAAGTCCATTCTGTGCTCACTGGGCAACCTTGTCTCCCAATCAAGAAAAAAATTTGATCTTAAATGTTATCAATTATTTTCATATCCTTAATTGCTTTCCAAATTCTTTCCTTTTCTCTTTAACCTCCTCAGCTCTGTAAGTCCTTTCACTCTTCCGACTCTGGCATCCCAGATTTATTTCTTGTCTCACAGTGGTCATGAATTCATTTGCTAAGATCCTGAGATCAGTAAATCCAATCCTAAATCTCACTCTACATGTCTACTCCTCTTTAATACTTTAAGCAGCTCTCAAAGCTCTTCTACTTTGACCATGCTTTCTGGCCATTTGCCTCTCCGGGCTCAGGGGGCAATATGTGTCTTTTAATACTTGAGTGAAATACCTTTGGATAGTTTTCTGTGTTAAAATATCTTCATAAGATAAAACAATAGTTTTAATAGTGTAATTACTGAATTATCATCTGGAATTTTAAAAAAAAAACAAACACAAGGGAATTAAAACATTTCCTCTCTAATTATTGCTGCAAAGCACCCTATAATTTTAAGTGCCTCTTTTAGCAAGTCTTTTTAACTTATTTTGATTTTATTAAAAATTACTTTATTTTAAAGTCTCAGAGTTTCCAGAGCTTTAGTTGTTTTATAACTTCGCAAGTAACTTTATTTTGGTAAACAAACATTTTTAATAGATCTATTGATGCCCTTATGTTTTTTCCCAGTATAGGACAACCAAACTGAGCACATATTTTAGCATATGTGAAAAGATGTTTGTTGAAACTCACTGACAAAGACCAGCCATTTTCTCACTGTCCATTTTTGCTCTATATTGTTCTAAATCCTACAAAAAGTGGTGGATATGTCCCAGACCATCACAGGTAAAGCCCTCTGCACCATTTAGCATATCTACTTGAAACTTTGCCACAGGAGTGCAGCATCCATCATCAGGTCTCCCACTATCCAGGAAGTGCTCTCCTTTCTAGTCTGCAATCAGGAATAAGGTACAGGGTCCTGAAGACCCACACCAACAGTTTCAGGAAAAGTTATTACTCCTCAACCATCAGGCTCTTGAGCTAGAGGGAACAACTTCACTCAACTTTACGCCCCCTCATTGAAATGTTCCCATGACCTATAGACACACTTCCAAGGACTCTTCATCTCGTGTTCTCATGATTTATTGCTTACTTATTTATTATTTATTTTTTTTGTATTGTCACATTATATTGTCTTTTGCACACTGGTTGAACATTTGAACATCCAAGTAGTCTTTCTTCTCTTGTGGTTAGTATTGTATCAAAGATTCTTGAGTATACCAGCAAGAAAGTGAACCTCAGGGTTGTACAGAGATAAATCTTCTTTGATAATAAATTTATTTTGAACTTTGATCTTTTATACCATTTCCCCTTAGTACTCAATAGAAGCTGTTTGATAGATCTAATTACTTAAGTATATTAATTAAACTATATTATAAATAAGCTTCCGGTTGTTAATTTTCACAGATTGAATTCTGCTTTCTCCAATGCAAAAGCAATTTGCATAGCTTTAATTTGTCTGTATAGATAAAAAATAGATTTTTTTTTCAGTTTAATTCACATAAAACTAACTCCAGTAGATTCTAAGCGGAGACTCTTGAACTTTTAATACTGAAGATCAAAATGTAATTTGTCTCAAGTTGTTAAAATAAGTTGCTGATCAATTTCAGAATTAACAAATGCATACAAAGCAAATAGTTCACAGACTTTGAGCTTGTTTTAAAAGCTTAATGATCAGAAAAGAATGACTGATAAGAACTGACCATAGATTTTCTGAAAACATTTCCAATCTAACGATATTGAGTTAAGAAGAAGCATGTTTTGCTTGTCCTTGTCTATTTTTCCTTTATCTATTCATTTCTAATCTTTCTTAGGCCTCTTAAGAAAGTGCATTTCTGCAGGCACATTTTACTCTCTATTATCTTACTAAGTAGCCAAACTTCATGTATCACCAGAGGCAACTAATGTTCATCATGTCATTAGACTGCAGGATATTATATTCAAGTACAATCTTGTCCACATTAAAGGTTCATAACTAAAATGTTGAGTGGATTGCATCAAAGAGCAGGCATTGAAAAGAAGAGATCTTTAACTGAATAAATCCAGAAGAAATATTAAATGATACAATTATATTTACAAACAGAGCTATCCTTCACTGTAGTGTCACAGTGTTCTATGCAAAAAAAATTCAGTTTATAATATCAATTAGATCAGTTATCAGATCTTTGTATTTCATCACAATGCAGAAAGAGGTGATTCGGCCCTCTGGGTCTGTAATAGCAATCTCATCACTCAAAGTCCTCACATTTATTTCCCTGTAACCTATTCTCTCTTCAGTGCCCATTGTCTCTATGCATATGCTCCGGCCACCAACTTGTATTGGAGCTAATTTTACAGTAGTCAAATCACCTTCTAACCAGTACATCTGAGGAAGCCAGAAACCCACAAAGTTAAGGGGAGAACAAGCAAGCTCCACACAGAGAGCACCCAGATCAAACCAAATTCACCAGAGCTGTACCACCTACCAGAGTGCCATTTCATTGACTTAATTAATCACCTGCAGAATTGACATGCTAAATTTATAAAAAAGCATAAAATAAGCTCCGCTCTTCATGACCAGTATAATATTTTAAGCTGCTGCTGGGATGAATGGCCACCTAGAAAATAAAACTCAGCTAATTACTTACAATTTACTTCAAATTATTAATGGTTGTATCAGTTTATATAAATTATTTTACGTGTAGACTATGGTCTTTTATCAACATATGTTCTGGTAGTTTGCATGGTATCCATCATTATATGTCGTTAATTGCTCTCTCAAACAAGTTATCACAGCAACAAAAATATACAGTACCCTGCAATGTTAAACTTAACAGCCCCAAAATTCAGAGTAAGTTTTCCAGACTAAGACTGGAAGAGTAAAAGACAAGCTGAGGAATGTTCTTCAGTATGTGTCTAACTAATTGAAGATGATTACATTTAATTGATTGATTAATTCTAACACAATTTTGCCACAAGGTCTAATCTATCTGATTGGGACATGCCAACATCTTCCATCTACTGTGACAAAAGCTGATTTTTCTTAAAAAGTTACCTACCAAGAACTTGTACTGCGTATGTTAATCAAAATGGCTTCTTTGAGGTTTAAAGTAAACCTGCTTTTTTGCTATGCTAACTGGTGAGAGGGTGTTTCTTGTAGAGCATTCTCGAAGCATCTAGCAGTTTGTTTAGCTTTAGAATTGCTGGTAATGGGGATTGTATTCATTTGATAACCAATGGGGGAACGTTATTTTGTCTTGTGGGTCTGGGAGTAGGGTTTTCGCAGTCTTTTTGGGGAGTTGGGAAGAAGACGCCGAAGAAGGTGGACGGGCGCTGCACTGCTTGGTTGCCCACCAGAGTGGTCCCAGGTGCAAGGACGTGGAGATCGGAGGCAAGCAACGAGGGGTCGAATGGTTCAATGGTTGAGCTCCAATGATGTGCACAAAACTGACTGAACTCTGATAAGCTTGGCGCCTTTTACTTTATTTTCTTTTCCTTCATATATACTGTATCGTTAGTACTCATTTAGTTTTAGTAAAATCTTTAAAGTATATTCCATAACGGTATCTGGTGTAAGTTTGATATTGTGTGTGCGACTCGGCATAAACTTGATTCCCACAGCATCTGCATATGCGGGAGGTGGGGTTGGAGAGTGGCTGGAATTTTTCCCCCTAGACATATACCAGCTTGTTGGGCAAGCATTACAAACTAATACATGAACATTTTGGAATAAAAACAAAAATTGCTGGAAACACTGAACAAATTAACATTTGTGGAGAATGAAACAAAGTTTATGTTTTAGTCGGTTCTAAGTTGAAGAGAAGGTTGTGTAGTGATGGACAAGAGACAGAGAATATCTATGATAAGGCGATGTCAGTATTGCCAAGGGGATATGTTGCAGAGATCCTCTGGTTAGCGGGTTAGCAAAGGTTGTTTGAGGTAATAAATTATCATTTTGACCTTGAATCTATCAGATTTCTGTTTTATATCTTCACCCTTAAATAAAATATCCAAACTGTTTGCTTCCGTTAATGCCTCTCCTCCCCTTCTTACCCCATCCCTGACAGATTTAGTTGTTTGTTTTTTTTCTCTCTTTCTCTGCCCATCACTCTGCCTGTTCTCCATCTCCCTCTGGTGCTCGCCCCCCCCCCCCCCCCACCACCTTTCTTTCTCCCGAGGCCTCCCGTCCCATGATCCTTTCCCTTCTCCAGCTCTGTATCACTTTCGCCAATCACCTTCATCCCACCCCCTCCGGCCTTCTCCTATCATTTCGCATTTCCCCCTCCCCCCCACTACTTTCAAATCTCTTAGTATCTCTCCTTTCAGTTAGTCCTGTCGAAGGGTCTTGGCTCGAAATGTCGACAGTGCTTCACCCTATAGCTGCTGCCTGGCCTGCTGTGTTCCACCAGCATTTTGTGTGTGTTGTTTGAATTTCCAGCCTCTGCAGATTTCCTCGTGTTTGCTATCCAAACTGTTTGCAGCTTCTCTCAGTAATGAATATCATGCTGCCCATTACGACATCTGACATTAGGGCAGCAATGGAATTCCTCCATCTCTTCTGGTGTCCAGGGCTTCCTTGCAGCTTTCACACCCTTCAATCATGCAAGTGTCAGGTGGAGATTCAGGAATACTGTCAAACTCAGATATAGAAGGATTCTTCTTTGCTGTTTCCATAACAATTTTACTTCACCAGTCAGGGTTGTTGGTCCTGAGCTGAACCCCCGAACCTGGAGAACCAATGGACCTTTGGTGTCTATCCTTTGACCTATTTGGCATACCCTACCAAGAGCCAAAGCATAAAGCGCTGCCTTCTGCGAACATAGCCCTCTGAGTCATCGAGGTACTCAAGCCTACAAGCCCAACAGCAAGATTGTGGTCCTCTTGGAGGCAAGAATGAATATGGAGGCAACTAAAAGTGAGAAGCATAAATGAAATGAGAACAGATCAAAGGTAGAGGCATGAATCAACTCTCCATGGAGGTTAGTATCAGCATTGAGGGTAATCTTCTTTGTCACTTCATAGCATCATCCCCATAGAAATATGACAGGAGAAGATTGAACTCCACAGCTGTGCACAACAGGCAGTGTCAGTTCTCTGCGGTGCAATAATGGCAGGTGATTGAACCATAGTTTATTTCTAACAATAATGTGCAATGAAGATACTTCCATGTACCTGCTTATCACAAAATGGGCTGGAGATGTCAGTATCTTGTAGATGGAGGTGGTGGGGTCGGGGTGAGCAGGGGACAAAGATGAGCGGGTGGTGTTAAAGCCTTGACTTGTAGAGAGAGCTTACAAGGAAGCATCCAATATCAACCATTCTATTTGTTATATCAGCTAAAATGACCAATACCTCAGGGAACCTAAATGTCAAAATAATTAAATAAAAATGATTACTGTACAAAAGAAAGCACTATGTTTACTAGGACAGAACTGTTTATAAAGTCGGCCCTCCTTATCCGCAGAGGATTGGTTCCCGGACCTCCCGCGGATACCAAAAAATGCAGATGCTCAAGTCCCTTATATAACTTGTCTCAGAGTGGTGGTCTTTAGGAACCAATGGAACCCCGGACCTAATTTAACCTGTCTCAGTGCGGTGGACATTAGGACCTGGCGGCGCAGCTCTGAATCTGCAGTGTTTCTGTTCATGAAAATAATGACAATCACTATTGAAAATAAAGTGAAAGTAATAAAGCGATCGGAAAGAGGTGAAACGCCATCGGTCATTGGAAAAGCTTTAGGGTACAGCCAGTCAACAATCGGAACAATTTTAACAGAGCATGTGAAAGGCCCTGCCCCGATGAAAGCTACAATTATTACTAAGCAATGCAGTGGTTTAATTATTGAAATACATACATTTCTTGTATTTTATATGCATACTAAGATAAATGTTTGACTAACTGATGCTAAATAATACTGGATGTACCTGTTCCGACTTCAAATCCGAATTGAAGACAGACTCAGGAACGGTACTCGTTCATAACCAGGGGACTGCTTGTACTTTAAAATCATCTCTAGTTTTACTTATAATACCAACACAATGTAAATGCTATGTAAATTGTTGTTATACTGTATTGTTTAGGGCATAATGACAAGAAAAAATAGTCTATACATGCTGAAACAACGAGTGCTGGGGAGAGAACTTGCGGGTTTTCCCGATCTGCGGTTGGTTGAATCCACACATGCGGAATCCACGAATAAGGAGGACGGACTGTATACTTATTTTATTTATTGATTTATTTTATGGAATAGGCTCTTACAGTCCTTTTTAACTGCAATGTCCCAACAATCCCCAACAAACCCAATTCATGGGACAATTTACAGTGACCAGGTAACCTACCCAGTGCGTCTTTGGACTATGGGAGTAAACTCATGCATTTTACGTGGAGAACCTTCAAACTCCTTTCAGAACGGTGCTGGATTTGAACTCTGATCATCAGAACACCCCGAGCTGTAGTGATGTCACGCTAACTGGTATACAACCCGCACTTTTCTAGGCAGTTCACCATTATCACCTATTATGATTATAATAGAACATCCTATGTTACCAGGACACTAAAAATGATATTCTGACCTACTTCATACTACAGTATATTCTGCAGACTAATTGTGAAATCTTTTAATTCACAGTTAGTTCCAGTCTCATGCGAGTAAGTGACTCTGATGTACAGATTGCTTGAGGTTTTCAAAGTGTTCAGTTACCCTGCGAGCACCTGCAGTTACAGTATTATGGAAACCAATAACTGACAGGTTAAAAGCAGGATAATGAAGGGAGGTGAAAACAACGATGATTAAAGAACGAAAGGAGTGACACAATGGTGTGGAAGGATGGATCATGGGTTTTAACAGCAATTTCCCTCACACTGTGCTTCCAATTATAAATGCTCAGCCCAGGTGAAGTGGGAATAAAAACTGAAATAAAATATCATCAGGGAAGAAACGGCACACTGGCATTTGGTGAACAGAATATGTCCTTTCAAAAGTCTTTGAAAAGTTTAAGATATGTGCATTGAAAATTATTCTGTTTTCATTATGTGCTTATTTGAACATACTCATGATTCTGAAAGTAAAATCAGTGAAATAAGAGTAAGATCATAAATGATAAAATTTGTAATAAACTACTCTATTGAATAATACACACAATGTACTGGGGAGATCAGCAGGCCAGGCAGCATCTATGGAAAAGTGTAAAATCCTTCATCACAACTGGAGAAACAAGATGAGACATCAAAGTAGGAAGGTAAGGGGAGGCATGGAAGAAATACAAGATGGTAGGTGATAAGGGAAACCTGGAGAGGTGGACGGGTGAAGTAAACAGCTGGGAAATCAACTTGTGAAAGAGCTAAAGGGCTGGAAAGGAGCAAATCTGAAAGAGAGGACAGAAAGCCATGGAAGAAAGGGAAGGGGGAGGAGCACCAGGGAGAGGTGATGGGCAGGTAGGGAGATAAGGTGAGAGAGGGAAATGGGAATGTGGAATGGTGAAAGGGGGAGGCATTACTTCAGGTTGGAGACCACTCAGGTGAAATACAAGGTGTTTCTCCTGCAACCAGAGTGTGGCCTCTTTGCGACAGTAGAGGAGACCATGGACTAACATATCAGAATGGGAATGGGAAGTAGAATTAGAATGGATGGCCACAGGGAGATCCTGCTTTCTCCGGTGGACGGAGTGTTGGTGCTCGGTGAAGCGGTCTCCAAATCTACATCAGGTCCACACTGGGAGCACCAGATACAGTAGATGACCCTAACAGAATCACAGGGGAAGTGTCGGTTCACCTGGAAGGACTGTTTGGGACCCTGAATAGTAGTGAGGGTGGAGGTGTAAGGGTGGGTGCAGTGCTTGTTTCGCTTGCAATGATAAGTACCAGGAGGGAGAATGGGGAAGAATGAATGGACAAAGGAGTCGCATAGGGAAAATGGTTGGATCCTGTTGGAGATGGCGGAACTTGTGGAGAATTATGCACTGGATGGGGAGGTTGGTGGGATGGTAGTTGAGGACAAGAGGGACCCTATTCCTGCTAGGGTGGTGAGAGCAGTCATGAGTGAGATTAAAGAGATGCAGGTGAGGGCAGCGTTAATGCTGGAGGAAGGGAAGCCCTTTCTTTGAAGAAGGAGGACATCTCTCTAGTCCAGCCCCGGTGAAGTGGGAATAAAAACTGGAATAAGAAATCATCAGGGAAGAAACTGGCATTTAGTGAACAGAATACGTCCTTTAAAAAGTCTTTGAAAGGTTTACATTATGTGTATTCAGACTTATGTTGTTTTCCATTGTGTGCTTATTTGAACGGACTCTGATTCTGAAAGTAAATATAGTGAAATGAGAGTGAGATCATAAATTATAAAATTTCTAATAAACTACTCACTCTATTGTAAAATGCACAAATTGTGCAGGAGGAGTTCTGCAGGTCAGGCGGCATCTATAGATGGGAATAAACTGTCAGCATTTTGGGCAGAGACCCTTCAGCAGAATATGCTGAGCTCCACCAGCACATTGTGTGTATTGGTCTAGGTTTCCAGTATCTACAGTACCTCTGTGTCTACGACTCTCTCCATTGAACCTTCTCGCTTCAGTGCATTTATAGAATCCACAAAGCAACATGTACAGATTACATTTAATATCCACAGAAGGCATTTAGCATTCTAACTTTCATTGGTCAGGTCATTGAGTATAGGAGTTGGAGCATTATGCTTCAGTTGTATAGTGAGGCTGCACTGGGAGTACAGTCTTGGTCACCCTGTTATAGGAAAGATATCCTCAAACTGGTAAAAGTGCAGAAAATATTTATGAAGATGTTGCCAGGGCGAGAAAGCCTGAGCCACAGGGAGAGGAGGGGCCAGTCTAAGTCTTTATTCTTAGAAAGTAGGACAATCAGGATGACCCTATAAAAATATTAAAAATTATGAGAGACGTGGTTAAGGTGGATGGTAACAGTCTTTCTCCAGAGTAAGAGAATCCAAAGCTAGAAGGTATACTGAAGATTTAGGTTGAGAGGGGAAAGGTTCAAATGGAACTCGTGAGCAACTAAGTTTACTTGGTTGGCCTGAACTTCATTTTATGATCAAAAGACAAAACATTGAATTTGCAGGAAACTGGAAGTAAAAGGGATAATGCTTTTTTTTTCCTGGCTGGGGTATTTGGAGCTGGTAGCAATGGTCATAAACTCTTGAACTGCCCATCCAGGATGTATGAAGAGAGTGAATGTTAGGAATTCATTATCCAATAGATAATTGGAGTCTCAGCTGTTCAATATATTTAGTACAGAGATCGATAGATTCATAGGCATCAAAGGAACGAAAAAGTTATAAAAAGGAAAATAATAATGAGGTATGAAATTAGCAATGGTTTTATCAAATGACGAAGCAGGTCTGTGACAAGTGGGAAAATCTGCAGATGCTGAAAATCCAACTAGGTCACACAAAACGCAGGAGGAGCTCAGCCGGTCAAGCAACATCAATGGCAAAGAGTACAGTCGATGATTCAGGCTGAGACCCTTCATCAGGACTGAAGAAAAAGGAGATGAGGAGTTAGAAGGTAAGAGGAAGGGGAGAGGACAAACAGATCTGTGAGGTCATTTAGCCTACTACTACTTTTGATATCTCCTGACGAACTGTTTCCCAGATGCTGAGTAACCCATTTTCAATTTCTCATAAATGGTTTTTTGCTGATGTATTTGAAGGTTTATGATTATATATACTGAACAATTCTGCTAAAATGGAAAATAAGACTAGATTAGGGAAGTATTGATTGCTGAGATTTATTTTGCTAGTTTTATTGACATGAATACAGGATTTTCCTGACACTTTCATAATCACTGGTTCTACATGTTTAGTTTGTATTAGTATGCATAATTTGTTCTATTCAATAATAGAAGAGAAGAGTTAGGGACTGGTGACACTCAGCTCTGAATGAACTATGAGATTTTGCCCCACTTCTTGATTTCTTCCAGCACAATTCGGAAAAGTAAGTGATAAATCTTAAGACCACAAGAGCATAAGATATTGGCGCAGAATTAGGCTATTTGGCCTATTGAGTCTGCTCTGCCATTTCACCATGGCTGATTCATCTTTCTTTGCAGCCCCAATCTCCTACCTCCCCTCCAACCCAACTCCCCGTATTCCTTCATGTCCAGATCAATCAAGAATCTATCATCCTCTGCCTTAAATATACATCGAGACTTGGCTTTCACAGCTGCCTGAGGCAACACATTCCACAGAATGTGGGATTTTTTTACTGGGGCAAAAAAAAAACGCCTCCTCTCCATTCTGAAAGGACACCCCACTATTCTGATGCTGTGTCTTCTGGTCATGGACTCTCTCACTATAACAAACATCCTCTCCTCATTCACTCTATC
Source organism: Hypanus sabinus (assembly GCF_030144855.1). Classification (NCBI taxonomy): domain Eukaryota; kingdom Metazoa; phylum Chordata; class Chondrichthyes; order Myliobatiformes; family Dasyatidae; genus Hypanus; species Hypanus sabinus. The sequence goes on along the minus strand of NC_082730.1, from coordinate 37,149,258 downwards.
AAGGCCAGTCACCACTTGATAGGTTTCAATTAGGTCATCCCTCATTCTTATGAATTCTAGTGAATACAGGCCCAGAGACATCAAACTCACTTCAATCCTGGAATAACTTTTGTGAACTTCATTTGAACCCTCTCCTGTTTCAGCACATCCTTTCTAACATAAGGGCCCCAAACTGCTCATAATACTCCAGTGAGGCCTCACCAGTGCTTTATAAAGTCTCGAAATTACATCCTTGCTTTTATATTCTAATCCTCTTGAAGTGAATGCTAACATCTCATTTGCCTTTCTCACCATAGACTCAACCTGCAAATTAATCTTTAAGGAATCTTGCAAAATAGTCAACCTTATCATTTCTTCTTCCAAAGTGCATGACCATACACTCCCAACACAGTATTTCACCTACCACTTCTTTGTCCATTCTCCCAATCTGTCTAAGTCCTTCTGTAGCCTTTCTAATTCCTCAAAACTACCTTCCCCTCCACCTATCTTTGTATCATCTGCAAATTTTGCAACAAAGCCATCAATTCCACCATCAACCAAATCATTGACATAAAATGTAAAAAGCATTGGTCCCGACTCAGATCTCTGTCGAACACCACTAGTCACCAGCAGCCAGCCAGAAAATGCTCCATTTATTCCTACTGTTTGCCTCCTGCCAATCAGCCACTAATTTATCCATGCCAGGACCTTTCCTGTAAAACCATGGGCTCTTAGCCTTGTTAAGCAGGATCATGCGTGGCACTTTGTCAAAGGCCTTCTGAAAATCTAAGTACACAACATCAACCAATTCCCCTTTGTCTATCCTGCTTGTTATTTCTTCAAAGAATTCCACAGATTCGTCAGGCAAGATTATCGCTTGAGGAAACCATGCTATCTACTGCCTATTTTATCTTGTGCAGCCAAGTGCACTGAAACTACAACCTTAACAATCGTCTTCAACATCTTGCCAAACACAGAGGTCAGACTAATTGGCCTATAGTTTCCTTTCTTTTGCCTCCCTACCTTCTTGAAGAGTGGAGTGATATTTGCGATTTTCTAATCTTCTGGAAACATTCCAGAATCTAGCGATTATTAAAAGAACAGCATTACCAATGTCTCTATAAATCTCTTCAGCAACCTTGTTCAGAACCCTGGGGAGTACACCATCTGACTTACTTGCCTACAGACCTTTCAGTTTCTCAAGGACCTTCTCCCTAGTAATGGTAACTTAACACACTTCTGCCCCGATACTCTCGAACATTTAGCATACCCCTAGTGTCTTCCAAAGTAAAGACTGATGCAAAATACTTATTCAATTCATCCGCCATTTCCTTGTCCCTCATTACTACCACTCCAACCTCATTTTGCAATGCCTCAATATCAATTCTCACCTCTCTTTTATACTTTATGTATCTCTAGAACTTTTGGTATCCACTTTAATGTTATTGGTTAGGTTACTTTCACATTCCGTCTTTATCTTCTTAAGGACTTTTTAGTTGCCTTCTGCTGGTTTGTAAAAGCTTCCCAATCCTCTAACTTCAGACTAATTTTTTATCTTTATTATATGCCCTTTCTTTGGCTTTTATGCTGGCTCTGACTTCTCTTGTTAACCATTGCTTTGTCATCTTGGCTTTAGAATTCTACCTCTTTGGGATATATATATCTTGTGCCTTACAATTTGCTTGCAGAAATTCCAGGCATTTTGACTCTGCTGTCATCCCTGTCAATGTTCCTTTCCAATCAATTCTGACGAATTCCTCTCTCATGCCTCTGCAATTCTCTTTACTCCACTGTAATACTGATACATCTGACATCAGTTTCTCCTTTTCTAATTGCAAGGAGAATTCTATCATATTAAGTCACTTGCCCTTAAGGGTTCTTTGACCTTAAACTCTCTAACCAATTGAAGTTCACTGCATAACACCCAGTCCAGAATAGCTGATTCCCTAGTGCTGCTCTAACTATATCTCATCTCATAAGCATTTTAGAAATTCCCTCTCTTGGAATCCAGCACCAACTTGATATTCCCAATCTGCCTGCATATTGAAATCCCCCATGACTATTGTAACATTGCTCCTTTGACATTCATTTTCTATCTCCCTTTGATATTTGTAGACCACATCTTTACTACTGGTTGGGGGTTTGTATACAACTCCCATCAGGGTTTTTTTACTCTTGCAGATTCTTAGTTCTATTCACAATGATTCCAATACTTTGTGATCCAATGACACCTCTTTCTAATTATTTGATTTAAAATTTTACCAGCCGAGCAATACCACCCCCTGTGGTTCCTGCTTGACCTTTCAATACAATGTGTATCCTAGGATATTAAGTTCCTAGCTATAATAATCTTATAGCCATGATTTAGTGATGCCTACAACATCATACATGCCAATCTGTAACTGTGCTTCAAGTTCATGCACCTTATTCCATATACTGCATGCATTCATAAATAACACTCTCAAGTCAAGTCAGTTCACTTTTTATTGTCATTTTGACCATAACTGCTGGTACAGTACACAGTAAAAACGAGACAACATTTTTAAGGACCATGGTGCTACATGAAACAATACAAAAACTGCATTGAACTACGTAAAACAACACAAAAACTACACTAGACTACAAACCTACCCAGGACTGCATAAAGTGCACAAAACAGTGCAGGCATTACAATAAATAATAAACAAGACAATAGGGCAGTAAGCTGGTGTCAGTCCAGTCCCTGGGTATTGAGGAGTCTGATGACTTGTGGGAAGAAACTGTTACATAGTCTGGTCATGAGAGCCCGAATGCTTCAGTGCCTTATGCCAGATGTCAGGAGGGAGAAGAATATATACGAGGGGTGTGTGGGGTCTTCCATAATGCTGTTTGCTTTGCGGATGCAGCATGTGCTGTAAATGCAATGGCAGGAAGAAAGACCCCGATGATCTTCTCAGCTGACCTCACTGTCCGTTGATCTTATGATCTGAGATGGTGTAATTTCTGAACCAGTCACTGATGCAGTTGCTTAGGATGCTCTCAATACAACTGCTATAGAATGTGGTGAGGATGAAGGGTGGGTGATGGACTTATCTCAGCCTTCGCAGAAAGTAGAGACGCTGCTGGGCTTTCTTTGTCCTATCCTCACACTTTTCATTGTAGCCTGCCTTTTACATTGCAACTCAACCTGTTGACTGCAATTTTTCCCTATAATCTGTCTCTCCTTGCTAGAAGTATTACTGCACATTCCTTCATTTTCATCACCATTACTCCAATTTCCATTCCCCTCCCAAATTAGTTTAAACATATCTGAACAAGTCTAGCCAACCTGCACACAAGAATATTGGATCTCCTTGGGTTCTTTTGTACAGGTCGTACCATCTCCAGAAGAGATCCCAATGATCTATAAATCTGACCCCCTGCCCCCTGCACGTATTCTTCAGCCACATAATTACCTGGCAAATTATCCTATTCTTACCCTCACTTGCATGTGGCACAGGCAGCAATCCAGAGATGACTACCCTGGAGGTCCCATTTCTCAACTTTCTACCTAGCTCCCTAAAATCCCTCTTCAGGACCTCCTCAGCTTGTCTACCTATGTTATTCAAAAAGGAAATTATAGACTTGTTAGGTTGACATCGGTGGCTGGGAAAGTGTTGGAGTCGATTGTTAAGGTTGAGGTTACGGAGTACCTGGAGGCATATGACAAGGAAAGGAAAATCCTGCCTGACAAAATTAGTACTATTTTTTGAGGAAATTACAAGTAGGCTAGACGAGGGAGATGCAGTGTATGTTGTGTATTTGGATTTTCAGAAGGCCTTTGACAAGCTGGCGCAAATGAAGCTGCTAAGCAAGATAAGAACCCATGGAATTACGGGAAAGTTACATATGTGGATAGAGTGTTGGTTGATTGGCAGGAAACAGAGAGTGGGAATAAAAGGATCCCATTCTGGTTGGCTGCCGGTTACCAGCAGTGTTCCACAGGGGTCCGTTTTGTGGCCGCTTCTTTTTACGTTGTATATCAACAATTTGGATTATGTAATAGATGGCTTTGTGGCTAAGTTTGCTGATGATTCAAAGATAGGTTGAGGGGCTGGTAATGCTGAGGGAATAGAGTCTGCAGAAAGACTTGGATAGATTGGGGGAATGGGCAAAGAAGTGGCAAATGAATTACAATGTTGGAAAGTGTATGGTCATTCACTTTGGTAGAAAAAATAAAAAGGCAGACTATTATTTAAATGGGGAGAGAATTCAAAGTTCTGAGATGCAACAGGATTTGGGATCCCTCGTGCAGGTTACCCTTAAGGTTAACCTCTAGGTTGAGTCAGTGGTGAAGAAGGCGAATGCAATGTTGGCATTCATTTCTAGAGGAATAGAGTATAGGAGCAGGGATGTGATGTTGAGGTTCTATAAGGCACTGGTAAGACCTCACTTGGAACTCTGTGTGCTGTTTTGGGCTCCTTATTTAAGAAAGGATGTGCTGACATTGCAGAGGGTTTAGAGAAGATTCACTAGGATGATTCCGGGAATGAGAGGCTTAACATATGAGGAACGTTTGACCACTCTTGGACTGTACTCCTTGGAGTTTAGAAGAATGAGTGGCGACCTCATAGAAACGTTTCAAATGCTGAAAGGTATGGACAGAGTGGATGTGGCAAAGTTGTTTCCCGTGGTGGGGGAGTCTAGTACGAGAGGACATGACTTGAGGATTGCAGGGCGCCCATTCAGAACAGAGATGCAAAAAAAAAAATTTAGCCAGAGGGTGGTGAATCTGTGGAATTTGTTGCCACGGGTGGCAGTGGAGGCTAAGTCATTGGGTATATTTGAGGCAGAGATTGATAGATATCTGAGTAGTCAGGGCATCAAAGGTTATGATGAGATGGCGGGGAATGGGACTGAAGGGGAGATTGGATCAGCTCATGATGAAATGGCGGAGCAGACTCGATGGGCCGAATGGCCAACTTCATCTTATGGTCTATTGGCACCAAACTTTTCGTTGCTCACCCTCACCCTTGAGAATGCCTTGGATCCAATCTGAGACATCCCTAATCATGGCAACAGGGAGGTAACATACCGTCTGTGTATCACGCCCACAGAACCTCGTCTCTGTTTCTCTGACTGAGGAATCATCTATCAACGTGGCAGTTGTCTTCACCTGTCTGTTCTTCTGAGCCACAGCACCAGACTCAGTGCCAGAGACCTGGTCACTGTGGTTCCTCATAGAATCTAAAGTTGTATACTTAATATTGAGGGGAACGGCCACAGGAGTACTCTGCACCGGCTGCGCAATTCTCCTCCTTCTCCTGATAGTCACCCAGTTATCTGTCTCCTGCAACCTAGGGGCAACTACCTCCCTGTAGCTCCTGTCTATCACCTCCTCATTCTCCTATATGAGCTGAAGGTCATCAAGCTGCAGCTCCAGTTCCTTAATACATATTCTCAGGAGCTGCAACTCTGTGCACCTGGTGCAAATGTGTTTATCTGGGAGACTGGAAGTCACAATACAAAACACTCACTAAATTACTATGGCCTAACAGTTGAGGAATGAACAAATAAGAAAAGAGACAGAGTATCTTTGAAGATACTTTACCTCACACAAGCCTGATGAAATCTTTATTTGGATGCTGCAACAATGGTAATTAGATAAGTAAAATCTCATTATGTAGGAGGTAGCTTATTGGCATGATTAGAAGATTTGCTCTCCTAAAACAACCAAGAGAACGTAACTGCTTCTTTTCCTGGTTGTCAGGTTGTGCCGCAGGGAATGACTTTGGGGCCTCAGATTTTTATAATCAATATCAATGACATAGATGAAAACACCAAATTGTGTTTGCACAGAGACACAAGAAACTGCAGCTGATGGAATCTAGAGCAAAAGTGAGCTGCTGGGGGAAACTCAATGGGCAGGCAGCATCTGCCCACGAGTGCTATGTTGTTGCCCCCTCTACCCTTCTAATTATTTTAAGTACCTCTTTATGGATCCTCTGCTCCCCTGTTTTCAATCCTCTATACCTGCTATAAGCTATGCTTTTCTTTCATTTAACTCTCTTTTATTGACTTCCCACTATTATGGTATTGCTAACCATCACCTGCATAACAAATTATGTACATTTACTTAACATAACTTTGAGTTTTGTTCTCTCTGGCATCCTACCCACCACTACTACTACTATTGAGCATAGAACAGCACAGCACTGGACAGACCCCTCACACCATGTTGTTGTGCCAATCTAAATTGTTGCCAATTTATACTAAATTTCCTTCTCTTCTTCATCATCCATATCCCTCTATACCGTTCATATTCATGTGTCTATCCAAAAGACATCACCACCACTCTCTCCATGAAAACTTTCTCCTCATATATGGCCTTTAAACATCCCCTTCTAACGTTAAAAGCACATGTAATACTATCCTTAATGTTTGTACAATTGTTGAGATCCATTTTTAGCTGATGCTCATAACTTCTACCCGGTTTTGGAACCAAGCATTCTTTTCTTCTGCTGTTTAACGGACAAAGACCAAAGACTTTTGGAAATCAATGGGAAGCATTTATATCCTCTTGGCCCCTGCTTTGACATTACAGATATACTTAATGCTCCTGCAAAATTACTCTAAAATCAATGAAGTTGCCTCAAAGCAGACAACATTGAAAAATGTCACCTCACGTACCATATTGACATTCTGCAATTCAGAAAACTGATGTGCTGGTTCACAAACTATAACGATAATTGAAAGAGTACTGTACAACCCAATAACCCATTTTTATACTTATCCTGTGGTAGAATCTGATAACCCATTTCTATACTCTGACCGTAGAAGGAAAATGCAAGCAACCTTCCTAGACTTACAAAATCTGTTCCTAGCAACACACACAAAATGTTGGAGGAGCTCAGCAGGCCAGGCAGCATCTACGGAAAAGAGTGAACAGACAACATTTTGGGCCAAGGCCATTCATCAGGACTGGGAAAAAAATGAGAAGCCAGGCTAAGAAGACGAGGGAGGAGTGGAAGGTGGTAGGTGATCGGTGAAAATTATACTGGGAGGAGGGGTGAAGTAAAGAGCTGGGAAGTTGATAGGGGAAAGAGATAAAGGGCTGGAGAAGGGGGAATCTGAGGGTAGAAAAGGTTAGAAGACCATGGATGAAAGGGAAAGAGGATGAGCACCAGAGAGAGGTGATAAGTAGGTAAGGAGATAAGTAAGAGAGAGAAAAGCTGGAATAGGGAATGGTGAAGGAGAGCTGGTGGGTATTACCAGAAGTAAAAACACTGGAACACATGCCAATTTCATAAATGCAGCAATTAAAGTATAGAGGCCTAAAATTCATCTGAACTAATTTCCCAGTATTAAAATTACATTCAGAATTACTATAATGTCTTTATTAGAAACATTTGGATTTCTTTGAAAGAAAAACGATGTCCAGTTTTCACCAACGTATAACCTGTAGCACGAGAGGTTCCACCATACTAGACCACTGTGACACTGTGACGTCCTTGCCCAGGACACAGTTTGGTAAATCAGAACACTTGGCTGTTCTCCTCCTACCTGCATACAGGCAGAGCGTAAAAACAAGGCTCCAGAGATTAGAACAACTAAGAGGTGGTCGTGGGAGCCACAGAACTGATTTCAGGATTGCTTTGATCAGTGGTGCTAGCCGTTTTCAAGCACTCATCCAGAGATTCGAATGAATATACCATGGCTGTAACAGTCTTCATTAAAGCAGCTGTAGATAAGTGGGCTCTCATTAAATCATTCAGGATCTTCCCCAATCAGAAGCCCTGGATGAACCACGAGATCTGAAATTTGCTGAGGGCCAGGTCAGAGTCATTCAAGCCTGAAGACCGAGAAAGCTCCAAGAGGTGCAAGTGTGACCTCCGGAGAGCCATCTCCCGGGCGAAGGGGAAATTCTGGACCAAAAATGAATCAATGAGGGATACTTGACAGTTGTAGCAGGGCTTGAACGTTATCGCCTCCAACAAAGTCAAATCAACCAACATGGGAGAGAGAAGGGGTTCACTTCCGGGGTCAGCTTAATGCTTTCTTTGCATGCTCTGACTGTCAGAACATGGAGAAACCATTGCAAACCCCGACATTCACGATGATCCTATGATATCAGTCTTGAATCTGATGTACAGGCTGTCTTCAGGAGCGTGAATCCTTGGGAAGCATCCAGACCCAATGCAGTATCTGACCACGTACTAAGGACCTGTGCTAACCAATTAGCTGGAGCATTCACTAAGATCTTTAACCTCTCACTTTGGCAGTATGTAGTCCCCACCTGCTTCAAGTGGGCTTCAATTATTCTAGTGCCCAAGAAGAGCATGGTGACCTGTCTCAATGACTATTGCCCAGTTGCACTTACATCCACAGTGAAGTGTTTTGAGAGGCTGGTGATGAAACGTACCAGCTCCTGCCTGAGAGGCGACTTAGATCCATTCCAGTTTGCCTACCGGAGCAACAGGTCTACAGCTAGTGTCATCTCATTGGCTCTTCACTCAATTCTGGAACATCTGGACAGCAAAGATGCATACATCAGGATGTTCTTTATCTACTACTGCTCAGCATTCAATACCATCATCCCATCAAAATGAATCAATAAGCTCCAAGACCTTAGCCTCAATTCCTCCTTGGCCAAGTCAATCCTAGATTTCCTTACTTGTAGACCCCAGTCTGTTTGGATTAGCAACAAACTCTCCTCCACCATCTCCATCAGCACAGGTGCACCTCAGGGTTGTGTGCTCAGCCTCATGCTCTACTCGTTTTACACCTATGAATGTATGGCTAAGCACAGCTCCAAAGCCATATTCAAGTTTGCTGATGACACCACTGTTGAGGGTCAGATCAATAGTTGTGATGAATAAGCATATGGGAGGGAGACTGAATGTCTGGCTGAGTGATGTCATAAAAGCAACCTTCCATTCAATGTCAGCAAGACCAAGGAACTTATTATAGACTTCAGGAGAGGGAAACCAGAAGTCCATGAGCCAAACATCATTGGAAGATCAGAGGTGGAGAGGGTTCACAACTTTAAATTCCAGGGTGTTACTATTTCAGAGGACCTATCCTAGACTCAGCACATAAGCGCAATTGCAAAGAAAGCGCAATAGTTCTTCTACTTTCTTAGGTGTCGGTGGAGATTTGGCATGACATCTAAAACTTTGACAAACTTCTGTAGTTAAGTAGTGGAGAGTATATTGACTGGCTGCATCACAGTCTGGTATGTAAACACCAGTGGCTTTGAATGGAAAATCCTTACACAGGTAGTGGACTTGGCCCCCATACATCACAGGAAAAGCCCTCCCAACCATTGAGCACATCTACATGAAACACTGCCATAGCAAAGTGACATCTATCTTTAAAGATCCCCACCACTCAGATCATGCTCTCTCCTCGCTGCTGCCATCAGGGAAAAGGTACAGAAGGCTCCGGACTCACACCATCAGATTCAAGAACAGTTACTTCTCCTCACCCATCAGGCTCTTGAGTTAAAAGGGATAATTACACTTAATTGTCCCATCACTGAGACATTCCCACAACCAATGATCTCTCATTATCTAATGCTCTTGTTATTTCCTGATGTTTAATTATACTTGCATTTTAACAGTTTGTTGTCTTCTGCACTCTGGTTGATCTTTCATTGATCCTGTTATAGTCACAATTCTATAGATTTGCTGAGTACACCCAGGAGAAAGTGGATCTTAGGGCTGTATATGATGATATATGTGTACTTTGATAATAACATTTACTTTGAAATTTGATTTAAAGATCTAAAAATAACTTGCAACTTTCAGTAATACCCATTTGAACACAGCACCATTAGCCTTTCTCCAATGCGGTGTTGAATTGTCGGGTTGAACAGTTAGATGTTGTTGTCCTGCAGATCATGGTCTGAGAGCATAAGTGAAGAAGATTTTTCGTACCATGTCCTTAGTCAACCATCTCTCTCATTTCAGATCAAATGACCATGAAATCAGTACTGAATTTACTGGATTTCTGCCCACTGAATTGGGAGAGCGAACCTATTGTAGCCACCTGTTGTGGGGAGATGTATGAATGGCAGCTTGAGTTTGTTTCACAGGAAGTTGGGATACATGTCGTGTTCATGTGAGGAAAATGTCTCTGGTTCTTTAAACAACATTCTATTTGAGCTTTCAGCAATATTATTTAGCTCTATCAGAGGAAACAACACACTGGACCATTGTTAGACCACCATCAAGAATGCCTACTGTGCTATTCCATGCCCTCCTTCGGGAAGTCTGATCATCTGGCTGTACTTCTACTCCCTGAGCATGGGCAGAGACTGAAGACTGCAGCATAGTAATGAGGAACAAGAAGGTGTGGACAAGGGAAGCAGAGGAGTGCTTACAGGTCTGCTTTGAATTGATGGTCTGGACTGTGTTCAGAGTTTCATTGTTGAATCTGCATGAGTATGCTACACTTGTTACAGATTTCATTAAAACCCGTGTGGATGAGTGTGTGTCTACAAATATTTACTGTACATTCCCAAATCAAAAGCTGTGGATGGATAGTCATCTGCTGAAGACTAGATCTGTAGCATTTAAGCCTGGCGACCCATGTCTACCAAAAAACTAGGTATGATTTGCAGAAGGTTATTTCAAGGGTGAAGGTACAATTTCAGTCAAGGTTGGAGGTGACAGTGGATGCATGAGCACTCTGGCAAGGTTTGCAAGACATTACTTCCTACAAAGCAAAACCCAATAGCATGAATGGCAGCGAGGGCTCACGACCAGATGAACACAACACCTTCTGTGCCCACTTTGAAAGGGAGAACACAACTACAGCTGTGAAGATCCCTGCTGCACCTGATGACGCTGAGACCTCTGTCTTGAAGACCGATGTTAGGCTGTCTTTAGAGAGGGTGAACCCTTGCAAAGTGGATGGTCCTGATGGAGTACCTGGTAAGGCTCTGAAAACTTGTGCCAACTCTGACTGGTAGGAATATTCAAGGACATTTTCAACCTCTCACTGCTATGGACAGAAGTTCACACTTGCTTCAAAGAGGCAACAATTATACCAGTGCCTAAGAATAATAGTGTGATCTGCCTTAATGACTATCGCCCAGCGGCACTCTCATCTACAGTAATGGAATGCTTTGAGAGGTTAGTCGTGGTTGGACTGCGCTCCTGCCTCAGCACGGATCTGGATCCACTGCAATTGGCCTATTGCCTCAATAGGTCAACGGCAGATGCAATCTCAATGGCTCAACAGCCACCTATGTCAGGATGCTTTTTATCGACTATAGCTCAGCATTTAACATCATCAATCCCATAATCATGATTCAGAAGTTACAGAATCTGGACCTCTGTACCCTCTGCAATTAGATCCTCAACTTCCTAAACAGAAGACCACAATCTGTGCAGATTAATGATAATACAGTCGGCCCTCCTTATCCGTGGATTCTGTATGCGTGGATTCAACCAACCACGGATTGGGAAAACACGGAAGTCCTCTCTCCAGCACTAGTTGCTTAAGCAAATACAGACTATTTTTTCTTGTCATTATTTCCTAAACAATACAGTATAAAAACTATTTACATAGCATTTACATTGTATTAGGTATTATAAGTAATCTACCTTTGTAGAAACGACTTGAAAGTACAGGCAGTCCCAGGGTTATGAATGAGTTCCATTCCTGAGTCTGTCTTTAAGTTGGATTTCAAGTCGGAACAGGTACATCCGGTATTATTTAGCGTCAGTTAGTCAAACGTTTTTCTTAGTATATAGTATATATTTTACCTTTCTATACATATAAAGCACTTAAGAAACATATGTATTTCAATAATTTAACCACTGTGTTACTTAGTAATAAATGTAGCTTTCATCGGGGCAGGGCCTTTCACATTCTCCATTAAAATTGTTCCAATTATTGACTGACTGTAGCCTAACACTTTTCCAATGACCGATGGCGTTTCACCTCTTTCCGATCGCTTTATTACTTACACCTTATTTTCAATCGCGATCGTGATTATTTTCGTGAACAGAAACACTGCAAACTCAGAGCTGCGCCAGTTCCTGAAGACCATCGCACTGAGACATGTTAAATAAAGTCTGGAGTTCCGCTGGGTCCTAAAGACCACCACACTGATACATGTTAAATAAAGGACTTGAGCATCCGCAAATTTTGGTATCCGCAGGGGTCCTGGAACCAATCCCCTGGGAGTAAGGAGGGCCGACTGTATATCTTCCTCACTGATGATCAACAGTGGTGCACCTCAGGGGTGTGTGCTGAGCCCACTTCTCTACTCTGTCTATACCCATGACTGTGTGGCCAAATACCATCCATAAATTTTCTGATGATATAACTGTTGTTGGTAGAATCTCAGGTGGTGACAAGAGGGCATACAGGAGTGAGATATACCAACTAGTGGAGTGGTGTCACAGCAAAAACTTTTCACTCAACGTTAGCAAGACGAGAGAGATGATTGTGGATTTCAGGAAGGGTAAAATGAAGGAACGCATACCAATCTTCATAGAGGGATCAGAAATGGAGAGTGTGAGCAGTTTCAAATTCCTGGGTGTCAAGATCTCTGAGGACCTAACCTGATCCCAACATACTGATGCAGCTATAAAGAAGCCAAGACAGCAACTATACTTCATTAGGAGTTTGAAGAGTTTTGGCATGTTAACAAAAACACTCAAAGACTTCTATAGGTATACTGTGGAGAGCATTCTGACAGGCTACAACACTGTCTGGTATTGGGGGGAGGGGCTACTGCACAAGACTGAAAGAAGCTGTAGAGGGTCATAAATGTAGTCAGCTCCATCTTGGGTACTAGCCCACAAAATACCCAGGACATCTTCAAGGAGCGGTGTCTCCAGTGGCGTATCTAAGGTATGGCAGGTATGGCACATACCCTGGCTGCCACTTGAAGGGGGCACCATTGAGCAGTTTCTATTAAAGTCAGACAAGCCATCCTCAGATAGTGAAATAAGAATTGTCTTCAGATGTATGATTTGTCTTTGACTATTATGGGTGAGAAGCACTGGGATGGCCTTATTTCAGAGCATTGTGAATGAAGACCATGAAGTGATTCTTCTCGAAGAAGAAGGAAAGTGGAGCTGAAGGACGGAAGAGACAAAAACTGGAGGCGGAGAAAGCCAAGAAGTTGAGCAAGCTCTTCATGCCCTTCTTTGAAAAGCCCGGAACAAGTAGATCGACACATTCCATGGAGTCGCCTGCACCTGCTACAAGTTTGTTAGAATCCGAAGGTGGATCAAGTACAAATGCGTCACAAGCCGAGGAGGAAGTCAAGACAGATAAATCCGAGTATGACAAGATTAAGAGAGAGGCTGCCACAGAGAACGTGAACATAACAAGAGGGAAGATGATGATGATGGCTGTGATGTTGTGTTTATTAATGAGATTTTACCTGTGATCTTGCTCTGCTGAGTGTAGAAAGAGAAGAAACTGCAAAAACTGACTTTGATCACATCATAGACCAATTTGCAACAGTGAAAGCAAGGAAGGTGCAGTTAAAATTTTCATGTAGTGCCATAATTTGTTAATTAAAAGATTATCAAGCTTAACTTGTATTTTTGAGCTGATATTATGGTAAAGTTATCTAAAAGATGGGTGTCAGATGTTTGGACAGGGGCGTAATTTCAGTGCTTGCCATACGCGCTATTTTCTGTAGATATGCCCCTGGGTGTCTTAGAAAAGTATCGTCTATTATTAAGGACCTCCACCACCCAGGGCATGCCCTTTTCTCAATGTTACCATCAGGTAGGAGGTACAAAAGCCTGAAGGCACACACACAGTGATTCAGGAACAGCTTCTTCCTCTCTGCCATCCGATTCCTAAAACATGTTGCCTGAAGCATATATTGTCATCCTGGTGAATTATGGAGCCAAAGGAACAAGGCATTCATGCACTAAAGAATTCTGTGTCAATGAGTGGAGTACATTCCTAATGTCATGTTGCAAAATTTATAAATGGCATTTTAACGCAAAATTGTTCCGTGTAACATCAGTTATTTTGGGTATTATACATACTCCTATTGAATTGTTGTAGTGTTCATTAGATATTGGGTTCAGACATGAAAATGACAATTTCCAGAGTTTACAAGCATCTCCACATTAAATATAATTCTTCATTCAGCTCTAATTTTCAGTATCAAAAGTACTCTTACTCAGATTCTCACCTGACTAGCTATACACATGAGCTGTTTGTGTAATGCACGTTTGCAGAAGTTGCTCACGTATAGAAGTGAACTTGCCATGTATTATTCCTTTACAAGCTCAATAACTTCCTCTCCAATAATTGGATTTCAAATAGAAGGCTTGCAGCACTCAAACGGTGCAATTAAATGAGTAACAAAGGAAATCCCTGATGGAAACTTGTATATGTAAACTACACTCAGTTTTTATTGTATTGTTGTGAACACTATATACTTTTACTTACAGATGAATATTTCAAACATTGCCACAATTTTGATTTGAACGTGTTCTAACTGCAGTACATACGTAGGATTTGGCTCACTGCTTTACAAATGTAAAAAAGTGACAGAAATGTTCCATTGTAGATGTGAAGTGCAGTGTTTTCATCACATAACTACATTCTACACACTGGTTCAAATATGATACAAATATCAGTGTTATACTCCAACCAACATAATCCATGTACCTCAACTTATTATGTTGAAAATTACAAACATTTAGTTGTTCTTGCTCTCCTTATTTGTGATAAACTCTTCACCATTGTGTTCAGTAAACCACAACATAGTTCACCTCAACAAAATGCCGATAAGACTTTAATTTTATGTGAAGATGTAAAGGGAATTGTTTTGCCATTCACTCTATCTGCAATTGCCCATAAACATCTTGCAAGCTTGTCAGCAGAAATTTCCTTCATTTGAATATTTGAGCCAGACAGTATGCCACACAAATGATCTGCAGGAACTTTGAAAAGACGAACTCTTCAGTCAATGGGATTGACGAACTTCCACTGGCTCAAACAGATTAGAAACAAGCACGTAAAAAAAACATGAGGATAAATATTGTGTACAATGTAAAATAGTTGATATAGTTAAGGTCAATGATAAAATAGAAAAGGAAAGCAGGTGATGCAGTATACTTATATAAATTTGTACCATTAGTTTACTTCTTAGTGAATGAGACTTAGTGAATTTGGCTTGCAGCAATTATTACTGACTATACTGTTCAAACTAAAGCAGTCATTCTTGGATACACTTGCCCAATCTTTTACACCGGTCATTCAAGCAATTACTCCAAGTTCATGTCATTGAAATGTTTTTGAAGTGTTTTGAAATTTTTTTTCAATATTTTCATGTCATTGAAGTGCCAAGTCAATTGATGAGGACTATATTGGCAAAATTGATGAGTGGTATCTTGTAGAGTAAGTTCTGAATTTCTACCTTCAAGTGTGTGGATATAAATTTTATTAATTGCTGTCAGATTTAGTTTCTAATATATCGTAATTAGCTGAACCTCAACCTCCATTAATAAATATACTATATCTAAGTTATTTTAAAGGGCAATAACTTACACAATTTACAATTTTTATCACAAAGTACTGTAATGAAGTAGTCAGTTAATAAATATCATATTCTGTCTGGGTACCATCCAACCTGATGGTATGAATATCAATTTCTCCTTCCAGTAAAGAAATTTCTCCCCCCCCTCCCACACTTTTACTTCTTCTCACCAGCCTGTTACCTCCCCTTGGGTGCCCTCCTCCTTGCCTCTCTCATATTGTCCACTATCCTCTCCCATCAGATTCTTTCTTCCCCAGCCCTTGATTTTTCCTATTCACCTCGATTTAGCCGTCACCCTCCAGCTAGCTTTCCCCTCCCCCCACCATTTAATTCGGGCACCTGCCTTCTTCCCTCTCAGTCCTCAACCTGAAGCATTGACTGTTTATTCATTTCTATAGATGCTGCCTGACCAGCTGAGATCCTCCAGCATTCGTGTGTATTGAATCAGTCAGTTGCTGCAAATCTAGTATTTGTTCAGCAAATGATCCCTGGATAATTGTCAGGTAGTAACTGAAGACTTCAAGATTTTGGCTTCAAAATTATCCAGTGACATTTGTTTGGAGTGAAATTGCAAAACATCTACTATCGAGATGCGAAACAACCTGCTGTGTTTTTTTTCCTCTGACTATTAATAGAGAATTGTTCTAAAAAGTTTGATGGTTGATCAGATGGGCGATAATATGGATAATTTGCTGCCATCAGATAGAACGTACAGGAGCCTTGGGACTTGCATCACCAGGTTCAAGAACAGTTACTACCCCTCAATTATCAGGCTCTTGAATAAAAGGAGATAATTACACTTATTTGCCCCATCATTGAGACGTTCCCCCAAACAAGATCTCACTTTAAGGACTATCTACCCACACCAGTCTAAGAAACACTTATTCAAGTTACATGCAAGAAAATGATATACCACAGAAAAATATTGGCTTTGTTTTCAGAGTAGTTTATCATTAAAGTTTATAGTACCCTGCAAGAAGCTTATTTTTGACAAGTTTGTCTGTTGTCTGTACTTAAGGATGCCTTTTCATTCATGAAATTAATGAGACAGAGGTACTTGGACATTATTTGGAAAAGAGACAAAGGTAAAATTAAATAAGCTGAAACAGATAAGATGTTTTATTGAATCATTCTCATCAATATTCTTGACACTCCATCTTTGACTAAGCTGTTCCACCGTGAACATGATCTGTTATGAGTCAACATGATGCTTTCAGATCAGGTCATGCATAGCACACACCTCTGCCGCACTGCTCAAGTGTGTTTCTGGGGTGCAGAGGCTAGCAACCCTTGTGCCTCTTCTTTGTGTTCTATCGCTGAGCAGCAGTGAACCATCTGACCGGCCTATCAGAGTTCCCTTTGGGAACTAGTTGACTTGATCAGCATTTCTGACTTGGCTGTTGTTCATGATTGCACTTAATAATAACAAAATTATTGTGAATTTATATGTACCTATGCTGTTCTGTGTTTATCAGCAGTAATGTAGTAAATTGAAAGCAGTCCAGACAATTTTTATGTTTTATAAGACTGTTTATATGACTCATAAATATAGTGTTTTTTTTTGCAAAAAGAAGGCATAAACAAGGAATAAACTGAGTTGTTGTTTATTTACAAAGAATCCCAGAACTTATGTATGCGTTAGAACTTCAGGCATGGTTCAGGAGGTGAATAATCCAACAGTTTTTATTTTTGCCTCCTTAATTCTCCAACAAATATATCAACAAACCTAAATAAAATATGAATGTAAAATAACTGCTTCTTTACTTCAAGAGTTTTTGTTTTGACTAAACGGCCTGTGGAAGATTATGAGGTGCCTTACAATTCAGTGTAATACACAAAAATTAACTGTAATAATGATATTCTGTATCTTATTCCAGCCGTGGTTATGAGACCACAGTTTAGCTGTTTGAGAGGTGATGACAGAATTCAAATTTTGAAAGCATGAGGTGTAACAGATGGAGAGCTGTCTTCAAGCAAATCACATTCAGGAGAAATAAAATCCAGCTGACAAACACCAAATGCATGCAATCAGTCACAGCAACTTTAATGGCACAGATGAATTACTGTGTAGGCTCGAAAAAATGCTGGAAGCTTTCACACTACTGGTTCAAAAAGTATTTATTCTGTGTGAGAATTATATAAATTACAAATTCTTGATGTTTTTCTTTGTTTTCGAACAGATACAGCAAATTACTGTTTTGAATAAAGCAATCAAGCTACATTCAGGCAAGAGGTGATATTCAGGAATACTTAAACTAGTAAGGTAATTTTGTAGATTAAGATGTTTTGATGTACAATTAATATTCACAGTCTGTTTGGAGTCAAAGATCAGACGTAGTTTTCAGCTGATACGGGATTGAAAAGTTAGTGCTATTCTGATCGGAATATACAAACTGTTTAGAAAAGAACTGATGTTAAATAAACAGCATCTCAGCTTACATCTCTTTTAACTTTTAGTTGTATAGAATGAGAAAAAATGATTAAAAATCAGGAAATATAAAAAGTGGACTGCCAATTTATTTTCTAGCCATGTAATCTCTCTCTCTCTCTCACACACACACACACACACACATATTTAGGAAGCAGTCAGGGTAATTTTTGCAATCTATGTTCACTTTGATTTCAGCTGAAGTATCCTTTGAAATATTTAATTATGTTCAATGAGTCTGGATTTAGAAGTATGAAGGTACCTCATTTCTTCTCCAGTTACCAGCACCTGAGGACACTACGTACAGGACTGCAAGTCAATTATAATAACCTTATTGACTACTTGAAAGGATGGCAACGTGAAGGTATGGCTTACCAAAGGAGTAAGGTACTCTTTCCTTTGCAAGCCTGCAGGTCACCTTTGGGCAAGCTGTAGCACCTGCTTATTCCCCTGCTCGGGGTCACGTGAAGCTACAGGAGCAGGTGGTGGATGGTCGTATGAGTAACTTGAGCATATTTCAAGTCCTGGTTATGTGACCACTGATGCCAGGCTGACAATCTCTGACCAGTATTGATAACGGCTGGGGTCACCCATCTTGTAAAGACACTGCCCAGAAGAAGGCAATGGCAAACCACTTCTGTAGAAAAATTTGCCAAGATCAATCACAGTCATGAGACTATGATCGTCTGTGCTATATGGCATGGTATGTAATAATGATGGTGATGACTATTTAAACAGCAATATATCTGTGGCATTGGAAAAGGATCAATACTTGTACAATTGATTCATTCAGAGCAAGGAACGCAAGCCAAACCTGGCAAAAAAGAAAGAAGAACCGTTAGAGAAGAAGTCCTCAAAACTCCCAACAGTTTTTGCAAATAGCTTTAACTAATTGCCATATAGAACATGACGGCATACATAAGTGAAGGAGAGAAAAAGATATTCTGAGCAATGTGGAGGAACAAAGGATCTTAGAGCCAAAGTTCATTGATTCTGCACAATTACGGTTCAAGTTAGAAGGGTGGTTAAGAAAACCTATTGTGCATTAGTCTTCACAAGTCAGAGGGTTAAGTTCAAGAGCTAGTAAGATTATTCTGCAGCTCAATAAAACTCTGGTTGGACCACACTTGGAGTCGTGCGCTCAATTCTGGTCACACTATTTTACGAAGGGTGTAGAATCTTTAGAGATGGTGCAGAAAAGATTTACCAGGATGCTGCCTGGATTAGAAGAAATCTCATAAGAAAAAGTTGAGCAAGCTGACGCTTTCCCTCTGGAGTGAAGAAGGATGAGGCACAGTTTTGTAGAGGTGTATAAAATTATGAGAGGCATGGGTAGATTGGACAAACAGCTCCTTGTTCCTAGAGCAGTAATGACCAATACCAGAGGACATTTTAAGGTGAGTGGAGGAAAGTTTAACAGAGATGTTAAAGGTAGTGCCAGGATGGTGGTAAATGCGGATACAGAAGTGACATTTAAGAGACTCTCAGGCACATAGATGTGAAAAAAACATGAAAGATTATCGGCTGTGTATGAGAAAAGGGTTAGGTTGGTTGTGAAATAGGCTTACATAGGCCTACACAAAGCTGTGGGCCAAAGAGCCTGCACTGTGATGTACTCTTTTATGTTCTATGTAATAAAATATAGAAAGTATGAAAATGTGAACTAGCAGACAACTATTTCTATTTTTCTACTAATTATATTTTAAATGAAACGTGACCAACACATGGTGAAAATTGACAAATGATCTGCAACTTTTGTTTAGTTGCATAACTGTTTTGATTAACTCTCTCTTCTCAGAGAGGTTTCCTTTACCCTTATTTTGTTGTTATTTTCTCTAATTGTAGGCTGGCATTTTCTTATAGTCTCCTGCAAATTTCCACAGTAGCTTAGCTCAATGAGTACCAATATACTATCAAAGCAATAATACCTGGGAGGGCGTGGAGCTAAAGATGGCGCTAGAGGCCGACTTCTCCCAGTCCATCTGTGAAGCAGTTTGAATTCTACTCTCTATTGTCTATTCTTTCCATTTTAAGGTACCTGGGATCCCGTTGGAGTCCGTGATCCGCAGCTGCATGTTCCTGCTCTCAGAGCTCAGCAAGCGGCCTAACGTTTTCAAAACTCCAGGAGTGGCCCGAAAGATGTGTGCCTCCGGATGCGGCCCTGTGGACGACTAGATTCCTTGCTGGTGTCAATGAAGTGTCGCAGGAGATCGGAACGTCGGAAGAGTGGGTCCGGCTATCGGATGTCAATGCACTCTCTCTAACGTTGGTGAGAGAGAGTTTGCTGCCGATTCTTGAGTCAGTAAAACTCAAAACAAAGCAACGCTGCATACCAATCAAAGCAGCAAGCTCGCTGTGGCAGGAGTGACTTCTCTCTCTCCCTTGTGAGTGAGAGTGAGAATGAGAGAGTGAGAGTGAGAGATAGTGAGAGTGAGTGAGAGTGAGAGTGAGAGAGAGAGAGAGAAAGAGGGGGCTGTGGCATGTCAGATTGCTGGGATGAACAGTGGGCTCTAGACCATGGTCTCTTTGGGGAATTTGCTATTGCTTTCATGCCCGATAGTGGTGGTTCGGTGAGGTGGGGGGGGGGTGTTGCTGATGCTTTTGCTGAGGCAAGTGGAGGGAGGGGGGAAGGGTTGATGCTTTGTCGCTGCTTGTGTATGGGAGGAGGGAGGGGAGCTTTGGGGTTCTAAAATTTTCATTCTTTGGGGTTTCTCTTCTGTCTCGTGGATGTCTGCCAACAGTAAGAATTCCAGGTTGTATACTGTGTATGCTCTTTGTGTATTTACCATGAAGGATAACTTGGATTAAAGAGTTACAGAGACACATATCATGTATAGATCTACACCAACATTAACGTCCCAGTTACAGTAAATTTACCAGATTTCCATTTCTCCGTATTTGCATGAAATCCTCCCAGATTCTACCTCACGCTTACATGTGGGACGATTTACATCAACTAGTTACCTCGGCAACCAGCAGAGCTTGGGAACCAGAGAAAGTCAGAGCACCCAGAGGAAAACCATGTAGTCAGAAGGAAAGCTCACAAATTCAACTCACAAAGGAGCCTGAGGTCAGAATCAAAGCTGGGTTTCTGATGCTCTGAGTGAGCGGCTCTGACAGCAGCACCACAGCGTTGCTAAATTTAGGGCAAAATTGTGGCCTACGCTTTTAAATTGCATCTTGACTTCCCAACTCACTCCAGGCAATATTCTTGAGACGTGTCTGACCCTCCTGCAGCTTGGCTTCCTCCTTTCACTTCTTTGATTATACATGTACCTTGATCATCGGCTGCATTCATCCAATTATACTCCTTTTAGGCTTTTCCTAGCTTAGTGATCAAAAGTCTGACATATCATCTAGTTCAAGGAATTCAATTCTATGCAAATATTTTCCTCTTCATTATATTCTGCATTCTTCTGGTCAGGTTTATAAAGTGTGCAATATACATCACAGAAAGAGACCCTTCAGCCTATCACATCTATGGCAACCTTTTTTATTCATCTCCACTAATCCCATTTGTCCACACCGTGTCTGTATTTTGTACTTTGCCTATTTAATTGCCTGCCTAAATGGCTAAGTTGATATTTCACATAGCATCAAATTACAGTGAAGGCATGCCGCGCAGTTCTAGAATCATGTTTCCTGTACTTTCCAATGGACGAAGATAATTTGTCAGCAGTGAAGAGGGATGATAATTTTTCAGACCTGAAGAAGTGTCCCAACCTGAAATGTAGACTGTTTATTCATTTCCATAGATGCTGCTTAATCTGCTGCGTTTCTTTTAAGAGATACGGCGCAGAATAAGCCCTTCTAGCCCTTTGATCCACGCCACGCAACAATCCCCTCTTTAATCCTACCCTAGCAACAGGACAATTTACAATGACCAACTGGTAAATTTTTGGACTGTGGGAGGAAACTGGAGCACTCAGAGGGAACCCACAGGATCACAGGGAGAATGTATAAACTCCTTACTTGCGGCAGTGGGAATTGAACCCGGATCGCTGGTACATTACTATGCCACCCCAGCAGTTCCTCCAGCATTTCTTGTGTGTCACTTTGTTGTTACTCAGTTCGGATATCAGCATGTAAAAAAAAACTGCCAAGATCCCTATGAATATTCTGCTCAATATAGGAAGCATTTTGAACAATAAAATACTTTATTTCCACCCTTGACTTTTCATGATTAAAGATTCTGGTGCTTTCCAGTGAGGGACAACTTTAAATAAAATGTGGATTTGCAGATAATACATTCACAATTTCATCAATCATTTATTCTGCATTAAAGTCAATTTGGTGTATAAAAGCAATATCACACCAGGAGTTCTGCTGTACTCAGTGGGATTAAACAAAATATTCTTCAGTGATTAAGCTCATATACATAATGCAGGGACAACTGACAAATTACATAATAAATTAATCCTCTTGCCATAGGCACACCAAGATTAAGCAACCACTTACGTAGTTTTGTTACAATCCTTATTTAGTTTCCAAGTTATGTTTTGCCTTGATAGCAGCATTGCTCCGGGCAGGCATTTATCTGTAATGGACTTTATGGTGGCTCAGTAAGTATTATAATGCATTGTTTTGTCTCATGGCTAAGTAGAGGAAAACTGGCCCTTATATTAGTTTTCCTATCTTTTATTAACCTCTTTGTTTCAATCGCTGACAGTAAGTCAAGCTATGCAATTTATATACTTTTTTTGCGTCATCTATTACTTTATAATTTGTTTCAACTAAACTCTGCTTAAAGAAATTCTGTTTCCCTGAAAAGTTACTAATTTCTTTAAAGCAGGAATTTGAGTGTCAGAAGGAACAATAGTTAGAATATCTGCCAGTCAAATACTAACAAAGGGCTCCAAGGGTGTTGAATTATAAGAATTTTACTGTAATTTGCTAAAGGCTCTTTTACTAAAGGTTACATTTCCTACTGGACTGGAATAATGATCTCCAAATAATATAGTACATATAAATATAATCATGTGCCATGTTTTACAATATGGACAATCACAGTCTTCCATCTGTCCATGACCATGACTGTTCTTGGCAAATTTTTCTACAGAAGTGGTTTGCCATTGCCTTCTTCTGGGCAGTGTCTTTACAAGACAGGTGACCCCAGCCATTATCAATTCTCTTCAGACATTATCTGCCTGGTGTCAGTGGTCGCATAACCAAGACTTGTGATCAGCTCAAATTACTGATATGACCAGCTACCATCTGCTCCCATGGTTTCACATGACCTTGATTGGGGTGATAAGCAGGTGCTACACCTTTCCCATGGGTGACCTGCGGACTACCAGAGGGAAGGAGTGCCTTACACCTCCTTTGGTAGAGATGTATCTCTACTTTACCACCAAGCATATAATATAATATATGACATATAAATATGATATATATGTAAATACAAAGTATAGTCAGAAATTATAAACCGCAAGTATCTTTATTTTTCTCTGGATCATCTGCAATAAGGAATATATGAACATGTACATAGATGACAAAGATGGAAGAACAACAAATGAATTTATATCTTTCGATCTATTAATGATCATGAGTGAAAGAATCGAGGGTTGATTCTGGAGAATCATGATCACTTGTTTTGACCCTTTTTTCACACAAAAAAAAACTTAAATTCATAGCAAAAAAAACTGTGTGTTGACAGAAACAATAATTAGATTGATGAAAAGAGAGAAATTGTGGTGTTACGCAAAGCAGTCACCATACATAAGCAAGAGGTATAATAAAATGATTTCTTATGCTCAAAACTGTTAGATTGGAAGAACTGGGTGTGTGAGCCTTTTGTTTCTTGTACAGACTGCATAGTAATGCCTTTTTGCAGGATATAGCATAATGGATATCGGTGTAGGTGAATCCTATACAGCGGTGCATAAAGGAAATCTTCTAATTATAGTTTATTCTTCTTAGAGATTGTACTCTGAATTCCAATGCCCCAAGCTGTAATAAAGTTGCACTAACTGCAATGCTACTATGGTGCCCTAGTGTCTAATAGAGATTGCACTGTGTGGCAAGTTTGTTTTCGACGTAAACAATGACTTAATTGCAGTTGTTAAAAATATATGACCAAATTTTGTATCACATCCATTCATGATATGCATGGATTCTGCTAAGGTTAGCACCAACACTCAATCAGATGTCACCAAAGAAAGCCATAAAATTGGGACATCCTGTTCAAAGAAAGTGTTATTACAATTTATGTGCTTTACAAGATATCGAAACTCAACTTGTATACTTAACTGGTTATACACTTCACTGGTTAAAAAGGATCTAGTGCTAGATCCAACTGACTATCATGCCCAATTATCATCCCTGAAGAAGATAGTAGAGCTTGTCATTGAACTGTCAGTTATAATTGATACCTATACTCGGCTGGAAGCCTGTTAAGAGTTTGTTCAACATTACTGGTTGTTAGAAGGGCAAAATTTATTGAAGTTGAATCAGCACTATTAGAGTAGTCTGGACAGCTTGAGGTGACTCATTTTACCAAAGGGCCAAAACTCAAAAGCTTTGAAAACTGCATTTATCAGCAGGAAACTTGTGCAAACATAGCAAAAAAAAAGTGACTTCTATGTTATATACTATTCACACATGAATATATCATAAATTTCTTTCTAGAAATTTCCAAACCAATTTCTTGACTAGGAGATCCCATAGTTAATTTCACATAAAATCGATAATTATTAGATAGCATCGAGCAGTTCAAAATAATTTTCTCAAGTGGAAACAATGACACAACCGAATTATATGTTTGGAATATAATGAGAAAACTTTAAGTTCCAAAACAAAATCCAATACATGAGTAAGATTGATACAAATTATAATATAAATTTGACAGAAAGCATTCACTGTGTTCATGTCAATTAAAAATGCTAAAATCAGAATAAAGGGCATGGTCTCTGGAGTGCAATTCCAAAATCACATTAGTGAGATGAATCTAATTTGTGTCTTGCAGATGTCTTAACAGTATAGCAAGAAGCTACAGAGAAGTCTGCACTAAAATGAAAAGTGTGGGAAGGTAGGAAAGTTGAGCTTGCCATGCAGAAAAAAGATTAATTTCAAGGCTGATGTTTAGCTACATGGTCATTGAATTGATATGACCATTAACGTAGCAGTGAGTAACTCAACCATGAGGAAGAAAGGATATGCATCTACATTAGTTCAGCTAAGTGTTACTTACAAAGAACATTTGAACTTAGAAACAAATATTAAAAGTTCAAAGTGAATTTAATACCGAAATACATATATCTCACCACTTACAACCCTGAGATTCATTTTCTTTTGCCTTATTCATAGAAAATTTAAAAAAATAAAAATAAATAAACAATAAATATTGAGAAAATGAGGTGAAGAGTACTTGAAAGTGAGCCTATAGGTTAGGAACATTTAGTGATGGGGCAAGTGTAGTTGAATTAAGTTATCCCATCAACAACCTGATGGTTGAGGGGTAATAACAGTTCCTAAACCTGGTGGTCTGGGTCCTGAGGATCCCGTGCCTGATGGCAGCAGCGAGAAGAGAGCATGGTCTGGATTGTGGGGGTCCCTGATGATGGATGCTGGTTTCCTGCATCACCACTCCATGTGTATGTGCTCCAATGCTGTGAAAGGCTTCAGCCCTGATCAACTGGGCTGTATCCACTACATTCTGTTGGCTATTTCATTCAAGAGCATTGATGTTTCCATACTCGGATGCGGTGCGCCAGTCAATGTATGCTTCGCCACACAGCTATGGAATTCTTTTCATTCCAAATCTTCGCAAACTTCTAAGAAACTAGAGGTGCTGCCATGCTTTTTTTTGTAATGGGCCTTACATTAGGGACTCAGGACAGATCCTCCGAAGTGACAACACTGAGGAATTTAAAGTTGTTGACCCTCTCCAGCTTGGATTCTCCCAAAGCAGACTGGTTGATGCACCTCCGGTTTCCTCCTCCTGAAGTCATTAATTATCTCTTTGGTGTTGCTAACACTGAGTGAGAGGTTGTTGTTGTGGCACCTCTCAGCCAGATTTTCAATCTCCCTCCTATATGCTGATTTCTCGCTGCCTTTGATTTAGTCATCACCAGTGGTGTTGTCATCAAACTTAAATATGACATTGGAGCTGTATTTAGACTCACTGTCATAAGCAAAGTGAGTAGAGCAGAGGGCTAAGCACACAGCCTTGAACATAAAACATAGAACACAGAAAACCTACAGCACAATACAGGCCCTTCGGCCCACAAGCTGTGCTGAATATGTCCTTACTTTAGAAATTACCTAGGGTTACCTTTCCATAGCCCTCTATTTTTCTGAACTCTATGTACCTTTCCAGGAGACCCTTAAAAGACTCTATCATATCTGCCTCCACCACAGTTGCTGGTAGCCCATTCCATGCACTCACCACTCTCTGCGTAAAAAACTTACCCCTGATGTCACCTCTGTACCTACTTCCAAGCACCTTAAAACTGTGCCCTCTCGTGCTAGCCAATTCAGCTCTGGGAAAAAAAGCCTCTGACTATGAACACGATCAATACCTCTCATCATCTTGGACACCTCTAACAGATCACCCTCTCATCGTCCGTTACTCCAAGGAGAAAAGGCCAAGTTCACTCAAGCTATTCTTGTAAGGCAATCCAGGCAACATCCTTCTAAGTCTCCTCTGCTCCTTTTCTATGGTTTCCACATCCTTCCTGTAGTGAAGTAACAAGAACTGAGCACAGTACTCCGAGTGGGGCCAGATCAGGGCCCTATATAGCTGCAACATTACCTCTCAGCTCCTAAATTCAATCCCACGATTGATGAAGGCCAGTGCACCATATGACATCTTAACCACAGAGTAAATCTGCACAGCAGCTTTGAGTGTTCTATGAACTCGGACCCCAAGATCCCTCTGATCCTCCACACTACCAAGAGTCTTACCATTAATATTATATTCTGCCATCATATTTGATCTACCAAAATGAGCCACCTCACACTTATCTGGGTGAACTCCATCTGCCACTTCTCAGCCCAGTTTTACATCCTGTCAATGTCCCGCTATAAGCTCTGATAGCCCTCCGCACTATTCACAACACCCACAACCATTGTGTGTCATCAGCAAATTTACTAACTGATCCCTCCACCTCCTCATCCAGGTAATTTATAAAAATTCAAAGAGTAGGGGTCCCAGAACACATCCCTGATGCACAACCACTCTTGTATGACCCGTCCACAACCACTGTTTGCCTTTTGTTGGCAAGCCAATTCTGGATCCACAAAGTAATGGCCCTTTGGATCCCATGCCTCCTTACTTTCTCAATAAGCCTTGCATGGGGTATCTTGTCAAATGCCTTGCTGAAATCCATATACACGACATCTACTGCTCTACCTTCATCAATATGTTTAGTCACATCCTCAAAAAAATCAGTCAGTTCGTAAGGCATCGGCTGCTTTTGACAAAGCCATGCTGACTATTCCTAATTATATTATGCCTCTCCAAATGTTCATAAATCCTGCTTCTCAGGATCTTTACCATCAACTTACCAACCACTGAAGTAAGACTCACTGGTCTATAATTTCCTGGGATATCTCTACTCCCTTTCTCGATTAAAGGAACAATAGCTGCAACCCTCCAATCCTTCAGAACCTCTCCCGTCCCCATTGATGATGCAAAGATCATTGCCAGAGGTTCAGCAATCTCCTCCCTCACCTCCCACAGTAGCCTGGGGTACATCTCGTCTGGTCCTGGTGACTTATCCAGTGATGCTTTTCAAAAGCTCCAGCACATCTTCTTTCTTAATGTCTATATGCTCAAGCTTTTCAGTCCACAGTATGTCATCCCTACAATCACCAAGATACTTTTCTGTAGTGAATACTGAAGCAAATTACCTCTGCTATCTCCTCCGGTACCAAGCACATTTTTCCACTGTCACATTTGATTGGTCCTATTCTTTCATGTCTTATCCTCTTGCTCCTCACATACTTGTAGAATGCCTTGGGGTTTTCCTTAATCCTGTTTGCTACGGCCTTCTCATGGTCCCTTCTGGCTCTCCTAATTTCATTCTTAAGCTCCTTCCTGCTAGCCTTATAATCTTCTAGATCTTCATAAGCTTTTCTTTTCTTCTTGACTAGATTTTCAACAGCCTTTGTACACCACAGTTCCTGTACCCTACCATCCTTTCCCTGTCTTATTGGAACGTATCTACACAGAACTCCACACTAATATCCCCTGAACATTTGCCACATTTCTTCCGTACATTTCTCTAAGAACATCTGTTCCCAATTTATGCTTCCAAGTCCCTGCCTGATAGCCTCATATTTCCCCTTACTTCAATTAAACACTTTCCTAACTTGTCTGTTCCTATCCATCTCCAGTACTATGGTAAAGGAGATAGAATTGTGATCACTCTCTCCAAAATGCTCTCCCACTGAGAGATCTGACACTTGACCAGGTTAATTTCCCAATACCAGACCAAGTACAGCCTTTCCTCTTGTAGCTTATCTACTTATTGTATCAAGAAACATTCCTGAACACACTTAACAAACTTCACCCCATCTAAACCCTTCATTTTAGGGAGATGCCAATCAATATTTGGAAAATTAAAATCTCCCACCACAGCAACCTTGTTATTATTACACCTTTCCAGAAACTGTCTCCCTATCTGCTCCTCGATGTCCCTTCTACTATTGCATGGTCTTTAAAAATCACCCAGTAGAGTTATTGACTCATTCCTGTTCCTAATTTCCATCCACAGAGACTCTATAGACAATCCCTCCATGGCTTCCTTTTTTTCTGCAGCCGTGACACTATCTCTGATCAGCAGTGCCATGCCCCCACCTCTTTTGCTTCCCTCCCTGTCCTTTCTGAAACATCTAATGCCTGGCACTTGAAGTAACCATTCCTGTCCCTGAGCCATCCAAGTCTCTGTAATGGCCACATCATCATAGCTCCAAGTACTGATCCACGCTTTAAGCTCATCTGCTTTGTTCACAATACTCCTCGCATTAAAATCTCAAACCATCAGTTTGAGCGTGTCCCTTCTCTAACACCTGCCTATCCTCCCTCTCGCACTATCTCCAAGCTTCCTCTATTTGTGAGCCAACCACCTCTTCCTCTGTCTCTTCAGTTTGATTCCCTCCCCCAGATATTCTAGTTTAAATTCTCCCCAATAGCCTTAGCAAACCTCCCCGCCAGGATATTGGTCCTACTGGGTTTCAAGTGCAACCCATCCTTTTTGAACAGGTCACACCTGCCCCAAAAGAAGACCATATGATCTAGAAATCTGAATCCCTGCTGCCTGCTCCAATCCCTCAACTACACATTTATCCTCCACCTCACTCTATTCCTATACTCACTGTCATGTGGCAGAAGTTGTAATCCTGAGATTACTACCTTTGAGGTCCTGCTTCTGAACTTCCTTCCTAACTCCCTGTAGTCTGTTTTCAGGAGCTCCTCCATTCTCCTACCTATGTTGTTGTACCATAAGCTGTGGCTGTTCTCTTTCCCACTTCAGGATATCATGGACGTGATCAGAAACATCACGGACCCTAGCACCTGGGAGGCAAACTACCATCCGAGTTTCTTTCCTGCATCCACAGAATCGCATGTCTGACCCCCTAACTATGGAGTCCCCTATCACTGCTGACATCCTCTTCCTTTCCCTACCTTTCTGAGCCACAGGTTCTGCATCCCCCAGGTTGGCCGACCCCTGCCCCCACCAAAAGAACTCAAACAGGAGCACTTATTGTTAAGGGTGACAGCCACAGGGGTACTCTCTAGTATCTGACTCTTGCCCTTCCGTCTCCTGACTGTCTCCTGACAGCCTTGAGATGGACCTGTGCTGATGGTGATTGTGGAGGAGCTGCTGTTGTCAATCCAGACTGACAAGTGAAGAAATCAAGCATCCAGTTGCACAAGGAGGTACTGAGGCCAAGATAAAATACTGTAGATCTTAAGCTGATTAAGTGTTTAGTATATCACAATAGTCGGTAAAGAAAAGTGAATGAATTATACTGATTATACAAATCAATCAACACTGATTGGCAAAAAAAGAAAATTGAAGATTGTCTGATAGAAGGTGGTCTGTAAGGGTACTTCAGAATTGTAATAGCACATACTAAGAATGCATGTCAAGGATACTCTCTGAAGCTGTAACAGATTATAATGCTTATGTCCATATTTAACTGGATGGAAAACTATTCTGTTGCAACTGTTGTTAACAGGGCATCTGAGAGAACGTGAACAAATGATTCATAAACGTAACCAACGAAATAGAAACAAACACAGAGAGAGTGAAGTAGGGTGAACTCAATTCAAATTTGGAGAAATAAAGAGATATCATAAGACAGGAAAAAAATCAAAATCAGAATTCTCTGAGGAGCATGCAGGAGGGCTGAGAAAAGAATCAAAAGCTTGGATTCCCAGCATCTGCGGATCTCTTCTTGTTTAAGATCAGAGTCATTTGTTTTGATGATGCAAAAGAAGCATTTTCATGATAAGCAATGGGAAGGTTCATGGACAGCTGGTAATTTGGGGCTTTTGACAGCACAGTGATACCACTTGTCTAGCAGTTGGAACACAGTATATCTTATTTATACTGCAGATTGCCTGTAGTATTTTTACTCAACAATAATGGTGGGTACCATGAACTAACTATTATATTTTACAAAAATTGTTAGGCCTTCATCATACTGAGAGATTGGATTCTGTTAAACAGGTGTGTAGGGTTCCACCCTTTGGATTGGGTCAAAGTCAATAAACTAAATCTGCAGGCAAGCACAGAGAATTGCAAAGCACTGCAATCAACCTGGCTGATGGATTGGACTCCCATTTATCATGAATTCAGTTGCCGTAATGAATACAAAGCAGCATTTCAGTCAGCCATGCTGGTAATGTGCCTGGCAAGGGCACAAGTTTATGTTGCTGAGCAGGTGAGGCATTGAAGTATAAACTGCCCTGAACTTTACAGTTAATAGAGTAGCCTGGAGGAAGTTAAGTGCTGGCAGTATCTTGTACACTCTCCTGAGAGAGGTCTTGGCCAATGACATACACTCAGTGGTTATGTTATTAGGTACACCAGCACATTAATGCAAATATTTAATTAGCCAATCATGTGGCAGTAACTCAATGCATAAAAACATGCAGGTATGGTTAAGAGGCTCGGTTGTTGGTCAGCCTAAATATCAGAATGGGGAAGAAATGGGACCTAAGTGACTTAGACCGTGGTATGGTTGTTGGTGCCAGATGAGGTGGTCTGAGTATCTCAGAAACTGCTCATCTTCTGAGATTCTCATGCACAACAGTCTTTAGAGTTTACAGAGAATATTGCAAAAAAAAACAGGAAGTATAATCGGTGAGCAGCAGCTCTGTGGCCAGAAACACCTTGTTAATGTGAAAGGTCAGAGGGGAATGGCCAGATGGTTCAAGCTGACAAGAAGGCAACAGTAACTCAGATAACCACACATTACAGCAGTGGTGTGCAGAAGAACATTTCTGAATGCACAACACGTTGAGTTTAGAAGTGCACGGGCCACAGCTGCAGAGACCATGTACATACACTCAATAGGTACCCATCAAAGCTGCCACTGAAGGAAGGATACAATTATAGCAGTCTCTGAAAATGATATTCCACT
The DNA here is from genome assembly GCF_030144855.1 of Hypanus sabinus. Classification (NCBI taxonomy): domain Eukaryota; kingdom Metazoa; phylum Chordata; class Chondrichthyes; order Myliobatiformes; family Dasyatidae; genus Hypanus; species Hypanus sabinus. The sequence goes on along the minus strand of NC_082730.1, from coordinate 37,117,765 downwards.
TTGTTCTGCATAATTCAAGTCACTTTGAAATGAATTAATGAAGCAGGATTTCATGAACTCTTTGTCCAGCAGCACAAATGATTAAAATTCAGTCTTAGAATCAGTCAAAACTATCTAATGTATACATCGTTGGCAAAGTTATCCATCCAGAAATGGCCTTGAGAATGTGATAGTCAGCCACCTTCTAGTTCTTCTGGTAAGGATATTCTCACATGATGATTGATAGAAAGTTAGATCCAATAGTGATGATTGAATGAAAAAATAATCTCAAGTCATGACGGTATGACAAACAAATGATGGGGTTTCCAATCAACTCTCTTCCAGCAGACAACATCATTTTATTTCCAAGAAGCAGGAGAAAATGATAATGGTATTGATTAGATGTTAATTAATGTCTTTAACTCTCACTTGGTAGGTATGAACAATGAAGGTGATTTTGTCAATTTTACCTTATTCAACAGTGTGATCCCATAAGCACGCATCATATCACCTAATTGTAAATTATCCCCAAAATGTTACTTCTATTATTTTTTACATTAAGAATCTTAGCGTTAAGAAAAAAACATCTCAATTTAAAATCTCTCAGTTTAGCATTACCTCATCTGAACCTATGCAAATTTTCTTATCACCAGATATTAATGAGAACTAAATTTCTAGAGACAAAAGAAAGAGGACACTTACATTCACATTATGTCATTCGTTACTCCAAAGAATTCAAAAGAGTGGTAGTTAACAACAATACAGTGGATTTTTGCATACCAACTTCCCACAAAAGCAATATATCTAAGATAATATAAGAAATTCAGGTTCTCATGCTGCAAATCGACAAGTGATTTAGCCTCTGAGGTAGGTAGAAAGGTTGGTGGGGAGGAGAATGTCAGCAGTGCCTATGTGGGTGTGGATATGCCTGGGGTTTGAGAAGGGCTCCTATTCAAACTTCAGAAGTTTGGGAAGGTTGCCTGGAGAAAGTGAACCCGAATTCAATTCCTTGTGATTTCTGGATGCATAGAGATAGCACGGGGGCAAGTCTCTTGCGATCAACGTTGGAGTGTTAGGATTGTGACAGGGAAGCTAACAGTTTGAGAGAGAATTGGAAAAAGGAGGTTGATATGGAGACCTGAGAGTGTCAGTGAGTAAAGAAACTGAAGTTTATCTCTAGTTGGTTAGCTACAATGTGAGCTCATCTACAGAAGAATGATTACATAGAATCAGCATCTTTTGACCAATGATGATATCTGGAGAAAATTGCTCCAGCTGAATTTCTAACAATACCCAAATGAATTCTAAATAGTCACAGTAATGTGAAATTCAGAAAAGAAGTGAATTTCACATAACACTGGGGAGAAAAAACATTACTATCTGAACAGCTAGCCCAATCTGATATTTTAACAAATCATAACTAGGAAACCACTATCAATTACATTGATTTTCATCAGAACAGTATTATACAAGTGATAGCATCTGATAGAACTGACACACTTTTAATCTCATCTACAAGGTAGCATGTCCAACACTTCGATATCCTCCACGAAACACACCGGCATTTTTTGTAGTCAAATATCTGAGTTGGAAATTGAATCTGCAACATTCTTTTGCAGGATTACAAGTGTTAATCGCACGAAGGAAGTCTATCCCTACCTATTCCAAATCATTAATTTCCATTGTATGTGTCTATCAGGTCACTTCTCTTCCTGTATTCTTTGGGTTCATTAACAGCCAGGATTAGCTTCATAGGTTTTCTCTGAATTGCCTTTAATGTTCACTAGTCGTAGTGTTCATGAATAAGCGCAGACTATAAATTAGTCTATTTGAAGAATTTTAGAGGTTGAGCAGATATTTAGTTAATTATTCCCTTTTCTTATTTGTGCTCACCGATAGGTGGAACTAGTGAGTTAAAAAGGCAACCTGCAGCCATGTATCTTTCTCAACCCTTTGCACAGTACATACACTTTTTATCTGTTTGCCTCCCAAGCTACATTCACGGAGCCTGGGAATAAAATGAGAGCACAGCATGCTGTAGCTAAAATCTATTGAGGAGCCAAGGTTGGACATCAATTTGAATTATGTGGATTTTCACTTGTCAATATTTCACCTTCTTACACAACATTTTCAACTTGTGTTGCATTTGCTCAGTTACTTACTCAGGGCTAACTCTCTGTACTTGCATCTGTTTCTAATTAGTGCTGAGAATATGACACCACTAATACAAAAATATATTAACCCTGTAACTAATTTCTAGGAATATCATCTAACATTTCCTCAATTTTGTTCGGACAATATGAGTAATGTCAGTCAGAATCTTACAATAATTTTATGATTATTTTCCACTTATTATAGCATAATTTATGACTTTCACCTTTTCTCTGATGAGCTGATTGTTGAATTAGTAAAGTAATTGTTAAGTTTTTGTTTGCAATTACAAGTTCTTCCCTGTTTTTCTTTCTCTTTGAATAATCTTTCCACCAATCTCTTTATATACATTTTCATCCATTTTACATACCCAAGTTAAATCATGTTGAACACAGATAGCTGCTTAAGAATTAAGGAGTTATGTGTGCACATTAACTGGAATAATATACACATATATTTCATTAAATGCAAATAACAATATTCAGTATAAGCTAGCTTTTCTGGAAATATTTGCTCTAAATATAATTTTGTGATTTTTTTCTACAATATATCAATTTTATAATCTGTATTACTGCACCATTTATCATTACCCACCGAGACAATTTCAACTCACTTTTCAGTAAAAATGGACAAATTACATTGATGTCTTTGGAACTCATTTCTCTGAGCCTTTTCCCACGTGGACCACTTAGCTAAATGTCAATTTTATGAAGTTGTGTTTTAAACCTTGTGAACAGCATCAGCCTCTTCGCAGGAATAGCCAAAAGGTGCTCCTGCAGCGTCCAGATCTGCACAATGTACATAAACTAAGTAAAAATCCAACATTTAACTTTTAATCAATGCTATTTCTAATGTGTTTGTTTCTGGAACTATGAGTAAAGTGACACATAAAGTCTTGGGAAGTTAAAACTAAGATGTAGGTGAGTTTGCCATTGGGTGACTGTTCTTTCCATCTCTTCACTCATATTCCATGTACTTTAATATATTTTACTTGTGTTGTTCACAGAAGGTTAGGGGAAATGCACATTTTTTTGACATAGAATGCCTATTCTGTAAGGGCTTGATAAGTTTAAATGCTTCTCTTAGGAGTTACCGCCATTTGAGAGTAGATGGCATAATCATTGTATTAGACACCAAAATAGAGAAAAATAACAACGTGTGTCCAATAACGTCTGGACATAAAATGCACTGACCTCCTTGCGACTTCTATTACTCAGTGGTGAAAGTGATGAATCGGTAAATCTCAAGTGTTAACAAATGTTTGAACTTTATACATCTGTGAGAAAGACATATGTGACTTCACCAAAGTTATTGGTAATACAATATATAGTCTAACACTGAGTGTTCCCTCAGTGAAAGCCTGAAAATTATAATGGATAAAGGCTGAAGTTTGGAGAGTATAACAACTGCAAACAGTGTTGTACAGATCTCATATACTGTCTGAAATAGTTGGCTCGCTCTTGTCATATTTTAACCTCCTTAAATACAATTCTACTTTCATAATCAGTGTCTAATGCCACGTAGTGGGAATAGTGTAGCTTGAAGCTGCAGCTTGGATTCTGTGACCTTTTTGCAAATTAAAATGCAAACTGTTACTATAGCTCAGTTTTAAGCCTTTATCTTGAGACCCTTGCACCAAATGTTCTACTCTTTAACAATACAAATGCAATTCAAAAAGGGTACAAGACAAGTTGGGGGAAGGCTCTGCACTGGTGTGATGAAGTCTTTAAATGCTGGTGACATTGAGAGTTGGGTCAGGCTGACTACTTGCTGTCAAAATAATCACTCCAATGATCCAAACTGGGCTCTCACACATGTTGCACCAGAAACGTCTCTTTCAGTTGTTGAACTGACCTCCGCTTTATGTCAGATTGGAGTCTCCCACCACTAATCTGACCACCCACTGGATTCGTCACGTGCCATACTGTATCCTCCATGAACTGGACTAGATTTCCCATAGATCCTCCCAAATGTCCAGATGGGGTGCTCTCACCTACAAGAATGGAGCCTGACATGTGGTGGGCTGAACTCTCCACTCATCCACTTGAACTGAACTCTCTTACATGTAGGAGTGATCTCTGAGCGCCCATGCTGTACACACTATCCTCATGTTCATTTTCCCTCTTTACTCTTGCCACTTGATTGGCTGCCATTTTGCTATGTCCACTACCTGAATATTTAAGACCTGTGGTGATTGGCTACCTTACTGCTCTCCACAGATATAGCCTCATGCACAATTTGCATTCCTAGCTTTTCAAATCTGCCAATCTAGCAGCATGTTTATTCCCATATTACATACCTTTTGCAACTCAAATATATCGATAAAGAATTGTGAAAACACATGCAGGTGATTTCTCCAGAAAAACACGTTCATAAAAATGAAATTCCTAAAATAAGCTTGTGAGTAATACTTAGACACAGCTTATACTCAGGATTTTATGGTATCTGAAATTTTCTCATCCCATTTCCAAGTTTTGCAAAACTTTTTTGTTGATATCATTGAAAAAAATTATGTTGATTTATTGTTCATTGTTAATTTAATAGATTGAGTGAGGTTAACAAAAATTAACTTCTATTAGCCATGGTCTTTCCATTCTGCCTGAGTGCAATTGCATTGCATTTCTGCAAAACCTTCAAACAGGATATTGATACTTTCAGGCTTCTAGACAATTGATTATCGCAGCCATGTAGAGAAACAGCTGATATGGCATTGTGGGCATCAACTGCAGGTTCCAATGCACAAGAGGTTATTTTGTATAACTTGTGGAGGGAGGCTCTTCAGGTTCTGCAGAGAGAATTGGAAGTGGAGAAAAAGTTAAAAATGCGAGACACCAGCTTCTGAAATGGAGAATTGTGGGATGGGAAGTTGGGGAAAGACATGGGGATTTGTGGCGTAGATTAGCAAATGAGAGATACGTAAATACTTAAGGATTTGTGAAAACGATCATTATGTGAGAGAGAGGGGAAGACTGGACCTTGTATTTATGTATGGACATAGATGCTGGGAACAGGTTTTTCAACACCCATGATGTCCAACACTCAAGATGGGAGGGACAGCATTGTAGATGCTAAGAGAGGCCATTCAGTGCTGGGAGATGTGGACCGGTAATTAATGCACTTGGCAAGCTGTATCCCTGTCCTGCCCAGTGATAGTAGTGACTATGTTGTCGCAGAGATAATCAATGACATTACACCTGGATAATATGGCTCAAATTCCTGTGTGATGTTACAAAAGGAAAGTACCATTTATTTTCAAAGTATGTATGCAGTATACAACCCTGAAATTCATCTTCCCCACAGACAAATTTCAAGTGACTGATTCTAGGGCTCCAATGAAACCCAAGAAGTGCCTAACTGAGTTTTTGTCATGATGCAAAATGTCCCAGAAGTAACCGTTAAACTATTTTACTCTGGGGAACACCGGTTGTAGGTTGTTTCCTGGAGAAGAAGAACATTAAGCTATTGGATTTCAAGGCAAGTGAATCAGCAAACAGATTTAGTTCATCTAATTAGCAGAGGACTAAGCATAAATCTTTATCATGGGACATTAAACCTAAGCACACAAGGCTATCAAGGGATTTTGTGATTGCTTAATGTTAGCAAGAATGGCTGAGATGAATTTTTTCTATATTATTAAAGTATAAATAGAGAATTATTTTGTTAAACTTTTCCTTTTGTTATTTCCACAAAAATATCAGATGCCGCTTTACTAAATGTGTAATTTATCATTCATGGCTGTCCTACAATCTAGAAATGGCTGCATAATTCAAACCTTGTACACTAACATGCTTTGGAGGACAAACAGGAGAAAATCTGCAGATGCTGGAACTCCAAGCAACACACACACACACAAAATGCTGAAGGAACTCAGCCGACTAGGCAGCATTTGTTGAAAAGAGTACAGTTGATGGTTTGGGCCGAAACCCTTCAGCAGGTGAAGGGTCTCGGCGTGTAACATTGACTGCACACTTTTCCATAGATGCTGCCTGGTCTGCTGAATTCCTTTAGCATGTGCTGTATGCATTGGAACAGAAATGTTTCAATCTTAAGCTGTTGTACATAAAGCATGTGCAATGGAAAATCCTGGCACAAGAATTAACTAGAGAGAAAAGATTATTTTGTGAAAGGCCAACTGGTGACAGATTTCAAGAAAGTCCAGGTTTGACATGCCACAATTAAAAACTCCCATTGAGTGCAAATCAAGAATCATAATTTTCTTTCAAACTTTGTGCAGAGTAACACTAATTTTCATTTCTCACAACTCCTAGAAATACATGAAAACAACTTGGATGCTGTAAGTATTATTCTAGTATTGATTATAGCACTAATTCAAATGCAATTTTCTATTCCTGATTTGAAAGAACAGCCATCTTATTTAATCTAAATTGGTTAATGGTGCAGTTATAATAGCAAGGGAATGCCATGAGATTTTGGTGATAATTTCACAATTAGGGAAGTTTAAATTCTAGTATAGTATCGTGAACTAAAAATACACCAAAATGTGTTGTTTTGTTTAAGCCTCGCAAAGCTCTTGCTTTCTACTTTTCAGACATGCAATTTCAATAAAATCAAATAAATATTATGCCAGCAATCTGAATTGGAAATAAAGAAAAATGCCAGAAATATTCAGCATGTCTGGCAGCAACAATGGAGAGTGAAAGTTTCAAGTCAAAGACATCTCTTAACATTAGGTTATCTAAGTGAAATGCCTAATTTAAGAGGGTGTGTATTGAAGGTAAAAGGGGACAATTTCAAAAGAGATGTGTGGGGCAAGTATTTTTTTTTGAAACACAGAGATTTGTGGGTGCCTGAAATGTGGTGCCAAGGATGGTAATGGAGGTAAATTTGGCACAGTGTTAGATAGCTACATGCATAGGCAGAGAATTGAGAGATTCGCATATTGTGTAGGCAGAAGGGAATAGTTTAGTTAGGTTACAAACATCCCCGATGAGTTCTGCGCGGAGCCCCACCCCCACCTCGGATACTCAGACCACATCTCTGTTATGCTAATCCCAGCATACAGACCGCTCGTCAGGCACTCCAGACCAGTTCAGAAGCAGGTGAAAACCTGGCCAGCAGGAGCCATCTCTGCTCTTCAAGACTGCTTTGAGCACACTGACTGGTGCAGATTCAGAGAGGTTGCAACCAATGGCGACTCTACCAACTTAGAGGAGTAAATGGCATCAGTGACTATCTACAACAACAAATTCATCGATGACTTCACTGTGTCCAAGACCACTACACGCGCTAACCAGAAGCCATGGATGACCGCAGAGGTGCGTGCGCTGCTGAGGACCCATGACTCTGCCTTCAGAGCTGGCGACAAGGCAGCCCTAACAACAGCGAGGGCCAAACTGTCCCGGGCCATCAGAGGGGTAAAGCGTGCACACGCCCAGCTAATCCACAGCCACTTCCAGGACAGCGGTGACACGCGGCACATGTGGAAGGGCATTCAGGACATCACCAATTACAGGACAACATCACCTGACTGTGCAGGTGATGCCTCCCTCCCAAATGCGCTGAACAACTTCTACACTCGTTTTGAGGTGGAAAATGACATGGCGGCAAGGAAGTCCACCCCTCCGACAAATGACTAGGTGCTGTGTCTCACCGTGGCCAACGTGAGAAGAACCCTGTGGAGGGTCAACCCATGGAAGGCTGTTGGACCAGACAACATCCCTGGTAGAGTGCACAGAGGATGTGCAGACCAGCTAGCAGATGTTCTCACTGACATCTTCAACATCTCCCTGAGCAGCGCCACCATTCCAACGTGCTTCAAGGCCGCCACCATCGTCCCTGTGCCGAAGAAGTCTTCAGTGTCCTGTCTAAATGATTACTGTTCAGTTGCACTCACATCCATCATCATGAAGAGTTTTGAGAGGCTCATCATGAGGCATATTAAGACCCTGCTGCCCCCCTCATTGGACCCCCTGCAGTTTGTGTATCATCCCAACCGCTCAACAGATAACGCCATTGTCATCACCCTCCACCTGGACAAAAAAGCCACATACGTTTGAATGCTGTTCATAGACTTTAGTTCAACATTCAACACAATCATCCCTCTGCAACTGATGCTAGACTTCCTGACTGGGAGACCTCAGTCAGTCCAGATCGGAGGCAGCTTCTCCAACACCATCACACTGAGCACAAGGGCCCCCCACAGCTCTGTGCTCAGTCCACTGCTGTTCACTCTGCTGACCCAGGACTGTGCTGCAACACACAGCTCGAACCACATCATCAAATTCGCCGATGACACGACTGTGTTGGGTCTCATCAGCAAGAACGATCAGTCAGCTTACAGAGAGGAGGTACAGTGGCTAACAGATTGATGCAGAGCCAACAACCTGTCTCTAAATGTGAACAAAACAAAAGAGATGGTTGTTGACTTCAGGAGGGCACGGAGCGACCACTTCCCCGCTGAACATCGACGGCTCCTCAGTAGAGATCATTAAGAGCACCAAATTTCTTGGTGTTCACCTGACGGAGCATCTCACCTGGTCTGTCAACACCAGCTCCATAGCAAAGAAAACCCAGCAGCATCTCTATTTTCTGTGAAGTCTGAGGAAAGACCATCTCCCACCCCCGATCCTCATCACATTCTACAGGGGTTGTATTGACAGCATCCTGAGCAGCTGCATCGCTGCCTGGTTCGAAAATTGCACCATCTCAGATCGCAAGACCCTGCAGTGGATAGTGAGGTTAGCTGAGAAGATCATTGGGGTCTCTCTTCCTGCCATTATGGACATTTACATTACACGCTGCATCCGCAAAGCAAACAGCATTATGAATGACCCCATGCACCCCTCATACAAACTTTCCTCCCTCCTCCGTCTGGGAAAAGGCTCCGAAGCATTCAGGATCTCACAACCAGACTATGTAACAGTTTGTTCCCCCAAGCAATCAGACTGCTCAATACTCGAAGCCTGGACTGACACCAACTTACTGTCCTATTGTCTTGTTTATTATTTATTTTAATGCCTGCACTGTTTTGTGCACTTTATGTAGTCCTGGGTAGGTCTGTAGTCTAGTGTAGTTTTTTTCTGTCTTGTTTTTTACGTAGTTCATTCTAGTTTTTGTACTGTTTCATGTAACACCATGGTCCTGAAAAACATTGTCTCCTTTTTACTGTGTACTGTACCAGCAGTTATGGTTGAAATGACAATAAACAGTGACTTGACTTGACTTGACTTTACTACCAGTTTCATTAGTTCAGTAGAACTTGGTGGGCTGAAGGGCTTGTTCTTGTGCTGTACTGTTCTAAGTATCTAGTGGGCTTCTGTAGCTCACTGCCTTAAAATAAAGGGACGTTGAAAGTTGTGGAGCAAGCTCATTTCAGTCTCATTCTCTGGCTTATGTATTTTCCAAGCCAATCCTAAGGGGTATAATATTGAAAAAAGTTATGTCTTGGTTATTATGTGCAGATTGGCAGTGACTGCTGGCTGTGACCCCAGAGCAAACTGCCCTTATTTGTGACAGCATTTTTTTTTCTATTTTGCTGCTGTTATGATCAGAACATGTCAGCTCCACTGAATTATGCACGGAGCTCTTGCTTCATGTGAATTTCTAACTCCTTGGACATAATTGTGTTTGGATTCAGACAATCTAGGTATGAACAGATGTGAGTTTTTATTCGTAATTTCAGGTTCTGATACTGAACATTAGATTATACCGTCCATTGCTTAACTGTCAAATGGAAATGGCAATCTGTGAAGTGAATTTACAAGAGGACAGAACTTCTCAGAATCAGAATCAAATTTATCATCACTGACATGTCGTGAAATTAGGTGTTTTGTGACAGCCATACAGTGCAAGATATAAAGATTACTGTTTGGTAAATAACAAAATAAATTGCACAATCATGAGGTAGTGTTCATGGATACGATTTACACCTTTCTCTAAGAGCATCACAGTGCACTATACAGAGAAACAACCACATTGGCAACTGGGAACAGTTTCCTTCAAACGTAACCTTTATTTAAAGGAACAGCGCAGAACCTCCGGGTCTTTCTGGAGGTTTGAGCTGCACCACCAGCAACTCAGTCATTTGAACCTGGCCCAATCACTGACAATTTACAATGGTCAATTAACCTACTAACCGGTACATCTTTGGACTGTGGGAAGAAATTGAAGTACCCTGAGGAAATCCACCCATTCACGAGGAAGACATAAACCCTCCTTACAGATGATGTCAAAATTAAACTGAACTCCTACAGTTTGACTGTAATAGCATTGCACTAGCTGCTTGGATCCAACTCAGTATATAAATACTCATCATCTCTATTACTACAACAAACAACCAATTCTTTAAAAAAAATTGTGCCCAGTTACAACGTAAATCCAGCTTGAACGAAAAGATGTGCATCTTCTTACTCATGCAAAGCTCAAAATGGCACTTATTCACTTCTGTTTTGCTTCTCACTGCCCTTTATTCTTCTTCAGTTATTCATGCCATTGAAAGCACTTAGAAAAGCTCTGTGTTCTTTGTGCACAATTATTCTTGTATATGTACAAAGGTCCAAAGGTTCAAGGAAAATCTTTTTTTTAATTTACTTTTTTTTATTGAAGTTCATCATCAAACAAACATTTCCATAAGATGTATTTCAGACATTGGACATATATATCATATAATCATACATATTACAAATCTCCACTAAGTATTTTATCTGAGGTATACACTTATAGAAAAGTGTGGAAAGAAAAAACAAGCAAAAGGAAAGAACTATGTACAAGTAGGGAGTGATCTTTTTTATTACAACATATTCATTGATTTGTGATGTTTTTAGTATTAAAAGGAGTTGAATTCTTTAAGGATGAATTAAGTAATTGGAAGTGAAGGCTGTTCAAGGAATGATTACACTCATTAAACTGAATCCTGAAACACTTTTTACATGTCCAGAAGAATTGCTTAAAGTGATGCTTTTTTTTAAATGTACAGCTTGGTGATCTTCTAGTTCCTAGTTCTCCTAGTTCCAAAGTAACAGGAATAAGTACCTGCTTCACCCTACCCTATCCTATCATCCCAGCATTCTCGGACGTCTCCATCCAGGTTTATTGAGCTGCAAAGTTGTATGAAGCCCAACAGGTTCTCAGTATGTAGGATGCATGCTTGGCTGAATTTGGCAAACACCTGGGCAAGATATCAAATATAGCTCTTTGAGACTATGATAGTCATCTTAATTGTACAGATACATCCTTCAGCAGAGCTCTCCTGGTGCTGTTCTAGAAACTTGAAACTAGCTCATGAACTATGACAGTAATTGATATGCTTCTTGGCCAGAGGCTATTCGATTACCTAAGATTCTTATTGAAAGAGATAGGTATATCAGAATTCAGGAACTTTGCTTATGCTCTGATTGGCCCACAAAAGAAAAAATGTATAATTGGCAACTGAAAAAATATTAGCTAGAAAAGAAAAAAAAAGCCTTTTTCACAAATAGATAAAAGGCGGTTACAACTTTATTTACTAATTTAGGTATAAAGGGAGTTTCTTCTTTTTCTTTGTTACTGCATATGTTAATCAAAATGGCTTCTTTGTTTTGTTAAAAGTAGGAATGCGTCTTTGTTGCGAGAGAGTGTTGGAATCTTGTTTGGGTTAAAATTTACTGATAACGAGAATTGTATTCCTTGTAAGCCAATTGGGATTAATGTTGTTCTTTCTTCTGAGTCTGTAAACTATTGTCGGCGGGCTTTTGGGGAGATCGGCGCGAAGAGGTGAGAGGGAGAGGATGCGATGCTGTAAACTGGGCGAGGAACGGACCCCAAGCGGGGGTCCAAGGCCAGGAGGTACCCCAAGGAGAGGAGACGAAGATAGATGTGCTTGGTTGACCACTTCGGGTGGGCTTGAGCTGCGAGTTGGGGAGTTCGGAGGGGATCCAATGGTGGCCAGAAGACTTCAGAAATTGAGATCCAACGGTTGTGCACAAAGTGGTTTGCACTTTGATAAGTTTGGCGCCTTTTCTTTATTTTATTTTCCCTCATATATACTGTATCGTTATTAATCACTTAGTTATAGTAATCTTTATAAATTATAATTATTTTATTGCAGATGGTGTCCTGTCTGTTTTTTGGTGAGGCAGGGACATCACACAGCATCCACACCAGCTGATTATCCAGTTTGGCGGGGCCGAAGGCTGCTCCCCCTAGACGTGAACGAGCTGAGCGAGCCTGAGGCGTACCGGGGGGGGGATGCATAGGCAAAGCAAGAAGGAAATTGAAAAGGTACCCTAAATACATTGTTCAAGAAGCCATTCAAAACAAAACTATTGGCACAAGGGGAAAGAGGCTTTGACTGTGATTTCTGTATAAATTCCAGGAATCAGACTGCAAACCTGCAGCCTAGAGGTACAATAATTCCAAATTATGTATTTCCCAATTTAACGGCACAAAACTTAAATCAAAAAAATCCTTTTGATAATACTGACCAGCCCTGGCAGCATTGCTATTCGTAGCTATCTGGCTCATTATCCATTGCTGGAATCGACAAGCAGTTCCAAAGAGTCATTCAGTTTGTTGTTTCAAAGCTGTCTTTCAACGCAACAGGAGATCATCAAAACAATTTAATCCTCTCCTCCAAACACTCTCTGAAGCTATCAGTTACAGCTTTATTTTCTGATGTGTGCAATTCAATGCAGAGTAGCAAGGCAAGAGCGAGAGTGGAAATGAGAAATGCAATGTTTCCTTGGACTAATCGTCAAAAGGTTAACAATTTACTTTGTGTTCAAAATTAAAATAAATGTAAAGTTGCTTGTTAAGCAGCCCTTTTTATATTGATACTTCAAGTGTTCAGTAAAATACAAATTTTCAATGCAAATGCTGGACAAGTGAGTTATAGAATATCATTGCAACATTTGGCATATCTTGCTCATGTAACCTAACTTCACTTCTTGGGTTTTGAAAAGTTAGGCTCGGTTAGATGAACATAAGTCTAGCCTTTTAGGTTACTGTATACCATCTGTTCTTTCCAGCACACTCAGAATGTTATGAGAGTTCATTTTTCTCCAGATGCTTCTGGCAAGGAGTTCAGCGCCACCAATAGCACAAAGTGAAAAAAATCTCAATGTTCCTCACATTGGTCTACCTTTAATTCATGCTCCAAGTGAATGGGGTGAGACTGAAATGCTGCTGAGGAAAATAGGGTCTTTCATACTCAGCCTATTCAAATTTTGGCTATTTCATGTGCCTCAATTATATCTCCTTTTACCTTTCTATGTTTAAAAGAAATTAGCAGTCTATCTAAACTTAAATTATTGCTAAAGTTCTTGCAAATTTTGACTTCACTCTCAGTGATGCTATTTTATTCTGCATGTGACATAGTGACCAGAACTAAGGGTCTTAGTGCAAAAGATTGACTGAATATTTCTCTCTATAAATGCTACCTAACCCTTTGAGTTCCTCCAGCACTTTGTGTATTTTGCTCTAAATTTCCAGCACCTGCTCTGCCGAGGGATTATTTATTTTCCCTCTCAGCTCCATTCTTCTTCCTACTCCTCATAATCTTTGATGCCTAGGTGAATCAAAAACCTATCAAACTCCACCTTGAATATATCCAATGACTTGGCCTGCACAGCCCTCTGAGGCAAAGACTTCCATAGTTTCACCACCCACTGGCTAAATTTTTTTTTCCTCATCTCTGTTCTAAATGGACATCGCTCTATTCTCAGGCTGTGCCCTCTGGCACTAGACTCCCCCATTATTCTCTCCACATCCACTCAACGCAGACCTTTCAATATTTGATAGGTTTCAATGAGCTTCATTCTTCTAACCTCCAGTGAGTACAGTCCCAGAGACATCAGATGCTCCTCATTTGTTAACACTTTCATTCCTGGAATCATTCTTATAAATCTCTCAACTATCTCTAACATCAGCACAACCTTTAAATAAGGGGCCCAAGACTGCTCACAATACTCCAAGTGAGGTATACCCAGGGCCTTATAAAGCCTTCAGCATCACTTCCATTCTAGACTTTTCAAAATGAATTTGCATTTTATTTGCATTCCTTACCACCAGCCCAAGCTGAACTTCTGATTATTGAATTTTTCTCCCCATTTACAAAGTAGCCCATGCCTTTATTCCTTCTTTCAAAGTGCATACCCTTCAGTTCCCTTTTTTATATTCTATTTGTCACTTCTTTGCTCATTCTCCCAACCTGTCTAAGTACTTCTGCACACACCATAACCATTTATAACCATATAACAATTACAGCACAGAAACAGGCCATCTTGGCCCTTCTAGTCCACCTAGCCTGCACTAAGCCAATAACCCTCCATTCCTCTCCTGTCCATATATCTATCCAATTTTACTTTAAATGACAATACCAAACTTGCCTCTACCACTTCTACTGGAAGCTTGTTCCACACAGCTACCACTCTCTGAGTAAAAAAATTCCCCCTCATGTTACCCCTAAACATTTGCCCCCTAATTCTCAACTCATGTCCTCTTGTTTGCATCACCCCTACTCTCAATGGAAAAAGCCTATCCACGTCAACTCTATCTATCCCCCATATAATTTTACATACCTCTATCAAGTCCCCCCTCAACCTTCTATGCTACAAAGAAAAAAGACCTAACTTGTTCAACCTTTCTTTGTAACATGCTTCCTCAAAATTACCTGCCTTTCCACCTATCTTCATATCGTCTGCTAGCCTGGTCACAAAGCTGTCAATTCCTTCATCCAAGGCATTGACATACAATGTGAAAAGAAGTGGTCCCAACATTGATCCCTCTGGCACACCACTATTGTCTGGCAGCTAATCAGAATAGGCTCTCTTTATTCTAACCCTTTGCTTCTTGCCCATCTGCCATTCTTCCATCCATTCTTGTACCTTTTCCATAATACCATGGGCTTTTATTTTGTTAAGTATCCTCATGTGCGCACCTTGTCAAAATCCATCTGAAAATCCAAATAAACAATATCTAGTGACTCTCCTTTGTCTATCATGCCTGTTATTTCTTCAAAGAATTTCAACAGGTATGTCAGGCAATATTTCCCCTTTAGAAAACCATGCTAACTTTGACCTGTTAATTCATCTGCTCCAAATACTCAAAAACCTCGTTCATTCTTAATAATAGACCCTAACATTTTTCCAACCACTAAAGTCACACTATCTGGCATATAACTTCCTTTCTTCTGTCTCCCTCCCTTCTTTAAGAGTGGAGTAACATTTGCAGTCCTCTAGTTCTCAGTAGCCATTCCAGAATCCAGTGATTCTCGAAAGATCGTTACTAATACCTTCACAATTTCATTAGCAAACCTCTTTCAGAATCATGGGGTGTAGTCCAGCTGGTCTAGGTGACTTATCTATCTTCAGATTTTTCAGTTTTCCAAACACCTACCACTTAATAAAAACAGTGACACTCACTTCTGCCCCCTGACAAACTCACATTTCTGGTATTCTGCTTGTGTGTTCTGCAGTGAAGACTTATGCAAAATAATTATTAAGTTCCTCTGCCTTTTCTTTGTACCCCATTATTATTTCACCAGCATCAGCTTCCAACGGGCTCATATCCACTCTTGTCTCTCTTATACTCCTTATATATCTTCTTCTATCCTATTTTATATGATTGGCTAGCCTACTTTCATATTTCATGTTTCTCTCTTAAAGGCTTTTTAGTTATTTTTCAATAATTTTTAAAAGCTTCCTTATCCTCTAACCTCCCATTAAATTTTGCTATATTATATGCCTTCTCTTTTACATTTATGCTATCCTTGACTTCCCTTGTCAGCCACGGTTACCTCATCCTCCCTTTAGAATATTTCTTTATCTTCTGAATTTCTCCCAGCAACACCAGCAATTGATGTTTACCAATATCTCTGCCAGTGTCCCTTTCCAATCAACTTTGGCCAGCTCCTCTCGAATGCTTCTGTAATTCCCGATCATCCACTGTAATACTGATACATTTGATTTTAGCTTCTCCTTCTCAAACTGCAGGGAGAATTCTATCATATTATGATAACTGTTTCCTAAGGGTTCCTTCAGCATAAGTATCCTGATCAAATCTATGTTATTACGTAACACCCAATCCAGAATTGCTGTTCCTCTAGTGGGCTCAACCATAAGTGGCTTTAGAAAGCCATCTCATAGACCTACAAATTCCCTATCTTGTGGTTTTTCAAAAACTTTCAAAAATCCAAAAACTGGATTTTCCCAATTGGTATTACACCTGCTTTCTGCTCCTCTAATTATAGAGCAAGTTTGACCAGAACAACTTGCCATCGATCTATACATGTCACTCAAGGACTTGGGCTATATATTTTTTTCTTTGGGACGGCATGTTTTTCTGAAATTGTAACCGAAGTGTGCTATGTGCTCCATTCAGTGTGCTGTGTGCTGCTGGTAATGTGGTTTGCACCTTGGCCCCAGAGGAACATTGCATTGTTCGGTTACATTCATGTATGGTTGAATGATAATTAAACTTGATCTTAATATAATCACCACACAAATTAAGTTCTATAGTATTTGCCTCAACCCTCGATCCTGCTCTGCTACTCAATAAGATCACGACTGATCTGATCATGACCTGGACTCTGTACTCACACTGCCTTAAGCAGGCATTTATCCCCTCCCTTATCAACAATTTGTCTATTTGTGCTTATGAAACATTTCAAGATTCTGTTGGAGGAAGAGTCTCCAAGATCCATGCCTCATCGCTCTTTTAAACAGGAACTCTAATTCTAGATTCTTCCAAAAGAGGAAACAGGTTTTCTTCATTAGTCCCATCAAGACCCATGAGAATCTTATATATTTTTAACAAGTTATTTAATCCAGTGCAAATTCCTCTGAATTTTTCAATATATTTTTCACTTATCCTGTACCGTGTTATCTACGTTTCCTAGTATAATGCATGACCTTACAGTTTTCCATGCTGAAATTTGTTTGCTACTTAACCAATCCTTTCATACCTTCATTTTTTTTTAAGTTATTGAGACACAGCATAGAGAAAGCTGCTCCAGCACTTTGAGCTGTGCTGTACAGCAACCCACCAATTTAGCACGACAGATAACAATGACCAACTGGTATGACTTCGGGTTGTAGGAGGAAACTTGAGCACCTGAAGGAAACTTGAGCACCTGGACAGAACATACAGGTAGCGTCAGGAATTGGATCCAGGTCACCTACTCTGTAAAGTGTTTTGCTAACCACTACACTATTGTGCTACACTCTATTATTAACTGCATATCACCTGGGCATCTTCTTGGGTCTAGGTGATGTAACCATTATTCCAGAGTAATAGCATCTCAACACAAAGGGCTAGACCCACAGGCGAAATGTACAGAGTCCTTTATCGAGGAGATACCACATTTATCAAAATCAAAACTTGTCAGCTTCTACCCATTGCATTCTGGCAATGACTTTAATGTATTCACTGGCATCTCAAAACAGAACATCTGCGATCTGAGTAATACAGCAATGAACTGAAAACTAATCCATTCTTGCCAAAGCTCCCTGTTGTTCAGAAGTGTTTATAGCAAAACAGTTGATTACAATCATCACTTTTACTGATGCTAGCAATGCATTGCCAATGTTGTCCTTCATTTGCAAGCCTGTGATTTTCTTGCTACACATATTTTTCTTCATAAATTAGCATAAATTGGTCCAAAATGAAGTCTTTTTTTTTTGTCTCTGAGTTTTGTGACAGACAAGATGTCAAGTGTGAAAATTAAGTAGTGGTGGCTAATACATTGGGCTGCCAAAATATAAATTATAGTCTTGCATGCTGAAAATATAAGGTTCAGTTGTTTATCCATTTGCTGTAATTATTGTTGCCATAATTATTAATCTCTTTTGTATTTATTGTCCCTATAATTATGAGTTGGGTATTATCTTTATATTGGGTCTTTACAAGCCATTCAAAATGATTACAATTTCTACAATATAATTAAATTCCAACACAAGCAAACAGGGGTGGGTGCAGTAGGAAGCAAGGTAAGTGATTAGTGAGGGGTGGAGGCATCATGTACAATATCTATTTGTTGGTTGTTGTTTTACGAAGGTTTGACAGATCCTGTGAATGCATAGCCATCTAAATGTAATTAAACTGAATAGTTACTTCTTTCACTTGGATATCTTTAAAGGAAATTGGAGGGATATTTTGAGCGTGATTACCCAAAGATTATAGGCATTTTACCTCCAACAAAATGCAACATTCATAGGATAGCATAAATGATTTAGAAATACTTGATTATTTTCCAAGCATAAATTCCAACTTGTCAAGTCACGTAGAAGATGCGGCACTGATGCATTGTAACCAGGTAACTTTGAAGTAAATGTTATTGGGGAAAACAATGGTACATCTGCTTAAACAATTATAAGGAAGAATCCAAACACATGCGGATTCTGAAATATGATGCATATTAATTCAAGGACATAACGAGTACAGAAAGAACAGAGAGAAAGGAAGTTGAGATTTTGACAGAGAAAAAAATTAAAAGATTGTTTATTTTGTTAAAAATCCGAACCCCAATAATGAAGACTTAAATGAAAAATACTGGTGACAGCCGAGACCTTCAGAGCCAGATAGTTAATTTTGGCAGTAATTGAGAAATTACACAGCAAATACGTAAATGGATGAGTCTTAACCTTTTTTCCGGCATAAACCAGTCTGCCAAGTAGCACAACTTCATGCTCCTTCATGGACTTTGATGAAGAGTCACTTGTTAAGATATCACTGAAGCAAAGTTTTTGAAGAAGCAGAACAACTTCCTGCTTTGCATATTTAACTATGTATATGATTGGTGGAGGTTGTTGATAGAATTACTATCCAACAAAATGAGTGCTGATGTTCCTTTTGTAAAATGCAAGCCAGTACTTTGTATCAAGCGATTTAAATCTTGCCTTATATTAATTGTTTTTGATTTTATCCAATGGTAATCAAATTAGGAAAATTACATTTTAAGTATTTCAGCCTCTGCTGTTCACATTGGGGAATCGGCAGTCATGGAATTGCTTGGAGAGGAGTCATCAGGAGAGAATGCTAAACAGAAAATTATGAATAAGATAGCCGCAGCATGGAGGTGGGTGCATGTAATAGATCAATGTCAGGAAAAAAGATAAAGAAGCTAATAAAATAAGTGAGTACCTGTCAGCACAGAAGCTGCTAGCTAGAGATGTATGGTGAAGTTGTCATAAAGCTAGCATACAAGATCCATAATTCATTTGTGTATACCCTTTGGTTTAAACAATACTTTGAAATGCTCCAATTTTAATATTCTCATGATTTTTAACACTAACACAGAATAACTCCCATGCTTTTTTTTCTGACTTAAATACTATTTCATGCTTTTTTATGCATTGCCTGCTCTTTCAAATGTATTTATTTCTGAAAAGAATTCCAACTTCGTAATTTCAAATCTTTTTTTTTACTTACTGAGAATCACTGAATTCCCAACAAGGTTTTCCAGCAGGATTTATTGACTACTCATTAGAAAAAAAATCTTAAAATTTTATGAAATAAATTAATAGGTTTGCTGCCTTGAGAAATTGACAATAGCAAAGGAAAGTGCCTAGCTAGTCAATCACACAATGATGTACATTTCATTGCTGCACAATGGAAAGTACATTTTATCTAGAGTGAAATTCAATAATGATCATTTCCGTGCATCTGCAGATTTCTATGTCATTTCACATCATTCAGTCTGCAAATTCAGCTGGGCACTTACCATAATGAGCTGCACTTACACATGGTGTGTTTTCTGTATCAGACAAGCATCAAATGATAAAATTAGGTCACGTTATTCCCAGAAACTATTGTCATTGGTCACTCCACAACAACCGGAATTCAATTATATTAGTCTTTGACACCACCAACATGAATTACGATATTTACTTTCTATTGTTTGTACAACACTTTCTCCACCAAATAACCTTATCACACAGTCTTTCAATATTCCCTAGCCCAATTTGCATCTGAATCACATCTTGCCCTAGTGATCTTTGTTCTTCTGAACTTCCCTGACTTTGCCAAATTAAGTCTTGCCTTCCAACCCCGACACTTGTTCTGAACTTGGTTGACTTGACAATGGCTGAATTCCCCCATTACAGGCTCTAAGAACTTTGGTCTTCTTGTTTCCTTAATTGATCCACAGCTTCTGTATACCACTGCACAGAATGGAGAAGGTTCAACTCCAGTTCAGTAAGTCCGCAATTTATAGCATCAGAACCAGACTGAAGGGATGATCACTGCATCACATAATGAACATGAAGCTTGCAGATGATACATTTTATTAGACAGATGCTTACACCCATAGAGTAAATATTATTACATTAGTCAAGAGAGTTTTGTTTGGAAAATGGGATAAAGAAATTACAAATCAATTAAAATAACCAATGCACAACAATGTACAGTATAAGATGCTATTATTGTTCTTTGAAGCCAGCAAGCAATGTGTCCTTTAGGGCAGCTCAGTAGTACAGTGATTACCACAACACTTTATAGTAGCAGCAGCCTGGGTTCATTTTCCAATGCTGCTTGGAAGGAGCTTGTACATTCTTCCTGTGACCACATGGGTTTCCTCTGAGTGCTCTGGTTTCCGCCCACAGTCCAAAGACATACCAGCTGGTAGGTTAATTGGTCATTGTAAATTGTCCCAAGATTAGGCTAGGATTAAGCTGGGGGAGTGCTGGGTGGCACGACTCAAAGGGTCAGAAGGGCCTATTCAATATTGCATCTCAATAAAATTAATTTTAGAGGAAATTATTCTTCATATGCCTACTAGAATTGAATAGGGAATTTTAAAAGTTCCATACCTCTGAGGTGTTTTTAATATAAAGAAGAAGCTTCTTTATGGTTTCAATTGGCGGTGGAAAACATTCTTGTAAAACATTTTGAGATGTTTTTCTGTTTTTCTGTTTTGAAGACAGTAAATGTAATGCATGTTTTCACTTCTACTTTAAGTTTTCCTTTCAGGAAACACTTGGTCTTCAACTGAAACAATTGCCTCAGTAGGGTCAGTGATTCTGTATGCCCATCAGCTAATCTAGTTATATACTTATTTCAGATTTACACCTGTTTCCCAAATTACCTGTTGTCCCACAAATGTAATCTTCTGTACCTCTGGGAGTAACTATTCTTCCCATTAAAAAACTTGAATATCTGAACATGACACAATTGTGTTTTATGTCTTGCTATCATTATGCCTTTCCACTTGTTGAACTATTAAATTAAATGAAACAAAACTCTGCTTACAGTTCATTAAACATAGATCAATGTTTGCCATTTAACCAGGACAATTAATATAAAGAGCTCAAGCATATATTTAATTCTGATCCAACAAAATTCATAAAGCTGCAGTAAAGTTTTTAGATTATACTGAATTCTTCTCAACATTTAGCTGCAGAAGAGATCTAGTGCCACTTAATTTTAGGCTTGCATGGAATACGGATGATGACTAAAAAGATTCAAAATAAATCCAGCCTTTTTCAGAATAACTTTGAAATAAGATATTTAGAGGGTGGTTATAGATACATTTCATAATATAAATAATGGTCTTCACAGTCCAACATGGGGACTGACATTATACATAATACTTTTCTGGCAATTTTTCATCATTGGTCTACTGGCAAAAACAAAATGCAAATACATGTTTACATCAGTTTGCGATATTTGTCATAGGACACAATTCTCCAAGGTATGCTAATGCAAACAGAGCCCTGAGGCTCTTTAAGCACAAGTCAAATGCAAATATGAGCATTTATTCATATTTGTATTCAGCTCACGTTATATTAGCAATATAATAGCTGGAAGATCTCACAGAGTTCCAGTATGAAAGAAAGCAGAGAGCATAATAAAAAGGCAATATTGTTATTATTTTCTACCCACCTTCATATCTTCTATGTGTTATGTGTGCCTTGTGCTGTGTATGACTGTTGGTACTGTGTTTTGCACCTTAGCCCCAGAGTAGTGTTGTTTCGTTTCACTGCATCCATGGTTATTCATATATGTTTGAATGACAATTAAACTTGAACTGGAACTTGCACAACACTCCTGCCATGTCAGAATTTTGGACTTTGCTGTAACAATGTTTCGGGAAAAAGAAGGGGATATGAAAAGAAACGCAAGTGTACCAATGGCATTGATCAGAGCCAATTTAGGAGTTACACCATTCATATAGAAGTGTGCAATATAACTTTTTACATCAATTATATATTACACCACAAAAAAATAAATAAATTAAACCCAAATATATCCGATCAATGTTTCCAATGTAACCAAGAAATTGGTACTTTTTTACATTCTACTTGGCCTTGTTCTAAAATTCAACCTTTTTGGACAAATTTAAGTGTTTTATTGGAACAAATTATTGGAACACAACTTCCACATAATCCAATATTATTTTTACTAGGTGATATTGAAGGGATAAAACCGATACCCAAATTGAATAAGTATCGGAAAGAATTTATAAAAATTGCATTGGCAGTAGCCAAAAAGGCTATTGCAGTTACTTGGAAGTCGGATACATATTTAAGTATAGATCATTGGAAGAAAGAAATTTATAGCTGTATTCCACTTGAAAAAATTACTTATAATTTAAGAGATAAATATGAAACATTTTTGAAAATTTGGCACCCTTATTTACAAAAGACAGGATTAAATATATAGGTGATCTGAAGATGAAATAATTGGTTATTTGGGGAAAGAAATAAATATATATACTAAAGTTATTACGAACTCCACGGAGCATGAGGGGATCTTCCAATATCTAGGCACTCTTTCCTTTCTTTTCTTTTCTTTTCTTTTCTTTTCTTTTCTTTTCTTTTCTTTTCTTTCTTTCTTTCTTTCTTTCTTTCTTTCTTTCTTTCTTTCTTTCTTTCTTTCTTTCTTTCTTTCTTTCTTTCTTTCTTTCTTTCTTTCTTTCTTTCTTTCTTTCTTTCTTTCTTTCTTTCTTTCTTTCTTTCTTTCTTTCTTTCTTTCTTTCTCTGCCTACTACTGTCCAACAACTCAATTTTCCCAGAACCCTTTGTATTATTACATTCTGGCTTATGCATCCAATTGTGCATCAAAAGCAAATTTCAATTTTTTAAACCATAGTGTTTTTTTTTCTCTCTGTCACTTAGGCAGTGTTTTTTGTTCAAAATAATTTAAGCAAGCAACAGCAACACAACGTAACACCTGTTCAAATACCACCAGAAATTAGCTTTCACCTTATTTTCTTATCCACTCTTAGCTTTTATGGCCTACTTCTAAGCCAGGAATCAATCCAAATCTTGTAATCTGCCACATTGGTACAGATCTTGTAACAGACATTTCGACATGAAATCCCAAAAGCCTACAAATAACATACACTGTCTCAAAATTATCTACTAAATCTATAAACTCATCAAATTCATTTGCTAAGGAAGTCATTTTAATTCTAAATGTGGCAAATGAAATTAACATAGAACATAGAATAATACAGCACATTACAGGCCCTTCGGCCCACTATGTTGTGGCCCTGCCTCCCATATAACCCCCCACCTTAAATTCCTCCATATACCTGTCTAGTAGTCTCTTAAACTTCACTAGTGTATCTGCCTCCACCACTGACTCAGGCAGTGCATTCCACGCACCAACCACTCTGTGAGTGAAAATTCTTCCTCTAATATCCCCATTGAAATTCCCTCCCCTTACCTTAAATCCATGTCCTCTTGTACTGAGCAGTGGTGCCCTGGGGAAGAGGTGCTGGCTGTCCACACTGTCTATTCCTCTTAATATCTTGTACACCTCTATCATGTCTCCTCTCATCCTCCTTCTCACCAAGGAGTAAAGCCCTGGCTCCCTTAATCACTGATCATAATCCATACTCTCTAAACCAGGCGGCATCCTGGAAAATCTACTCTGTACCCTCTCTAATGCTTCCACATCCTTCCTATACTGAGCCGACCAGAACTGGACACAGTACTCCAAGTGTGGCCTAACCAGAATTTTATAGAGCTGCATCATTACCTCACGACTCTTAAACTCTATCCTTCGACTTATGAAATCTAACACCCCATAAGCTTTCTTAACTACCCTATCTACCTGAGAGGCAACTTTCAGGGATCTGTGGACATGTAGCCCCAGATCCCTCTGCTGCTCCACACTCCCAAGTATCCTGCCATTCATTTTGTACTCACCTTGGAGTTTGTCCTTCCAAAATGTACCACCTCACACTTCTCCAGGTTGAACTCTATCTGCCACTTCTCAGCCCACTCCTGCATCCTATCAATGTCTCTCTGCAATCTTCGACAATCCTCTACACTATCTACAACACCACCAACCTTTGTGTCATCTGCAAACTTGCCAACCCACCCTTCTACCCCCACATTCAGGTCGTTAATAAAAATCACAAAAAGTAGAGGTCCCAGAACAGATCCTTGTGGGACACCACTAGTCACAACCCTCCAATCTGAATGTACTCCCTCCACCACGACCCTCTGCCTTCTGCAGGCAAGCCAATTCAGAATCCACCTGGCCAAACTTCCCTGGATCCCATGACTTCTGACTTTCTGAATAAGCCTACCGTGTGGAACCTTGTCAAATGCCTTATTAAAATCCATGTAGATCACATCCACTGCACTATCCTCATCTAAATTCTGAGGCACCATACAACCTGCTGATTTAAAAAGAAGGGAACTAAATGCTATGAGTGGGGATTTCTAGGCAATTAGTTCATTCAGACACAGCCTATTTCCCCGTGAGTTGATACTGCCTCTAACTAAGAGAGTCCTCTTTACCATGACAATAACCTTATTCAAAACCATGCAAGCTCCTTCAAAATCTTACAAGTTTGCAGACTGGTGATTAGCTCCTTGCTTCTTTTTGAGTATGTGAGTCACACTGTCTGAATTACAATTCAGTGGAAAGTTATCAGATTCTACTGAAAGCTTAAGGTTGACATTCAATGAATCTGTCAACCTCTTTAGTTAACTGCAGTAACATTCTTGAAAGCAAGCTGACTCTCCTCTTTATGCATTTCCCTCTTCAATTTATATTCGCCCTTAATATTTTATACATTCCTCTCTGCCGAAAGCATTCAATGACATTTCCTTTCACTCTTTTATGAATCTGATCCATGATTTATTTTTATTTTTCAGGAAAAAATACTATCTTTGCAATGTTGTAAAATCAGGTTTCCTATTTTTAAATAGGATTCCTGTTTTTGCTGTGATGAGTTTAGTCCCATTATCGATTTGGGCAACTCTCAAAATTTGCAAAATTATTCAATGGCAAATATAAAACACTATTAGGGCATTCTTATCCAAAAAAAAATAAAGCCTTAAACCAGAACCTGCACAGCCGCAGCGAAATCACACTCATTTCATCAAAGCTGCTGCCATCTTTCTGTGGATCAACCGGAGAAAGGTGTCAGCCTTTAAGTAGCATACAATTTGTAGCAGTCAGACAAAAACAAGAAACATGATGGTTGCATCTCAACTGTAATGCAGAAGTCACTTATAACAGTACCCTCTATCTAACAATGTAAGAAGTTGTCTCATCTGCCTACTCTCAGTCATTGGCAATATGATATAAGGTTTCGGGGATGGTGTAATTTAAGAATTATTTACTCATGAATAATCTGCTACCCAAGCTGCAAGTCTGCATGCACAAGACCGACACAGCATTCAGACATGCACTAATAATTTGGCAACACTACTATCACAAAAGTGCCAGACAGTCACAAACATGATAATGCCTAATTCCTAATCTTGATGTTTATTGGTTTTGCATCAAATCCTCTGCTTGCCAGATATATCCTGAGTGTTAACTTTGAGAGTAACCTTAGTGGGTCCAGCCACTTAAATTCCATGGGCACACATGTAAGTCAGAGGCCAGACATCCTGTGGCAAATGAATCATGTTCTGACACCCATTTACAAAGTACAAAGTCACAAACATGATGGAATACTCTCCTCTTGCTCAGATTCTCTAATTACTCCCAAGAAGCTTTATACCGGCAAGGATAAAGTAACTCCATTGATAATCATCCCATCACCACTAAAAATTTATTCCCTGCACCAGTGGTGTACAATGACTTCAGTCTGTACGAACTACGAACCTGTGATCCCTACCTCCAGGAAGAACATGTGTAGTAGGGGCATGGGATACTTATCTCTCAAAGTCACACACCATCCTGATTTGGAAATGAATCACTGGTCCTTCATTGTTGCTGGACAATAAATCCTGTAACTTCCTGCTCAGCATCACTGTGGGAATACTTCAAATTGAATTAAATTCTATTCCAGTTTAATTGTCATTTAACCATATAAGAATATTCATGAAAGCAGCCAAATGAGACAGCGCTACTATAGGGTCAAAGTACAACGACACAGCACCAGTAGTCACACACAGTAAGCATACACAAGATCACAATCCTGTAATAAGAGTCCAGAGGCCCACCTCCCAGAAAAACTGCAATAGCATAAGGCAGTAGCTCACTACCATTTGCTGGTTGTCCTTTCAAAAAAGGCTAAACGGTTTGGCATTTAGAAGAATAAGGGGTGTTAACTTTTACGAATGCAGAAGACACTCAGAGGCCTTGGCTAGTCAGATAGTGAGATGTTTTGTCTAGTGGGAGCATCTTCAACAAGAGCATAGTGTAAGATGAGGGATAGACTGAAAACCGAGGTAGCTTGAAAATTCTGCTCTCAGGGGGTAATAAAATGTAGGGATTCCTCTGGGTCAGAAAGTTGTAAAGGTTAGTTTCTTAAGGATGAAATGGATGAATATTTGAAAAGCAAGGAGTTTTCAAGCTCCTTGGAACTGGTATAGATGAGAAGTTGAGGCCAGCAGAGACCAACTATGCTTATATTGAATGGTGAGGCAGGTTTTAAGGGCCCGGTGGGCTACTCCAGATCCTATCTACTTCTATCCTCCGTGTATTCTCCAAGGTGCTTGTGGATAGACACCCAGATCCCAGAAAAATAATAAATAAAAACAGCTCGGATCTTTGGCCTATCATGACCATTCTTTCACTGTGGATCTTGTTCATCTTTAATAATCATGATGAAAAGAACAATAATCTGATTTTGCTCCACATTGATGCTGCCTGACCTGCTGACTATTTCCTGCCCTTTCAGGTTTTATTTCAGGTTTCTGTGCTCTGCAGTGTTTTGCTTTTGTTCTCTGTGGCTAGTTAAATTGATCATCTTATGAGTTAGCAGTATTTGAGATTTGCCACCAAGTGCAAACAAAACTGCATTGATAGCAAGGCATCAGCAAAATACCTTGCAATTGGGAAAGGCATGATCAATTTGAAAATATACTATTATATGTTTATGGCAGATGACAAAAGCTTGGTCAAATGAGTTTTAAGAACTATTTTAACTGAAGATAGGTAAAGAGGTAAAACGATTCAGGCAGGCATTTCCAGAGTCTGGGACCCAAATGTTTATGACATGATCATCAACTGTGGAGTGAGTAAAATTTAAATAGCTGAAGAGTTCAGAAATAGATACTTTCAGGAAGCTTGGAACTAAGAGGTTGCCTGTGAGGAGCATCATTCAGAAGTCAATGACCTTACAATATCTGCATGTAATCTAATAGTACATCCAAACTCACCAGAAATTTAATTTTCATGCACAAATTTTACATTAAGTGCAGAGTTTCATGACATTTTGTAAAAATTTAATTTATAGCACACCAACAGCTTGATTTATGGCACTATTTTGGTGTAATTGAAAAGTATTTCCAGAGCTGATGAGAAAGTTGCATCCCATCAGATGCCGTTACTTTTCTTCATCTCAAATCAGAGTACAGAAGGCAGAATGTGTATAGTGATGTTAAATAAATTACTTTCTGCAACACAGAGATAAAAATTGGGTGAAGCAAATTTCTCTAGCCTGGCAAATAACAGTGAGAATGACAAATTAATTGCCAGCTCTGTTAGGCATTGGAAGAAGTTACATCAAGTGGACCAATATTTTCAATAAATGTTATAACATCATTCCCTGATATCACGGTGGTTAACTCAAATCGTAGCTTTAAAGTTGAAGTCCTACAATTTCCTATAATTAACTTAATATCCACTACAGCTGAGCTTCTGGAATTTTGTCCCTTTATTGCATGTAATTGTTGTTCAGGATGCTACAGGCTAAACTATGGGACAAACTCATGGTTAAGATCGCTTCCTATTTGTGTAGGGACAAGAAGCAGAAGCTTCATAAAAGGGGTTCTTTGATGTGGCAAGGGACTTCAAAGCTGTGGGATGTCTGAACTAGTGGGATGATGTGAAAGTTCCAGAAAGGCAAGGGTTAAGATTATGTCCAGGCAAGCGAGGTTTTTTTTAAAGAAGTCTTTGAAGAGCAATGCTTCCCTTTGCACAGCAGGTGACTGGAGCATTTGGCAAACAGAGATGAGATCATGATGTAATAAAAGAATGTAAGCCACACACACCAACTTGGGGACAATTATTTTACTAACTTCAAAGTATCATCAGTTGTAGATCCTATTGACTTTTAACATCTGTATTGTGAATGGTGATCTTGCTACTAAAGAATTTGAATGAACTCAAGGTTTCCAATTCGTCAATATTGAATAATTGAATTAGTCATTTTTGAATAAAATAGTAGAATGGAACAGAATCGTGACAGAGTCCAGAAATAAGATAAAATCTGCAGATGCTGGAGATTTGGACAGAGTCGAGGCCATTCTCCTTGTACCCAAGTAAATAACAATTGAAAGTTTTCAGAGTCCAGTTAATCAGAGATGAGAATGGATTCAATGGAGAAGCTGAGAAATGAACTGGGATGAGAAATGGAGTAGCTGGGGGCAGATTTTCATGAGTGAGAAAGTGCTGAATCTCAGAACTCCAGCTTAACTGCATGATAAGCATACCTCTTGTTAAGAAAACGGGCTTCACACATGGCTATGGAAGCATTTATGGGTAAAAATAGCTGCCTTTTTGGATTGAGCTTCTGGGGGGGATGGGATGTTGCAGGGAGCTGAGAAGAGAAGGTAGACAGAGGTAATTGTACTGAAGGAGTGATGAAGAATCAGGAAAAAATGGAAGACAGATGTCGAGTTCAGAGGAAAAGGTTGCGAACCTGAGGGGGTTTCAGAGACATGGAGTTGGTCCTCATGTGGAATTTTAGAAATCAAGATTGGGTGGGCAGAAGGGTTGATGACCACGGAGATTGCTAAGGAGAACATACAGATGGAAATTTGAGATGGATGATTCTGCACAGGTTAACTTCTTGCAATTAGGAGATGAATTTCTACTCCTGTTTGTCCTTGACCAGTGTGGTAAAATTTGCTAATTGACAGTTAAAGATTTTCAAGCTTCCTTTGATCTGCCATGTTTTAAAAGGTACGGTGAGAAATAGGTAAAGTTGTCTTTAAGACCGAATTTTCATTTTAAGTATTCAGAGAATCATCTACCAAAATAATAGGCCACCCAGCCCACAGTGTCTGTGATGACTATTGAGCACACACTAACCTAATTGTACAGTAATCCCATTTTATTCTCCCGAT
Organism: Hypanus sabinus; assembly: GCF_030144855.1. NCBI lineage: Eukaryota > Metazoa > Chordata > Chondrichthyes > Myliobatiformes > Dasyatidae > Hypanus > Hypanus sabinus. Next base: position 37,088,213 of record NC_082730.1, on the reverse strand, counting down.
CTCTTATAAGTTACCTCCCACTCTCAACCACTACCCCTAGATTCTGCCAGTCACTTTCACACTTGGTAAAATTTATAGTGCCTCTCTCACTGTATAATCTTAGATGCTGAAGAGGAAACTATAAAGAAGCTGGATGAGTGATATCACAATGATCTTGCAGTCAATGTCAGTAAGACAAAGGTATTGATAATGGTCTTCAGGAAGGGGAAATCAAGGGAAGACAAATCAGGAGATAAGCAGTAGAAAGGGTGAACAATTTCAAATTTCTGAGTATCAATATCTCTGAAGATTTATCCTGGGCCCAAGATATTGATGAACTTATGAAGAAGTCATGCCAGTGGTTATATTTCATTTGCAATTTGAGGAGATTTGGTATGCCACCAAAGGTTCAAGAAAAAAAATTAACAGATGTACCGTGGAGAAGATCCTAACTGGTTGCATCAACATCTGATATGGAAGGACCACTGCACAGGATCGGAAAAAGCTGCAGAAGGTTGCAAATTCAGCCAGCTTCATCCTGGGCACTAACCTCCCCAGCATCGAGTTTTCAACAGGCAATACCTCAAAAAGGCAGAATCCATCATTAAGGACCCCTCTCAATCAGGATATGCCCTCTTCTCATTGCTACCATCAAGGAGGAGCCCATAGACACACACCCAACATTTTAGATACAGCTTCTTTCCCTCTGCCATCAGATTTCTGAATAGACAATGAACCAACTGACAAACACTATCTTATTTTTTTATACTTTTTTTTGCACTACTTTTTAAATTAAATTTTAATTTGTCTATAACACACTGCTAAGGTTAATGTAATTGTTTCTATGTAATGTTCCACTGCTAAGATAATGGTTTCTCTGTAGCAGCAATGTTTGGGTTATGACTAGAGATAGCAGGGCTTTGGAATTCAAATGCTATCCAATGGGAGAAATGTTGTTCTTTCTTGTGTGTCTGGGAGCCAGGTTTTTTGTGGTCTTTCGTAGGGGAGCGATGGAGAGAGAGGATGCGATTGGAGAGCCGGAAGATCTCCGGACGGAGTGGACTGAGGAGTGAGGGTCCGAGGACCAGCTACGCTCGGAGGTCAACGGGAACAAATGAATGGACAATGAGCTCCAATGATGTGCAATAGACAGTTTCATGAGAATGGGCCCTTTTCTTCTTTTTTTGTTTCTTTACTAACCATATAGTAAAATTAAAAATTATAAAGATCAATCATTTAAACACATATTGTGTACTGTTTGATATTCTGTAGTGTGGATTTGTAACTGGGCAATACATCACGCAGCATCCACACAAATGAGATTTTGCAGTTTGGTGGGGCCAGAAGTTGTTCTCCCCAGGACGAACACATGCTGGCCGAGCCTGAGGGTTGCAATTGTGGGAGCTCGTCCACGTTTGAGTCTGCTGGATGCTGTGTGATTGCCCTGAGCATTGAACCAGTAGGTTGTGTGTTTAATTCTGAGCTGGTATCAATGCTGCTGGGATGGAGCAGTGGTGCACCTCCATGGTATTACTGGTAACTAACTTGTGTGTGTTGAGTGGGGTGGATATTCATACCCTGGATGAATTGTTGATTCAATTTTTGAATACTGTTAAAACTGTTGGCAAAGTTGAAATTGTAGAGCAGAGTTTGATAAAATGGCTGGCTCAAACCTTGTTTTTGTTCAGACTAGTGCTTTCGTAATGGTGGTGGGACTGCCAGCATCTATCAGTGACCCAGGTGAGGTGGGGCCATGGCCTGTCCATGCGTCAGGAGGAGGGCGGCGTTTCAGTTCTGCTGGGAAACAACACCCCTCTTGTGAGGAGGCTTATGGGGGCCTGGATAGAGAAAGCTGGGGAGAGATTTCTGGGGACCCACAAATTTTACAGAGTGCCCGAGGGTGAGTCCCTCTTAGTGGAAGACCTCGAGCGGGAGTTGGGATTTCCTGCAGGGGTACTGGTGAGGCCCGAGCTGCAGAAGCCCTCAGTGGTACAGGCGAGCAGGATGACGTAAAGCGACAGAGACTGTTTGAAAGTTTGAAAGCGCAGGCCCCTGACATTGTGAGAGCCGTCAGTTTGTAGTATCCCGTAGCAACAGCTGTTAATTATCTGCAAGCACTGGCCAATGCTTTTGGCCCGACAGGAAGTCCAATGGAGCTTATGTTGGCGTTTCAGAGTATGTGTCAATGAGCTATCACTGTCAAGGCAGAGGAAAAAGGGGGAAAGATAGAGGCGGTTATCATTTGGCCAAATCCCCAAACTGTGAGCGCTCTGCGCTCGCTCCTCGGGTTCTCGGCTAACTCCTCACTGACTGAGGAAGAGTCTCCCAGCTCTTTTCTCATTGAGTTAGATGAGGGGGTGCAGAGGTCTCAGAGAACGAGGGGACCCCAGATAGGCTGGTCTTCGTTGCCCCAGGGGAACAGAGTGTGACACCTACTGTACTGCGGAGCTATGTCACTGCCTTTTACACCTGGATTGGGCTTTGTGTTCTGCAGGAAGGGTTGGTGAATTATCTCAACGTCATAAGGACATGACTAAATTTGGTGGGGGGAGAGTTTAACATGCTGTAAGGTTTCTCATGGTCTTTCATCGGGGAGCAATGGAGAGAGTTGAAAGACCACTGAATGGAATGGACTGAGGAGTGGCGGTCCGAGGGCTGGCTATGCACAGAGGTTGACAGGAACAAATGAATAAACAGTGAGCTCCAACGATGCGCAATAGACTGTTTAATGAAAATGGGCCCTTTTCTTTTGTTTCTTTGCTAAACATATATTCAAATTAAGCATTATAAAGATCAGTCATTTAATCACATATTGTGTACTGTTTAATATTTTGCGGAGAGGTTTTGTGAGGGGGCAACACATTACACAGAATCCACACAAATGAGATTTCTCAGTTTAGTGGATCCAGAGGTTATTTTACCCTAGATGAATACATGCTGGCCGAGCCTGAGGGTTACATGAATGTAAAATTTATTTATAAAAATTACATTTTTATATGATTTATCTACTATTCAGGAATGAGATAGGGTAGCTGATAGGGTAGAGGAATACATTGATCACAATGAAAACACAATGCCATTATTTTCAAAGTAAAAAATGCAAAAAAAAAAGATTGCGCCCTCGGGTTGAGATTCTAATTTGGAAAAAGCCAAACTTAATGGTATCAGAATGAATCTGGCAAGTGTGGATTAGGATGGGTGTTTTTCTTGCAATAGTGTACTTAGTAAATGGGAAGCCTTCAAAGGTGAAAGTTCAAGAGTATACAGTTTGTATGTGCCTGAGAGGTGCAGGGAACATTGGTTTTCAAGGGATGTTGAAGCTGTTGTTAGAAAAAAAAAGTTCCAAAGGCAGATAGGAACAAATGGGATGGTTATGGAGTAAAAGAAATGCAAGAGAACACTGAAGAAAGAAATCAGGAGGTCTAAAAGAATGCACAAGGTTGTCCTAGCAGACAAGGTGAAGAAGAATCCTAAGGGAATTCTACAGATATGTTAAGAACAAAAGGATAGCAAGGTACAAAACTGGTCCTCTGGAAGATCAGCATGATAATCCATGTGTGGAGCCAAAAGAGATGGGCGGCGGTGGTGTGGGGGGTGGGGGGGTTGGGATTGCAAATTACTTTTTTGCATCTTTATTGACTCAGGGGACGGACACAGAGTCTATGGAAGTGAGGCAAAGGGGCATCAACTTCATTGATCCTGTACAGATTACAGAGGAGGAGGAGTTTGTTGTCAAATTAGGCAAATTAGGGTAGATAAATCCCCAGGGCCTGACAAGGTGTTCCTTGAACTCTGTTGGAGGCAAGTGCAGAAATGTCCAGGGCCCTAGAAGAGATACTTAAATCATCTTTAGTGACAGAAGAGATACCAGAGGATTGGAGGATAGCTAATGTTGTTCAGCTGTTCAAGAAAGGCCCTAAAAATAAATCAGGAAACTACAGGTAGATGAGCTTGACATCAGTTATTGGAAGGTACTCCGAAGGACTGCATATACAAGTACTTGGACAGACAAGGACTGATTAAGGATAATCATCATGGCTTTGTGCATGGTAGGTTGTGTCAAACCAATCTTATAGAGTTTTTGAGGAAGTTACCAGGAAATTTGATGAAGGCAAGGCACTGGGTTCTGTCTACATGGACTTTAACAAGGAATTTGACAAGGTCCCACATGAGAGGCTGGTCAAGAAGATTCAGTAGCTTGGCATTCAGGATAAGGTAGTAAATTGGATTAGACACTGGGAGAAGCCAGAGAGTGGTAGTAGATGGTTGCCTCGCCACCTGGAACCTGTGTCTAGCGGTGTGCTGCAAGGATCAGTGCTAGGTCTGTTGTTGTTTGTTATCTATATCAATGATCTGGAATATATTCTGGATAACTGGATAAGCAAATTCGTGATTGACTCCGTGTTGGGAGGTGTAGTGGACAGCGAGTAAGGCTATCATGGCTTGCAACGAGATCTGGGCCAGCTGGAAAAATGGGCTGTTAAATGGCAGATGGAAAGACAAGTGCAAGGGTTTGCACTTCAGTAGGAGCAACCAGGGTATGCCTTACACAGTAAAAGGAAGGGCACTGAGGAGTGTGGAAGAACAAAGTGATTTGGGAATGCAGGTCCATAATTCTTTGAAAGTGGTGTCATGGTTATATTATTAAGAAATCTTCTGACATATTGACCTTCATAAATCAATGTATTAAGTACCAGAGATGGGATGGTATGTTGAAGTTGTACAAGACATTGGTGAGGTTCAGTACTGTATGCAGTTTTTGTCAGCTACCTACAGGAAAGATGTAAACAAAGTTGAAAGGGTGTAGAGACAATTTATAAGGATTTTGCTGGCACTGGAAGACCTGAGTTATAAGGAAAAATTGAATAGTTTAGGACTTTATTCCTTGGATCGTAGAAGATTGAGACGAGATTTGATAGAGGTATACAAAATTATGAGGGGTATAGATACGGTAAATCCAAGCAGACTTTTTCCACAGAGGTTAGATGGGACTACAAACAAAGGTCATGGATTAAGGATGAAAGGTGAAAATTTGAAGAGGAACATTTGGGGAAACTTTTTCACTCACAAGGCTGTGAGAATGTGGAATGAACTCTCGGCACAAGTGGGGCATGGAAGCTCAGTTTCAATGTTTATGAGAAGTTTGGATAAGTACATGGATGGTAGGGTTATGGAGAGCTATGGTCCCAGTGCAGGCTGAAGGGCCTGTTTCTATGCTGTACTTTTCTACGACTCCATATGTTCTGGAAGTGGGCCAGTTATCTCATTTAAACCAGAGATGGGAGACTTTAAAGCATCTTAATTCTGAACAGCTGAGCCAAATTCATCTGCTTGCCAGGGGTAGATATCTTCACTTTCTAAAGGAACTCCATCACATTTTGTTCTCAGAAGGCAGTATACATTTGATGACGAATGTCAACTATTATCTGAGTTATTATAACATTGTCATAATCTGATAATACCATGGAAAACAAAACAAGGAGTAGCAGTGACCATTATTCTTGACATGCCTTGATGGTGTAAAATACTTTAACTACTTTCATTGAGAAGGACTGCAGAGGATCCTTCTCAAATGTGACAGCCTTCAGAAATTCATCTGTTCTTTTTCCAATATGCTGGTTGTCACTCTGATGTCAATGAATGTTGACTGTAGTCTTTGGATGGATACTCTTTGGTTCTGTTTATAAAGCTGGGTTAAATGTGTAATTAGAAGATTATAAATGTGCACCCAAACATATGGTGTCACCTTGTGAAACATCTTCTGGAAGAAGATGACGCCAGCAACCAACGCCACCAAGGGCAACCTTCTCCAAACTACTTATTTCACTCCTTTGTCTTTGAAACGTTGTTCTGTTACTTTTAGGAGTTTGAATTCTTTTCATTTTATATTCTGTGTTTTTCGCTAGTTTTTTTGTTGCTGTTTGTGCAATTTGTTTTTGGGTATGGCAGAGGGCATGTTTGATATTTTTCTTTAACAGGTTCCATGGTTTTCTTTGTTTCACAGCTGTCTTGTGGGGAAGAGAAATCTCAGAGCTGTATACTGCATACATACTTTGATAATAAATGTACTTTGAATTTTGAATTAGCTCTATGGTCGGAAACTGGCATGAGATGTTAAATAAATACTCTTACTCCTTTCATATCAGTTAGCGATATTTGCGTAAATATGCTTTTTCAGGCTCTGAGAAGTAGACTATGCATTAAATGAGACAGCTAACAAAATGTAATCAGAACAATCTGATTCTACAGATATTATAGAATCCCAAGTCTAGAGGAAAACTGTTAATATTTTATGTCCACAATCCCTTATAACTTGCTTGCAGTGTGACAGAGAGAACTGCATTATTTTGCATGTGATTGCCATGTATTTACCATCCAATTAGTTTTATTCACAGCATGATATCAGCTGGATGCTTTCAGTGTATGTAAACATGACAAAATATTTCCTTTGTTATTTTGGTGTCAACAATTAATACCTTGCATACTAAATAACATTATGTGATGGAGGGGAAACGGATCTTCATTGACTTCTGGGTATTTATTTATTTATTTATCATTATTATGTCTTCTTTTTGTATTTGCACAGTTTGTTGTCCTGTGAACACTGGTTGACGCCCACGTTGATGTGGACTTTCACTGATTCTATTATGGATATTATTCTATTATGGACTTACTGTGTATGCCGACAAGAAAATTAATCTCTTGATTGTATATGGTGACATATATGTATTTGTCAATAAATTTACTTTGAACTTTGTATTTGATAAATTCTTGTTTCGATTTCATGGGTTTTTTATATTTATCAAAAAAAATTATTAACAAACTCTCCATTAAATTTTAGGGCATCCTACTCATAAAGTAAGTGAGTGCACAAGGAAGTTGATCTGAACATTATTGGGCTGAAGGTGCTTGAAGCATTGGGAGTCAAGGGAACAGGAGCTTCATCCAGTGCCAGAATTTTGTAACACATTGCAAATAAGGCAATTAGCATAAATTTCATGTTTCTAGTTCCAGAACATATTAGCTTTCAAAAATTCACTTGAAATTTCATCCATCATTCAATAATCTCTTCCTGTATAATTAGTTCCCATGCATCAGAGTACATCCAAACTATTTGTGAGTGAGTGTAATAGGCATTTTTCTTACAGTGTAAAGCAATAGTCTAGTTCAATGCAAATGTATTACCATGAAATGCCAAACACGTTATGCTGAAAGAAATTTTTGCTGAATTGAACATTGTAAAAAATGAAAACTGTGTGCGTATCTAATTTCCTTGTGTTTGCATTAAGAAATTATCTCTAACAAAGTGAATCGTTTTCTTGAATCAATGAATCTGTGTACTTCATGTTAATATAAGCCAAAACATTCATTTCCATAGATGCTGCCTGACCCGCTGAGTTCCTCCAGCATTTTGTGTGCATTGCTTTGGATTTCCAGCAGCTGCAGATTGTGTTTATGTTGAAGGTTTTCCAAGTGTACAAATATCCATATTATTTATACAAAAAGATTCTCAGAATAATGCCATACTGCTCATCACTCAGTCACAAATAGAACTACTGAAAGGTAAATAATTTTCTCCCTTATATTTGGTGTCTTTTTCTGCAAATTGACAGGAAATGTCAGTGCAAAGAAGGATGTTCTTTATCATCTTCCAGACTGATAATTCAGATAATATTCAATGAAACTCATTAGACATGTTGCTATATATATGTGCCATTGGCTATATGGACAATATTCAAGACCATTGTCATCTATCCACTGAGTTTACAATGTATTAATTAAATTCAACCTGATCACCATGAAAATAAGAACGTCACAGTAAGTCACCTGCATTAAGAGTTATGTGCAAAACTACAAAAGACATGATTAAATAAAACACATAAAACACATCAAGCCTGAAATAGATGAATAATAAGTTATAAAATATTTGACCGTTTCAAGATAAAAGCTGCTTTAGAATAAACTGTACAAATTAGATGCTATTGCTGTATTTTCAAGACGGAGTAGTAATTATTTACTTACTATGTTTTACTGAAATTGAGTTGTTTTCTAATTTTCTTACAATGTATGATTCTTTTTATATTGAAATTATTTCAATGGGAACATTAAGTTCATTCCATAACCTTTATTGCTGTACATTATTGAAAATATAGGAAACTTTCATCATACGGGTGTTCCCGCACCCCCACTTTTACAAAGGTAGAGCATTCCTATGAAACCTTTCTTAAGCCGAAATGGTGTAAAGCGAAGAACCATTAATTTATACAGGAAAATTTTTTGTAAAAGCCAAAATCCTCTTTGTAATGCGAAAATGGGTTACTAATGTAGGTCTTTTGTAAAAGCAAAGTGGCATAGAGCAAACATTTGTAAGGCGGGGGACACCTGTATTACAACATGAACTTATTAGAGAGATAGAACAGTACAGCATAGAAACTGGCCCTTTGTCCCATCTAGTCCATGTCAAACTATTATTCTACCTAGTGTTATTTACCTGCACATGGACCATAACCTTATTATTTTGCTCCACATTTCTGTTTTGATAATTGTTTTGCTATAAAGATTAAGGAATGGTGTTGACAGGGTTGGTGGTCAGACAAAGGTATCATGGACTTTAGAGTGGTAGACAATGAAGGCAGGTTCTCTTTATCTGATGCTGAAACTGACATAAGGAAGGTCTTTTACAGTATTAGCAGCCCATTTATCTAAGCAGGCAAACACACATTTCAAGCTTATGTTGTTCATTTCTCATTATTTCTACAGAAAGTTTTCTGTTGATGTTTATATATCTATATGCATCAGTGAATAAAACAGAATTTTACCTCCATCATAAACGTTGCACTAGGAGACACAAAACTAAACAGGTATTGCTCAGGATTTCTGCAACCAACACATTAGAGTCAGAGCCATAGAGACTTTCACAATACCATTCTTCTGTGTGACCTTTGTGACACACTTTGTGACCTGGTTTCGAGCTGAGTTCTTTGAGGATAATGAAAATGATCTCTATTAACAAGTAGTATATTTACTTCAGGTTACCAATGTAAGTAATCTTAATTCCAATTCCTCTGGAATTTTAAAAGATGCAAATGTATTATATAATGAAGATATTAGTTGATGTGTTATCTGGGTTGTCTTCCATGAGGTAATTTTAAAGAAAGGGGAGTATTCAGAAATCTATGACCAAACAAATTTATTGATAATTATGTGACTGGATTCATAATGGGTTAATTGTGGCAATGAAGTTGTGATTTCAAGTAATGTTGAATGAAGTCTACCTGGGCTTCCAGCCAGGTACAGGTATTGATTTTAAACTGATGTGTCAATGACAAACTCCTCCATCCTCACCAGGGCTGATACCTCCTGTGCTCCTTGATGCAGATTTCCACCGTACACTGCTCTGCATGCATAGGGAATCCTGTAAACTCCAGCTGTCCTGAGACCCAGGCCAACACTGACCCACGCAAACTAGGATTTGAGCTTCCTTACAGGTGTGTGGATGGTATGAATCTGGTATTTCTTCAGGATCCTGGTAATCCTTCCAGAAAGTGTGGAAATATCTGCATGTCCAAAATAGTTTTCCAAAACGGACTTATACCTCAACAATAACAGCCACTATCACACCTCCCAACGTAGGTTGTTTCTTTCTACGCTGATTAACCAGGCAAAAACTATTTTGGATCTGGAGAGTCTCCAGAAGAACACAAGACAAACATGCATAATGTTCCAACATAATGGCTAGGAGGTGAAGGAACTTAATCAGGCCCTTAAAAGTGCAAATGGAAAAACCAGGAACCCTAACAACGAGGAGCAACTCATTGCTACTGCCTGTCTTCCCTGCATTTCCACACTTTCTAGAAGGATCGCCAGGATCCTGAAGAAATACCAGATTAATACCATCCACAAATCCATAAAGAAGCTCATCACAGCTTTTGAGGGTCAGGATAGCCAGTGTTTACAAGATTCCCTGCGAATGTGCAGCAGCGTATATCGGCATGGTAGAAACCCGCATCAAGGAGCAGAGGAAGTGTATCTATTTGGGTTACCAGGAGAAATCGTCAGTAGCAGAACATTGCATTTGCCATGGCCATAGGATTGACTTTGATGACATAAAACTACAGTGCCGCGCCAATGGCTTTTGAGTCCACCTGGTGAAGGAAAACATGGAACTTGATTGTAAACATGGTGGGGGAACAGAAACCTGATTAGATGAGTACTAACTAATCAGGAGGGAGTTATGATGGTGGCATAAATACCACCGGACTAGACATGTCCAGGCATCACCACTGATGAAGATGGTAGAGTTTATCAATGTCAGTTGAAATCAATTCTTGTACCTGGCTGGAAGCCCGAGAAGACTTTATTCATCATATGCACCAGGGGAGCACTAGATCCTTTTGCAAGTAATGTTAATCTAAGGATTAAAGGTGGAGTCAGAGCCAAGTTATTGTATATCTTTAAGGAAGGTTAGCCTTAGAAACTTTGTGCAATTTTCTGTTAAAAATCTAAAATAAATGCATTAAGTATTGACTGAATTGAAAATTGATGCACAAATGTTATAAAAATGAGAACTGTGTGCACCTCTAATTTCCGTGTGTTTGCATTAAGAAATGAAATCTAGCAAAGTGAATCATTTTCATGAATCAATGAATCTATGTACACCATGTTAATACAAGTCAGAAAGTAGTGCCATCCTACAGTGATTTCATTACATTCATTACACATTTTTACTGCACCAATTCTGTATGATGTAAAACAATTTGGTTGGTTGTCAAATAATCGACTAAAATTGCAGTCCAGTAACTTTGATTGAAAATATAGGTTTATTTTACAACTATTTCTCTTCCATTAATCATGATTAATTAAAGATCTGATAAAAGTAACTTCAATAAATCCAATGAGAAGAATAAGAGATAGTAAAATAACACCAAACATAACTCATAATGAATTATCTATAGTTCTATTTGTGACAGAAATACCACAGGTAATTTTTAAGAATTTTTGGACTTGTATTCAATCATAAAATCGTTCAAACAGATGATTCAATTGGAAATTGGACTGATCATGGTGAAACATGATAAGGACCATTTCTCAAAGTTTATTGTCATCTGTACAAGTACAGGTGCAATAAGAAACTTATCCACATCAGCATCACAGGCTCTACAGTCACACAGCATCAGGAGGAGTGTAGCACTTCATTTGTTCCCAAGATTTGACCAGGCAGTTTGAGAAGCAACCTACCCTAGTGCTGCCATTGCAACTCAGTTGTCAGTTACACATCGGAATAGTTAGTCCTAGCCCAATGTTCCTTTTGCAAAATTGTTCTGAAATAAGTATCATCAGACATTTTTGATGAGACTCCATAATGGACAAACTCTGTACTTCTAGCTTCTTTCTCTCTCCACACCATCCAGAACATGTCACCAACTTACTCCAATCCTTCAATATCTCCTTCCATACAAGTTCCCACTCTTCTAACATCTCTATTTTCCAGATCCACCTTTCAACATCCCCTTTCCTGGCCCCAGACTTGGAGGATTCACCTGTATACTAGACCCCTAACTCTAGTCTTCCTCTCCAATGTTTAAATTTGCACTAAACTGGTTTTGCTCAGGAATTCTGCAACCAACATATTAGAGTCAGAGCCATAGAGACTTTCACAATACCATTCTTCTGTATAGCACACGTAAGCAATAAACACAAAAACATCACACTTTGTGACCTGGTTTCGAGCTGAGTTCTTTGAAGATCATGAAAATGATCTCTATTAACAAGTAATAGTTCCCTGAAGGTGGAACCTCAGGTAAAGAAAGCTTTTGGTATGTTTTGGTATGTTGGCCTTTATAAATTAGAGCATTGAGTATAGGAATTGGGATATAATGTCAAAATTGTACAAGGCACTGGGGTAAGGCCGAATTTGGAGTATTGTGTACAGTTCTGGTCACCGAATCATAGGAACAATGTCAACAAAATAGGTGCTGAAACCCAGGTAAGATTCTAGTAAATCTTCTCTGTACTCTCTCTAAGTTACAGGAAAAGATTGAACAAGTTAGGTCTTTATTCTTTGGAGCGTAGAAGGTTAAGGGGAGACTTGATAGAAGTATTTAAAATTATGAGGGGGATAGAGTTAACATGGATAGGATTTTTCCATTGAGAGTAGGGGAGATTCAAACAAGAGGACATGAGTTAAGACTTAAGGGGCAAAAGTTTAAGGGTAACATGAGGGGGAATTTCTTTACTCAGAGAGTGGTAGCAGTGTGGAATGAGCTTCCAGTAGAAGTGGTAGAGGCAGGTTCAGTATTGTCATTTAAAGCAAAATTGGATAGGTATATGGACAGGAAAGGAATGGAGGGTTATGGGCTGAGTGCGGATCAGTGGGACTAGGTGAGAGTAAGCATTTGGCACGGACTAGAAGGGCCGAGATGGCTTGTTTCTATGCTGTAATTGTTATATGGTAATATACTTATTTCAGGTTATCAATATAAGTAATCTTCAATTCCTCTGGAATTTTAAAAGATGCAAATGTATTATATAATGAAGATGTTAATTGATGTGTTATCTGGGTCGTCTTCCATGGGCTCATTTTAAAGAAAGGGAAGTATTCAGAAATCTATGACCAACCAAATTTATTGATAATTATGTGACTGGATTTATGATGGATTAATTGTAGCAATGAAGTTGTAATTTCAGGTAATGTTGAATAAACTCAACCTGGGCTTCCAGCTGGGTTCAGGTATTGATTTTAAACTAATGTTAAACTGATACCAAGCTATCTTGCTTGATATGGCATTTGCTCTGCCTAAGACCACAAGAAGAGGCAGAGAGTAGTTTGCACATCAGAAAAACCAGCCTCCCATCAATAGTCTCTGTCTACACTACCCACACAACTAAAGACCCTTCCCATCCTGGATATTCCCTCCATTTGCTCCTTCAGTGGACAGAAGATACAAAACCCTAAAAGTACACACCACCAAGCTCAAAGTGAGTTTCTGTCCTGCTGTTATGAGACTGTTGAATGGCGTCCTTGTGCAATAAAATGCACTGTCGACCTCACAAACTACTTCATCATGGCTTTGCATCTTACTGTCTACGTGCACTACTCTTTAACTGTAACACTTTATTCTGCACTTTGCTATTCCACTTCTCTTGGACTGCATCAATGTACTGATTTGATGAAATCATGCATGTGGGTGGCATACAAAAGAAAGGATTTTTTACTAGGTGGGACAACAATAAAGTAATTTTCTTAACAAATCTTCACCTGATCAACAGCTACTAATACTCCCCATCCCCCATCCTTCTCTTGGACTCAGTCAATACTTTAGACTGCCAATACTGTCTCTGCTTCTCAACTTGCTCAACAGCATCACTCAAACTCCCAGTCGCCAGTTTATTTTGGTGTCAGTGAGCATTTTCTGAAAAAAAAAACAATTAGAAGTAACACTTGAATGGTACTATTTTTGAGCAATTCTTGGGCTTAAACTTTCCAAGAAATATTGAACAGATTGGCATCTACCCATCCCACCAATCCTAAAAGGAATCCTGAATTTGACAGAAGAGCTTCCCGAAGTGCTATTTGTCCAAGCTCCATTGCTGAACTCTGAGGAGAACAAAACACACTCAAGGCAAACACGAGGAAATCTGCAGATACTGGAAATTCAAGCAACACACACAAAATGCTGGTGGAACTCAGCAGGTCAGGCAGCATCTACAGGGAGAAGCGCTGTTGACGTTTTGGGCCGAGACCCTTCATCAGGACAAAACACACAACATGTCAGGTAGCATCGATGGAAATTAATAAATGAATAAATTCATCGGGACTAGAAAGGAAGAAGGAAAATGGTGTAAGGTGTACAGAATAAGGTGGTGGGGAAAGGGGGGGGAAGGTAATGGATGAAGCCAGGTGGGTGGAGGAGGAGGAATGAAGTTAAAAGCTGAGAAGAGCAAAAGCATGCTGAATTCAGCAGCAATCTTGTTGGATCTGAGCTACATTGGTCTTGGTACAATTAGAGCAATCTCATTCGTTTGAGAAGAATGGCTACAAAACTCAACATTGCATATTTAATAAGGCTCAATTTACTATGTCTCAATTATTAATAAGCATGGTAGTGTTTTTTAAATGCAATAATTAATTTTAATACTTATAAATGCTTCTTTTTAATACTTTTTCTCTATTTACAAATGCCAATTACAAATTACCAAGACTGACATTACAGAGAGGCTCAACAATATAGATCAAAAATTTGCTTACCAATTTATGAAGATAGGGTAATACAAAGGAAGTAACTGCACTTCTTCTTTGCATCAATTAATATGACACTAACTGGAGCCCATCATTCCCATGTTCCCATTATTCCTGAATTATTCCCATGACTGGAAGATTTCATTTTCTAAATATGATAGGACAGGCAATCATTGGAAGGAACCTCAACATACAAGTTAGCTCATCTCCAATTCCTGGCAGCCCTACCTTCATCCCAAATGCACCCCCATCACTCCTGCCTACTGATTATTCTGGGATAAAATGTGCCAGGAGCAGAATGGCATCTGAAAATGAAATTAACCTGCTCTCATTGGACCCAGATTATGGACCCATGTCAGGAAACATCCTGATGTTGTCCTGTTGCTGTATGCATCTTCCTTCTTTTCTGGCACTTGAAGCAGAGACTGATGGGGTGTGTTCCAATGAAGTTACTGTATCCAGTCAATGTATACCTTAATAAATAAGGTATTCAATTTCTGACATGAAATAGCTCGGTATTTCTACCGCGTTACGAAATTTTATCTGTAGGCACAAACTACTTTAACACAGTAAAGTTCAGGATAATCAAATCTAGATTTGTTTCATGGGATAAAAATATTGAATGCACCTGGATTCATTCAGCACGAGCTGCTTCTACTTCAATTATACAATGATTGAAGTATAATTCAACAATAAGGTGTTACAATAGGTTTCCCCCACTCCCTCCCACCACATGTCCCTATCAAAGGGGAATGTTCACTCTTTGGATGTAAAGGTGAGACAGAAGGGAGCCAAGATTGATTTATTTGAATCTTCACATCAATTAAAGTTTTGGAAATGTTTCTCTCTTGTGCTTCACCATTCAGCAAGGCTGACCACAGTTAATAATTTACTTCAGCTTAATTTTCCTGCACTACCCTTCTATTTCTTGATTCATTTAGTATCTAGGAATCTATCAACCTCTGTCTTGAACTTGCTCAGCAATTCATCCTTGGCTGTCCTCTAGAGTAGAGAATTTCAACAATTCATTGCACTCTGGTGAAGATATTTTGTTTCATGTCAATCCTGAATCAGCAACTGAGACAGTGATCCCATTAGCGCTAGATATGCCCACAAGGGAAATACCATCCCTGCATCTGTCCTGTCAAGACCTGAAAGAATTTTCTATGTTACAATGTGATCACCTCTCATCCTTTCAAATTTAAGCAAGTACTGGCCCAGTCTTCTTCACCTCCCTTCATATGACAGGTTCACCATCTCAGGAATCAATCTGCTGAATCTTTACTGCACATCCTCTAGGGCAGTGCTTCACAATAGTTTTTTTTATGCAATGGACTAATACCATTAAGCAAGGGGTCCATGGATACCAGTTTGGAAACCCCTGCCCTGGTGAAAGAATAAAATTCTGGGCATCGTAATACCAGAACTTCATATAATATGTAACCTCACTAGCCTCCTATATCATAGTAGTAAGACATCTCTGCTTTTATATTCAAATTATCTTATGATTAAGGACACATATACCATTTGACCTCTTAATTGCATGCTGTAACTGCTCTTTGGCTTTCAGTTATCCCATTACAAGCACACACAGGCTTTTGGTAACACAAATATCTTTGTGTCTCATCATCTAAAACATAATTTTTTTCCTACAATTGTGAATGACCGCAGTTTTTCACATTATATATTGTCCAGCATGTCCTCATCCATTCACTTAGCCTGTCTATATCCTTTTGAAACCACACTTGTCATTCTAAAAGCCTCTTCATCTAAACTTGACTACACTTGATCTCCTCAATCTAATTATTTTAACGGATTGCAAGCAGTCCACAACTTATAGCCTCCAAATTCAAAAAATTACTCATTTTTCCCTGCCTTTTTTTTCATAATGCAAGTATTCATCTGTCACAGTACAGAACACCAATCCAATGCACTCTACCATTGTTTAAGCATTGATTGTGTGTCAAAGACGTTCTGCAAGTCCAGATGCACTAGTTTCATTGTTTATGTGTAGCATACATTAGAAAATTTAACATATTTATTAAATTTTATTTCCCTTTCCTAAATCCACATTGAATGTGCATAGCTCTATAATCTTTTTAAATTCCTGACTTCACTAAAAGAATCTAGTGATTTCCCTACAATGTGATTAGGTCATCTGGTCTGTAGTTCTATGCTTTCTTTCACCTGCGTTTCTTAAATTACATCATTGCATTTGCTATGCTTCAATCTACAGAACATCTGTGGATTGTAGAAGGTAAAAAATGATTACTTTCAAATACAGATTATCGGGGGCGTGGGATTTACTAGCTTTCAGACTTACCGACAGTGGGATTTTTTCTAAGCTAACGATAACTCCTCTCGGTTCCCCTATCTCTTTAGGTCTGTGTTTCCCAACAACTTATTCGCTGTTTTCTGAGTCTCCTTCTATGAAAATAAGCACACCATATTTATTGAAGTTCCCCTTTTTATCCAAGATGATTCTAAAGAATAATCCTATGCTTATCTTTTCTTATCTATTTCTTTTCACCCATACACAGAACCCTTTACAGTCCACTTGGGTAACTCTTCTGTTTTACTATAATAATGTTTTTGCATTCCTTTGCTAAACTTTGAATTTTCTGAATCCCCTGAATTACTGTTTCTTTTGGCAACATTATATTTCCTTTCTTTTGATTTTTATTTTCCTACTTTTCTTAAACACTTGGGGTCTGTGCCTTCAAATGTCACGTATTTGTTACAAACTATATATTACCTTTTTAAAATAGTAACTATTGCTAATTCACTGTAAAATCAATTTTTACAGTTTCTTTATCTACCACAATTGAATCATGTTTCATGCCCATTCTAGTTTGCCTTGTTTAGATTTCACACACTAATTTCAGATTGAATTAAACCACTTCCAGTCTTGATATTAAATGCCATTGATTCCTAATTACTCTTCCATAAGGACTCCTTAACTAACTGATAGTTAATTAATAAACAATCTGCTTGAAGAACTCTGAGTTGAGCTGAATCTGTGGGAGGAAAGAAATTGTTGAAAATTTGTGTCTAAACATTGCAGCAGGACAGGTCTTACAAAACAAGATTAAAAATAATCTGTTTTCTGTTAAGTCATTTACCTATTCAACAATATTTTCTTCACTTTGTGAATTTATTCTCCACTCCATTTCAGTTAATTTGTTCTACCCAGAATATTAAGGTCCTTATGATTAATGTACTGCCCTTGTTACATGGAGAAGCAGAATCTTGTACAGAACCAAAATGCATCACCTAGACTGGAGGTAACATGGACCTCTGAGATAGCACAGTTAAGGCAACAGATTTCTGATTCCTTGAAGATAGAGACTAAGGCTGTTCAATGTGTCTGTATTTATCCCAGCAAATTCTGTCAAGCGTCTGCTATTCACAAATCAGCCATAAATCGATTTCTAGACTGGACAGATCGAGGTTCTGTATAAACGAAGATAATCGTCATGTGATGACAGCGTAGCCATCAGTGGCAGGCAAAGCAGAATAGAGTGATGCAGCTAATGGAGCCACCTTCTCACAGCTCCAGTGTATTTGGCTAAGACCAAGCACTAGTGCTGCCTTTGTGGAGTTTGATGTTATCCTTCAGACTGGTGTGTGTGTGTGTGTGTGTGTGTGTGTGTGTGTGTGTGTGTGTGTGTGTGTGTGTGTGTGTGTGTGTGTGTGTGTGTGTGTGTGTGTGTGTGTGTGTGTGTGTGTGTTTCTGCATCTCAGAGATGTGTGGGTTGGTAGATTAACTGACCACTGTAAATTATTCCCAAGGGGTAAGTGAGTGATTGAAGCTTTATGAAATTGTTGGGAATGTGGAGGAAATTAAACGGATCTGTGTAGTTGAGCCTGGCATTGACTTAAGGTGATTTTCTGTGGAGTCTATGATTCTATAGCTCAATAACTCTATCAGTTCTTTTGGGTTTGGCAGGAACTTCGAGGCTTTGCAAGATTTATGTCATTAGTACAAATCCATAGGTTATGTAAAATATTCAAAGGAGAGAAATGTTATGAGCAGGAAATATATCCATTAGCAAGCAAGTTATCTTTCTTGTGCAAGAATGCAGCATTCAAGATATATGAACAATATTTCTTAGATTCATTTTATGCTTTAAATTTATTGAAATAGTTCAAAGAAGAGAAATTTGTACAGGAGAGCACAACCAACTTCTAGGAAACAATTTTAGAGTTAGATAGGGAAGCAGTTTTCATTCTAAGTTCTTGGCAAAATAGTTTATTGGGGAAAACTTGGCAAAGTCCTCCATTAATCTCTTTCCATTTGGTAATACACTGGGAAGAGAACAAATACAAATACCCATCTGTGAAAAAAATTGTTTTCTCTTTTAGATGTACGTTCATCTTAAGCTATACTAAGAACAATTAAAAGCTATCTTACACAACTATAAAATACTATAAAGTAGCTTTAAAATCATTAAGACATCTTCTATGAAGCTACATTCAGGATAGAACTATAAACCTGATGTCAGATCCCTTCATCTTGTTTGTTATCATATTACCTGTATCGTTAATGCCCTAAAGTAATAATAAGTGAAAATGACTATGAGAAGATATGGGTGAAGTGAACTATATCAACAACTCCCTTCAAATGCTTAGCTGTCATTTGGTTGCACTGTAGGATAGGTAGTCTTTAGTTCATGGAATGATAGCCTTGGATACATACCATACCATTAGCAAAAGGATAAGCCACCGCATTATTTATAACCAAAATAATTAACATATCCATCAAATAAAGACACTGCAGGAAAATATTCAGCCAATTTGCATATAAAATTCCTTTAAAATGTCACGAATCAGAGATAAACTGTCTTGTTTTGAAATTTTGATCATTTGAAGAATAAAGGTTGGCCAAAGAACAAGGAATATCTCCAATTCATTTCCTTCAAAATAATATCATAAGATATTTCATATCTATCAAACACAGTCTTGGTTTATCAGTCCCTTTATCAGTAAAGCAAAACACATAGCTTTGTGATTCAGAGTTGAAAATGTGGCTACTAAGTCATCACAGACAAACGTACCAAAAATATTGGTGATTTTGCAGATGCAAGAGAAGCAAGAATTTATATTCCTGCAGGATTGTCAAGCATGAAGCAGTACTGGTAGCAATACTCAGGGCCGTAAGTGTATACCAACCAAACTGGACGAGGAATTAACGATGCCACGGTAGCACAGTGGTTAGTGTAATACTACTACGTCTCGTAGTGTCAGAGTTCAAAGTTCAATTCTGATGTCATCTGTAAGGAGTCTGTACATCCTTCCCAAGGAATGCATCGGTTTCCTCCCACAATCTAAAGACATGCTGACTAATGGATTAATTGGTTATTGTAAATTGTCTTGTAATTAGGCTGTTAAGTCGAGGGCTGCTAGGTGGCACAGCTCAAAGGGCCAGAAGGGCCTATTCCACACTGTATCTTGAACTAAATAAATAAGATTAAGATGGCATAGTTATTTATCACTCCCCACCAAGATAAAATTAGATCAAATGCTTTGTTCATCAATAGAATACGGTTTATAACTATGAAGATATATATTGACTTTCTAACATAATTTAATATAACATATTTTGCCTATTAATATGCAAGTATAATATATCAGGTAGGTGGTTACCTAGCAACTGCTTGCTCCATAAATCAATTAGTGCACAAGAAAACACAAAATATAAACTAACGTCATTATATGTTCAATTGCAAAATAAAGTTATGGGTCCATTTAGAAAGCATATATGAAGAGTTAGTATCTATTGTGATACAATCTTATTTAAGATACTGGAACTGTATCCAGGGCATTGCCATTGTATCCCAGATGCCGTCAAGGAGAATGCCTCAAAAAGAAAGCATCCATCATCAAGGACCCCCATCAGCCAGGTTATATCCTCTTCTCATTACTACCATGATGATGGAGATAGAGAAGCCTGAGGACACACACACAGTGATTCAGGAGCAGTGTTTTCACCTGCCATCCAATTTCTGAATGGACAGCAAGTCCATGAACACATTTTTTTTCAATTTTTATATTTGCACTACTTATAGTGCCCATAAAAAGTTTTCACCCACTTTCAAAGTTTTCATGTTTTATTGTTTTACGACATTGAATCACAGTGGATTTGATTTGGCATTTTTGACACTAATCAACGGGAAAAGACTCTGTTGTGTCAAAGTGAAAAAAGATTTCTACAAAGTGATCTAAATTAATTGCAAATATAAAACACAAAATAATTGATTGCATAATTACTCACCCCTTCAAGTCAGTATTTAGTAGATGCACCTTTGGCAGCAATTACAGTCTTCAGTCTGTGTGGATAGGTCTCTATCAGCTTTGCACATCAGGGCACTGCAATTTTTTCCCATTTTTCTTTACAAAACTGCTCAAGCTCTGTCATATTGCATGGGGATCATCAGTGAACAGCCCTTTTCAAATCCAGCCACAAATTCTCAATTCAATTCAGGTCTGAACTCTGATTTAGCCACTCCAGGACGTTAACTTTGTTGTTTTTAAGCCATCCCTGTGTAGCTTTGGCTTTATGCTTGGGGTCATTGTCTTGCTGGAAAAAAATTCTTCTCTCAAGTCACAGTTCTCTTGCCAACTGCATCAGGTTTTCTTCTTGAATTTCCTTGTATTCTGCTGCATTCATTTTACCCTCTGTCTTCACAAGCCTTCCAGGACCAGATGCACTGAAGCATGATGGAGCTATCACCATGCTTCACAGTAGGGGTGGTGTGTGGTGTGTGTTTAGTCTGATGGCCAAAAAGCTAAATTTTGGTTTCATCAGACCATAGAACCTTTTTCCATCTGATTCCAGAGACTCCCACATGCCTTCTGGCAAACTCTAGCTGAGATTTCATGTGAGTTTATTTCAACAGTGGCTTTCTCTTTGCCACTCTCCCATAAAGCTGTGGCTGGTGAAGCACCCGGCCAATTGTTGCTGTATGTGCAGTTTCTCCCATCTCTGCCACTGAAGCTTGTAACTCAGTTTTTGAGGATGGCCTGATCTGGGGAGGATTACAGCAGTGCCATACTCTTTCCATTTCTTGATGATTGACTCCAAGGGATATTCAGTGATTTGGAAATTTTCTTGTATTCACCTTTTGATTTGTGCTTTTCAATGGACCTTTCGTGGAGTTACTTGAAGTGTTCTTTTGTCTTCATGGTGTAGTTTTTGCCAGAAGTTGGAAACTTCCAGATGCAGGTGTATTTTCACTATCATCCACTGCAGCACCTTGACTGCACACAGATCTCCATTTGACTAATTATGTAACTTCTACAACCAACTGGTTACACCAGGGATGATTTGGTGTGTCATATTAAAGGGGGTGAATACTTATGCAATCAATTATTTTATGTTTTATATTGTAATCAATTTAGACCAGTTTGTAGAGATCTGTTTACAATTTGACACGAAAGAGACTTTTTCTCTTGATCAGTGTCAAAAAAGCCAAATTAAATCCACTGTGATTCAATGTCATAAAACAATAAAACATGAAATCTTCCAAGAGTGGTGAATACCTTTAATAGACACTGTATTCAATTTAACAAATTAATATAGTATATATACTTACTGTAATTCATTTTTTTCTCTATTATTACGTATTCCATTGTACTGCTGCCACAAAGGTATCAAATTTCATGACAAATGCCAGTGATAGTAAACCTGATTCTGCTCTAGTATGGGGTGGATAAAGCAGTGACAAATGATGAAAAGAAACTTATTCCTTCATGTGAAATACTCTGATTTTCTGAGCTACAATAAAATATCTCTAACTCATCCAAAGTAACGTTAACTTGAATCTTTACACGTGTACACCTATTTTACATGTAGAAAACTGACTGGATACATAATATATTAATCAGTTTATGGCAGTTGCTTGCTCTCAAGTATAGTGTCTACTCTCTGATATAGACACTGAATAGTATTTGAATTATTTGGTGAAGTAATAGCAACTTATGTTGCTATTATCCTTCATCCTCAGGCTCTTGAACCAATGTGGATAACTTCACTCACCTAACTCTGAAATGATTCCACTTCTCTGGATTCACTTTCAAGGCTCTATAACCGCTGTTCCCAATATTACTTATCTACTGTGTATATTTATTTATCTTTTTATTTGCACAGTATGTCTTCTTTGACACATTGGCTGTTTGTTAATCTTCATTTGTGTGTAAGTTTTATATTGATTATATTGTATTTCTCTGTTTTATTCTGGATGCCTGCAAGAAAATGAATACCATAGACGTACTTGAGAATAAATTTACTTTGAACTTTGAACTATAAGTTCTGATAAACAGAATTATTTTCCAGAAAGGTGAAAATAATGAAATTATTTGTCCAGTGCAGCTTTGAAATAAGCTCAATATTAAACCTATCAATTAGTTAATTTTATTTTATCTAGCAATAGAGCATGGAGTAGGCTCTTCTGGCCCTTCGAGATGCATTGGCCCAGCAACCCCTGACAATCCCGATTTAATCCTAACCTAATCACGGGACAATTTACAATGAACAATTTACATACCAGGTACGTCTTTGGACTGTGGGAGGAAACCAGGGTAACCGGGGAATATGCATGCATTCCACACTGGAAGTATGAACAGATTCCTTCCAGTTGCCGCCAGAATTGAACTCGGACTTTGAGTCCCCAAGCTGTAATAACTTCATGCTAATGGCACCCGTGGTAACATCATTAATTTTCTGACACAATTGAATTTCTCAGCATAGAGAATCTCAAAGAGTGGATGAGCAAAGAGAATTACTTTATCCGGCTTACTTCTTTGATCTCCTGTATGAAGCAAAGAGGCAAGCTTCCAGGAAGATAAAATTATGAATTTTCTTTATGGCTATTTGCAGAAATTCTATACATAAGCTTAATAATTACAGTCCTACATTATTCACCCCGGAGCAACCAATTCTACAGTGACACCATAGTAATGATCACATCTACAATTTTACATGTGTTGAATTAAAAATTTAATTTGTTGCCTAAAATGTAATTCTTATCTCACCATGTTTAATTATCATGGCCTTGAAGTATATCTCTCCACTATCCCCCACTACACTGGCATAAGTCAATTCCAACAACAGCATCAAGCATAATGCCATCAGGTCCCTTCCCCAAATCCTATTGCTTGCTTGCATCACTGGGGCAATTTACAGCAGTCAATTAGCCTAACAAACGCCATGCCTTTTAGAAGGAAACTTGAGCAAGGTGGGGAATCCATGTGGTCATGGGGGCAACTTACAAACTCTTTGCAGGAAGCACTTGAGGTTGGATTTGAACTTGAATCTTTGGCGCTGTGAAAGACTAATCTATGTGACACTGAAACAGCCAAAGCAGTCGACTCAGTTCAGGATCAGTAGACATGGGGAATAACTATTGACTCAACACCCCTCTAAAAATATATGCATGTGTATAGATATGGTTGGAATCTAAAGCTTAAGATGTGTAATAATTAAATTTCAAGTGTTAGATATTGCAGTGATCCCTACAACAAGCAGATTAACACTATGAAACATATAATCCTTCAACGTAATATGTAAACTTAAATTTAATTCTTTCTTTTGTAGACTAGAAGTTTCAGTTATTGTGAATAAAATCGCAATTTAAATGTATTCACGAGACATTTCTGCCATCTGGCATCACGTTGTGGACAAGTCCTCAAGTCATAAATTGAATTAAGTTTTATAGTCATCTTTCTTTGTCAACTTAAAGCTGGAGAACAGGCATTTATTTACTATTCCTAGCTGCCTTGATGAAACTGCTGCAAAACAACAATGTTCACGTTGTACAAGTCAGTGATGAAAAGTCTGATTCTGAAAACCACAGAGGTTGCATGCTGAAAGGGTGCAGGTATAAGATGAGATAAGCTGAGATAAAACTCTACTTATCCTGAAGGAAATTATTCTTGAAAGGTTGCTCAGTCAGAACTATATACTTTAAAATACAAAATGAAAGCTTTGTACAAAAAAGAATACAAAATATGCACTAAAAACTAATAGTGCAAAATACTGATGTGCAATGAAATCACACACTTATATACTTGAAGAGGAGTTGTAGGGTCTTATAGCTACAGGGAGAAAGGATCTCCTGTGGCATTCAGTGGTGCACTTTGGTGCTCCTCTGTTTGTCCAATATGTTATGGAGGGGTGAGAGGGTTGTCCATAATGCTCTGTAGCTTCTGTAGCATCCTCCTCTCAGATACAACCACCTGGGAATCCAGTTCCACCCCCAGGAGAGAACCAGCCTTCCTGACAAGCTTATCGGTCTTCTTGGTGTCAACTGCTGTCACCCTGCTGCCTCAGCGACGACAGCGTAGAATAGAGTGCTGGCCACCACTGAGTCGCAGAGCATCAGCAGCATAGCACTGCAGATGTGGAATGACCGGAGTCTGCTCAGGAAGTACAGTCGGCTCTATCCCTTCTTGTACAGGGCCCCCGGTATTGTTAGTCCAGTCCAACTTATTGCCCAGGTGAGTTCTTAGGAATCTGTGGTCCCAGATGACTTCCAGATCAGTTCCCTTGATAGAATTGGGAATGCATGGTGTTTTCACTTTGCCAAAGTCCATTAACAATTCTCTTGTATTGGTGATGTTGAGCTGCAGGTGATTCAGCCCACACCACTCAACAAAGTTGTCCACAATGCTTCTGTAATTAGCCTGTTGACCCTGGCTGACACAGATCACAACTACCAAATCGTCTGAAAACTTACGGAGGTGCAGGACTCTGAGTTGTATCTAAAGTGCAAGGTGTTGATGGTGAACAGGAAGGGAGATGGGACAGCCCAGTGGTGCCCCTGTGCTGCTAACCACAGTATCTGATACACAGCTCTGCAATGTCACGTACTGTGGCAGTCTGGACAGGTAGTCTGTAATCCAGGACACGAGAGGAGCATCCACATTCATCTCTTGAGCTTACTCCTTAGTAAAGCAAATCGTATGGCGTTAGAGGCACTGGAAGAATCAAAGAACATGATTCTCACAGTGCTACCTGGTGGCTCATCCAGACGGGTGTAAACAGGAAGATAATGGCATCCTCGATTCCATTGGTAAGCGAACTGTAGTGGGTCCAATGATGGATTTGCGATGGTCTGGAGGTCTGCCAGGACCAGCCTTTCTCATGATTTCATAACATGTGAGCTTAGTGCCACTGGACTGTAGTCACTGGGCAAGGTGGGACTTGTCTTCTTGGATACTGGAACAAGGCAGGACGTTTTCCACAGCACAGGTATCCTGTCCAGCTGCTCAGGGTCAGATTAAAGATGTTTTGAAGGATTGCACCCAGCTGAGTAGCACATAAATATTGACTATCAAAGTTATAAAATAAATAATAATAATAAATAATAATAAAACTTTGTAAGGTTTGAGTCGTTCCAAAAAATAAATGTGTGTAAAAAATGGAAACCTCAATGAAGCTTATTAAAACTGTGACCAAAAGAGAAGGAGCAGCATTAGGAGATACAGCCCATCGAGTATGTTTTGCCATTCTATGATGGCTGATATATTATACTCCCCAACCCCTCCTCCCCGTAACCTTGACACCTTTAGTAATCAAAAACCTATCACCTCCGCTTCAAATATACCCAGTGACTTTGCCTCTGCTAAAGTCCATGGATATGATCATAAGAGATAGGAGCAAAATAAGGTGATGACGGATACCTTCCAACATGATTGCTTTAAATGTTACTTAACCTTGTTTTCTTTGTTAAAGATATTTAATTTGTTTTGATGCAGTTCTATAAGTTTTAGTAGTCATTCAATTAGCCCAATTAGAATGCTATTATTATAACAAGATTGCTTACTAGGGAAAGATCTAAAAACCATAATTACTTCATTCTAAGCCCTTGGCAAATCATTGTTAAAATACTGGTCATAAGCATGCAGACTAGTGGACTTTGTTTTACAGAGTTCATTGAATCAGACTGAAAACTAACCCTCAAGAATTGCTTTCTAATATCAACCTCATTAATTCTCAAGTACATTATTCATGAGCTTTCAACATTCAATTTGGGCTAAAGCCTCCCTTTTCACACTCCATTAATACAATGGTTAATGCTATCATATTTCGCACCTCTAGTAGGTCTATGGTCAACGCAGGCAAATTTCTACATAGGCAATCTTTATACATAACTTTTCTACTTATAGATTTTGTGTCTGTTCCCCAGTAAGAAAGCTTAACATAATAAAATATTATAATTTGAGCAAATGCACTTCCTAGTACCTAAGAAAATAGAGGTAACGTGCCTTAACACTACACACAGTGGCTCTTACATCATCCACCATAAAGTGCTTCAAGAAGCTGATCATAGAACATATTAAGTCTAGTCTCCCAGACAACCATGACATACTACAATTTGCCTATCAATGAAACAGGTCTGCTGCGGTTAGTATCGTTCATCTGTGGAGCATCCGGTTAGTAAACACACTGACATTGATGTTATTTAATTACTTATTGACTATAGCTCAGCTTTAAATGCTACAAACTCATTACCAACCTCAGAGTCGACATCTCCCTCTACAAATGGATCCTTGATCTTCTGACCACAGACTGCAAGCAATAAGGATAGGCAGCAACAGTTTTGCAACAATTATTCTCAACACTGGTACACCAAAAGGCTGCAGAGTCAGCCCCCTACAATACTCCTTGTACACTTACGACTGTGTGGCCAAATTCTGCTCTAACTTCATCTAAAAGTTTGCAATTGATACCACATGGTGGCCTGTATCTCAAATAACGACGAGATGGAGTACAGGATGTAGACAGATAATTTAGTGACTTAATGTCATGACAACCACCCTTTCCCTTAATGTTAGCAAAACAAAAGAGCTGGTCATTGACTTCAGGAAGGGGCAGTGCATCAGTGGTGCTGAGGTGAGAAAGTTGGAAGCTGGTCCAACTACGTAGACACCACACCCAACAAAGCTCACCAATGCCTCTACTTACTCAAGAGGCTAAAGAAATTTTGACCCTTGCCATCATAGAAAGCATCTTATCTAGATGCATCATGAGGTGGTATTGTAACAGCTCTGCTTATGACCACAAGAAATTGCAGAGAGCTGTGGTCACAACTCGGCACATCATGGAAACCAAACCCCCATGCACGGACCTTACCTATACTTCTCGCTGCCACACTGAAACAGCCACCCCACTCACCCAAGATATACTCGCTTCTCTTCTCTCCCATCAGGCAGAAGGTCAAAGAGCATGTGAAAGCATGTGCCAGAAGGCTCAAGGACAGATTCTGCCCCACTGTTATGAAACTACAAAATGGTTGCCTAGTAGAAGATATACTCTTGACATCACAGTCTGTTTTGTTATGATCTTGCACCTTACTAATCTACTTACACTGAACGTTCTCTGCATCCGTTCTGTTATTACTTTATTCTGCTGTTATTTTACCTTGTACTAACTCAATGAACTGTGGGATAATCTGATCTGTATAAACAGTATGCAAAACAAGATTTTCACTTTACCGCTGTACATGTGACATTTACAATTTCATTTATTTAAGTACAATATGTATGTCTTCAACTCATGAACCATTCAATTTCAAAGGTTAAAGGAAACAGACAGAAATGAGAAGAAGACAGGTAAGGCAGTTTAGAAATACATCAGTGGCCACTTTATTTGGTACAGGGGGTAATTAATAAGGTAGCCAGAGTGTGTATTTATGGTCTTTGTTGCTGTAGACCATCCACTTCAATGTTTGATGTGTTGTGCTTTCTAAGATGCTCTTCTGCACACCACTGTTGGTGATTTGAGTTACTGTCACCTTCCTGTCAGCACGAACCCGTATGGCCATTCTCCACTGACCTCTCTAATTAACAAGGCATTGTTCTCTGTTAACTCTAGAGACTGTTATGAGTGAAAATCCCAGGAGATCGGCAGCTTCTGAGATGCTTAAACCATTCTGTCTGGCACCAACAATCATTCACTTACACAACATTTGTTCCCCCACTCTGATGTTTGGTCTGAAGAACAACTGCACTTTTTGACTGTGTCTGTGTGCATTTATGCATTGAGTTTCTGCCACTTGACTGGCTAATTAAATATTTGCATTATCGATGAGGTCCACAGGCATACCTAATAAAGTGCCCTCAGTGTATATTGTCATTCCTTCACAGTTCCTGAGACTCTAAGCCTGACAACATTGTGGGAGTAACATTCCCACACAGATGTAATGCTCCAAGATCTCTGAAACTTTGCAAAGGCAATACTTGCTGGATTTGCCTGTAATGCCAACTTCCTGCCGAGGATAAATAATAAAATCATCAACCGGATGGTGCTCCACAGGGTTGTTCAACACACTGGGTTTTGTAATTACTTTCTTGCTGACCTTGTTTTTTCATGTACTGGCATGAATCTTTCCAACTCACTAGTCAACAACTTGAAAAATTCAGCTAAAACCCAATTTGAAAAATACTATGGGCCTTGAGGTTTACACTGTGTGAATATTAACTTGCAGCTGGTTAATGCAAGAGCATTAAATCTTCCTTTTGCAGGAAATTAAGTTTCACACAAACATGTTAAATGTGTATATCCAAAGATTCATAGGACATAATTTTAAAGCAATATACACTTTAAGATTTCCTCTCCAATTTTGTGCTAAATCCTCATTTCTCATTTAAAGGTTCAACTGTTCCAAAAATCCCAATCTGTCCCTAGACAAATTCCAATACACTGCCCCATTTTTCTTTGAAGCCTCAATATGTTTTAAACATTTGATAATAACGTTATTAATTTACCTTGTTATTTTTCTTAATTATTTTGATTTTATTCTTCATGTTACTCTTAACAATACAGTTTACTAAGTTCAACTTTATTAATCCAAACTATGGAAATACACTAACATGTAAGCAAGTAAAAAATGTAATGTAATTTAACTTTTGGAGTGCTGACATTGAAAATTTTTATTTACAGCTGTACTTTAATTTCTCTTGTCGCACTCTTTTACACATAAAAAAGTAACTTATTTTCATTTGGTCAATATTGGCCAACAGTTCCAAAGGGGAAATAAAAATAACCATGAGTTTGATTTACACTCCATCATTAAAATGTAATGCTTGCCCTGAGAAGGAGACATGCTGCTCATTAAAAATTGACACTAGATTGATGTGTTATGCCAGTTTAACATTAGCTCAATAGGATGGTATTGTGTTGTCAACTTTGAAGCAAATTTCAAGAAATTGCTGTACTTGTACTGTTGAACAATATTAGTCACCATTGACAGTCTGGGTGGCTAATGATGTGAAGAGCAAGGAAACAGCTGAGAAGTGAAACTTCATTCTTTCAAGTAATTAATTATTTTAAAGGGTTATAAAATGCTCAGATATGTTGGCTGTACAAGCGCTCTCACTTAGTATTGATGCAAACATCAGGAAATCTGCAGGTGCTGGAAATACAAGCAACACACACAAAATGCTGGTGGAATGCAGCAGGCCAGGCAGCATCTATAGCAAGAAGTATAGTCGATGTTTCAGCCCGAGACCCTTCATCAGGACTAACTGAAAGAAGAGATAGTAGGAGATTTGGAAGTGGGAGGGGGAGGGGGAAATCTGAAATGTTAGGAGAAGACAGGAGAGGGAGGGATGAAGCCAAAGCTGCAAAGTTCATTGGCAAAAGGGATATAGGGCTGGAGAAGAGAGAGGATCATGGGACTGGAGCCCTAGGGAGAAAGAAAATGAGAGGAGAGCACCATGGGAAGATGAAGAGCAGGCAAGGAGTTATTGTGAGAGGGACAGAGAGAGAGAGAAAAGTGGAAAAATAGTAAATAAATAAATAAATAGCTGACCGGATGAATGAATAAATAAATAAATAAGGGATGGGGGTAAGAAGGGGAGGAGGGCCATTAACAGAAGTTAGATAAATCAATGTTCATGCCATCAGGTTGGAGGCTACCCAGCCGGTATAGAAGGTGTTGTTCCTCCAACCTGAGTGTGGCTTCATCTTGACAGTAGAGGAGGCCATGGATAGACATATCAGAATGGGAATGGGACATGGAACTAAAATGTATGGGTACTGGGAGATCCTGCTTTATCTGGCAGACAGAGCATAGATGTTCAGCGAACCGGTCTCCCAGTCTGCTTTGGGTCTCACCAATATATAGAAGGCCGCACCAGGAGCAGCGGACGCAATATGTCACACCAGCTGACTCACAGGTGAAGTGTTGTCTCACCTGGAAGGACTGTCTGGAGCCCTGAATGGTGGTGAGGGAGGAAGTGTAAGGGCAGGTGCTTCTTCTGCTTACAAGGATAAGTGCTGGGACAGAGATCCGTTTGAAGGGAAGCAGGGAATGAATGGGCAAGGGAGTCGCATAGGGAGTGATCCCTGCCCCTCTCCCTCCTACTTTCAAATCTCTTACTATCTCTTCTTTCCTGATGAAGGGTCTTGGCCCAAAATGTCGACTGTACTTCTTCCTATAGATGCTACCTGACCTGCTGCATTCCACCAACATTTTATGTGTGTCACTTAGTAGTGAGTTGGGACTGGAACTGTGCTATTCAGAATCTTTTGCTGAACCTGCTAGACTGCTGGCATAATCTGTATTACTTGACATTCATAGGAAGGAGAGGGGAAGTCATGCAAACTCTCTGCAGCATGGGAGAGAGTTCATGGCCAACTCTTGAATGCATTAATGATTTCACCTCCTGTTTCTCAGGCAATTAACATGGAAACACTTAAAAAAAATTTCCAAATTTCTCTTTTATTGGAATAGGCATTGCCTTATACTCACCCCTCCACCTCAAAGATGAGTGCACCAGAGAAAGGTCTTCCATTGTCAATTTTTGAGAGGATGCTGGAATTGTGACAAGCTTTAGTCTCTTTTAAAAGAGACTGGGCTTCTGCTTTAATTAACATGTTTGCCTAATATACTTCTGTCTTGTTACCTGGTATTTTGAACAACAGTATTGAAAAACATTCATATAATTCAAATAACGCTCCACCCTATGTGTCACAGACACGGAGAAACTGAGATCTTACTCAGCCAGGTGTCACTTGCCACTTAGCAATGCAGATGTCTTGCAGAACAAAACACCGTTGTTTTTAGTGGATTGCTGAATAACAGGAACCTCCCACCAGTTTAAAAGCAAAGTGATTCCATCCCTAGCAGCACAGTAAGAAGCCAGATTAATCAGAGAGTGGGTGTTGCAAATCAGCTTTCTCAGTGATCAGCACACATTTCCACTGATCAATCTAACTTCCACATGGAAACAAAAGAACATCCCACCTATGACTCCTGTCAAACATTCAAAATGCTGGAGAAACTCGGCAGGTCAGGCAGCATGTATGGAAAGGAATAAACAAAGTTTCGGGCTGAGAACCTTCATCAGGACTCAGCCTGATCCTTCATCAACATAATTCCTGTCAGCGGTGAATCCATCCCAATGCTTTTAATCATTTTTCTAATAAATCCTGTAATTTTACTTGTTACTTATCTGAACTTTGATTCCCTTTAATTGTATTTCTTACTCATTCTTTTCTTTCTTTCTCAATTCCTTTCCTTTATCCTTCAGTCCCTTGATCTGGAAGACACAATTTTGGCCACTCTTGAAGGTGCTTGAAACTCGTCCAAAGCTTTCAGCTCTTAAGCCATCTTGATTTCCAGCAGATTTGTAGCCCAAGTTATTTTCTGGCTGGTGGATGGGGAAGCAGATTGACAGTGGTGTATCTAAGGTATGGCAGATATGGAACGTGCCCTGGGCGCCACTGAGCAGTTCTATTAAATTCAGACAAGCCATCCTCAGATAGTGAAAAAAGAATTTTCTTCAGATGTATGATTTGTCTTTGATTATCATGGGTGAGAAGCACTGGGATGGCCTTATTTCAGAGCATTGTGTAAGAAGACCGTGAAACGTTTCTTCATGAAGAAGAAGGAAAATGGAGCTGAAGGACGGAAGAGATGAAAGTTGGAGGTGGAGGAAGCCAAGAAGTCAAGCAAGTTCTTCATGCAATTCTTTGAAAAGCCCGGAACAAGTAGTTCGGCACTTTCCATGGAGTCACCTGCACCTGCTACAAGTTTGTTAGAATCCGAAGGTAGATCGGGTACAAATGCGTCACAAGCCGAGGAGGAAGTCAAGTCAGATAAATCTGTGTGTGACAAGATAAAGAGAGAGGCTGCCACAGAGAACGTGGACATGACAAGAGGGAAGACGATGGTTGTGGTTGTGCTGTTGAGTTTATCGATGAGATTTTACCTGACGAGATTGAACCTGACGACTCTGAGCCTAGTGAACTGGATGGTGTCAAAGAGCCTTGAACTGTCATACCAGAATTGATAGAACGGCATGGCATTGGACTTCTGAAGTTCGACAAGGATACTGGAAAAGCAATTCTGCCTGATGCATTGAGAACAGAAATAATACAACTGGGTTCAATGTATTTCCAGAACAATGGGGGGCCTTTCCTACCAACAAGTAACAGCTCAATGACCAAAACTTTCCTGAAGAGGAAATTGGGAAATGGTCATGGTGAGGAAGTGACTCACTCATGGCTGGTCTATTCTCCTTCTAAAAAGTCTGCATTTTGTGTCTGCTGTCTTCTCTCTTCCTAGACAGACCATCAATCCTCATTGGAGCAGGAAAGTGGATTCAACCAGTGGAAATCAACTGAAAGGATTTGTGTTCATGAAAATACCAAGAATCATTGGGAATGCTTCACACAGTGGAAAGAAATGGAAAGAAATTTAGCTGGAAACAGAGGAGTTATTGACACTGGATTTCAGTCACAGATTGAGAATGAAAAGCAGTAGTGGTATGATATCTTGACGAGAATCCTTCACTGCATAAAATTCCTTGCGATTCAGAACCTGGCTTTGCAAGGACACAGGGAGTCACTTCAGCTAGACGATGACTCCAGTCTGGGAAATTTCCTTGGTTTACTGAAACTACTGGCCATCCTTGACCCTGTCATAAAAGAACACATCACTAATTTGGAAAGTCATCCTGGATCCACCTCTTATCTCTCACCAGGTGTCCAGAACAAATTCATCCACCTGATGGCATACACTGTTCGTCAGAGTTTACTGAGAAGCATTTGTAAAGCCAAGTACTATGGTCTAATGTTCAACTCGACTCCTGATCAGGCAGCATATCAGGTGAGCATATGTCAGAATTAGTGAGCTATATGGAAGTTGATTTTGAGAGGAAAACATGCGTGTTAGAGAATCCTTCCTTGGTTTTATCCAAATATCCAGAAGGGTGCCGAGAGCTTGGTTGAAGACATCTTGAAACAGCTAGAGAAGGACTACAAGATTGTCGGTCACAGTGCTATGACAATGCTACTGTGATGACTGGACACAGAAGTGGTGTTCATCAAAGAATAAGTGAAAAAAACAACCTAGCAGTGTTTGCAAATTGCGACAATTGCTCACTCAGCTTGGTGGGTGTACATGCAGCCAAGCAGGATACAATGGTGGTCACATTTTTTTGGAACCATCGAAGCTCTCTACGTGTTTTTCTCTCGTTCAACACAGTGCTGGGAAAAACACAAAAACGCTGTGCCTGGGGTTGTTAAGTCGGAGTCAAAAAACCAGGTGGAGTGCAAGGACAGAAGCAGTGAAGCCCGTCAACAAGTACCTTGAGGAGATACTTCAAGTTCTCCAGGACATGATAGACAATGGAATCGAGACCAGTGAAACAAGAAGTGATGCAAGGCAGCTGTACAACCGTATGTTGAGTTACGATTTTCTGATTTTGCTAGGATTTAAAGTACTCATTCTCATTGACTGTATTCAAAACAGGCTGCAGGATCCTAGCAAGAACGTCCATGCTGCTGCCCTGGATTTGAAAGCCCTCCGAGATTATTTTTGTGATGAAAAAGAAGTGTTGGTCAGTGAGTCTCTTGAGGAAAGAGTCGGTCTCTGTCAAGAATGGAATATTAAAGATGAAAGACGTCAGAGACGAACGAAATGAACGGCTGATGAGAACTCGAGAGACACTGGGTTAACAGCTAAGGAAGAAATGGAAAGAGTCATGAAGGGAACACTCGACCGTCTTCACAGAGAAGTGGATGAAAGGTTCGCTCATTTGCACGACACTGACACCAAGTTTGGGTTCCTTCTCAATGTTGAGAGACTGTGTTACGGCGCCAACAGGAACGACCTAAAGAAGAAGTGCGAAAATTTGGGCAAATTGTACAGCTCTGATGTTGATGGACAGCAGCTATATGAATAAATTCTGGATTGCAGAATGTTGCTATCAAGTCGGGTTTACATGAAAATATCAAGACCTGAAGAGCTTCTTGAATTTATTGTTCAGTGTGGAGATGAGAGTGTCTTCCTTAATCTTTGCATTGCTATTCAGATAATGCTAACCATCGCAGTTTCTATTGGCAGCTGTGAGAGATCATTCAGCAAGTTAAAACTAATACTTTCATATTTGAGAGCCTCCATAGGTCAAGGCAGACTCTGTGATCTTACTCTGCTGAGTTTAGAAAGAGAAGAAACTGAAAAAACTGACTTTGATCACATCATAGACTAACTTGCATCATTGAAAGCAAGGAAAATGCAGTTGTAATTTTCACATAGTGCCATAATTTGTTAATTAAAAGATTATCAAGCTTAACTTGTATTTTTGAGCTGATATTATGGTAAAGTTATCTAAAAGATGGGTGTCAGATGTTTGGACAGGGGCGCAATTTCAGTGTTTGCCATAAGCGCTACTTTCCGTAGATACGCCCCTGCAGATTGATCTTCAGCTCCAGAAAATATTTGACCATTATGTTGAGCATTGGTCTTATCATCTCTGTTAAGTCACCAATCTCAAGTAACCATGAATAGGAACTGGAGTTTTAATTTTAATTGAGCAGTTCTGGCCTTAGGGTTAAGCATTCTTCACAGACACTGACGAGATTGCTGGGATGAAATGACAGGGATTTATTACAAATTGAACAATCACACTTAAACATAAATTGTGTTTAGCATGTGGAACAACCAGGATTTAGAGTTAACAATTAAAGTAAACGTAAGATTCGTTGGCTGAAGCAGTTAGTTTAATTCCACCTGAAAGTAAACATGGAAATTCAACTTTCATTTTTAGTTAAAGTATAATTAAAATGGACTTGTACAACTTTAATCAATGATAAATTGGACATCATAGTTAGTTAACTTTCATTTCTGTAGATGTTCCCAAGTGGTCAGACATCTGTGGTCATTAGCATCTCAACCATAAAATTTGTGGAATTAAACTTAAAACAATATCAAAGTCCAGCAAACTTCAAAACATTGTAGATAGCAATCAAAATTTCAAAGTAGAATTGCATTTCCATAATGCATGTGTGTGCATTTGACATTAATCTATGTGTCTGACTGAAAATTGGCTGTGGGAATAGTTGAGGGATCATTTATCAATGTATTCAGCATTGTACAGGTGAGTAGGTTGTATGTGCAGTTTTAAATTCACAAATCTAAATTCTAAAGTTTTCCATTCAGTATCTGTTGCAGAAGCTGAATATAACTTACTCATTTATATTCAAACATTGCTTTTTACATACTTTTCCTCGTGTGAGATTATTTTTATTAAATGTTCAAATTCTTAGAAATGCAGGATATCCATGATACACTGTACCGCCAACATACTTGACTATTAGTACAGACTACCACAGCATGAAATGGCTAAACTATTGCTCCTAGCTTTGTATTCCTTATTAAGAAATTTGTTATTTTTTTTATTATAAACTACCTTTGAAATTAAAGATAAATTAGAGCAATACAAGTAATTGGGAAATGGAGGGATAAGCTCTTTAAGTCCTCACATTTCTACCCATTCCCTGTGATAGCACATAATTCCTTCCCCAGCTAGGCAGAAGTGGTCACCATATCACTTGATCAAAATAGATAACTTTAAACTCTGAACCTTCAGTTTGGAGTGCGTCTTGTCCATTCAAATATTTTGACATAAATTGGAAAAATTAAAAGCTACCATCAGCCTTGAGCTCATCCTGGTATAAAGTGGCAGAACTTTTGGATTAGAGTTAGCCACTCAAGTGCTTACATGCCTCGATTATTTTTCTGCAATGCATATTTGGCCAGAATGTTTGCATTAATGGCAGTCACCACTATTTGGATGGAAATGAATTGCAGTTTGAGACCAACAAGTAAATACGGAGTTCCATGTGGGATTTGCTTTCTCTCAAGTACCTTCACAAAACGGCCATTCTCATCTGCTTCATCATCAAAAGAAGGTTGTTGTCTTTACTTCATGAAAATGAACAATGACCTGCAAAGGCATTTGTGGTTCATCATCAATAGCCTAGAGCAGGCTATTGTTCCTTTTTTATGCCATAGACCCTCACCATTAATTGAGAGTTCCCTGGACCCAAGTTTGGGTATCCCTGGATTAGGTACTTTAACCACCAACCCATCAGTCCATTACAAATAATAAACTCAGGAGCTCATTTTAGCTGGTCTGATTGGGAGGAAAACTTTTTCACTCTTTTTCAGTTGCCAAACTCTTAAAATGGATACATTGTCTCTTAATTCTGCACTTCCACCTGATTTGACATTGAACTCCTGCAGTCTAGGCCATTCTCTCTTCAGTCCTTTAATGTTCTATTTTGAAGTCGTCAATTTGATTGGATAAGTGAAAAGTGAATATTTCAGATCCGATTTGTTCAGTTGTTTTTAGAGCAAAATTATGCCAAGGTGAAACCAGAGGGGAAAGTCTAACTATTTATATGGCATTTAATAGAAATATGACATGAATGAACTCACATAGTACAATGACAAATTGATATGCCAGCCTCATTAGGATGATGAAGCTACTGCATGTGTAACAATTATTATTCAGACTGTGTGTTAAGAACATCAAAAGAGTATTGGGGAGAAGGTGTGGTTGCGATGGGGTGAAGGAGGGAGGTGATTATGGAAGAGAGATGATAGGGGATGATATTAGATGCAAATTGTCCTTGGACCTGTTATACTCCTCCAGCTCTAAATTCAGATAAGATTTCAGATAAGTTACTTTTTCGATTCTAGCCTTTAATGATCCTTTTAAGAACTGCTTGTTAAACCTTTCCAAGACATTGCAAACCTGATTAGATCAAATTATCAAGTTTCATATTCACAGCATTTCCAATAACTCAGTTGGAGTTTTGATCTTAAATCAAGAATTTAACACATTTTTAGTAGGTTTATGGGTCTTTACAGTTATTTTAGCTGGCTGCCAAGGATAGTTGTTTAGGCATCCAAACAATTCTGGTTACTCAAGTGGTATTCAATCCCAGGAGGGTAGACTTCTATCTCCAAAAATGGTCATAACCAATTCTGATCTTAGCTGAAGTTTCCTTCTCATATTGCTATTCAGGCAGCACAGTAGCACAACTATCCCACAGCACCAATGACCTGGGTTTAACCCTGATCGCTGGTGCTTTCCGCGTGGAGTTTTTGCATTCTCACTTCAGCAGTTTCTGTTTCCCTCAGCTACTTCAGTTTCCTTCCACATCCAAAAAAAAATTGTGATGGCTGGCTGCTTATTTGCTTATGGCAAATTACCTCCAGTGTAGGTGGGTGATGGGAGGTTCAGAGCTGAATTTATAGAAACCTGTCAGAGAATATATTACAAAAAAATAGCAGTGAAATTAATTTACAGGATTGCTCTGAGAGATAGCCTGGACTCAATGGGCTGAAAAACCTTCTATGGCATGGGGAAGTGGTTTTCAATGATTACTGAAATGAAAGCAGAGGTGCTGGCTATAGTTCAGGTTAGGAGCCCAGCTCCTGAGCGTAGTGACATTGGACATTTTGTCTCCGTCAAAACCAAGTTCAAGTAATTATTAGGTAACCCATAGGACCTGTAGCACACTATATTAGAACTTTGCCTTTCCTAAATGAACATAGAACATAGAATAGTACAGCACATTACAGGCCCTTCAGCCCACAATGTTGCGCCAACCCTCAAACCCTGCCTCCCATATAACCTTCCACCTTAAATTCCTCCATGTACCTGTCTAGTAGTCTCTTAAACTTCACTAGTGTATCTGCCTCCACCACTGACTCAGGCAGTGCATTCCACGCACCAACCACTCTCTGAGTGAAAAACCTTCTAATATCCCCCTTGAACTTCCCTCCCCTTACCTTAAAGCCATGTCCTCTTGTACTGAACAGTGGTGCCCTAGGGAAGAGGTGCTGGCTATACACTCTATCTATTCCTCTTAATACCATGTACACCTCTATCATGTCTCCTCCCATCCTCCTTCTCTCCAAAGAGTAAAGCCCTAGCTCCCTTAATCTCTGATTATAATCCATACTCTCTAAACCAGGCAGCATACTGGTAAATCTTCTCTGTACCCTTTCCAATGCTTCCACATCCTTCCTATAGTGAGGCAACCAGAATTGGACACAGTACTCCAAGTCTGGCCTAACTAGAGTTTTATAGTGCTGCATCATTACATCGCGACTCTTAAACTCTATCCCTCGACTTATGAAAGCTAACACCTCATAAGCTTTGTTACCTACCCTATCTACCTGTGAGGCAACTTTCAGGTAACTGTGGACATGTACCACCAGATCCCTCTGCTCCTCCACACTACCAAGTATCCTTCCATTTACTTTATACTCTGCCTTGGAGTTTGTTCTTCCAAAGTGTACCACCTCACACTTCTCCGGGTTGAACTCCATCTGCCACTTCTCAGCCCACTTCTGCATCATATCAATGTCTCTCTGCAATCTTCGACAATCCTCTACACTATCTACAACACCACTAACCTTTGTGTCATCGTCAATCTTGCCAACCCATCCTTCTATCCCCACTCCAGGTTGTTAATAAAAGTCATGAAAAGTAGAAGTCCCAGAACAGATCCCTTTAGGACACCACTAGTCACAACCCTCCAATCTGAATGTACTCCCTCCACCATAACCCTGTGCCTTCTGCAGGCAAGCCAATTCTGAATCCACCTGGCCAAACTTCCCTGGATCTCATGGCTTCTGACTTTCTGAATAAGCCTACCGTTTGGAATCTCGTCAAATGCCTTACTAAAATTCATGTAGATCACATCCATTGCACTACCCTCATCTATATGCCTGGTCACTTACTCAAAGAACTCTATCAGGCTTGTTAGGCATGATCTGCCCTTCACAAAGCCATGCTGACTGTCCCTGATCAGACCATGATTCTCTAAATGCCCATAGATCCTATCTCTAAGAATCTTTTCCAACAGCTTTCCCACCACAGACGTAAGGCTCACTGGTCTATAGTTACCTGGATTATCCCTACTACCTTTTTAGAACAAGGGGACAACATTCGCCTCCCTCCAATCATCCGGTACCATTCCCGTAGACAATGAGGACATAAAGATCCTAGCTAGAGACTCAGCAATCTCTTCCCTCACCTTGTGGAGAAGCCTGGGGAATATTCAATCAGGCCCCGGGAACTTATCCGTCCTAATGTATTTTACCTCTTCTCCCTTGATATCAACATGCTCCAGAATATCAACCTCACTCATATTGTCGTCACTGTCATCAAGTTCCCTCTCATTGGTGAATACCAAAGAGAAGTATTCATTGAGGACCTCGCTCACTTCCACAGACTCCAGGCACATCTTCCCATTTTTATCTCTAATCGGTCCTACCTTCACTCCTGTCATCCTTTTGTTCTTCACATAATTGAAGAATGCCTTGGGGTTTTCCTTTACCCTACTTGCCAAGGTCTTCTCATGCCCCTTTCTTACTCTTCTCAGACCCTTCTTAAGCTCTTTTCTTGCTATCCTATATTCCTCAATAGACCCATCTGATCCTTGCTTCCTAAACCTTGTGAATGCTGCTTTCTTCCACCTAACTAGATTTTCCACCTCACTTGCCACCCATGGTTCCTTCACCCTACCATTCTTTATCTTCCTCAGTGGGACAAATTTATCCCTACCATCCTGCAAGAGATCCTTAAACATTGACCACATGTCCATAGCACATTTCCCTACAAAAACATCATCCCAATTCACACCCGCAAGTTCTAGCCTTATAGCCTCATAATTTGCCCTTCACCAATTAAAAATTTTCCTGTCCTCTCTGATTCTATCCTTTTCCATGATAATGCTAAAGGCCAGGAGCGGTGGTCACTGTCCCCCAGATGCTCACCCACTGACAGATCTGTCACCTGACCCGGTTCGTTACCTAATACTAGATCTAGTATGGCATTCCCCCCGTCGGCCTGTCAACATACTGTGACAGGAATCCATCCTGGACACACTTAACAAACTCTGCCTCATCCAAACCCTTGGAACTAATCAGGTGCCAATCAATATTAGGGAAGTTAAAGTAACCCATGATAACAACCCTGTTATTTTTGCACCTTTCCAAAATCTGCCTCCCAATCTGCTCCTCGGTATCTCTGCTGCTACCAGAGGCCTATAGAATACCCCCAGTAGAGTAACTGCTCCCTTCCTGTTCCTGACTTCCACCTATACTGACTCAAAAGAGGATCATGCTATATTACCCACCCTTTCTATAGCTGTAATAGTATCCCTGACCAGACATGCCACCCCTCCTCCCTTTTCTCCCCCCTCTCTATCCCTTTTAAAGCACTGAAATCCAGGAATATTGAGAATCCATTCCTGCCCTGGTGCCAGCCAAGTTTCTGTAATGGCCACTACATCATAATTCCATGTATGTATCCAAGCTCCCAGTTCATCACCTTTGTTCCTGATGCTTCTTGCATTGAAGTACACACACTTCAGCCCTTCTACCTTACTACCTTTACACCCTTTATTCTGCTTCTCTTTCCTCAAAGCCTCTCTATATGTTAGATCTGGCTTTACTCCATGCACTTCTTTCACCGTTCTATCGCTCCAGGTCCCTTCCCCCTGAACCATGCTAGCAAGCCTAGCTAAATGACCAGAAAAATTAAAATTCTGGAGAGTTGTAAAAGGATACAGTAGAGACACTGTAGATGCTGGAATCTGGCTGAGCACCTAAAATACTGGAGGAACTCAACAGGTCAAGAAGCATCAATAGAGGGAAATGGAGAGTCAACATTTCAGGTCAAAAGCCTTCATCTGGACTGAAAAATAAAAGAAACGTAGCCAATACAAAAAGTGGAGGGAAAGGCTGTTGCCAGAAATTACAGGTGATCAAAGGAACCAGGTGAAGGGTGTGATAGGCAGATGAGGGAGGGTGGAGAATCGTGTCAGAAGTTGGGAGGTGATAGGTGGAAGTGACGAAGTGCTGAAGAAGAGGGACTCTGATAGGAGAGGGAAGTGGAGCAGGGGATAAAGGGAGGGAGGTGGAGAGGGTAAAAATGGGAGGTGTGTGTGGGTGATAGGGAGATGGTTAGGGCAGGGGAAGGGAAAGAGATGTAATGATGGGGGCCAAATGGATCAGGAGGCGAGAGAAAAGAGGAAAGGGAAAAGGGGCAGAGGAAGGAACGGTTATCAGGAGGTTGAGAATTTAGTGTTCATGCCATGGTTGTAGATTACTCAGGGAAATATGAGATGTGTTATCTCTAATTTCCATATAGGCTCATCTTGGTAGTAAAGGAGGCCCAGGGCAGACATGGCTATATGAGAATAGGAAGAAGAATTAAAATGGATGGAAACCAGGAGATAGAGGCAACCAAGTAATTCATTATCACTATCTTCCACTAATGCAGAATAGTAGAATCTTATCACTTTAGTACTTTTTTTTCAAGAATGTGCTATTTTCACTCATACTTTCTGAGCAAAGATGCTGTTGTCTATTGAATATAGATGTGTCCAGAATTGCAAAGAACTTTGCTTTAGCTGGTCACAATGCTACATGTACTGCAAAATACACAATTAC
Organism: Hypanus sabinus; assembly: GCF_030144855.1. Taxonomy (NCBI): domain Eukaryota; kingdom Metazoa; phylum Chordata; class Chondrichthyes; order Myliobatiformes; family Dasyatidae; genus Hypanus; species Hypanus sabinus. The sequence continues at coordinate 37,046,225 of NC_082730.1, read as the reverse complement.
CCAAGGACCAATGCCATAGAGTTAACTCTTAGATGCATTCTCCTTGGAACTAAACAGGTATGAGTGGATCAATGTAATAGTTTGGATCACTAATCTCAGTAGATATTATTAAGTCCTGATTGGTTATTTGACTACCTCAGTTTGGCATCAGTGCCTTATCCTGCACCCTTCCTTTACAATTTCCCCTCTCGCTTTAAAGCTATGTCCTTAAGCATTTCGCATTTTAACCCCAAGGAAAAAGAGTGAGACCGTCTATTCTATCAATGTCTGCCATTGTTTTACAAACATCTATCAGGTCACTCCTCAGCCTCTGCTATTCCAGAAAAAAAGCAACCTACGTTTGTTCAAACTCTCCTTGTAGCTAATCTCCTCAAATCCAGTGAGCATTCTAATGAAAACCTCCTTCACTCTCAACAAAGTCTCCATATCCTTCTTGTAATGGGCAATCATTGCATAGACTATTTCAAATATGACCTAACTAAAGTTCTGTACAGCTGTAAATGAATCTTTGAGTCTTATACTCAATGCCTCATAAATAATATACCTTATTTACCAAAATCTGTCTGTCTTGCCACATTCAGAGTGCAACAGTGCACTTGAGGATCCTACTGTATATGTTCCCTTGCATTTGACCTTTTCTAGGTGCAATACCTCAGAAATCCCCTATTAAACTCCATCTGGCATTTCTTTACCATGTTTTCAACTGAGCTATATCCTACTGCATCCTTTGGCAACCCTTATCAATATCCACAGCTCCGCAAATTTCTGTATCATCTGCAAACCTACCATATAAACTGCTCATTTATGGAGATCACAAATAGAAAAGATCACAGTACTATCATTGTGGAATACCACGGGCCACAGTTCTCCTGTCAGAGCAATACACATCCACCACTATCCTCAGACTCCTGTGGTCAATCCAACGGAACCAAATTTACCACATCACAATGTATCACATGTAACCTTTGGCAAAATGTTACAGATACTTGGCCCAGTAGGTTGACTTGAATGATGCTTGCGTGCTACCAGAAGAGGACTGCAGTGTTCCTAAATGCCAGTTGCCTTTGTCTCATAAGAGTGATGGAAGGAGGTACTGACAAAAAAGCGAATTGTTGCAATGGAATATGAAAATAATACCTGTTGCACTCACTCCATCTGAGTGGAGAAGTGAGTAAACACTTTGGAAAGAAAGTTCCTTCTCAATCAATCATATTACTTTGTCCTGGACAGTGTTGGCACTTTTTTGAGATTTAATGTACCTACACTCATGCAAATGTAGTACACACTGCTGATTTATACTTAAGCAGAACAGTTTATGTCTATGTCTCATAGAATGAGAAGAAAGATGGCTCACAGATTGTTGCTTGAACCATTTCCAATTAATGTGATCATCACCTTATGATTTGCAATGAAAACACCTTTTCTACCAAATTATCCATTGCTACATTTCAATTTATTTTTCATAGCCTTTTAAAATAAATATTTAAGAAAAATTAATCAGGATAGTGAAAACCACTTTTAGGAAAATGAACCAGACGTACCAGTATTAACTTCTGAGCAATCTCAAACACATGAATGCAGGTAAGCATTTTTAAAAAATTCATCTGTTTATCCTCATGTGATTCGCACAAGGATTATATGTCATGTCGTATTGATGTGGATGTTCATAGTCTTATCCATGACCATGATTGTTCTTGACAAATTTTTCTACAAAAGTGTTTTGCCAATGCCTTCTTCTGGGCAGTGTCTTTACAAGACTGGTACACCCAGCCATTATCAATGCTCTTCAGAGATTGTTTGCCTGGACTTGTGATATGCACCAGCTGCTCATTTGACCATCTGCTACCTGCTCTGATGGCCTCTCATTACCCTGATCGAGGGGCTAAGCAAGTGCTACTCCCTGCCCAAGGGTGACTTGCAGGCTAGCGGAGGGAAGGAGTGACTTATATCTCCACTGGTAGAGATGTATCTCCACCCCACTACCCAAAATCCATGTTATATTAATAATAATAATAATAATAATAATAATAATAATAATAATAATAATAATAATAATAATAATAATAATAATAATAATAATAATAATAATAATAATAATAATAATAATAATAATAAATCAGCTCTAGCATCAAAAGCATTTCACTCCCTGAAAGTCCAAAATCAAATCAAAAGATATCCTGGAATGATTCAGTGCAACCTAGGCTGCATCAATGGAAAGAGAAACAAAGTTATTTCTTTCAGGCTGAAGTAATCTTTCATCTAATCACATAAGTCTTATTGGTTCTTCTTTGTGTATGAAGACAATTTGAATAATAACAGTGAAGTTCAAGGACTTGGGAGAGCAAAATTGCCTGCCCTTGACAGATGGTTTTTAACCAGTTAGAAAGGGGATTTTAAGGATCAAACAGAAAAGAACATCATTAAATAGAAAGGCCCTAGTTCCTTACATATGGTGAATCTTTGAAATCTCTGAAACATAATAGTTTAAGGGGGCCATTGCTGGATCACATTAAATTAGGATTTCTTTCAGCTTTATCCTCAATGTTGAAGAGATCTGCTGGAAGAAAATTCATTTCAATATACAGCACGGTATGTGGAAAGCAGGATTTCTTTAGCAAGCTAATGAGATAAGTGAACTAATTCAGCACAGAACAGAAAATTAGGCCATATCTGACACATTCTTCTCACTGTGAACAATAATTTGGAACATATAGCAGATAAAAGTTATTTTTCAAACCAGAATTAAATATAGGGATAGATAGTGAAAAATAAACTGAGGATTTAAATATATTTACATATATTTTGTTAACATCTAATGTATTTTCTACATCCCTCTAATATAGAACTAAGTCTTCTGTACAAAAAAAAACTCTGGGACTGAATGTCAATTTGCTTTTTTGTGACACCTTGAACACAGAAAACAATTTGATGGGATTTATACACAAAGATAAAAAGCATACAGATGAAAGGAGCTGAGGCATAAAGGAGAAGTTTAGGAAGGGTACCAAGAGCACAGTCAAAAAAATTAAATTTATACTGGCTTCAACAACTGGCTCAGTAATGTAGTGAGAGTGAGGCAGTACAAGTTAGCTAGCTCTCTGTGGGTAGAGTGAGGTTAAGAACAATGGACTGAACACAATGTAACCGCATGATAGAAAGGCAAAGGAAAGGATTTTGAAAGATAGACAAGTAGTGTTGGTCAACTTTTACTAATTATAGATTATAGAGTCAAGCAGCATTGAAAGAAGCCCTTTGGCCTATCAAGTCCATGCCAGCAATCTATCACCCATTTAGACAAACACTATTTTTTTTTCTCCACGTGTTGCCATCAACTCCTCTCTGTAACTATCGCTCACCTACAAATGAGGAGAAATTTGTGGCAGCCACTTAGCCTTTCCACTCTGATATTCAGGAGGAAACCACAACACTCAGTGAATATACAAGATCATAGGGAGATGCACAAACCCCATTTGGAGAGTGACAGAGATTAGAATTGAACCCAGGTCACACCAGCTGTGAGGTATAAGTGATCACGGTTGTGCTTCACTTCAGAAACCAAAGCAATGTCCAACTGTGTTACTTAGGAGAAAAAGGCAGTTATCTAATTGAATTCTGAAGATATGTCTTTTCCAAATTATAAAGCTGTACCTAATGATGAAGTTGTGAATCACGCTTACTGTCTGAGAGCAATTAACCAAAGAGTGAAATGTGTCAAGGAATCATAAAGTTTTGGAAGAACATGCCATTTTTGTTGCACCACTAACTCAGCAGTAAGCACTCCCTTTGAGATAAATTGGTGTGTGCTTCTGCACTGGCTGAACTTTGCTAAAGACACACGTCATGAAACACTTATCAGAGTGATGTTGATGGAAACCTTGGGTTAGCTGTGAAGTGTGCAAGGTGCTCCCTTAGAATCCTCCCGAGCTGACATGAAACATTCATTCAGAGTGTGATTTCCTGGGAAGATGTTTGCAGTGGAACCCTGGCAGTACAGTTCAAACTAGATATAAGCCAAGTATTTCCTTGCCAAGGACTGCTTAACACAATTTCACCATCTTTGAATCACTTGTAAATTATCATTCAATTTAGAATTCCTCTCAAGTAACTTTAAGAATCTATTGAAAACAAATGGCCATCTGATGTACCAGATGGAAGAATGTGAAAGCATTATTTATCATATTAAACAGCTACAAAGGAATATAATACAGCAGTTTATCTACGATGCACTCTCGTGGTCATAATTTCTCCCAGGATAATTGCCTGTCAAGCCAAACTGCTGCTGATGTTGGATGTACCATTTGCCCTCTTCCTTGCTCGATGATCTGCTCTACTTCCTAAAATCTACATTTGGTTGGCCTTGATGAAAGGACAGGTTGAGTCACTGGGAGCGGGAGCTCAGGGACATTATGGGCACAGTTTCAACACAATGACATAATGCAATCTGTGCACTTCCCCTTTAATCTTCCTCAAGCACTAGCCCATACATAAGCATCCATGGCAGTTGCCAGCTACCATGAGAAGCAAAACAACGGCATTGGCATCACCTCACTCTCTCAAATTAAACCATTCATTTCTGTTCCATTTGAGGAACTCTCATAGCCAGTTGAGCTGAAATTCCACAGTATTCAAATACCTTGAGAAGATTTTTTAGTCACTGATTGTCTTTAATCACAGAAATGCAAATATCATCATCGTTAGGTCACATCTGGAATTTCCAGTCGGCAGATGATTTCCCTCAATGCCGCTCTGACATATTGGGAAATCATGTACTCGGCAGGTTACCGCAGTGGTTTGCCTTTACCTTCTGCCAGGTGAGTTTAAAGAGATCACCACCTCTAAATGCAAATATACCAACATGAAAAATGGGAGGGAATGATCTCCCTCATGATTCAGGGGATACCTCCTCCAAAGTGCTGTACACCTTGCACAATCATTGCAACAAAGGAAAGCCTTCTGCTAAATGAGTGCATCACACCATTTCATATTATAATCAAATCAGAATCAGGTTTATTACCACTGGCATGTGTCGTAAAATTGTTAATTAATCCTTGTATTAATATAGAATTCTAAACTACCACTGATTAATTTGTTAACAAGCATTCACCAAATTCTATTCAGTTCTATTTCAATGATGTTGGCTTAAAGGAACACTAAAATAATACACAAAGGAATTCGATGTAAGCAAATTAACCAGTTACTGGTAATGGAACAGAGATTTTAATACACAGAGCTGTTGCATTGTAAATGCCTTTGCATTTATGTTATTCCTTTCCATAGATTTTACAGCATTATTTTGAGTTGCATGTGTTCAAAGGTATAACTACATTAAACATACCTCGTGAAGAAATTTCAAATTACTTTGATTGTGAGATCAAACAAAACAGGAAACAATGTTGCGATGACACAGAATTGTTTGCTTTAATTATACAGTAACTCATTTAATGTTTTATTTATTATGCATTAATTTATTATACATTTGTTTCTCTTTTCAGATATTGCCTTATTGCCTCAGCTCTTTCTTTTCCAGTGGTATGACATGATGTTGATTAGAAATACATGAGATGTAATTCATTGTTATTCCACAGTCATTCTGACAACTCAATTGTCGACTGGATGCTGGAAGCTCAAATTGTAAACTTAACAATCACCATGTTAATTTGTAACATGGGGGGCAAGTTGTGATAGATCTCAGTGGGAGTGCTCAATGGAGCATTTCAGGATGGGCTTTCACAGTGAAGGAGAAAATGGAAAACTGATTGGCTTTTGCCAGAGGAATACCTCCTGCTGACTAATCATAACAGACTATGGAGTTCAAGGCTTTGTATGTATTGCTGATCTGAGAAATAAAGTTTCCTCAGGACCTTTCCCTTCTGCATTCTTTGAATTCACCTCACACAAGTTGGAAAACTGTAAAAGGCTGCTCCAATATTGCGGAACTTTGCAAAAGAACAAATATTTTGGACAACAGTCGGGAGTTAGCCTTGTGAACAGGAAAGTTTAAAATTTGTCAGTGTGGTAGGTCTCACTTTGAGTATGTACCTGCACATTAATCACACTTTCAAGTTTTGGGTTTATTTGACTTGTGCCTACTTATTAAAGGCAGGCTTATTTTTCACATTGACTGATTCCATTTTTCTTTGTGTTTGGGATATTTCAAAATGTTATATCTGCTGCTTTTGATGGAACCCATTCAAAGAGAAAGCATCAAACTCCCCCCCACCCCCATCTGCAAAAAAAGCCAAATGCACAAATGTCAGCAAAAAAAAGAACAAAAAACACAGAATATAAAACACAAAAATCAAAAGAGTCCAGTCATATTCAGATAAGCTCAGCGTTTATCTGCAGGCCATCTAGATCCAAAATCATCCAAAATAACAACATAAAAAGGACCGACCACAACCCAGAAACACCTCATAATGAGAACTACAAAGTCCAAATCATAAATCGCGCCAATTAATCCTTGCCCAAGATTGCTTTTCCAGATGTCCATATTTCAAAATTCTAATAAGTGAGATGGTTGTGCTGAAGTCAAATTGTAGCTAGATGTTAAGGACATTATTCTGGTGTTTAAAGTTCATTTCAAGTCAAAGCTGAAGGCTGGTGCTGAATGGCATTTTGAAACAACAATTAGAGCTGTCACTTCACAGCTTCAGAAGCCAGAGATTTATCCTGATCTCTCTTGCTGAGTGGACACAGGTGAGGCTATACTTGGAGCATTATGTTTAATTTTGGTCACTCTGCTAGAGCAAAGATGTTATTAAACTGGAAGGAATGCTGAAAAGATTTACAAGAATTCAGAAAGGATGTTGCCAGAACTGAGTTATAGGGAAAGGGTGTGCAGGCTAGGACTTTATTCTTTGGAGTGTAGGTGACTGAGAGGTGAACTTATAAAGACGTATAAAATCTCAAGATTAAGTGCATTAAATATTTTCTCATTTCAAAGATAAGGGTTCAAAGTACATTTATTATCAAAGTATGAGGTTTGTCTCCTCGCAAGCAGTCACAAAACAAAGAAACACAACTGAACCCATAAAAAATAACCCACACAACCAAGACTGGCAAACACCCAGTGTGCAAACATCACGCAAACAATAAAAAAGTAAACAGTTAACACACGGAATATGAACTGCAGAGTCCCCAAAAGCGAGTCCACAGCCATGGAGCCAATGCAGCTAGTCCTGGAGCTCAATGGATGTAGACCTCAGCTGCAGAGTCACTTGGAATCAAATGGTAGAGGGCATAGGTTTGAATTGAGAAGGGAGAGATTTAATACGAACTTGGGAGGCAATTTGTTACACAAAGGGTGATATCCATGTGGAATCAGCTGCCAGAGGAAGTGGTTGAGGAAGTAGAGTAATGCAAGTAAAGTTAGATATGGCCCTTGTGGCTTAAGGGATCGGGGGTATGGAAAGAAAGCAGGTATAGGGTTCTGAGTTGGATGATCAGCCATGATCATACTGAATGGCGGTGCAGGCTCGAAGGGCTGAATGGCCTACTCCTGCACCTATTTTCTATGTTTCTATGTAACAACTTCTAAAAGATATTTGGTCAGTTACTGGATAGGTAAAGTTTGAAAGGTTTTGGGCTGAACCCTGGCTAATGGGACTTGTTTGGATGGGACATCTTATTTGGTATGGACCAGTTGAGCCAAAAGACCTGGTTCCATGTTGTATAACTCCATAACTATATTTGACCGCTTTAAAGAGGGTGATTCAGGTCTTGAAAAGAGAGGAGTCATAAGGTGTGGGAGTGCCAACATGTTAGGATGCTACAGTGGAAGCTTAGATAATGAAAATAATATGAACTAGAGCTAACTAATTTCTACAGGGAATGCACATCCCTTCAAAGAAGCACACAGAATGCATTAGAAAATAGCAAAGGTGGTCTAATTCTGCAGTGATGTTGAGAGTACCATGCGATCCAATATGAACAAGGACAGAGAATGCATCTCTTAAAGCCATATGCATCAGCAGATGTTCTTCAATTCATACTCAATCGTTGACAATTTCTATCAAGAAGGACCAATTTACAACGTGCTGAATATTCACCACACTCATGCAGTCTGCAATGTATTTAACCTCAAACCAACATTTTGCTGCTTCAGGTCAGCTAAATCACTCAATCAACAAACAACTATTTGGAGGAATTCAACAAGTTAGGGAGTGATGAGTGGCCCCTTTCATCCAGATAAACAGTCTAAGCCCAAACATTATCTGTCCATGAACCTCCAATGCTCCCTGACCTATTGGGTTCATCCATCTTCCAGCATCTACAGTTTCTTGTATCCCCAAATCACTCAAACATTTTGCATAATTTTCCCGTTTCACTGGATGAAGGTGCACACAATGCAACAGAGCATTAACCCAGTGAGAAAGGAACTCTATGTGACCTTATCTGGATGAGGAAATTGTGCTGATCATTATTTAAATGAATTTGTGTGTCCGCTTCCACCTGGTTACGACCATCAAGGTTATACCGCAAGCACACTTGCTTATATCATATTTCACCCTCATTCCTCTATTTAATTCCAATGTTCTAATCACAGATCAATAAGCTTGCACCTCTTGTCTTGCCTGGTCACTTCAATAGTTCTTGTGCCTCGTTATGTTTTGACATTCAAAAGCTGCAATTTGACCAGTCAGTGGAAAAAGTTATAAACCAGCACTGCCTTAAATTGAAAGGAAGAAAAAAAGACATGATCTGCATGTGGTTAAACATTAGTGTTGAGACCTCTGCAGTCAGGACAGGAGGCAAGGATAACACGAGTGACTTTTTGCCAGAGGATGAAACATCATGTATAAAAATTGCTTTCAAGATCAAAGAGCATGAAGGAATCCTCCAAATGGCCAGCTCTATCCACACACTTGTGTACCCAGGCATCATGCAGAGCCTGATGGTCAATATTGAATATTCCTTTGCAGCACATGACATCCAGTGCACTCCAGAACAAACTGTGTGCAATAATACAGCAGGAACTAAAAGCACCTGTGATGTTTAAAACTTGTCCAATTTCTTTACCATTGTAACTTAGATAGGATATTAAACAAAAAAAATGCATCTCCATATGCTTAGAATAGTGCTAAAGATCCCCCCTATAATCGAAAAGAAGAGATATGATTCTTTTTTCACCTAGTACCTCCAATAGTAGAATACCGGTATGATTTTACATTGTAGAAATTGATTGCTCTGAAACAACAGTGATGACTTTATTGGCAGTAAAGCATTTTAAATTTCCTCGAGTAAAGCTGCAGTTTAAATGCAAATTTCATCTTTCTCATAAACTGTTACAAATCATACAGAAATCAGCTCTAGATAATTAAATACAATGCCATAAATTGTAAGAGTTTATTAAAAATCAGGATTGTGAACACTGCAGGATCCACAAGCAAGTTCCAAGAAATGTTATCAGCTTGAAACATTAGTTCCCTTTCTCCTTCTCCCTCAAACAATGTCTGATTAGCAAGGGTTTCTTAACTTTCAGGAGCCAAAGAAAAGATTGAGTTCTTTCTGTAAATTTAAATAGCATTTTCAATTAAATTTGCTTGGTTCAAATTAAAAGGTCAGAAAATGGCCACAATTTGCAAAGAATTTATAATAAAAATCTTATCAAGCAACTTGTTTCAAAAACAAGATGAACACTAAGAGTTTTTGTCTGTGTCAGATGGAATTCACAGAATTATTTCTGCATGTTAATTCTGTAAGGTCAATTAATACATTTAACATTTAGAAATCAGTATGCATTTATATTACAATTCAGTTTTTTTGAAGCAAACATAGGGTAACATGTCAATAATAACTGAATATATGTGTTGAAAGGTGTTAAGAAGGCCGACCAGATGTGGAAATGTGATATTGATACTTTTCTAGCTAGTTTTGATCTGCAGTAAACTCTTAGGACAGGAGTTCCCAACCTGGAACCCACAGACCTTTCAGTTAATGTTAGGGATCCGAGACATGAAGAAGATTGTGAACCCTTACCTTTGGATAACATGGAAAGGCTACAAATGCAAACAGACAGATTAAGCGAGTGGGCTAGAATGTAGCAGATAGAGTCTGTTCATGGAGATATGGAGCGACTGAGGTGAAATTTGAAAGAGATGTTCACAGTCCTGAATAATCTTCATAGAATTAACAACAGCAAATTAGTTCTGTTGGTAGAAAGATCAGTAACCAAATAACACAGCTTTAGTCTAAATGGCAAAAGAACAAAAGCCTCATTAGTGATATAACATAAGTACAGGTAAGTTAATGAAACTTTTAATTTGTTGGCTGAAGAGGTAGTGAAAGGAGAAGCAAGACAATAGGAAACAATAAATGGGAAGATATTGAGACATGAGGAGGAACATAGGTTCATAAATCATTAAAAAACAGCAGTATAAGTCAAAATATTGGATAAAATAGCTTATAGGGTGCTTTTCTTTATCAGCAAAGGTATAGAATATAAAAGGAAGATTATACCAGAACTTTATACCATATTAGTTAGAGCACAGTTTGAACATTGAATACCACATGACAGGAAATCTGTGACACACATACACACATATATACAGTGTGGAAATGATCCATAATTCACAGAATGGTTGAGGTCCAAACCCCACTTAAATAGTGCTTGGATATGTCCATGAATGATCTTCAGACCATGGATCTAGTATTAGAAGTTGTGATTAAGCTGAGTAGCCCTTTATTGACCAGCACATTCATAATGTGTTGAATGGCTTCATGTTGTATTGTAAGTTTCATAAGATTATAGAAACTTCTAAAATAGATTCTGACAAATAGTTGAATGGAAGAGAAAAACCGGGATATACAAGAAATGAAGGAAGACATTCAACTAATTTGGCATTTGTGCAATAGGTTGATTAGCTTACTTCAGTGCTGTCCAGTTCTGAATAATGAATATTTATGAATAATGGAAATAAACATTGCAGCTATGATTGTCTTCAGCTGAGAATTATAAAAAGCATAAAAGAGAATCCAAGAATATCAGAATGGTTAGATGGCAGGAATGATGAAGACTGGCAGATAATATCAGGTGGAAGAGAAAGGGATTGTTCAAGAAGTAAATGGATTGTCAGCAAAGAGGTTGAACCAATTATAAGTGAAGTGGGCCATTGGTACCTGAGAATGCTAGTATTATTCATAGATGTTATGCCTCAGTAATATTCCAAAGATAGTATATGCAAGATTGCCAGGGAATACAAGAAATTGCTCTGGGTATGCTTTTAAAGTCTTTTAAGATAAAGTTTTAATTGTACAAATTCAAGAGTTATTAACTATTTCCTACATATAGGTATGCAAATAAAAAAAATACAAATTTTTAAAAATCCTATTGGATAATTAGTTTTTTTGCAAATGTGGCACTTTTCAAAGTCTATCGTTTTCACAGCGTGGTATTCGCAGTAAGTGGAACAAAATACAATACCAATAAGCTGTAAAAGTAGAACCTTGATAGAGAAAAGAATTTCCACCTCATGTGGCGTGAGTGAGACATAACTCCATTGGGTTAAGGATTGCATTACATTGAAAGAATGATGTTTGTTTAACTCTGATCTCAAATGGTACCTGATCTTTATTATAAATCAGAGATTGATGTATCATTGTCAAAGATCATGCTCAATCTGACCCATTGATCATGTTCAACCCCATGCTGTAAGCATATATAATCATTCTTAGTTCCCTAAAGCAAATTGAAAATACTTGTTACATTATTCTTCTATTATTTCACCTACAATCAGTGTATGATATAAGAGTTCCCAATCACTTATAATTTACATACATATTGTAACTAGGGTATGATGGCATGCACCAGAGTAACACTTAAACTAACTTTAAATACTAAATATTTTATATAAAATTCTGAAGTCAAAATGATATGCACTGCCTTTAGCTACATATAGGACATGCTTAACAGCTTTTACAAACTTCAGGCAATATTGAAAAGCATTAATAATGAAATGCAGTCAGTGCCTTTTTTATTTCCTGATGATCATGAAGAATGACATGCCATGCATAATATATATGATTTTCTTCTGAAGCATGACAAACTGTCTAGGCCTTGTTATATCAGACAAGATATGGGGCAACTTAAATAATTATACAAAAGTAGACAGTATCAACAGTGCATCTTATTCTTCCAATTAAACCTCCATCCAGTTGCTTCTATTGTCTATAATCTCACGAGAGCTACATTTGACTAGTGATGTGGAATCAAGCTTGGAGTGAATTCTCTCTGTAAAGGTGTACGTTCATGCAAAACCGTACACAGACTTTGTTCTCTTTAGTCAACTAGTCATAAAGGAGGAAACCAGCAGTCTTACTATGTTACTGCTTTGGGAAGCTATTTGGTTAAGCAGTTATTTGATCTGGTTCATTCATTTTAATTTTTTACCTAAGGAGGACCTGGATTATGATCAGTGCTGTGTTAGCATCATGGCTTCATTATCCAATGGAGGAGCCTCAGCTGTTGGACTAAAAAGTAACCAGAGTGCCGATTAACATCAGTTACTCTTGTCAGTTCATGTTCCTCTATGATTTATTCTAACGCTCCCTCTACAAGCTTAACAAAGACTGCTTAAGAGTTAAAAGATTTTTTTTTTAGCTTTTCTAAAAATTTTGCACATTTGTGGGAGTCTATTTTCTCAAAAGGTAAGAAACTGAGAAGATTTGATTCAGAGGTACCTGGCACTGCAGGAAAATACATCATTACCATGTAGCTACAGCAAGTGGGACATTGGGCTTTATTGCAAGAGAATCATCAGTAATATTCCATATTCTTGATTTCACTTCATTACCTCTATTGTTGTCTATGAGTACACCTATGCTTCCTTTCTGTTTCTGATTTATATGCCACCCACTAACAACCCATCATCTGATAGGAATATGGTCAGGAAACCTCAAGGCACTGGAGAGGTAGCAACAATATTGTTTCCACAAGTTTCTCTAAATTCAATGGAAGGGCAAATGAACTGATGTCAGTGTCTTTTCCCAGGCCTACATTCCCAGTGTTGTGACGCCAATTATACTCCATTAAAATGTTATGTAAGCAGTATGTCCAACAACAGACTCCAAAACCCTTTACCAATCTTTGTCACCAAGCGAGATAACCCCTCTTCATTGATCTTTTCCACTGTTTGCTGCCCAGGAGTTTCAACTGATTAGTCTCATTTTACCTCAAGTTCTTCTTGCCATTCAACTTATATCTGTGTTCCTACATTATGATCTTCCTCCTCTTACTGGGAAAAAAAAAACATGGTCTTGAAATTTATCCCTAGATATTACTACTGAACATGCTCCGGTGTCACCCTGTTGTGCCCAACGTCTGAAACTTGATCCATTAGCTTTATTGAAAAAGCATGTTATTAAAAAAGATTGCATCATTACTTTTCTATTCTCTTAAATTACTTTTGCAACAAGCTCTGCAACTTCAATAATATATGTCACTGTTTCGTCCCCCCCCCCCTTGAAATTTGAACAATTAGTGTGTGAGTCCGGTTGAATGGTACTCCATTTTTGTTTATTCATCGACAGTAACATTGTGCTTTCCCATGCACGCACCATTATCCTTGGTGTCTCCCATAGGTCTACTGTTGGTCCTCCCTACTTTGGATCTACATTTTGTTCTTCAGCAACATCATTCAAAAACATTGTGCAGCTGTGACCGCTTGCTCTTTGGTGGTCCAGAGCAGCAGCTCTTTGGTTGTCCAACTTGAGGAGTCAGATAAACTTAGTAACAGCTTCAGCTTCACACTAGTCAGACTTAGTGTATCAAGCATCACCCTATTCATGTTACTGGGGTTACAAGAGACTGCAGATGCTGGAATCTGGAGCAAAAAGCACATCAGCAAGGAACTGCAGGATCTGTGGGGGGTGGGGGGGGGGAAGAAATTGTTAACATTTTATGTTGAAACCCCGTCTTTATTAATAAATCAAGGTAACAATTTTAACATTTGCTTTAATTAATTTTTAATGTATAACAGTTGAATGTTATTTTAAATTAATTTCTTATTTTCTTACTGGTTAAATGCTTTTCAGATGCCTCTGACCACCATGAGCAATCAGAAGGCATTCAGGGTGGTCTGTGGGGTGGGCCTTGGTTCCTATCACCTGCAGCCTGCTTGCCAGTTACAGTGCGTTCTTCAGCAGAATGGTCGTAGCAATGAGATCAGCAGGATGTTAGCAACTCCCAGCAGGTGAATGCGAAGTCCAACGTGAGCCAACACACTGTTGTATCACTTGTCCATGAACAAATATTATGAATATCAAAGATATCCTCATCATAATCTCCACCTTTTTCTCTTGCCGCTGCCTGAAACTAACCTTTTTTGGCAACCTAGGTGATATACTGAATCCTAAATTAAGTTTCAACATGCAAGTGATGTCTTAACAAAGATGAGTTATTTCTACATTTCTACATGACGTAAAAGGGAGTCATTTTGACTCACTAGGTCTATGCTGTTTTTTTTTTGCTAATTTTCCCTATAATCAATCTTCTCCATGTTCCCATCACTAACCCCATCTCCCAGAATCTACATCACACCTACACTAGGGTCAATTTATGACAGCTAATTAACTTGCTCACCTATGTGTCTTTGGGATGTGAGTGGAAAGCAAAGCACCTGGATACAACAAGTGGTCAGAGGGAGAAAATGCAAACTACACAGAGAAAACACCAGTGGTCAGGACTGAAACATAGAAACGTAGAAAACCTACAGCACAATACAGGCCGTTCAGCCCACAAAGTTGTGCTGAACATGTCCCTACCTCAGAAATTACTAGGCCCTCTGTTTTGCTAAGCTCCATGTACCTATCTAAAACTCTCTTAAAAGACCCTATTGTATCCGCCTCCACCACCATTGCCGACAGCCCATTCCATGCACTTACCACTCTCTGAGTAAAAAACTTACCTCGGGCATCTCCTCTGTACCTACTCCCAAGCTCCTTAAACCTATGTCCTCTTGTGGCAACCATTTCAGCCCTGGGAAAAAGCCTCTGACTATCCACACGATCAGTGCCTCTCATCATCTTGTACATTTCTATCGGGTCACCTCTCATCCTCCTTTACTCCAAAGGAGAAAAGGCCAAGTTCACTCAACCTATTCTCATAAGGCATGCTTCCCAATCCAGGCAACATCGTTGTAAATCTCCTCTGCACCCTATCTATGGTTTCCACATCCTTCCTGTAGTGAGGCGACCAGAAATAAGCACAATACTCCAAGTGGGGTCTGATCAGGGTCCCATATAGCTGCAACATTACCTCTTCAAATTGAATTCAATTCCACGATTGCTGAAGGCCAATACACCTTACACCTTCTTAACCACAGAGTCAACCTGCGCAGCTGCTTTGAACGTCCTATGGACTCGGACCCCAAGGTCCCTCTGATCCTCCACACTGCCAAGAGTCTTACCACTAATACTATATTCTGCCATCATATTTGACCTACCAAAAGGAACCACCTCACACTTATCTGGGTTGAACTCCATCTGCCACTTCTCAGCCCAGTTTTGCATCCTATTAATGTCCCACAATAACCTCTGACAGCCCTCCAAGGCTGATAGAAAATGAAGCACTATATAGGAGGGAAGAGTTAGATATTAACGTAAGTTGAAAAGGTAAGCACAACATCATGGGCTAAAGAGCCTGTAATGTTCTATCTTCTAATTCCCTTCTAACTGTGTCAATGTGTCATATTGTACCATTGTCCCATCCGTTCCCTGCTCAGCTAATCTACTGCTAAGAATCTTTAACAAACATTTCTTACATCCAGGCTCAACTTTTCCTCGCTGATTTTACTCATTTGACACTTTGTAAACTTTAACACAACCCAAACACCACCACCTGCTCCCAAATTCTCAACATGTTGCCTTCATTATCACCTTTGTGCTTGCAGACCTTCACAGTTGTCTGTCAGTCCCAGTATAAGAAGTGTTAATTTAAAAATCTCCAACATTGATTCCAAGCTTCCCAAGTGATCTTTATTTCCTTCTCCACCTACAAATCTCTCAGTAATATCTTCCTTATGATCTTCTTGATATTTATGACTTCACTACTGATGGTTATGCCTTTCAGTGCCTAGGTTGTCCACTACCAATTCCCTTCCTAATTCTCTTAGGAGCTCTTTCTTCCTTTAAGGTTGTTCTGTATTTCTTCATCTTTTCATCACCTGCTGTTATGTGCACCAGCAATATATTTTGTTGATAGGACATAAAGAGGCATCTAGGGATATTTTGATACATTAAAGGTGTAATGCAAAAGGAAGTTTTTCTTGCTATTGTTGCCTGCTTCCACTCTTCCTGCCAAAATGGCTTACTGTATACTTAATATAATAAATAATATCTGCCGGTTGGCTGTCCAATTTACTAATTTATGCCCTCCTGAAATCTGTGACTAACCTCCTCACAGGTTTTCTGAGTCATCTGCAAACTGATGCTCTACCCACAATACACAAGTCGAAGTCTGTAAATATCAGTAAAAAAGTCATAACCTTCAACCCTATTTTGGAGGAGACAATATGCAGAAACTGGATAGATTCTGTGTAATTAAAAAATAGTATAAAAACAATCCCACTGCATATCTCGTCATTTGAGAGTCATTCAGCCAGGATAGAGGAGATAGCATTTTTGTCAAATAAGCTGTGGCTGGAATGGGTTTGTTGTTGACGAGGAATGTCTGGAAATAGACTGTGTTCCTTTCACTCACACTATCCTTCATTATAATGAAGACATAGCATGATATTGTTGTTTTCTCACCTTTGACAGTGAATGTCCATCATTATGCTAATTTCTCCTCAGTGAGTCCTTGTACATTTTAAAGTTCTCTATATATGAATTCTGTCATGTAAGCTCTTAAAATGCAAAATAAATGGGGTTTTCTGGTTATTCATGATTTATCTATTTTACCTTCTTGATGAGTTCTAATATATTAATGGGATATGATTCATTACACCTAAAACCAAAGGTGAAAATTTATGTTCCTGGGATGAAGTTTTCTGGTATTTTGCAAAACACTTGAGCACAACTAATTTCAAAATGTGTAAATGATTGATTCATTATTGAACATTAAATTAGCATTTCCTTTCTTTCACGATGCTAGGTACAATCCCATATTTATGGAATGTGAGATAAAGAAAATCAGTGCAAAAATCCTCCTCAGTTTTTCCTCTAAGAGTAGGTACTGATCCTTGAATCCCATAATGGATTCTGTTCATCAAGTGGTATTGTGGACATGATCTTCATCGTGTGACAAAACAAGAGCAATGGAGAGTGATGCATCAGCCACAATGCACATCCGTTCTCAGTCATGCAAATGTACGATCCTGTCATCCAAGAAATATTGTTGAGAATCTTCAAATTTCATTACTCTCAGAAATCTCCCTCCACTTTACCTTCTTCTTCTTCTTCTTCTTCTTCTTCTTCTGCATCTTCGGTTATCCATCGGAATCCAATGTCGACATCCACTCCTTTAACGGTGAGATCTTTGATGTCTGGACTGTCTTACGCAGAGAGGTTAGAGAGACTGGGCTTGTACATGCTGGAATTAAGGAGATTGAGAGGGGATCTGATTGAAACATATAAGATTATTAAGGGATTGGACAAGATAGAGGCAGGAAATATGTTCCAGATGCTGGGAGAGTCCAGTACCAGAGGGCATGGTTTGAGAATAAGGGGTAGGGCATTTAGGACAGAGTTAAACAAAAACTTCTTCTCCCAGAGAGTTGTGGGGGTCTGAAATGCACTGCCTCAGAAGGCAGTGGAGGTCAATTCTCTGGATGCTTTCAAGAAGGAGCTAGATAGGTATCTTATGGACAGGGGAATCAAGGGATATGGGGACAAGGCAGGAACTGGGTATTGATAGTAGTTGATCAGCCATGATCTCAAGATGGCGGTGCAGGCTCGAAGGGCCAAATGGTCTACTTCTGCACCTATTGTCTATTGTCTATTGACTATACAGTCCTATCCTGGACCCACAAGTTCTAGTGCAGGTGGGACATGTATATGTGATAGTGGTGGTAGTGATGGCAACCATGGCTGCATTTCTCCTGGCTCTCTTCTGCTGTCTTCTGGTTGTTCTTTTCATCTCCAGAATATGAACCCCATCTCTACACAGCTGTCGCCAAGTGTTACGGTCAGCAGCAACATCCTCCAGGTCCTCAGGTCTGATCTTGCACTTCCATAAAGTATTCTTCATCTGATCCTTGTAGCGCTTCTTCGGCCCTCCAGCTGAGCGTCGACCATGATGTAGCTGGCCGTACAACACTCTGCGGGGTAGCCGACATGGGGGCATCCTTATCACATGCCCCAGCCACTGCGGCTGACGCTGAGTGATCATGGCCTCAATACTTCTGCAGTTGGTCTTTACAAGTATTTCAGTGTGAGGCACCCACTCACTCCAAGTAATTCCCAGGATGCGCTGAAGGCAGCTTATGTGGAAGGGTTCCAAGGACTTGATGTGACGGCTGTAGGTTACCCAAGCTTCACAGCTATAATGGAGGGTGGTGACACAGACCGCGTGGTATACAGCGACCTTTGTGGAGGGACGAAGACTCCTGTTCTGAAAGACTCTACGCCGAAGTCTCCTAAAGGCAGCTGATGCCTGTTTAATGCAGCTCTGGATGTTGTTGTCAATGCCGCTGTCCTCAGAGAGAATGCTCCCCAGATATTTGAAAGATGGCACTACTGACAGCTTTACATCACCAACAGTGAAGGCAGGTAGGGTGGGTGGGACACTGGTACTCCGTTGGCAAACCACTTCTGTCTTGGTGATATTGACAGTCAGCCCCATCCCGCTGTACGCTCTCACCGGCACAGCAAGGACAGGCTGAAGGTCCTCCGGAGTATGGGCCAAAAGAGCACAGTCATCTGCATACTGCAGCTCCAGGACCCGTTCTCTATGGAGTTTGGTGGTTGCATGGAGCTTCCTGATGTTAAAGAGGTTGCCATCTAATCTGACGTCCACTGCCACACCGCAATCCTCAATCTCATTGTGGAGAAGCTTGGTAACACACAGGAGGAAGATGTTAAAGAGCACTGGTGCTCGCACACACCCCTGCCTCACACCTGTGTGTACAAGGAAGGGCTCAGACTCTTGTCCTCCTATGGTCACCCGAGCAGTCATTCTCCACTCTATACCATCTACAGGAAGTACGCAAGCCAAGATTCTCACTAATGGAGATGCCACAGATTTAATTCCAATCAAGGAAGACTGTGTCATTTTTACAACCTTCTTCTCAATCATCCTCAATTAAATTTGGCACCCCACATTCGACAAGCTTTGTTTCACAGAGCGGTTAATCCTGAAGACAAAAAGAAGTTGTTTACGCTTCAATTCCTGAATTTCAGAACTAAGTCATCATGCTAGAGTGCACAGACAATACTTTCCATGAGAAACTGTTGGACGTTGATAATGTAAGATGCCCCAGGCCTGTTTCCCTCTTTTGGTGCCATGACAGATGGCAAAGGAGCTGCATGGCCTCAGTTGTAGGAGTAGGCCTTAAGCCGTGGGCTTGCCTGCTGCTACAGTCCAGAAGAGACACCGGAGGCTGTATAGTGTGGCATCTGTGATCAGTCGGGGACTGGCCTCTCCTGTCAGTGCTTCCCTCCAGTTTTTGATCAGTGGAATGACAGGCTTAATTGCAAGAGTTTGTTTGTCTGCACAGTGCTGAGATCTGAAGCATCAATTTGTGGGATGTGTTGCTCAGGGATCTGGGCTATATATATATGTTTTTATGTGAACTATGTTTTTTGTTCACTATTTTGAACATGCTGTATATATTTTGCACCTTGGAGCCAGAGGAATGCTATTTTTTCAGCTGTATTCATGTATGGTTGAATGATTATTAAACTTGAATTTGAATTTGAATTTGAGTTTGAATTTGTGTTGGTAACCATCTCTCAACAAATTTGTAACTACCTGCAATGACTAAATCAGGAATTCCCAATTCAGGAGTAGAAATATCAACAAGTTATTCAAGAAAGGAGGAGGGTAAGATTAGAGAATACAGCTGTTAGAAAAACATCTGTCATATATTTTACTGAGGACAAGATAACAAGATAACAAGATAACAGTATAATTATCTGAGCAAACGACACAGTCTGTGAGAATTCAAAGTTTCCAGTCAGGAACCCATCAAGTGATGTTGTCTCTAAAACATCCTCTAAGTCCACTGGCAGAATAAACAAACCAGCATCAGCATTCTCTCTCAACTAATACTCAAGAACTAAGGTTGGTGTAACACCCAGCCAGACAGATGGGCCGTACTGTTGATATGTTCAACAGAACTCCTGAAAAAAATTTACACTCAATTCTGAGCTCGATTGTGGCAAGAATTCATCATAAAGACAGACACAATGCTTCAGGGATATTCTCAATAATGTAACAACCCACTAGTTGTGTAATTTTTTAACAATGGCAAACAAATTGGAGAAGGAGAATTTGTGTTGGCAGTCAGACTCTGGTCGCATTGTCAAGAACACAGAGAAGCCCTATGGAAACAATACACCACCTTTCTTTCAGCACTCTAAAGCAGCGCCTGCTCCACCTGTAGCCAAGTCTCTGAATCCCACACTAGACTCAACAGTCACTTCTAAGCTCATAGAAGTGGCTTGCAGACAAGTCATCTTTAACCCTAAGGGACTGTCAAAGAAGAAGAGATGCTTATGAATATTCATGAAACATCACAACTTCATAAATTTCTGGTTACAGTTTCTTGGAAGAATTTATTGAATATTTTCTCTGGTCATGTACAGTATAGATGTCAACTTATTTTTCCCCATAATCCATTTTCTGTCAACTATACCATCACCTATTACAACATCCTGAGCCAAATTATTGAGATCTAAAAGTTGTCTGCAGGTAATTAAATTAAAATTTTCATGAATCCATCAGTGGCAAGTGACTGGCACTACTGGCAAAAGAATTTTAAAAAACTGATATTATCTGGTGTATGTAAATTTCATTGAGAAAATACCACAGAGTCCCAAAAATTACAGTCACACAAACAAGCAATAAATAATCAGTGAACTACTCATATTATCTTACTAACCTTAATTTAAATAACTTTAATAATAAGTTTGAAACAAGCATTAAAGCATTCAAGACAGGAAAGGTTGCTGGACAAGACTACTTATTCCCAAAAGTTGTGTGATTAAGTTTTGCATCAGAATTAAAACATGGATCCAGCAATTCTTGTCTAAATGCTTACAAAGCTAAAGGCTTTTCTAACAATGTGGAGAAAAGTTCTAATATCATTACAACCATAAAATTCAATAGGTCATAAGAGAATCAAAAGGAAATTACAATCCATAATAATTCATAACATGCATATCTCTGAATGGATTGGAAATTACATTCTCTTGAAGCTCCCAAGTATTTTGTTTTAGAAAAGTCAGGGGGAAATGGATTCAAAGCAAGGGGCAAGCAGATATATTGTTTAACAACCTTAGAGCTGTCTACAACACTGTATGTTAGCACGTTAGCTTCTAAATTGCACACTACTGTCTCAAAGCACAAATTATGTGTGTTTATTATGAAATCAATCATAGAAAAGTCTTCCAACATCACAGAATTTCCTGACTTTACACATATAATGTACACAATATGTGTGCATTGACTTTGTTGCTCATGTGGCCCAAAAATCATAAGTTCATCACTGGACTATTAAACGAAAGTAAAACTCTACTAATCTAGCATACCAAGGACGTAAATTGTTTGGATTGGCAGATTTTCCACACCATTTAATCTTATTTCAATAATATGTCAAAAACATTTAATTATTTTATAAGAGACAGGTACGGTAAGTTTTCCAGTGAACCTGATGTGGGAGTGTGGGAATTGGGGCCCTGATGTGTCAGAAGGAGTGTGAGATTCTGATTGCTAACAGAAGACTATGTCATTATACCTTGTTTCAGAAGGTGAGGTTAATAAGGCAGAGAGGTTTAAATTGACATTCCACTCTCTCAGCTTGAGAATTTCCTTTAAAAATTGTATCAACAAAAAAAAGTAATTATTGTATTATTGTAAATCCCTAGACTTTTGAGGGGAAGTGTTCTTCATGTGAAATACAACCTGTGTGAGATTCCAGTTCAGATGCAATATTGTTGACTCTGAACTGTCTTTCTGAAACTGCTCAGAGAGCAGGTTATATCTCCCATGCAAAAATGCTCTCTGAAATATCAAAATTCAAAGAAATCAAAGGTAGCTCAAGAAAACTTGGCTTTGCGAATGGTTCCAATCTGCTGCAAATTGGCGATTTTACAAGAGAAAAAACACAATTAAACAATCTACTATGGTGGAGAATTGCCTACTCTCTGAGCAGTTTCAGAAAGACAGTTCAGTGTCAGCAAAATTGCATTTGAACTGGAAAAGTGAAGTGGTATAACATGCATAATATGTGTTGTATAAGAAGTACACTTCCCTCAAAGGTCTAGGGATTTACAATAATACAAAAATTGTTTTTTTTAATTGATATAATTTCGAGAACCAAGACCAAGTGGTAGCAGCTCCTGAACCTGTTGGTGTAGAACTTCAGACTTGATATCCTCCTTGATAGTAGCTGAAAGAGGTGACATGGGCTGGATTGTGGTTAACCCTAATGAAACCATTCATATTTTCCTTGAGAACATATTCTATATTTTTATAGCAACAGGAAACAAATTGATTTTTCTCTTCTGAAGGAACCATCGTTTTCCTGAAAACTGCAAAATGATTGAAACTAGCTGTACTCCTAGTATTATTTAGCATCAATATTCATAATTTCACTGATGAACTGCAATATAATCAGACAGTACAGAAGCATGGGATCAACATCATTTGCAAATGAGGTCCAAGGACTTGATGACAACAAACTGGGTGGTACAGTTGGAGAAGGGGTTGATGGGTATACAATAAGAAGGGACCCTAAGTTGTAGGGAAGGATTTTACTGCCAGGTTTAGTGACAGATGCCACAGAACTATGTCCTTCAAGTTCCCTTGCAATATTCCTAAAGGAATATAGCATCATCCTCATCTACATCCCTGATGTAAAAAACAGAACAGACATGTTGCTATTGTGTTCCACTCAAATAACTTGTTATGCATAGCATAAAAAATCCTATTGAATTTCCAGGCAATTATATTTCTATCCCACAGTGACAGGTAGGTCAGGCACTCAAAATATAGAAGGTATTCTTCTGTCTCCTAGGATCTTTGATTTTAAGCCTATCAGCAAAGAGCAGAGAACAATGAACTGTTCTAAAATAACTGTATCATTCCTGTTGCAGGTAAATCAGGAAATCATGTGCAAAGTCATGGGTAATCTGAAAGTCTGTTGAATGAACCTGCTCGCAATTCATAAACACAAGAGATCCTGCAGATGCTGGTCAACTTGAACAATGTATGCAAAATACTGGTGGAGCTCAACAAGTCAGGCAGCATCTACAAAGAGGAATAAAGGTCAACATTTTGTGTGAGAACACTTCATCAGGATGGGGGATAATGGCCTCAATCTGAAAGGTTGACTGTTTATTCACCTCCATAGTTGCTGCCTGATTTGCTGAGTTCCTCTAGATTTTTGTCTTTGTTACCTTGCATTTCATGTATGGCATTCACTCATTTACTGTGGCACATATCAGCAGCATGCTAGACACAAGAAACTGAAGATCATAGAACATGGAGAAACAAATAATCCTTTTATAATGTGGGAAGTCCACAACATCTGTGTACGGAAAGGAATTGCCAACATTTCAGCTTGAAGCCCTGCATCAGGATTCAGAGAGGGGAGATGAAATGTCCAGTATAAAGAAGGAAAGGATGAGTAATGAAACAGGATTCTGAGGTGATTGATGGAATGAGGAGGGTATAAGAGGAAGAGCAGGTTGTTCCAGGTGGGGGTGGAGGGTGGTCACAGGAATGAAGCTGGAAGACTCTTGGTCCTGTGCAGTTTTTTGACTTGAAACAGCAATGATTTCTTTCCTGCCTGCTGAGTTCTTCCAGCAGCTTGTTTGTTGCCAAACAACATGTTAGACCTTTTGAAAATCAACCAACGGTAAAAGTTCCCGTTTTCTCTTTTATAAACATAACTCACCCAAGGGATTTTCACCATTGGTGGTGTACCCTTAGCTGTCTGATACACTCTGGAACTCCTTTCTATTACAAAGTAACTCATACATTATCCTGCCTTAACAGGTTCCTGCACACCTTTCTATCAAAAGCAATGTTGTTCAGATATCTGCTCTACTATCTCATATGGTTCAGTGCCAAATTTTGATTGTGAGCCTGAATGTGCTTATAATCTCCCAATAGTTCCACAGACAACCACCAGTGAGGAGATGGAAGAACTTGAGGGCTCTTGGCAGGTAAATAACCTCTTTCTCAGTGTCAACAAGAAAATGGAGATGGTTATTGACTTTAGAAGAACTCATAACACTTATACCCTTCTTTATTTTGGTGGCACAGGAGTGGAAACTGTGATCAGGTTCAAACTCCCGTGAGTCCACATCTTGAACAACCTCTCATGGACCCAGATCAGATTCTGTACATCAGGAAAGCTCTCCAACTCCTCTACATCCTGAGGAGTCCTAAGAGTGATGAATTATGAACACTAATACTCACGACCTTCTACAGATGCCCAGTAGAGAGCATACTAATATGCTACATCATTTCATAGACAGGAAGGCTTTAACACAAGTAGTTAAATGACCCATTGCATCATTGGTACCAGCCCACCCACCATCAGAGACATGTATATAGAACGGTGCCAGAAAAAGACCAGGAATGTCATAAAGGATCCAAAACGTCTTGCTCATGGACTCACAAATAAGAGAAAATCTGAAGATGCTGAAAATCCAACCAACAGACACAAAATACTGGAGGATCTCATCGGGTCAGGCAGCATCTACGGCAAAGAGTATAGGCAACACTTTGGGTAGAGACCCTTCACTTCCATCAGGGAAGAGGCAATGTAGCATCCATGCTAAAGCCAGCAGATTCAATAATAGTTACTTTCCCCAAGCAATAAGGCTGATCAACAGTTTAACTCACTAACCCACCCCACCACCACTACTTTATCATTTCCTCTCAGTCACCATATGTACAGATAATACTGCATCTAGCATCAGTTTATGAAGCTATAATTAATCTATGTATATAAGCTATCTTAAGTACATCTATTCAATGTGTTATTTTTAATATTATGATCTTTATCTTAGTGTGATCTTTATGTACTGTATAGTATCAGATCTAGAGTAGCAATTATTTTGTTCTGCTTTATGCTAGCATACTGACATTTACATTAAACAGTATTGAAAATTTGAAATCTTGCTTACTCCAGCATAAGACCATAAGATCACAACAGATAGGAGGAGATTAGACCATTCAACCTATTGAGTCTGTTCAGCAATTTCATCAATGCTGATCTATTGTCCCTCTCCACCCATTCTCCTGCCTTCTCACCATAACCTTTCATGCTCCGACTAATCAAGAACCTATCAATCTCCAAATTAAATACACCCAATGACCAGGCTTTCACAGTCACCTATGGCAATGACTTCCACAGATTTACCACCCTCTGGCTAAAGAAATTCCTCATCAACATTCTAAATGGATGTCCCTTATTCTGAGGCTGTGCCCTCTGGTCCTAGACTCCCCCATAAAAGGAAAAATCCTCTCCATACCTGTGACCAGAGAGCCATGCCTGTCACGTGACAGCACTGCCCTCACCTGGTCGGAGGTCACACCTCCTGGCAGTCAACATTTCGCGCCTCCCAACTAATCAATGCACACTTAACCATTGGCCACCTTAATTGGATTAAACTGTCTAGCACCAAGCCGTTGGCCCCCTGAGCTATAAAAGGTGCTACACGTGCTTGGCTCGCTCTCTTTTGCCATCCTTGAGGGACGAACCTGCTTCACTTCAGGCTGAAGACTGCAGAGCAGCACTGGAGACACGTGGTAAGGTGTGCATTGAATAGGGTTGTAGGAGCGTTTATTGTTGTCTCTTTAGCAAAGAGCCTTGCTTGCCCATAGCCAAGGAGGGCAAGTATTGTAGTTACTTTTTCCTTGCTTGTATATGTACCTGTACTCCGTCCCCACACCGTTTTCCAGTGCATTGTGCTACAAACCCGACCTTTCCCACGCTCCTCTATTCTAAGCGCATTTGTACGAATACTGTAGCCACTTGTGTTGTTCCCAGGCTTTATCGCCCCTTGTAAATTAACTCCTTATTATTAAAACTGTGTGTCCAGAGTGCTTGCCTTTGAGACCCAAAGAATTTTTCTCATTTCCCTCACAACAACATCCACTTTATCGAGGTCTTTCAGCATTCAACAGGTATCGATAAGAATCCCCCACAGTCTGCTAAATTCCAGTAAGTACAGGCCCAGAGCCATCAAACAGACAATAACCTTTCCATTCCTGGAATCATTCTTCTGAACCTCCTCTGAATTCTTTCTAATGTCAGCACATCCCTTCTTAGATAAGGGCCCAAAGCAGCTTGCAATACTTCAAGTGAGCTCTCACCAGCATTAGATCCTTGCATTTATATTCAAGTCATCTTGCAATGAATGCTAACATTGCACTTGCCTTCCTCACCACAGTCTCAACCTGCAAGTTAATTATAAGGAACCCTACACAAGGATTTTTGAATTTTCTGCCTGTTTAGAAAATAGACTGGGCTTTTGTTTCTTCTACCAACATGCATGAGCATACACTTCCTAACACTGTATTCCATCTGCCACTTCTAAGCCCATTCTTACAATTTGTCTAAATACTTCTGCAGCCTCTGTTTCCTCAAAACTATCTTACCCACCACCTATCTTCATATCGTCCACAACCTTGTCTACCCGTCAATTCCATTATCCAATTAACTGATATATAACATAAAAATAATGGTCCCAAAATAGACCCCTGCAGACCACTGCTATTTGCTGGCAGCCAACCAGAAAAGACTTCCTGTATTCACACTCTTTGCCCCCTGCAATCAGATAATCCTCTATCCATGTTGTTATCTTTCCTGTAATACCATTGGCTCTTATCACATTAAGCAGCCTCATGTGTGGCACCTTGTCAAAGGCCTTCTGAAAATACAAGCACACAACATCCACCAATCCTCCTTCATCTACCCTGCTTGTTATTTCATCAAAGATTTCCAACAGATTTGTCAGGCAAATTTTTCTATTCTAGAAACCATGCTGACTTTGACCTATTTTATTTTGTGTCTCCAAGAACCCTGAGACTTCATCCTTAACACTTGATTCCAACATCTTCCCAACACTTGAAGTCGGGATAACTGGCCTATAATGTCTTTGCCTCCACCTCCCTCCCTTCTTGAAGCGTGGAGTGACATTTGAAATTTTCCAGTCCTATGGATTCATGCCAGAATCTAGTGATTCCTGAAAGATGACCCCATAATTTCTTCAGCTACCTCTTTCAGAACTCTGAAGTGTAATCTATCTGGTTTACATACCTTGACCTACCTACCTTCAGGCTTTTCAGTTTCCCGATCACCTTCTCTCCTGTAACAGCTATTACACTCACTTCTGCCCCTTGACACTCTTGAATTTCCAGCATGCAGTAAAGACAGATGCAAAATACTTATAAAGTTCCTCTGCCATTTCTTTGTCCAACATTACTACCTGTTTCTAAGAAATTGATTTCGTTTTTTACCTATACCACCAACCCAGCCCCACTGTCTAACCTGCTTGCCTGCCTGTCTTTCCAATACAATGCTTAGCTTTCAATGTTAAGTTTACAACTATGATCTGCTTTCAGCCATGGCTCAATTATGCCCACAACATTATACCTACCAATCTCTAACCACACGACAAGATCATCAACATTATTGCATTTACAGCGTGCATTCAAATATAACACCTTTTGTCTTGTATTCTTCACCCTTTTTGATTTTTTCTCCATGTTGCATTGCAAATCATCCTACTGAGTGCAATTTTCCCCCATCATCTGCCTGTCATTCTTAACAATCTCACTGTACACTGCATCTACATTATATCAACTGCCCCATCACTCTGATACCTAATTCCCTGCCAGTTTTGTTTAAGCCCCCCTCAATAGTTCTAGAAAATATGCCCAAAAGGATATTTATCCCCTTCAGGTTCAGGCGTAACCCATCCATTTTGTACAGATCATACTTTCCCCAGAAGAGATCCCAATGATCCTGAAATCTGAAGCCCTGCTTCCTGCACCAGTTCCTCAGCCAGTCATCTGCCAGGTTATCCGATTCTTATCCTTACTGGTGCATGGTACATGGTACAGGCAGTAATCCAGAGATTCCTACCCTGCTTTTCACCTAACTCCATAAATTCTCTCGTTAGGACCTCCTCTCTTTTCCTACCCAAGTCAATGGTACGGATATTTACCAAGACTTCTGGCTGCTTGCCCCTCAATTAAGAATGTTCTGGACCTGATACAAGATGTCCCTGCCTCTGGCACCAGAAATGCAACATACCATCCAGGTGTCCACAGAATCTCATGTCTGTTCTTCTAACAATGTAATCCTCCATCATTATTACAGTCCTCTTCTCCCCTCTTTTCCTTCTGAGCCACAGTGCTGGAGTCCTGGTTGCTGCAGCAACATCAACCCCCCACCCCCACCGCACCCCACAGTTAGGTCATCTCCTCAACAATATACTTATTGAGGGGAAAGACCACAGGGGTACTCTACACTTGCTGCCCACTTCCTTTCATTTTTCATGACAGTCATCAAGGTGCCTACCTCCTGCAACTGAGGGGTGACTACCTCCCTTTAGTTCCTATCTATCACCCCCTCAGTTTCCCATATGAGCCGAACAGCATCAAGCTACAGCCTCTAGTTCCTCAATATATTCTCTGAGAAAATGCAGCATGGTGCACCTGGGACAGACATGGTTCTCCAAGAAACTGACGGTGTCTCAGAATTCCCACATCACACACAAAGAACACAGCACAGTCCCTGGCGCCATTCTCCCTGCACTAACTATACACTAACAAAGAATGAAGAAGAAACAACCCAGGAATGGGTAAATTTCGGATAAAACAGGAAAAAAAAACAAAAGCCCACAAATGCTCCTTTTTAATTCTCTCACCCCGACTATTGTGTAGCTTCCTCTCTCAATTTGATTGTGCCTCCAGAAAAAGACATAAGTCCAGGTACAGCTACAGTAAACTGCACCGGATAGCTGACCTTGCAGCTTGAATTTATTATCTGATGTTAACTAAAACAAATTTATCTGCTTAACATTCCTAAAACCGATCATTTTATTTAAATTTATTATTCATTTGTGCTGCAGTTTTTAAAAATAATTTTTTTATACATTTTTCCATGATCATCTCTTGATTATCATGCAGATTTGCAGATAGTGGACAGGTTCATGTCACTATCTCATATCCCCAGTGATCCAGATTGAGTGTGAAGTGTGAAATGTGCACATTCTTCTCATGACAACACGGGATTCCACTCTGGATGGTCCATTTTCTTCTCACATACCAAAAGACACACCGATTGGTGGTGGCATGGTGAATGTAATTCGTGCTTATTTCAGGTGGATGCTAGAAGAGTTAGTGCACATCGAAGAGAACAGGTTACTGAAAAGGAAGACATGAATTGCACTCTTGGGATTGTTCAAAGAACCAGCATGCAAATCATGGACCAAATGACTCTTCCTTTATGTTGCAGGTAAATAAATTTTTGCTCTTTTTGATACGGTTCTGAGATGTGGACTTCCTCAAGGTACTGGAAAGGCGACACCATTGTTGTGTCAAGCAAATGTTCCAGATTCACTGATGCTTCAATAGAGTTTGATTCAATGGAGGAAAAAAAAATCAAGAATATTATCCAACCAACAATCACAAAATGCTGGTGGAACACAGCAGGCCAGGCAGCATCTATAGGAAGAAACACAGTCGACGTTTTAGGCTGAGACCCTTCGTCAGGACTAACTGAAAGGAGAGATACTAAAAGAATTTCCATCGTCTGCAGATTTGCTCGTCTTTGCTCAAGAATATTATCCAATCGTTTTTGAAAGCCATGCAAATCCCACTGACTCCTGAGAATTCCTGACCAGCCAAAGTGGAGAATGAGCATTTAGAATGACATTGAGGCCCTCAACTCCATTTATTGAGAGCAGTGAAGGGGCATAGCATCCATCTGTCCATCAGGTACTTCCTGGCCCATTTGTGGATGAGTCAATGGTTCCAAAACTGGCCTCATCTGTCACATCAGAACTTGAGTGAAAGGAAGTCATCTTTAGTCCTCAGGGACAGCCTCAGAAGAAGAGACAAATATATATTTGTTTGGATTTAATATTGCTATCTATTGATGTTCAGAATTTGGAAGCTTTTTTTTACTTTGATTAGATATTTTACAACCACCATCTTCCTTGGAATTTAACACTGTTGCATCAGTGATTCATCAGAAATGGTATTCTTTTTTAGTGGAAAATGGACAGGAATTGTGTTCCAACCAAATTCGGGCCTTTTGAGCTTTTAATTCCTCTCATTAATTATGGGAATTCAGTTAAATAAAGCTCCACGATTAGAGCACCACTGAACACTTAGACAAAATTACTTCTAATACCTTGGCATCAGGGTTAGTAGCAGTGCTCAATGGACTAGTGATTCTATGATCGCCAGGCCTGGTGACAGTGATCTGGCCTAGGCAGCCTCAGGCAAGGGAGCTCAGAGATAGGCAATGCGAGAAACATGGCAGAAAAGCCAAGGTAGAGGCTAGGCTGAGAGCTCTCTGGACCAGACTGCCGGTAACATCACTTTTGCTGGTTAACATCTGCTTGCTAGATAATAAAATGGGCTCACTGAGACTGAGAAGGAACACATAGAAGTAGATGAGAAACTGCTGCATTCTGGTTTTCACTGAAATGTAGATAAACAACAACAGTCCTGATTCATTGTTTCAGCTTGACAGTGCAGTAGAAACTTCCTGTTGCTGGGGAAATTCAAAGGAAGTGGACTCTTTGTATTCATAAACAAAGGTTGATGCACAAACTCACTTGTAGTCAGTACTCTCTGTGCTGTAGCAATTGAACAACATAGAATTAAATGCTGGCCACATCACCTGTTCATGGATTTTACTGTTTTATGCATCACCACTTTTACGTTACCCTGGGCACGAACTCCAAGGACGCAATGGGAGACGTTTATACTATAATCAGCCTTTTACAAAGCAAGCATTCAATAGACAGTCTCTTCATAATTGCAGGAGACTTTAGTCACATTATCTTGCAGGACATTTTACTCAAATTCCACCAACTTATCACCATGGCCACTAGGGGAACAAACAAACTAGACCATGTTTACACAAACAGATGCAATGCTTACAAAGCCAACCCTCACTTGGCCTGTTTGAGCATGTTTCTATAATGTTAATCCTAGCAAACCAACCGCTACTGAAAACAGAGAAACCAGTCAAGAGAACAACAAATGTATGGCATAATGAGGCAATCTCTATGCTTCAGGACTGTTTTGAATGGACTACCGGCAGATGCTCAAAGACGCTACTACAAGTGGACAAGAAAGATGCCTCATCTGTCACTGGCTACATCTGTAAGTGTGTAGGTGATGTTGGTACCTTAGGTACAATCATCTCATGGCCAATCCAGAACTCCTTTAATCAGAGCCCTCTACCAAGGAACTTTACGCCTGCAGCACTAAACAACTGCTATCCAGTGGCATTGACACCAATCAACATGAAGTGTTTTGAATGGCTGATAATGGCACAGATTACAAACTCTATTCCTGCCACATTGGACACTCACCAATATGCTTACACAGAACTGTTCTACAACAGATGCCATATCATCTGTCACTTACCTAGGAAACAAGGGCACATATGTCAAAATGCCATTTCTGGATTTCAGTTTGACATCTAACACTCTTGTCCCAGAGACCTTGGTGAACAAGCCCATACTCCTTGGTCTCAATACACCGGTTTGCAAAGGGATGTAAGACTTGCTAACCGACAGTCTTCATACAGTCAGAATGCACAACTGAGTAGTCACATTGGCAAGTTTGCCAATATCACTAGCAACGATGAGACGGCCTACAGAGAGGAGGTGGAAGAGCTCAAGGCCTGGTGCTAGGCAAACAATATCAACAAGACAAAGAGAGAGCTCGATGTTAGAGAACCGGCATCACTCACACCCTCTTCATTCATGCCAGGACCACCAGGCCATTGAAATGTTCTCACAACCTGTGGACTCACTTCCAAAGACTCTTCATCTCATGTTCTCAATATTTATTGCTTATTTATTTATTAGTTTTCTTTCTTTCTTTTTGTATTTGCAGTGTTTGTTGTGTTTTGCAATCTGGTTGAATGCCCAAGTGGTCTTTCATTGATTTAGTTATGGTTGTTATTCTATCATGGATTTATTCAGTATGCTCTAAAGAAAATGAATCACAGGGTTGAATATGTTGACATATATCTAATCTGATAATAAATTTACTTTAAATTTTGAACATTGGCGATACAGCTGTGGAAACTGTAAGTTGCCTTTCCTGGGAGTACATATCTTGCAGAATGTCTCGTTGTCCAAGGTCACATTCTACACAATCAAGAAATCCCACCAACACCTCTACTTCCTGAGGAGGCAAAAGAGAGCTGGACTATGCACATCAATTCTCATGACCTTCTGTAGACATGCAGTAGAGAGCATCCTAACATGCTGCATCACTGCATGGAATGGAAACTGCACTCTGGCAGACAGGAGGGCTTACAGCGGGTAGTCAACTCTGCCCAAAACATTACTGGCACCACCCTGCATGTCATCAAAGAGATATATCCAGAAAGGTGCCAGCAACATCTTGAAGATACCCACCTACCCTGCTCATAGACTGTTTGCCCCACTCCCATCAAGGAGGAGGTTATGTAGCATCAACGTCAGTAACACCAGACCCAAAAAACAGTTACTTTCCACAAGTAGTAAGGTGAATCAACAGCTCTACTCACTAACAGCCCACCACACTCCCCACCTCCTCTGCTTTATTATTTCCTTTCAGTCATACTATTTACAGACATTCCTGTACCTAGCATCCACTTTATGGATATATAACACTGGACAACAAAGGATTTGCTTCCTGAAGAGGGTGTACTTTATGGATTTCAGGCTGCAGATCATGAAAGGTACCAAGAAATTTTTCAATCATGTACACAACGTATTTTTGTAATTGCCTATGTTTATTATTTCTATTCATAATTCAGGTCAATTAAAATGTGCCAACAATGTAAGCTGTAATGTGTTCTATCTTATTCAGGCATGCTCAGGCAGGGCGGACATTGTATGACAGGACTGCTTTCTGAAAGGTTTAAAAGCATCTCTCTCTCTCTCTCTCTCACACACACACACACACACACACACACTTCTATGCATTGTGTTTATATGGATATCAGTTTGTGATTATTTGGAAGTGCATGCTCCCCACACATAGTGTGTACTCATTATAATGAAGTAATTGATTTTTAGGTGTATTTGTGGTAAGTCGGCTGGTGGCACAGTGACATCAGCATCGGACACCGGAACGGAGGTTCCCAGGTGCGAATCCAGTCGAGCCGTTCCCGAGTACGCTTTCCAACCTGTGCCGGGTTGAGTGTTGAGCTTGCAACTTGTAAAATAAAGAAAAATACTGCAAAATGTCTGCGTGAGGAGTGGTACGCCACAGTCTTTCGTTCCGCGCCTTGTAAGGTATGAAAATACCCGAAGCTGGCCTCTCCAGCCCAAATCGATGTCATCATCATCATCATCTTCATGTGATAGCAAAATGTCTCCCCAATGTTGCAATAGCCATGATACTTTCTGTTATATTTGTGGCGAGTATACTCTCAAAGACGGCGCATGACTCCTCTCATTAAGAAACTCTATGAGCTCTACTTTGGATGTAAAATTGGCAACCAAGTCAAAGCCTGGGCTCCTCTCATTGCTTATATTCCCAATTAGGCTTCTTCCCTGGAAATCTTGGCGCTGTCAGTTATGAGCATAGCAAAAGTTTCACCAGGACATGGAGGTCATGGAGAAGCAGTATCAGGACAACTGGAATCCATCAAAAATGGCTGATTATTGTTGAACCCGTAAACCAGAAGCCTCAGACACTGAGTACAAACGAAAAGCATTGAATTATTTTTAGCTTAGTTGAACTACTGTAAAGCATCAACAATATTATGCAATTAAGTGCATTAATGTCAATAAAAGTTAATTCCTATATGATACTAGTAGTCTGGAATTATCGCTGTGTTCAAGTTCAAGCAGTCTGTCATAATCACAAGAAGTTTCTGATGAAGTAACAGTTTTGAAAAAACAATGTTGTCCAGTGTAATCACTCTATGTATATAAGCCAGTTTATGTATTTATCTTTATTATGTTTGTTTATTATTGTGTTCTTCCATTTAGTGTGTGCTTATATGCTGCATCAGATCCAGAGTAACAAGAATTTTGTTCTCCCTTACACTGGTATACTGGAAATGACATTAAACAATCTTGAATCTTATGCAAAGGATCTAAATGCTTTGATAACTGATTGAAATTTTGATTGAATCGTTGTTACATTATCTGTTTCCCTTTACTTAAAACAATTTCATTTTCAATTTATCATCCAATTATATTCTCTATTGAAGCAAATTATGAAATAATTTCATTCTTTTATAATATTTTAATTATTTGAGATTAATATTAAATTTCTGCTGTTATAGATTTAGTACACATCTCTAACATAACTTTAAAACACTGAAATTTTTTTGCCATTTTCCACTTGGAGTCATCACTCTACCTCATTTCAAGTCTTACAAAATGTAACATTGATTTCAATGCATATTGCCACAATATGGAATCTGTTAACACTATATTAACACTACTCTCAATCATATGGAAATTATTGGCCAAGTCATTTTGGAGTACTGTGCCCATTATAAGGATAGAGAGACTTCAAGAAGGGTATATAAGACAGTTACAAGGCTGTTGTCTGAATTGCAGTATTAGCTGGATGGAGAGGTTGAATAAAAATTGTTTTCACTGTAACATTGGAGGCTGACTCGATAGAAGTATATAAAATTATAAGGGGCATAGACAGGGTAGATAGTCAGATTTGTTTTAAAGCATGGTGGATGTTTAAAATGAGAAGGTGAATGCTTAAAGGAGATAGGTGAGGTAAGTTTTTAACACAGTGAATTGTAGGTGCCTGGAATGCACTGTTTGGGGACATGACAGGTGCATATAAAACAGTGATGCTGGTGAGGCATTTGGACAAATACATGAACTGACAGGTAACTCAGAGCTGCAGATAATATACTTGCTAAAGGAATGAATTTAGATTGGCATCGCGCTCGGTGAAGACATGGTCGACCATAAAGTCTCTTCCTCTGTTGACTTTAAATGGAACCAGGCCTGAAATTCATTTCTAATTACCTGAACAGATGATATTTGCTTTTTATTTTTATTTTTAAACATGTCAGTAAGCAAACATTGCTGATTCTCCAGAAAATCCGTTTCTTGTTTAGCTTTCATCTGTTATTGAAATCTTAATCATTTTTATCCATTTTTCTCATATCGCCTCTTTTCCATTAAATTATGCAATGAGCTTTCTTGTCTTGGCAGTTTTCCTCTGAATGCTTCCCTATTTGATCTTCTGAGATTGTTGAATAGAACCTGGGATTTCATCCTGATTTTAAAAAAGGCTTCTCTCCAATAAATTGCAACAGTGGGTCCTGGCAGTAAAGCATGGATTTACTGATTGGGACTGAATCCAACCAGATGTAGAACTTAACATATTTTTTGCTTGACTGACACAAATTCCCCGGAATCTCATTAGAATATTTTGGATTGACTCCAGGTTTCAGGAACACCTGTGAGTTTGTAGAATGAGTGTGAGAGAAATATTAGATCACTACACAACTTTGAAGCTTAGAAACTGCCAGCAAGGCTGGAGGAGATCGAAAGGTTGCAGGAAATGCTGTTGTGCATCAGTTAGAGCTTTAACACAGCTCAGACAAATACAGTTAACTTTATTTCTGCCAATGTTAATGAACACAGCTTATTCTTTTCCACTCTTTCTCATAGTCTCTCATCTCATGTAATCTATCTTTTTTCCATTTAAACACATTACAAAGAAAGCTCTTGACCATAAGCATAATTTCTTATAATTTTAATTGATTTCTATTTGATAATTACAACAGTAAAATTCTTCTTTTAAATTTTTAGCTTACATTTCTGGGTCAAGAACTGTATCTCAATTCTCCATTGAAAAAGGTTTGCTTCCTTCTCAATCTGTGTCTTCACAGCTGGGAAGTGGGCCAAAGTAATGTCTGTCTTTTCAATGTAATTCCATGAAAGGCCAAAATATATTAAAACCATTCACTTTTTTGTCTATTTTCTTAACCCTAGCAATCCTGTTATTGTCAAGATGAATGATAGCTCATCATAGGTTATTGAGCAAAGCCATTGTCCTGCGGCATCTATGCATTTTCAGTTTTACCCTTTTTGATTTCATATTGAATTAAACTTTAGTCTTTAAATATAGCTTATTCCTTTCCTGTAAAGTATCCGACAAATGAAGATATTAGCCTGATAGCACAAGAGCAAAATCTAAATGATGATACAGTCTTTTAATACAATGAAGCAATATTTATGCAAATTCTGATGTATATGACTGTTGGTGCTGTGTCTTGCACCTAAGCCCTGGAGTAACGTTCTTTCATTTGGCTGTATTCATGGGTATCCATGCATGGTTGAATGACAATTAGACTTGAACTTGAACTTGATTAGATGATCAAATTATAGTGCTTGCTTAAACAAGTTTTTGTTTATTCTGTAACCCCTAGATTACCTTGTATATACACATGATAATGGTGGTTAAGTCATGTAATTTTAGTTAATATACCTGCACAGACAATTTTATTTAAATGTGACATTGTCCATTTGAGATTATCTATATTCTGATGTCCTTTTTTTTAATTGATTTGGCTCAGGTAATGATTTGGACTATGTGCAGAGTGTTCCAAAGCTAATTTATGCATCTTATAAATATATTTGTAAAAACTAAGGAATGATTCATCTGATGATCTTTGATCATGTTAGATTAATTATTGAGATGCTAATGCAGCAATTCTTGTACATTGTGCAGAATGAAGCATTCCTCAGAGGCAGTTGTCTAAGAATCATCCCTTTAATAACAGTGTGAAATTCCTGAAAAAGAAAGCTGCAATCATGGCAAGTAGTTTCAAAAAGTATATTTTTTGACTCTCCTAGTAGACTGATGAATGTTGGCAGAAGCAGGTGGGAACTAGCTTGCAAATCAGCAACACTACAGCAAAAGAAACAGACTTAATAGACTGCTGGTCTTTTTCAGCCTTCACTTTTGTGAATTTCTTTTTGTTCCATATTCCTCATAATTATATGACTGCATCATTCTAAACCTCTTAGGGGCTCTTCCATAAATAGATAAATGGAACTTGCTATATCTTATATTGAACTGTCAAACTCTGGTCATTATTAGAAATGACTCAGAAGACATGCCTTGCACAATAAGCCAGAGATGCAAAAGGTGAAGTGCTTGACAACAAAGATATGTATCTTCCTTGAAGAGGCATCAACTACTATCACCCAAAGCCACACAATTTCTATGCATGTTTTTATATATAGAATTTAAAGAAAAACATAAAACATACTGACAAATTAATGTTAAACCCTAAAGGCCTTGTGAGCCTTCATTCTTGTTAGCCATATTTTGGATTTTGGAATCACTAGTTTTGTATTATTTTTGTGCTAAATTGCAGTTCTGTAGCATTCGTAACAAATTCACCATCAATCTGTGGATATCCAAAATCTAACAGGTTATTGGAAATAATGTAACAATAATTATTTTTTCTCTATTAGCTTCCTTTTAGAATGTTGCAATTAATGTCCACTGGCTTGGGTAACTATTGATAAAGTTTGTAAGACATTTAAATAAAAACTTTATTTAAAAAGTTTATTTTTGTGGTGATGTTCTAAGTTGTTCACTTGTAGTTAGAGTTGTTTTGCAAATAAGTGACAGAACCTTAACTCTTAATAGTGGATCCACAATCATATTCCCATTCTGGTTTAAAATTACTTTCTTTTGTTCCTACATTTGTTTTATAATATAATAGGGTGATTATCATCCACAATATTAATGTAGGGTGACTAATAGTTCTTGGTAAACTTCTCAGTAGACTCCAGCTCATATTACACAGGCTGTTTTCTGCAGAACTATTTGCAGAGAAATCACAAGCACATTACTTTTTGTCCTCAGTACAATGACCGAATGTGGCCATTTACAGCAATAGTCCCAGACCAACATATCCTGCCAGCAGCTGCCTAGATTAAACTGTGCTGAACATAATTGCTCCCAGAAGCATATCTCCCAATTTACAGAGTTAAAGCTCGAATTACATCTTCGTTGTGCATCTCTGAAAGCCATATTTGAACTGTAAAAGACCCATGTGTAGCCTACAAGAGGTGGTTTGGCCATCCATAATATACAAAAAAAATGCTTCAAGTTATATAAAAAATATATAGATATATGTCATTAAAAACCAAAAGTGAACAAAACTGCAAATTGAAATACTGTATGTAAGTAGATTTTATACTATCTGGCTTCTCTTATTAGGAACTGAGTCTGGAACAAGCAGTCAAATAACTTCTCCAGAGAATCTCTTTTCCTATTACCAGCAATCATCAAGAGAACTTTATAAGCATCCAGCACGTACGCATCCAGACTGGCATAACTGGACAGGAAAGTAAAATCCAATCTGACAAGCACTCCATTTGTAGAATTTAATTATTTTCCTGAAGTTTGCCTTACAACTATATGTAGGTCTAACTTAACCCTATTTATATATTGGAGAGGATAAGGTCTGGTATAACCAATCTACCATCAGCTAGAGGTGAGAGTGCACTCTGCAACAAATATAAGATAAATACTAATTATTTTGATTTATACATTCCTGCATTCAATATTTATATATTGATACAAAATGTATTTCAAAGTGCAAAGCCCTTTGCCTTGGTGTAATGCTTGCCAAAATTATCTGTGATGTTATTACACATTAGGTAACATTACTTTTTTAAAGTATATAATGGCAAGTCTCAAGTTCAACATTAATCTGAAATATGATTACTTTCATTTCTTTTGTTGAAATCCACATCAGAAAATTCTGCAAAAATAAATTGAACAGCTGAATAATATAAAGTAAGTTGAAAATCTATTGCAAACAGCAGCAAAGATTCAGTTTCTTTTGAAATTGAGTCCTTTTTATGTCTGAATCTATTTTTCTACAAGATATTTCCTTGTGACTGCCACCACTCTATCACCATAATTTCACAACAATTGAGGTGGAAACCCTGACTTACAAAGCTTATAACACATCCAGGCCGAGCACTCCTCTGCATGAACAGTCTGAAAAGCAGTTTCACTTAGAATCCAGACATCAGAAGTCAAGGAACCACAAAACCACAACAAGGCCATAGCACCAGAGTTTCACATCATATATTGGCTCTCTATACAGGTTGCCAATTTTGCTTTGAAGTAATACTGAGGACTCGTGCAGAAAATTAGGGCCACCCTGCAGGATTGCATAAGTTCATCTTCTAGTAAAATGGTTATTTTATTTTCTTCTTTATAAGCCAACAGCTGGAGGTCTTTACAGACATTCAATACTATAAGGGTTATCACTTTTTCTTTGAAAATACAAAGAAGCAAAACAAATAAGTGAATTGAAGTGTGGAATAAAATGTGAAAATATAGCATTAGCATTAATTGTCATTTGGATATTTGTGTGGTCTATGAAGCTCTGTCAGTTTATTTATTAAAACTAAATAAACTGACAACAACTTAATCTACAATAAATAGATAATAGTTAACCTTTCCAAATCGTGATCAAATTAATGTTCATATCAATTTGTATATCTATTGGTGGTACACAATCAGTCATTGCTTTGTCAAACAATTACTTTTTTTAAGATACCCTAGGGTGTATTGAAAAAACTGCTTGGATTTGGCAATATAATCTGCAAACCTCTGTCAGACAACCATCAGCTCTGTATCAAAGAGAAAATATGATCGGAGGATGCATTTGCAACCCAGCAATCTGAGCAAGTGTGATGGATATTCATTCCTTAGTTTTCTAAACACAGCAGCTGCCACTTATAAGATTGCAAAGTTATAGGGAAACTTCCAAATTAGATTGCTTTGTTTAATATCTTGCCATAAATAGGAGCAGTCCTGAGTTCTTAAAATGTAAATGGAAGGCAGTAATCAGTTTGAAATGACAACTATTTATTGTTTGAATACAGATATGCAGATGCTTTGTCTGCAGAAGTTTACTGCGCCTGGTTTCTTACTAGTCAAGGTGCAGTACAAGACAATGGGTTTTTAATTTAGCTTGCTTCAAAACAGACAAACTGACTTTAAGTTGCTTAGTTCAAGGAAGCTTGCAAACCAGAAGGATGTAATTTAGCATATCTACTGATATTGGGAGTTTTATGTACTCAAGGAAGTTAGTTTTAAAGCATTAGGTGGAAATAGCTGAGATCTATGTCTCAGAGATGTTTTATATCTGAGGAAGTATCATATGCATATGAAGAGAAAGTCCAAGTGGAAGAGAAAATGGTATAAATATAGACATCAGTCCAGACTTAGTAGGAATGGAGTAAGGGACATCAAGATAAATGGGATAAGCATGGACTTTGATTTCTTTGACAAATGATTGGTTCATCTGCATCTTGCTGGTATGTCTTTTTAATTTATAAAAATTTTACCCGTGTTTTGGAAATCCTTTTTATTTGAGAAATGGTCTGCATTTTAGAAAACGTTTGTGTGTTAGAAGTGGTTTGGAATTTGGAAATGTTTTAGATAGAAATTCTCTGCGAGTTTTAAATATGTTTTAAGAGTGTTGTTTGGATGTAAACATATATTACTGAAAAGAAATGAACTGTGCTTTAAACTAGATTGCTAGCTGAAAGCCACTTCTCCTTGGCAGGGAGAGATATTGGGTATCACTATCAGCATGGTGTATAAACAGGGAAGTGAACTAGTGTTTGAACATTGCATAGTTAGATTGCAGACATAACTATTTATGTCTGATAGAGCTTAAGGACTTTGTGTGAGTTTACAACTTCGTAGTCAATGCCATCATACAAGTAATAATATTTTACTTTGAGAAATATTAAACAATGGCTAGGGATTGGACAAAAGGTTACATAACTAAATTATTGTAAACAAACATATGCCTGGTTCAGATTCAAAGCTTAAAGGAGAAGGTGACATTATCTTAGACACAAAAAGAAAATCCTCAGTCTCGATATCTTGCTTTTTGTTTGTTGTTTTGTCTCTTTAATTATCAAAGGAATGCTCATGGGATGTGGATGCCTTTGCAAATATCAATAATTGTTGTCCATTTCCAGTAGTTAAAGGAATTAAGAATCAATCATATCGATGGGTCTGGGACGATAGATAGGCCGGTCCTGGTAAGGATGGCAGATTTTCCTCCCTGATTTACACTGGTAGACTGAATGGGTTTTAATGCCAACCTGGTTGGTTTATGGTTCCTATTACTTAGTCCAATTTTGCCTTTAGTAATGTTATTGTTAATGACTAGTTATTGTTAATGCACTCTTTGTCCCCTTCTATTTCTGAAGAATTTATTGTTCCTTCTACTTCCAGTATGTTTGATTGATGCCTCCCTCATCCCTTTAATTTCAATTATTTTAATTATAAAGCCCTGGACACAGTGCTTCAAAGTACAGATAAGATTTCAATCACGCGAATTCTCAATTTCTTACATTGACAGATAGCACGATGTCCTCACTGGGGTGCCATCCCGAACTCAGTGAGTCAATTTTAGATAAGAAAAGTTATTTTCATTCTCATGAACACGCTGCAGCTTTCACAAAAAAAATGTCATAAATCGTTAAAGTCAGTGGAGTATAAAATAAGATAGATTCTGCTAGCAGATTTCCTGTGGTTAGCATTGCAACACCACATTGTTGAAACTGACATTGGTCTGATTCAAGACCAAAGAGTTCTAAACACACTGAATCATACAGTGGCTAAGAACCACATTCTTTTATATTGTTTACAGCTTATATTAAATAGCAACAAAATAATGAACTTCAAAAACAAGAGAAAATCTTCAGATGCTGGAAATCCAAGTAACACACACAAAATTCTGTGTCAAGCTCTCCTCTACAATCACTCTGAGCACCAGTGCCCCACAAGGCTGTGTACTCAGCCCTCTGCTGTACTCACTGTACACCCATAATTGTGTAGCCAAGTTTCCATCAAACTCAATATATAAGTTTGCTGATGACACCACAATTGTAGGCCATATCTCAGGTAATTGTGGTAACTTCTATTTTACAAAAAGACCACTCGACAACTTGATGGCCAAAAGAGCATCTTTATCTGGGATGGCAAATGATATTTACAATACAGAGGCTTCCAGGTATCTTGTGCGGCATGGGTGGAGGAACTATATACGATGCATACTGGGAATAAAAAGAGCCAAAGTAAAGACCCCACCAACCCTGGATCCCGCCTCATGCTACCAACAACTCCCTGATTAGTATTAACTTTCTATTAATAATACTCACATTGCAACAGTAATGATGAGTTTGAGTACAGAGAGGAAATTAAGAACCCGGTGGCTGGTGCGAAGACAATAACCTATCCCTCAACGTCAGTAAAACGAAGGAATTGGTTGTTGACTTCAGAAGCAGTAGTGGACCGCACGACCCCATCTACATCGGTGGTGCACAGGTGGAACAGGTCAAAAGCTTTAAGTTCCATGGGGTGAAAATCACAAATGACCTGACTTGGTCTAACCAAGCAGAGTCCACTGCCAAAAAGGCCCACCAGCACCTTTACTTCCTGAGAAAGCTGAAGAAATTTGGGTGTCCCCTAAAACCCTCACTAATTTTTAATAGATGCACTGTAGAAAGCATTTTCCTAAGGTGCATCACAACCTGGTATGGAAGTTGTCCTGTCCAAGACCGGAAGAAGCTGCAGAAGGTTGTGAACATAGCCCAGCACATCACACAAACCAATCTTCCATCCTTGGACTCACTTTACACTGCATGCTGTCAGAGAAGTGCTGCCAGTATAATCAAGGACACAACCCACCCAGTCCCTCTTCCCTCCGGGAGAAGGTTCAGGAGCTTGAAGACTCGTACAGCCAGATTTGGAAACAGCTTCTTTCCAACTGTGATAAGACTGCTGAACAGATCCTGACCCGGATCTGGGCCGTGCCTTCCAAATACCCGGACCTGTCGCTTGGTTTTTTTTGCACTACCTTACTTTCTCCTTTTTATTTTTTATTTTTGATTTATTATTTAAACTTTTATTATATTGACTAGCGATTTGTATTCCAGGGAGCGCAAAGCGCGGAATCAAATATCACTGTGATGATTGTATGCTCTAGTATCAATTGTTTGGCGACAATACAGTAATAAAGCAAAATGCTGGAGGAACTCAGCAGGCCAGGCAGCATCTATGGAAAACAGTAAACAGCCAACTAACTTTCTTCCTCCCAGGTTCCAACTCAAGGTGATAAAGATTTGCTACTTGTTCTGAGCTATTATTACAGCAAAAGATATTCCAAAAGTGTCTAAGAGAATTTTAACTCTTAGAGGAGTGGATCCAACTCTTACACATTTTATCTGCCTTGTTCTACATGCATATCATCAGATTTGAAATGAGGGCGCTCAAAACTTTCTCCTCACAAACGCTTTTATACAAATATTGTTTTCTTTCAAAAATAGTCTGCAATGTGTGAACCAATCAATATCTTAGAATGTCGTGTTTTATCTTGGCAATGGTTTTCTATTGAATGTATAACTCTCTGACTTTGAATTTCCAAAGTGGCTTTGTTTCTTCATATAAATGAAAATAATTCCCCTTTGCTTCACATTCCCTCTCTAAGTTGAATGTTAAAGCAAAGCCCGCTGGAGTATTTTAATGATATTGCCATTTAAAAACATAATGGTGATTCTGATAACCACTTCAAAACTAAAATGTCATATCTCTCTTGTAACTTCACAAGTGGTCCTTCAAAAATGAACTCTCTCCAATGAAGATCAAAGATGGAGCTTCAATTTGTAAGTGTTTTTGAAATTGGCCAATAACTTTTTGGTTGCATATGTTTAAATTCTTATTCAAAGCAGTACAGTAAGCAGACTGGAGAATAATAATCATATTGTGTGGCTTTTCAGCTCACATTGCATTCCAAAATATTAACCCTGAGGTGAGTTTCTGATACTATTTTAAATTCTGTATATAATTTAGAGTTCATGCAAAAAGGATCATAAATGTTTGATACCAACTACATTCACTGGGGTCTCTTAGAAATTTTATTATGAAGCACAAATTAAATTATCAAAATATTGGAAAGATAACACCCAGTAAAATCTTGCATTTTCCACTTTCAGTATCAGATCAGGAATAAAATATTCATAGATAAATAATACATTTATAATTTTTTCTAAAATGTCGAATTGTCAACAGAAGGTTCTGTTTTGCAATATATTTTATAGTTATCTTTGTAACATGGCTAGCCATTCTTTGGCATGTTGTTTACTGTGTATGTTATATGCCTGGAATGACCTACAAAATACATCAATGTGGAGGGAATCATTGTGCAATTAAGTCTGAACTGTGGTGATAGTGAAAAACAAATTGCTCATATTCATTATATTGGGGAAGAATTTGTCTTCCTGTATCAATTTGTGTGCAAGAACTTAATTGTGGTAATCACAGATAAATTTGTTTCGTGTTAATTTCTGCTGCTAAAAGTTAAAAGATTCCAACACAATAAAAATATTGTTATATTAATACTAGCTTGGCCTTTATATGTACCATATCTCATAAATCTTGTCCTGTACTCAATAACATGGATCAAAGAAATGAAGGTAAATTTTAGTGTGGGTGGACGTTTAGATGATGGACCATTTTAATCCATGAAAAGTATAAGCTTGAGGGATTCAGAGG
Organism: Hypanus sabinus; assembly: GCF_030144855.1. Lineage (NCBI taxonomy): Eukaryota > Metazoa > Chordata > Chondrichthyes > Myliobatiformes > Dasyatidae > Hypanus > Hypanus sabinus. Next base: position 37,001,260 of record NC_082730.1, on the reverse strand, counting down.
CATGGTGAGCCTATATACGCAGCAGCTAAGTGATTATTCCTTCAAATGCCCAAGTTGATGATCTTGGGACATGCAATCTGTTGGATAATATCAGACACATGGCCTTCTTCCTCCTGAATCAGCATAACATGAATAGGCTTGATTCTACAAAGACAAGCAATGTTTAAATTAGCTCCAAAAATTCTCACTACTGTAGCGGTGTGCTACACACAGCACTGGAATAACAACACGCAGACGGTGAGTTGCAGTTGCGTAAAAGATTTATTCAAACTTCGCAGCCTCGCTTTTAAGACTTCCCGTTTCCGCCCTCCCCGGGTGGGAATACTGTAGGAGGCACATATTCACAGTCCCTTCCCACGCGCGGGCTTTTCCCCTTGCTGGTGAAGAAGACCTGGCGCCCTTTTTGGGGCTGGTCTCTCTGCCGGTGCGCGACATTTTGTGAGCCGGTTTGAGTGCACTGGAAAGTGGGTCACCACACTACCATATTTGAAATTGCTGGCTGGAGTACATTTGTCCTACGTCTGCTGATTCACTATAGTGTAACAAGCTGTAAAGCACTGAGTGGTGTACATCGTCTGACATGGAATATTGCATGTCAGAAGGAAATCTCAGGAAAAGGAAACAAAATCTAAGAAGAACATTTAGGAACTAAAAATGAGAACTAACTTCATTCTTTTCTGCAGTCAGAGTTTTGACTTTATTTTGCTTTTGGCTGAGACTTTGTTGACTTCTGGTGTCCACCATTACTAACTGCTGCACAGTAATGACACTACCTTGTTGCAAGTTATGACCTTCAGTCAAACTAGCCTGAGTAATTCTGGAAGGTACAATATATATCATAATTGTGTAATTTGATGGCATTGATAGTGAAGCCAGCGTTAATGCCACAGTTTGATAAGTTAACTGTCTTTTAATTTTTGCGGCACATCAGTGGCCTGAAAAATATAGATAATGTGGTAAATAGTTAATGAGTTTGGATGTTAAACTGTGTCCAAATTCAGAACTAATATGTTAATACCATCTATCAATGGTCGACTTTGTTACGTGTGAATTATTATATTCAGTGTCAAACTGGATATACCATTTTATTGATTGCTGAAATATGAATAAGCTCCTGATTTAATTGCACTTCATATTCTTCAGTTTATTCAGAAAATTTAATTAATTTTTCTTGGAACATATTTGGAAAAACAATGTTTTTCTCCCCTTGTTTCATACAGGTATTGTTCATGGCATAGTTTCACCAAGTTTTGATTTGTTTTTTTTTTGCATCATTCTCATTAAAGGCCGTTAGTCTGACTTCAGAGGTTGAAAAGATGTTGAAGTCCATTACTAAGAATGAGGTTTTGGGGTACTTGGAGATGCATGATAAACTAGGCCAAAGTCAGCGTGATTTCCTTAAGGGGAAAAAAATATCCTGACAAATCTGTTGGATTTCTTTGAAGAAATAACTGGCAGGATAGACAGTGGATGTCGTGTACTTGGACTTTCAGAAGGTCTTTGACAAGGAGCCAGATATGAGGCTGCTCAACAAGATAGGAGCCTATGGTATTACTGGAAAGATACTAGAATGGATAGAAGATTAGCTGACTAGCATGAAGCAAAGAGAGGGAATAAACGACCGTATTCTTGTTGGCTACCAGTGACTAGTGGTGTTCCACAGGGAATAGTATTGAGACAACTTTTCATGTTATATGTCAATGATTTGCATGACTTTGTGGCCAATTTGGCAGATGGTGCAAAAATAGGTGGGAGAGGAGATAGTGTTAAAGAAGCAGGGAGACTGCAGAAGACCAGGGACAGTTTGAGAGGATGGCCAAATAAGTGGCATTTGAAATATAGTGTAGGGAAGTATTTGGCCATATACTTTGGTAGAAGGAATAAAGTCATGAACTATTTTCTAAATTGCAGCTGCAGCTTTCATCTATATTAATAATAATTAACTCAGTAATCTTTAATCTAGTATTTCTACCCACTCTGCAATCTCAAAGCATAACCACGGAAAATATGTGCAAAACATGAGGAAACAGTTTTATTGGAAGCCCTATAATTCATGTGGTGATAACAGTTATTTCCTCTGAAGTTTTATCAAGAAAATAGGAAAACCTCAAGAAAAAAAGATACACACCAGCATCAAATTGATCAAAAAGCCTATTATTTTAGTTCCTAATCTGAATTAAATCAACTTTCGAATAAGAAGGTGCAGCCTATTCCATTAGGCCAATAGCAATATGAAGATATAGAAATCACCAAACTCAGGTCAGATAAGGGAGTTAAACTCTTGATGAAGTAGATGGTTCATCTATGTTTTTTTCATATAAAATTTATAGATAAAGGAAGGATAAAACCAATTATTGTTCTGTAACCAAGTGCAAAACCATAGAATGAACTTCTTTATCAAAGTCTCTATTAGCAAGGTTATAAAAGAAAGCAATTCCTGAGGGGGGTAAACAGAACTTTCCTTACTTTGAAATGGAAGTTGAATATTACAATAAACATTCAGAATAAATGATACTCTGACATGTAAAGAAAACTAGATGTCCTCAACAACAGGAAAAAATAATGAGCTGGAATAAATACTGAAATACTAATTGGGTGATAAAGACACAAGTTTTTCACAGATATTACAGCAAAATTTCAATCTCCAGTCATGTTGCACTTAACACTTCTTAACAGACACTGTTAACGAGTGCCAATTAATAATGTGACTCTTTCACTTAACTCTGAATAAAAATTGTTAGCAGAAGTAACTATCCATCACTGGGAATGTTATAAACAAACAGGCAGCAATTCGATCTGTCTCACTGAATTGGGGGCAAACATCTGTCGAAGGTCTTGGCAAAATAGTTGAAGAGGATGGAATACATATTTATAGTCATCGGCATTTAGAATATAATTATAGGGGATATGGTTGTATTCCATTTTATCCTTGAGCTGGATATAGTTTGGGAAAACATGTCATCTCATTATAGAGAATTACTGCCGCAATAAATTCGAACAGTTGGTCCATCAGGACTATGAATATCTTAATGAGAGTGAGATTTTATTTTGGTGGACAGTTGAAAAACAAAATGAGTTGCTCTTCTCAGTGTAGAGGGAGTTGAGAGGAGAGGCAGTAGAAGTGTTTAGAATCATGAAGTGTCTAAACAAACTAATGTTCAGTTCAGGAGCCTTGCCGTTCGGCTTGGGCGACCATGTCTCTCCATCCATCACGGTCCCTGACCCTCCGAATTGTAGTTGTTGCCTCCCCTGTTTCTAACCGTGATGTTAATCCGTCTATCATTCTCATTTTCTGTCTGCCTCTGCTTCTTTTCCATTCCAGCTTTCCAGTTGTAACTAAATGTTCTAATGTCTCTCTTCACATGGTGTGTCCAAAGAATTTTGATTGCTGTTTTCTGATTTTTTTAAGTAATGTAAGGTTTGTTATCGTTCTTTGTAGAACTTCTTCATTGATTATCCTGTCTGTCTATTATATACATAGCATTCATCTAAGGAACCACATCCCTGCTGCATTGATTCTTATTTCCATTGCATTTGTGATGATCCATAACTCGCAGCCCTGCATCAATATAGGAAGAATGTAACAGCTGAGAGTTCTAAGGCGGATGTCAATTGCTATTTTCTTGTTTGTTAGGATGTTTCTCATTTCTGTAAATGCTGTCCTTGCCATTTCTATTCTTGCTTTTATGTCTGTTTCGCATTTGCCATCAGGTATTACCCATGATCCAAGGTATCTAATATAAAGGAGGCTATTTCCATTGGTGGAGGAGTCAGAACCAGAGACTACAATGGTAAGGATGATGTGCTAAACCCCAAAAGGTGATATATATTGTAAGGAGAGACACTCTAGTATTATATGCTTGAAAAGTGGTGGGAACAGGCCTATCTGTGAATTTCAAAACAGAATTGGATGATTTATTGAAGGAATGCAGTAAGTACAGGGCTCGAGGCAAACAATCAAGGACTGGGTCTAATTGAACTGGTCAAAGAGAGTATTCATAGGTTCAAGTGGCCAACTGGTCTTTTCCTGTGCTGCAATGATTTTTATCTCCCATAATGATACCAATAGCATACTATATGTGTAACCATGCATATTTGTCCTAAGATACTGGCTGAATAGGATTGAGGACATACTGTATTTCCAGTTTGCAGCAAATACAACTTTGACTACCCTGTGTGCCTTGATTGTTCTTTGCATGAAGGTCAATGTCACTTTATCCACAGTTTGATCAGGTGTATTAGGGTGTTCAAACTCACCATTCAAGGACCAGTGAGTTTGTTTACTTTCTCTTCAACCAACAGTGGAATGTAGATTAAATACAACCTACCCCATAGACTGCAGCCTGTGGTGCTTCATGATTACTGCTGGTGTGACCTGCATTAGATTATTTGGGGGATTTCAGGCTGAAACTGGAAAAGTTAGCTCCAGCATGGCTTTCTGTTTGGTGAAATTCTCAATTAAACTTCTTGCTCTTTGTTAAGTTTTCATAGTTTCAAGGTGACTAGCAACATGACTTTAATGCAAATAAATGGAGCAACTTTGGAACCCATGTGCATTAAGTGTCATTAATTCTTCTCCATAACTGGAATATTTTTCTGAGAATGGGTAAATTTACATAAAGAGGAAAGAATTATTTTTATCTTTCTTTGTTCTGTTATGGTCCCCAGGCAGTTTTATAGATAGATTATGATTCAAAATAATTGTTCAGGACAAGAAAGCTTTCTCAGCATTTAAGTTGTACAGTTCTACATCTATAAAGACCCAATGGATGGAGCCTGAAGTGAGGTGATCAGCGAATGACAGAGAAATAGTAGCACCATTTAAAAGCATTCTTACAAAGTCATTGCATAAACTACATTATAAAGTATGCAAACCTATGAAAAATGTACGGATTTATAAGTACATTTTGTGTGTGGCTGTGGGCTGAGTCAGAATCAGTTTTAAAGAATGTAATTGGGCTTTGATTGGACTACCCTTTTTTGTGAAGATCGGCAAATCCCTATAATTATTCATTTTCATTTCATTCAATTTTAAATAAAACCTATCCTGATGCCTAACCATTTAGACTGAGCATTACATTTTTTAGCCAACTTTAATATTTTATTAATTTCATCTAACAATTGATTTTAGGCTGTGCAGACCAGGATTGAACATTTATACGGAGACGTGGTTTACCTGAAGTCAATACTTCAGTTTAATTCATTTGAAAGTTTGTGAATTGTAATGAAGTGTGAATATATCAGATAATTCTAAGCTATACATATGAAAAGTTTTCAGCAGGGGACTTTCCTGTGTCTATTGAACATTTCATGAACAGAGTACAATTCATTTTCACTCTTATATGTCACTGTGAAGCTGATAATTAACGAACTGTGAATCTTCCTCATTTGAAGGAAGCCATGTTGCTATGTTGAAAACAGGAGACTAGCAGCCAGAACTACCAGCAATGATAATCATACTTAAAAAATTAAACAAAATGTAGGAAGGTAAGGCCACTTATGTGCTTGAATCGATTGCCTATCAATCATGGCTGATAAGTATCTTTATTCTATATAGGTGGTATGGTTCAATAAATTTCTGGATGTTATCAGAGCTATATAACGTACACAGTAGCATTGGGTTGCATGCCTTAATTCATGTAATATGCTTGAGCACCAGGGCTATTGGACATGGAAGAGTGATGCCAATCATTCTGCAAGGCACTCCAAATGATTGCAGGCCCATTTGTGTGTGACCTGCAGTGAAAGACGTTGGTGATTCAGCTCAGGTGCAATGATGGTCAGGTTTCTGATCATGTTTGGATCAGGCATGTTAGAATACATGATATGTTAATAGAATTATATCTAGTTCTGAGCATACCCAGTATTTTGAGGGTGTGTTAAAGAAAATAGCTATTGTTTATATGCTGCTCAGCAGACTGCCAGACCATTAATCACAGAATCAGACCGATGCAGTATATAGTCTTTTATTTTTCTGAATTCCACTAAGTCTTCCAACATTCCCTGGGGGAAATCCTCTTATTTTGCTGGAATTGCCATCCCAGTGCTGGGAAAGCATTCAGATATCTAAATAAGAACAAATCACACAGTTTATCCTAAACTGTCAGCAGCAGTTCCAGCTGACATCAATGCTTTAATTGTTTCATACTTAATGCAGGTTGGTATCATGATTCCCAAAATAACTTGTGGTTAATGGAGACAGCTGCAGAAAACAATTTGCAAGTTGTAGCACTTCAGCAATCCATGTCAAACAGGAACAATTATCCTCCACCAACCTGGATCAAACTAACATCGGACCATATTCAACACCACTTTTGTGAATATTTTAAGTGAGCATGAATTTTTAGGCATGATGTTTTTATTTTCTATGCAATATAGCTTTCCAGAAAAGAAATTATAATATAATCTATTGATTTACATGGATTATCTTTTCAAATGAGACCTTGACAGTGCTTCAAGATAAAATAAAAAGACCCCACAGGACCAATCAAGGAGACAGAATTGTGTTGTTTTCATCTGATGAACAATACTTACTCCTCAATTGATCTAATCCCTTGCTTTTTGCAGCAATTTACCTGGTTGTCCACCCAACTGGAGTGATTACACATCATAAGTTCTTCGTTGGCCTATATGTAATAATGATGGGCTAAAGGTGTGAAGGCACATTGTTTCATTCTTAACCATTCATAATATCATTTACTGAATAACTAGGTTATTTCTATCATGCATTAGAAAGTTGACTGATATGAACTTGTGGTCTTGAAGTCATGTTTCTTTCAATATTAGGCCCAACAGTGTGTGCTTTGTGTTAATTAAGTTGCTCATCGCCATGGATTTCTCCCCCCGCATTCTTTCTAATAACTTTCTTTGAGGTGGAAACAGATGGAGTACTTGTTTACACACTAGTATCAGACAGCTAACAACAAACTAACATGATGACACCTTAATCATTTATTTCATGTTGGCAAGAAATGCAAAAACATGGTGGCTTAGAAATTTTCAGTCAATGGTGAAATGATGATGCTCACAGTTTATCACTGCTCTTTTACTGCTTCCCACTGCAATTTAGTAAGTGTATATATGGCTTTAACTATAATTTAAAAATAAGTATTTTATTTTATTTTATTGAAACATCAATAATACAAATTAGCAGAGAGAAGGTATTGGAGGTTTTAGGTGCATTAAGGTGGATAAAGTTCCAGGGCATAGGCTAGTGTGTTCTCAGACCTTGTGGGAAGCTAGAGAATAAATTACTGAGACCCTTGAAGAGATTTTGGCTTCACCTCTACCACAGGTGAGGTTCCAAAGGATTGGAGTGGCTAATATGGAACCTTTGTTTAAGAAGTATAGCAAGAGCAAACCAGGAAATTACAGGACAGTGAGTCTAACACTGGTGGTGGAAAAATTACTGGAGGAGAACCTGAGGGACTGGATATACAAACATTTGGAGAATCAGGATCTGATTGGGGTAGTCAGCATGGCTTTGTGTATGGGAAGTCACATCAGACAAATCTCTTGAAGCTCTTCAAGGAGGTAGCCTAGGGTGTAGATGAGAGTAGAGCAGTGAATGCCCTACCCTTATCCACTACACAAAAAAAAATCATGACATATTCCATGTGCGTGATGATAAATGTGTTTCTGAAGTGGGTCTCTATTGTGGACTGAGAGTGGGAAGCACCAGAACAACATTTGGTAATGATCAACAAACCAGATGCTTGGAATCGAATAATCTTGCCTGGTGTCTCAGGGCTGGGTATGTCTGCACCCACACCAACCTCCGTACCTTGCATTTCTTCTCTGCCACCTTTCCCACACCCCTCCCGCAGTGCTCAACCCTCACTATTCCCAACATCCTTTGGTCCTGCCAGATTTACAAACTTGCTGTCTTGTCCACATTAGCTTATACAGTACTGTGCAAAAGTCTTAGGCACCCCAACTATATATCTATGACTAAGGATTTTTCACAGTATTGTAACTCACTAAAAGTAGCATTGTAAGTTAATAGAGTGATGAAAAAAATGTGTAGTGCACTCACCTCACCAGTCAGGGCATTGAGGACAGGAATTAGGAAGTTATGATGTAGTTATGTAAAATGGTGGTGAGAATACACTTGGAGTATTGTGTATAGGAAAGGTGGTATTAAACCAGAAAGAGTGCAGAAAAGATTTACCAGGATGTTCCATGGATTTGGGAGTCCGAGTTACCAGGAAAGGTTGCATAGACTAGGACTTTCATCCCAGAAATATAGGGGATTGATGGGTGACCAGACAGAGAAACAGTATATAAGACAGGGTGAAAGTAGTCTTTTTCACAGGGAGGAGGTGCTACAAAAAAGAGTCATATGTTTAAGATCAAAGACGAGTAATTTAATAGGGTCATCAGGGACACCTACTTCACACAAAGAGTGGAGTGCATGTAGAAAGAACTGCAAGAACTTGTGATTGAAATGGATAATTGTGAATATCTAAAATCTACCTGGATGAGTATGTGGATAGAAGAGGTTCAGCGGGCTAGAGGGTCCAAATGCAGGTAAATGGGATTAGCTCTCTGGCATCAATATCAGCATGGAAGAGTAGGGCTAAAAGGCCTGATTCTGTGCCATATGACTTTATGACACATACCTTTAAGAGGTGATGTCCCAAGAAGATAGCATCTATCATTATAGACCCTCACTATTTAGAACATGCTTTCATCTCATAACTCCCATCTTGGAGGAGGTACAGGAACCTGAAGGTCCACACGTAATGAATTAGGAACAGGTACTTCCCCTCTGCCATTATGAACCCATGATCTCTACCTCATTAGGTTCTACTGCATTTGTACAAGGCCTTGGTGAGACTGCAACTAGAATATTGTGTGCAGTTTTGGTCCTCTAATCTGAGGAAAGACATTCTTGCCATAGAGGGAGTACAGAGAAGGTTCACCAGATTGATTACTGGGATGGCAGGACTTCCATATGAAGAAAGACTGGATCGACTAGGCTTATACTGACTGGAATTTAGAAGACTGAGGGGGGATCTTATTGAAACGTATAAAATTCTAAAGGGATTGGACAGGCTAGATGCAGGAAGATTGTTTCCAATGTTGAGGAAGTCCAGAATGAGGGGTCACAGTTTAAGGATAAAGGGGAAGCCTTTTAGGACCGAGATGAGGAAAAACTTCTTCACACAGAGAGTGGTGAATCTGTGGAATTCTATGGCACAGGAACCAGTTGAGGACGGTTCATTGGCTACATTTAAGAGGAAGTTAGATATGTCCTTTGTGGCTAAAGGGATCAGGGGGTATGGAGAGAAAGCAGGTACAGGGTTATGAGTTGGATGATCAGCCATGATCATACTGAATGGCGGTGCAGGCTCGAAGGGCTGAATGGCCTACCCCTGCATCTATTTTCTATGTTTCTATTACTCCTTTCATTTTGCACAATTTGTTTATTTCTGTAATTAACAAAATTTTACACATTTGCACTGTACTGGGGCTGCAAACCAACAAATTTCACATCCTATGCCAGTGATAATAAATCTGCTTCAAATTCTACAACTCTATCACTAATGATTAAAATCTGAAGGAATGGACCAAATCCTATGAAAAGTTCTTGCAGTTGCTATCTACTGGTTCTCCATATCTGATAAGCATTTCAGAATAAAGATGACTTCTGGATTACTTCAAATATTCAGCTCAGGTGAAGCAAATTTATGAGATGACATTTCTTTCTTTTCTGTAAACTACACATAAAATGGATGTTGTAACCACATTGCTCTCAGGTCCCATCCATCAGGAAATTGTTTCAGGCACCGTCTGTCATCATTCGTCTAATGCATGGATCATTTCAGCATCACACTTACGGAACATGATTTTGTGCAGCTTGTTCTAGTCAAATCAAAAGGTTACAATCATAACCTTTATAAATAATTTGCAATAAAACAAAGGCTGAACCATATTGAAATTAGCAGACTCTTCATTAATCAAAATATTTGGTGGATATTTGAAATGTAACCTGATATTGCTGTGGGTAGGGGGAGTGGATGAGAAAGGGATGAGATTTGGAGGAAGGATAATCTGACAGAGGAGGTCATCTCCTAAAGGCCATAGCTTCATTATCTTCCATTTGTTTCATTTCTAACTTTTCTCAGTTCTGATAAAAGATGGTCAACTTAAAATATTAACACCCCTTCTCTCTCAATATATGCGGCTTGAAATTTTAACTATTATCAACAATTTACAACACTTGCAACATTTTGCTTTCAAAATTTTCAGCAGAATTGCACTGAATATTCAATATTAATTGAAAATGGTAAAAAATATCAGGCCATCAAACCCTCCAGTAGAGAACTAGATTATTCTAGAAGTTGATAACTAATTATTTAGAAAAAAAGTAAATTTTTAAAACTTTAATTCCTGTTCACTGGCAATTGAAAAAAAAAAGGAATTTGCAAGGAATTTCCAGGGGTTATATAATCCAAAACAAATGTGGAAGGCAAAAGATCAAGGGATTTCAGTTCTTCAGTAACATTCTGTGATTTTCTTTCTCCTTTGAAGATAATTCCTCAAACATCAAAGGGTTTAGACGAGCTTTTCTATGTGCCACAAACACCATTACTGAAGAACTTTGAATATACTCTGGACTGAAATAGAATTCTTAATATTTGTGTTGTGTATATGTGAAATTAATAATGGTGTGTTATTCCAAGTGAGTTATATGTTTGTCAAGGTTCATTAAGGTAGATAAATTGCATACAAAGTCAAAGGATGAAAATACAGGCAGATAGAAATCAGTAATATCATTCAGCATGATGTTAAAATGTGAATGTTCAAATTTCCTAAACTGAACATTGCATTAATTTTGTCCAATTCATATAGGAGAGATGAGAAGAGAAACTTAAAATTTAAATGTTCCAATGCAATAGCTTCAGAATATTTTATGAATAAGAATAGAGCTTGATGTTTTCTCTCATCAATGTAGCTACAATATATTTGAGAGAGAATTATCAACATGGGGTTAAGGTCCAATCATCAGTTCGTATGCACTGAAATTGGAGCTGCCTGGTCAGTAACTTTACTCTTGGATCTTCCACTCTTGTGTTCTTAAGCTTTTATTATTATATAGAATGGGAATAAGGTGAGTGACTGTACACTCACTACACAATACTTTTTTCTGGAAGACTGAGTTCTCTGAAAATGTAAGACAGTAAATAGCAGTTTAGACACACAGTATTTTTGGCTACTTAATATCAGTTTGTTTTGAAAAATAAAACTGTATTCATAGATCACAAAATGATTACAGCACAGAAAGTGGATATTCATCCCATTATGTTGGCCTGAGTCTATTCTGGAACATTATGTTTTCCTGATCTCAAGGTTGCATCAGATCAGAGAACAATTCTTTAAGTTCTTGCATCCAGTGCTAACTTCAAAAAGGCAAGAGTCAGATCATCTCTAAGGTTAGCAAGAGCTACACTCCCTCATGCTATTAAAGAATGAATACACACAGAAAATTCAGACACCTTGGAGACACCAGGCACACACAGCACATGTGGTAAAATATATAATAAACCTTAACTGATTAAAGGTCCACTTCGCGCGTTATCGATAGTAATGCCTTCCGTACTGATGGGCAAAATGCTTTCTTTGCATGATCTGATGCACTGAACGATGTGGCATCAAGGAAAAGTCCCTCTCCCCCTGGGGAAGGGGCTTCAAGACAGCCACCATCATTCTGGTGCCCCAGAGAGCGGTGATAACTGGGGTAAACAATTAAGGCCCAGTGACACTGACTTCAACAATCATCAAGCGCTTTGAATCACGGTTGTGCATCATATAAAATGCCACTTTCCAGCTTCATTGCACCCATTCCATTTCACCTACGGCTCAAGTTGGTCCATTGATGAGGCCATAGCTTGAGCCTTCAACTCTGTCCTGTCCCACCTAGAAAATGATGCCTCATACACCAGGGTGTTGCATATAGACCTCAGCTCAGCTTTTGACGTGAACATCCCACAGAAGACGGTGAATTAACTGTTTTCATTGGGACAACAGCTCCAACGGATCTGTAACTGGATCTTGGATTTCTTGATGGAAAGACCCCAGTCAGTCCGAGCTGTCTGCAACATCTCAAGCTCCATCACACTGAGCACTGGTGCCCCCCACCACACCCCCCCCCCCCCCCCCCGGGGCTGTGTGCTCAGCCGGCTGCTGATCTCGCTACTGGCTCACGACTGCGCTGCCAGATCTAGCACAAACCACATCATCGTGTTCTGTGATCATACAACAGTGCTTGGCCTCATCGGCAGCAATGATGGGTTGGCATACAGAGAGGAGGTCGAGAGGCTTGTTGAATGGTGTGGAAGCAGCAACCCAAGTAACAATATGGATAAGACAGAAAAGATGATTGTGAACTCCCGAAAGGCACAGGCTGACCACTCTCCCTTACACATCAATGTTTCTTCTGTGGAAAGGGTGATGAGCACAAAATTCTTTGGTGTGCACATAATAGACGGACTTACCTGGACCCACAACATTTGCTCACTAGTCATGAAAGCACAGCAGTGAATGCACTTTCTGGAGAGATTGAGGCGTGCAAGGCTCTCTGCCCCCGTTCTAACTTTCTACAGGAGCACCATAGATATGTTCCTCTCAGGCTGCATCTTCGCGTGGTAGAGAAAACTCAAGACATCAGAAAACAAGACTCTATGGACGATATTAAAAACTGGCAAGAGGATCACTGGGGTCTCCCTCCTCACTGCTTGTGACGTTTTACTGGGAGTGTTGCAGAAGAAGGGCCTGAAGCAGTATTCAGGATCCCTACCACCCATCCCACAACCTATTTGACTTACTGTCACCAGGAAGGAGGTACAGAAGCATCAGGAATCAGACTGCCATACTGGGTAACAACCTCTTCCCTCAGACTGTGAGACTGTTAAATACCCTGCCAGCACTGAGGTCCTGTTACTAGGTCAAAGATCTGTTTACTGATAACTTGTCCTGCACACTCTATGCATTGTGAATTATAGTTAGAGTATATTGTATGAATCTATTTATGGTCATATTTTGGTTTACTCTATGTGCAATGTATGACATATGTGTTGTGGGTGTGTCGTCATCTGGAGGAACCTGGTTTAGTTTGGTTGTATACATATACAGGCAGATGACAATAAGCTTGAACTCGAAACTAAATGTCTGGTGTTCTGCTAAGAATATTCAAGAAATGTCTTAAAAATAGTACTTTTAACTTTTTATTTAGGTTTTTTACTTCTTAACTTAAAAGTACTTAAAGTACATTGTAACTTATTAACATAGTCTTTTTAAACCTTTAACTTCATTAGCAAATAGTATATTTTAACTATCACCATAAAACACTGGAGTACGGTAACAGTGAGGATGGATATGCCACTGCATAACACAAGGGTATAGCAACTGGTGGGGATAGGCTTGTCACTGTTAACCACCAGTTAAACTATAATGGCAGATCAGATAAACGGGACATAGCTCTGTTCTGATTTATGCTATGACAATTAAATACCATTCAGTAAAACCAAATGGTGCCTGAAGTCTGATATTACCAAAAATAAATTACACCACCTAATTTGTATTGGTACTGCACTAAGGTGTCAAGGTTCTAAATTATTAGAGAAGTGCTAATGAGGGAAGCTGACTCTTAGCTTTCCAATTGGCATTTAAAATATTTTATCTCATTAGTCCTAATTAAAATTCAAATCCAAAAGAAGGCTAATCAGTGTGCTAATCCAGTCCACCCCGAAGTCAGACCCTATCAATCAGCAACTATTGCTTATAATAAGTTTTTTATGCAATATTGATGTACTTGGTCACAGACAAGGACATGATTGGCAATGTCTATTCTCAAATGTCCCTGAACAATGCAGGATGTTAAGAGTCAATTGCTGTACCTGGAGTTACCTGTAGGCTGGATATCATAAGGACTGCAAATTTCCTTAACTAAAAGATCCGTTAGGTTCTTATAATAATCTTGTCATTTCCTGACCAGTTATTGAGCTCTGACCAGGGACCAATCTGAACATCAGAAGTTTGAGAGGAGGAGATTTCATTTAGGTCCCACTGACTGAGTCTAAAAAGGCAGCAATGGATCGCGGCTGTGTAATTGAGCTCTGACCAGCAAAAAAAAAGTTATTTTTTCCCTTTGTTTTTTTCATTTCTGCTCAGTTAGGACATAAGAACATAAGAGATAGGAGCAGGAGTAGGCCAATCGGCCCCTCAAGCCTGTCCGCCATTCAACAAGATCATGGCTGATCCAATCTTCACTCTAGTTTTCACCGAATCCCACAAGGCAACAGTGCCAACCAACAGGGCACCGTGCCACCCATTTTATTTTATTATTCATCCCGCCCAAACCCATGTGATCACCCGGGGAAAAAAAAACGATTTGCCAATTGAGGAGAAAAAATCTGGAAAATTCCTCTCCGACCCATCCAGGCTATAGAAAACTGGTCCAGGAGATCACATGGCTGATCTAAACCTAGCCTCATGTCCACTTACCTGCTCGCTCACCATATCCCCTAATGCCGTTTTTATCCAGGAAAATGTCTATCTCCGTTTTGAATTTATTGAGTGTAGTAGCTTCCACAGCTCTCTGGGGCAGTAAATTCCACAGCCCCACTACCCTCTGAGTGAAGAAATTTCTCCTCATCTCAGTCCTGGAACAGCATCCCCTTATTTTAAGATTATGCCCCTTAGTCCTAGTTTCACCCATCATTGGGAACATTCTCCCCGCCTCCACCCGATCAAGCCCCTTCACAATCTTATATGTTTCAATAAGATCGCCTCTCATTCTTCGGAACTCCAATGAGTAGAGTCCCAATCTACTCAACCTCTCATCATACATCAACCCACCCATCCCCGGAATTAACCTAGTGAACCTTCTCTGCACTGCGTCGAGAGCCAGTATGTCCTTTCCTAAATATGGACACCAGAACTGCACGCAGTACTCCAGGTGTGGTCTCACCAATACCTGGTACAACTGCAGTAAGACCTCCCTGTTCTTATACTCCATCCCCCTAGCAATAAAAGCCAGCATTCCATTGGCCTTCTTGACCACCTGCTGTACTTGTATACTAACTGTTTGTGTTTCCTGCTCCAGGACCCCCAGATCCCTACCAGGACAGTGGAGGTACCAGGCAGGATGGTTGAGTGCTCCTCTTGTGGGATGAGAGAAGACAGGGAGTCTTCCAGTGTCCCTGACAACTACAACTGCGAGAAGTGCATCCAGCTGCAGCTTCTAACAATCCGCGTTAAGAGCTGGAACAGGATGAACTCCAGATCATTCAAGAGGCTGAAGGGGTGACAGATAGGGCATATAGAGAGGTAGTTACACCCAGGATGCATGACATAGGAAAATGGCTGACAGTTAGGAAGGGGAGTGTGTTTAAACAGTCAGTACAGAGTACCCCTCTGGCCATTCCTCTCACCAACAGGTATACAACTTTGGACTCTGATGGGGGTGGGGGAGGGGTGACATAACCAAGGAAAATCACAGTGGTCGGATCTCTGGCATTGAGTCTGGCTTTGTGACTCAGAAGGGAAGTGGAGAGAAGAGAAGCATTGTGGTTATAGGGGATTCATTAGTTAGGGGAATGGACAGGAGGTTCTGTGGGTGAAAACGAGATTCCCTGATGGTATGTTGCCTTCTGGGTACCAGGGTCGAATCCTCAGCATTCTTAAGTGGGAGGGTGAACAGCCAGAGGTCATGTGTCCATGTAGTTACCAATGACATGGGTAGGATGAGGGACAAGCTTCTGCATAGGGAGTTCAGTGAGTTATGCCAGGTTTAAGGGCAGGAACTTCAGAGTTGTGATCTCAGGGTGCTAGATGCTAGTGAAACCAGAACTAGGAAGATTATACAGTTTAACACATGACTAAAGAGTTGGTGTAGGAGGGAGGGCATAAGTTTTTTGGATAATTGGACTCCCTTCCAGGGAAGGTGGAATGTGTACAGAAGGGACAGATTGCACCTGAACTTGAAGTAAACTAATATCCTAGTGAGAAAGTTTGGTATTGCTGTGTGGTAGGGTTTAAACTCGAGAGGCGGGGATGGAACTAGAGTGCCAGAACAGTTAGTGGAGAGTTTATGAAGGCAGATGTTGGTCAGACCTCAGACATAGTTGGAACCAGAAGATTGAGCATGGTGCACCTGGTGTTCCGAGCTGCAGATTTTTCAATGCATGAAGAATTGTAAGCAAGGCAGATGAGCTCAGGGCATGAATCAACACCCAGAATTACGTCATCATTGCCATTAGTGAGACTTTATTGCAGGAGGAGCAGGACTGGCAACTCAATATTCTGGGGTTCCGCTTTAGGTGTGAGAGAGTGGGAGGGATTAAATGAGGAGGGGTGGCATTACTAAACAGGAAAAATATCACAGCACTGCTCTGTCTAGAACTGACTGGATAAGTCAATTAGTGAGGCATTATGGATGGAACTGAGAAATAAGGAAGGTATGAGCATGTTAATGGGGCTATATTACAGACCATCCAACAGTCCTAGGGATTGAGAGGAACAAATGTGTATAGAAATTGTAGACTTTTGCAAGAAACGTAAGTTTGTTCTCGTGGGTAATTTTAACTTTTCACATACTTACTGGGAATCCCATACTGTAAAAGGACTAGATGGAATAGAGTTTGCCAAATGTGTTCAGAAAAGATTCCTTCATTAGTACGTAGAAGTCCCAGTGAGAGACCGTGCAATACTGGATCTGCTATTAGGGAAAGAGACAGGGCAGGTGACAGAAGTTTGTGCAGGGGAACACTTTGCATCTAGTGCCACAATATCATTAGTTTCAAAGTAAATATGCAAAAAGATAGGTCTGCTATGCTGGTTGAGATTCTAAATTGGAAAAAAAAAGTTTTGATGGTATTGGACATGATCTGGCATTGTGGGATGGGACAGGCTATTTTCTGGAAAAGTTGTAATTGGAAAGTAGGAGGCTTTCAAGAACAATATTTTGAGAGTACAAAACTTGTATGTAAGATAAAGATAACAAATGTAGGAAACCTTGGTTTTCAAGAGATATTGAAGCCCTGGTTAAGAGAAAAAGGAGGTGCATAGCAGGGCAAGTAGGAACAAATGATCTGCTTATGGAGTATAAGAAATGCAAACAAACACTTTAGAAAAAAATCAGGAGGGTTAAAAGAAGGCATAAAGTTGCTCTGGTGGACAAGGTGAAGGAGAAGCAAAAGAATTGTAAGGACAAAATTGGTCCTCTGGAAGACCAAAATGGTAAACCACGTTCGAAGCAAAAACAGGTGGAGAGATCTTCAATGGGTTTTATGTATCTGTATTTACTCAAGAGTGGCAAAGTGGCCTCGACTTCATGGACCCTGCACAGATTACAGAGAAGGAGGTGTTTGCTATCCTGAGGCAAATTAGGGGAGATAAATCCCCAGGGCCTGACAAGGTGTCCCCTCGGATCCTGCAGGAGGCAAGTGCAAAAATTGCTGGGGCCCTAACAGAGATTAGTTAAATCATCATTAGTGACGGGAGAGGTACTAGAGGATTGGAAGATAGCCAATGTTGTTTCGCTGTTTAAAAAAGGCTCTAAGCATAAATCAGAAAATTATAGGCCAGTGAGTCTGACATCAGTTGTGGAAAAGTTATTAGAAGGTATTCTAAGGAACTGGATATATAGGTATTTGGATCGACATGGACTGATTAGGGATAGTCAGCACAGCTCTGTGCATGGTGGTTCATGTCAAACCAATCTTATAGAATTTTTTGAGAAAGTTTCTAGAAAAGTGGATGAAGGCAATGCAGTGGATGTTGTCTACATGGACTTTAGTAAGGTACTTGATGTGGTTCTGCATGGGAGGGTAGTCAAGAAGGTTCAGTTGCTCAGCATTTAGGATGAAGTCGTAAATTGGATTCGACATTGGCTTTGTGGGAGAAGCCAGACACTGATAGTGGAGGGTTGCCGCTCTGACTGGAGGCCAGTGACAAGGTGTGCTGCAATGATCAGTGCTGAGTCTGTTGTTGTTGTCATCTGTATCAATGATCTGGATGATAATGTGGTTAACTGGATCAACAAATTTTCAGATGACACCAAGATTGGGTGTGTAGTGGACAGTGAGAAAGGCTATCATGGTTTGCAGAGGGATCTACATCAGCTGGACAAATCGACTGAAAAATGGCAAATGGAATGTAATGCAAGTGTGAGGTTTTGCACTTCAGTAGAACCAAGCAGGGTAGGTCTTACACAGTTAATGGTAGGGCACTAAGATGTGTGGTAGAACAAATGGATTTGGGAATACAGGTCCATATTTTGTTGAAAGTGGCATCACAGATAGGGTTGTAAGGAAAGGTTTTGGGACATTCTCCTCATAAATCAAACTACTGAGTATAGGAAATGGGATGTCATGTTGGAGTTGTAAAAAACGATGGTGAGGATTAATTTGGAGTATTGTGTGCAGTTTTTGTCACCTACTTACAGGAAAGACGTAAACAAAGTTAAAAGAGTACAGAGAAAATTTACAAGGATGTTGCCGGGTATGGAGGGCCTGAGTTGTAGAGAAAGATTGGAAAGGTTAGATCTGTATTCTTTAGAACATAGAAGATTGAAAGGAGGTTGGATAGAGGTATACAGACTTATGAGGGGTATAGAAAGGGTAAATGTTGGCAGGATTTTTCCACTGAGGTTGAGTGGGACTACAACAAGAGGTCATAGATTAAGTATGAAAGGTGAGAAGTTTAAGAGGAACATGAGGGGAAACGTCTTCACTCAGAGGGTCATGAGAGTGTGGAATATAATGCCAGCACAAGTGGTGCAAGTTTGATTTCAACATCAAAGAGGGGTTTGGATAGGTACAAGGATGGTAGGGGTATAGAGAGCTATGGGTCAAGTGCAGATTGATGGGAGTAGGCAGTTTAAATGGTTTCAGTATGGACTAGATGGGCTGAAGGGTCTGTTTCTGTGCTGTACTTCTCCATGACTGCGACTTTTTTTTTACCTATTCTATCTTTTACTTAGTTACTCAAATTTGAATTCCACAGCTGCTATGAGTTCATACATCTTGATCAGTGGTGCAGTCTTGATCATACTACCAGTCCAGTCACTAAACATTTCATTGCTTAACAAGTTATATAGTGTATGGCTAACTCTAACTTTTGATGTCAATAGTATTCATAGATATATTTAATGAAAACAAGTACTTAGTATATTTCTAAATACCTGAAGTCTCCTTCTAATAGAAAAAGAATACGAAGTATTCACTATTGTCAGCACCTTACTTATTCATAAACTGAATCATTATTTTTTCAGTTGAATACAATATATAGGTATCACATCTAGTTTAATAAACTCCTATTTTGAACGGGTAGTCCATTTATTGCTGTACTTGTCTGTTAGAAGTATAACATGAAGGGAGGTATCTGCTTATTTCCTGTAGAAGGAGATGGTACACACAGTAAAAAGGCTTGAGCCTATAAATACAGAAAATGCATCCCAAATTTCATGTATCAAGCATGGGTTGACTTTTGTAATATGTGAACATGTGTAGCAATACAAAATGTAATTGGTCCTGAAATTCCAGGGTGCTACAAGTGTCACTATATGCTATTGAATTAAGCATGTCTGAGAAATAGCTCAAAGGCTAAATCTTCAGCTTTTTTTCCATGTTGGTCCTTTGCCAAGATATGGAATAAATCTCCTGGTATAAATGAATACACCCAGCTTGGTTTAGCCACAGATTTCCAGGGTAGGGAACCATGTGGCCGAGAATATGGTCAAAATGAAGCATAGTTTCAATGGAATGGCACAGACTTAAAGATGGGGTGTTGAAGATAATGACTGATTCTAGCTAGGGCTTTAGCTTCAAGCTTCCTGACTTGCTGAGTTCCTCCACCATTTTTGTGTTTTGCTGAAGAAATGTCCATCTGCATTTCAGTCAGGTGAAATAAATCTGTCATTCCTTATGTGGAGAAAAAGAAATAAATCCCCATCTGTAAATTTATCTATTGGTTAAAAAAAATGCTTTCACAATCAAAGGGTAAAATTAAAAAAACAATCTTTGAGTTCAGATGATTAAATTTAAATTCAAGAAGATAAATTGTATTAATTGAATAGATCTACTGTTTAATTTTTTATTAGCAACATGTGAAAACACAGCATGGTATTTAAAATTTAACAAATCAAGCTACTGTTTGTTTAATGTGGTATTCACTTATTGACTCTTCTATACCCTTGGAAGAATTTATACATAAACTGGGTAACAGTCAACCTATGAGCAAAGAAAAATCTTTTCTTGTCAGTTCTAAATATTTATTGAGACTTTGACATCCAATTCTTGACATGTTTCCTCCCCACACCAACAGAAACATTCTCTTCATATCCAATGTGTCTAGCCCTGTCAGAATGTTGTATGTTTCAAAGAAATCTTCTCTCATTCTGTTAAATTCCAGTGACTACAGATTTATTCAGCCTAATCTTTCATTATGTGACAGTTCAGACATGTCAGGATGCTATCAACTGAATGCTCACTGCACTGCCTCTATGGTCGTATCTCCTTTGAGTAAAGAAACCAAAGTTGTGCACGATACTCAAATTGCAGTCTCACGAACATCTTGCATAATTGTAGCTAGGCATCTTAGCTCCTGTACTCTGATCATCTTGCAGTGAGGACCTGCATACTATTTGCCTTCTTAGGTGCTTGTTGCATATGCATGTTTGTTTTCAATGACTGGTGTATAATAACATTGATTCCCTTTGCATCTCACCATTCTCCAAATCAGCACCATATAAATACCAGATGAACGAGAGATGATCGCAGAAGGCATGATGGTTTTCTAGAGCTTTGGCTTTCTAAAAATGCAAACATTATTTAACGGTGCTCATGTATTCAGCTGGCTAGGAGACCCCCCTGGCAACCTTGAGCAAGGGCTTCGTCCTCTCTCGCCTCTCAAGAGCTGTCTGAATTCTCCTTTGGAATAGTAACTTTCTTTCTCTGCTCTTCGATCATTTGTTGTTTGGTCAATGGAACTCCCAGATGACTCAAGGAGTCTAGCAAAATTTTGTCATGCCTCTATAAGGGCTGGCTGCTAGGTGAAGTGCTTATAACTGAAGATCTTGCAAGACATTAAAACATAATATGAGCTGAGAATGATGTTGTGGTGTCATACAAGGAAACCCAAGAGAGCTTGGGAACAAAACTGACCCAGCATTCTGTTGCACATGGAAGCTTGGCAAATGCTGTTCTAAGTGAGAATAAGGTTGACAAAAGAGAGGTGTTACGCAAGGGAACACAGCAACAATATTCTGGGAATCTCATAAATAAAGATGGAATGTTTCCAATGATGTAATTACATTAAAATGTCTTATTTTTGCACACTACCATGATATTTTCTATTGCTTATTTAGCTAAAATCTGTTGACAGATTAAAACAGTTGATTGAAGTGCTAATAGTTCTTGGGACAAAAGTGTAAAGTTGCAAGGGAATCGCCTGTACATAATCACAAACCTTTCAGGAGGAGAGACTATTCGACAATTTACATATGGAAATCATAATGTTGTTGACACAGGTAACCTTAACCCATGACATTACTTTATTATAAATACACTTGTTTGCAAGCTTCATTTGTGAACGTTTGTACAGAACAATTTGCTGCGATAGAATGATTATGATTGGCTTGGCATTTGAAATAAATCTCAGCACATTGATGCCAAATAACAAAAATCAATGTAATTAGCCCATTAGGGATTATCTGCACGTTTGTTTTATGTAATTTTTTTAGACTACTTTGAAAAATTATGTCACTATACACTCAGTAGCTTCCTGTACACCTGCTCACTCATCAGCCAATTGGGCCACTGCAACTCAGTGCATAAAAACATACAGACATGGTCAAGAAGTTCAGTTGTTGTTCATACTGAACATGAGAATGGGGAGGAAATGTGATCAAGGTGATATTGACTGTGGAATGATTGTTGGGGCCAGGCGGGGTGGTTTGAGTATCCCAGAAACTGTTGATCTCCTGGGATTTTCAAGCACAACAGTCTTTGGAGTTTACAAAGAATGGTTCAAAAAGCAGAAAAAAAACAACCATGGATATGTCAGAATGAGAATTGAAATGTGTGGTCATTGGGAAGTTCCGCTTTTGGTGGATGGAACAGAGGTGCTTGACATCTGACATGTTGGTCCATGGTATCCTCTTGTGCCACAATGAGGCCACCCTCAGGATGGAGGAGCAGCACCTTATATTCTGTTTGGGTAGCCTCCAGCCTGGTGGCATGAATATCAATTTCTCCTTCTGGGAAAAAAATATTTTCCCTTCCTCTTCCCTCTTCTCCTATTCTCCACTCTGCCCTCTTACTTCTTCTCACCTGCCTATCACCTCTCCCTGTGTGCCTTCCTCCCATGGTCCGCTTTCCTCTCTTATCAGATTCCTTCTTCTCCAGCTCTTTACCTTTCCCATCCACTTAGCTTTACTCATCGCTTTCTCGCTAGCCTCCTGCTCCTCTCCGCACCTTATTATTTTCTTCTCCTCTCTTTTCCTCTCCAGTCATGAAAAAAGGTCTCAGCCAAATCTATTAACAGCTTATTCGTTTCCACAGATGCTGCCTGACCTATTGAGTTCCTGCAGCTTTGTGAATGTGCTGTTTCCAATATCTGCCAGACTTCTTTTGTGTATAATAAGTGATTTTTTTTTTGATAGCACTTTCTCTGACCTCAGTAATTCAAAGCCAGTCATTGCTGTAATGAAAAGACAACAAGCACCCAGAACAGAATTGTGAAAATTACCAGGTCAATATACCAAAGAGAAGTCTGTTCTACATCCATCTCAGAAGCTGGATTAACATCGCATTGAAATGATAACACCTTCAACCCTGCAAAACTCTTAGTTTTGATATGACAGCCTCCATTTTGGATTCAGTGCAGTGAGAATCAAATGCACAACTAAATATGTCAGGGATGGAAGTTAGAGAAGTCAATGTTCATGCCATCAGGTTGGAGGCTACCCAGCCGGTATATAAGGTGTTGTTCCTCCAAACTGAGTTTGGATTCATTTTGACAGTAGAGGAGGCCATGGATAGACATATCAAAATGGGAAGAGGACTTCTATAACTTCCGTTAATGCCCCTCCTCCCCTTCTTACCCCATCCCTGACATATTTAGTTGTTTTTTTTTCTCTCTCTCTCTGCTCTCTCTGCCCATCACTCTGCCTGTTCTCCAACTCCCTCTGGTGCTTCCCCCCCCCCTTTTCTTTCTCCTGAGGCCTCCCATCCCATGATCCTTTCCCTTCTCCAGCTCTGTATCACTTTCGCCAATCACCTTTCCAGCTCTTAGCTTCATCCCACCCCCTCCGGTCTTCTCCTACCATTTCGCATTTCCCCCTGCCCCCACTACTTTCAAATCTCTTACTATCTTTCCTTTCAGTTAGTCCTGATGAAGGGTCTCGGCCCGAATCGTCAACAGTGTTCCTCCTTATAGATGCTGCCTGGCCTGCTGTGTTCCACCAGCATTTTGTGTGTGTTATTTTAACTAATAAGATGTTCTTTATGAAATTCATTGCAACGAAGTATTAATCAGATCTACATCAGATCAAAAGGCGATTGCACAAATTATCCAGACCATTTTCTTTCAGTGTTGTCTCTACTCTGTCATAATATTTATTTCTCATTAAAACAAGAACCAAAATCAATCATTCCTGACAAACATAGATAACCTTTAAATAAAAAGGTGCCAGCATACAACAAAGGAACAGCCAAGCAATTTAAAGTGATCATATATATATAATAGAGGCTAGTCACAGAGTGTTTTTTATAGAAGCATCACAAAGATTTATGAGGTCTGCTTCTTATGATAGCCTTTATGAGTTTGAGGAACAAACCAAAGTGATGTCTACATTTATAAGGCTATCTATCTTCAGGGACATTCTAAGCAATAAATCCCAGGAGGGTTCTCACTTTACAATGTTTGGACGAATGCACACCATGATGTAATTACTGTCTGATTTTGGAATAATAGTAGAGTAGCTTATAGACAGTAATACCTCAGTAATAGTTACTAGAATTTTCAGCTCTTTCCCAATGTTGCATTCCATCTCCATGGACTCTGCTTGGGCTGCATGAACCTTTGCTGATTTGTCTCTTGTACTCATGCAAAATGACAGTTAAGAGCATTGTGGGAAGTCAGTCAGCTTTATAAAGGTGCACTATCAATGGCATATATGCTACAGGAGCATAAATGCTGCCATACAGATAAATGTAAGTGGGCTGGTGAAGGATGGTGGTAGAAAGCATGGATTTGAGGAAAAAAAAATCTTCTCTTTGGAATGGCCCTATGCCATGACAGACCCAAATCATAATGAGCTAAATAGCAAAATGACACCTATATTAATATAACTTTTGACTGGTGTTCCCAGTCAATTTTGGGCATCTTGACTACCCCTTCTTCACTGCTTAAAACATTTTTTGATTTTTACCTTTTTCTTGTTCTGACAAAAGATCATCAAAATGAGATAATAATTTGGTTTCCCTCTCCACAGAAGCTTCTTGTCTAAATGAGTATTTCTAGCATTTTCTTTTTTTATTCCAAATTTTATCAAGTACAATATGAAGAAATTTAAGTTAGATTCTTCACTTGGATACTTATTGTCTGTCTTAAATATGGACTCATCCACCATATTAAACCTATTCAAAAATGTGTAAGAGTTCCACTGAATTTCCTGATAAAAGAAAAATAGTGACACACACCGCTGAGCCATTCTTGACACTTGACAATGATCTACTTAGGTACTTTGACTAGGTACAGAATACTTCAGTTCATCTATATATACAGAAAAGACACTGAAATTTGATTATTATTAATGCATTGCTGTCGACCATGGTAGTATTTTTGACATGCATAAATATTATTTCCAGTAAAACCAAATTAATTTTGTTAGAATGTTTTGAAACTGATATTGCTTATTGCATTTGTCACCATTTACTGGTTAGATCGTGTAACATAAACTCTCTCAGTGCTACAAGTGTCTCTGAGTTTGATATACTGTACATGTGTGATCCAGCCTGATGTGATTGTTCTAATTAAAGCAGGCAATGAATTATACAAAGAGCTGTATGTTGTACAAAAATCCTCTGTTGCCAGACATCTTCAACAATCATTATACAAATAAAACGAGTGATGTTAGGTGCTGATCCTTCATTAATTCACAACACTTATACAAGGTAATAATGAAAGGTCCTTGACCTGGAACATTAATTCTATTTCTCTTTGATACTTAGCAACATGCTGAGTGTTTCTAATATTTTGTTTTGCTTTTATAAAATTATAATATGTTTACTTGTTTTTCCTCTGTCTTACCATTAGTCTATATGTAATGCTCACCCAAGTTACTACTTTCTTGTTTAAAGAAATGATGTATAGATATTAAGGTTTAGAACTCTTCTAGGAAGATTGCGCCTGTTGCTCTGCATGTGACAGAACTTTGAGAGTCAAGTGGCAGATTAGCTACTTGAGGTGGTTGTAATTGACCTTATTGAGGATGCATCACTTATGTTTCTGACGCTAATGCACTAATAAGATTGCTGCCTATTAAAAGCTAAAAGAAACGGTCATTAACCATTGCTTAGAAATTCAATCACTTTGTGTTTTTCTCATTGTTACACAACAGAGTCAGCCACAGAGAGAGATACACATGAAAACAGGTCCTTTGACCCACATGACTGCCCTTTACTTTAATCCTCCTCTAAACTATTTTACTCTCCACACATTCCCACCAACAGCCAGAGATCTTACACTCACTATACATTAGGCCAATTAACTTCTCAACCCAAGTCATTGAGATATGAGAAGAAAACAGCCTACCCAGGGTAGTCCGTTTAGTCACAGTGAGAACATGAAAGCGCAACACAGAGAGCACCAGAAACCAAAAAGGAGTGCTGGACAGCAAAATGGAGGTGAGGTTGCATTAGAAGAGCAATGTACACACATCAGGCCTGTCAATTGGCATTTTCTGGAGTGGCATATGGTTTGAAACTGAAGATGCAAATATTGAACTCAGATCACCAGGACATAAATAGCCATTTCCATATGCAGAGAGTTTGCTGACTCTGAAGTAGGGATTTCTTGAGGACAGAGAAGATATGCACTGAACTGCAAGAGGAAGTGAGTGAGTACAATACAGGAGTATTATTTAAGAAGAACTTGGATAAGGTCATAAACAGATGGGACTTGGTGGGATGTGGTCCAAATAGAGGAAGTTCGGACTAGGTGGGTGGAAAACATGATGAAAATAGACTGGTTGGGTCAAGGCGAAAATATTTTAAATGAAATGGAACTACCCAACTTTTATAGCTCTCTTTGGGACATATAAATTTGGAAGCTTGAAACATGTGTACCAAAGCTTTGGTGGTCTTGAGAATAAGTATTGTAGTATTGCAGAACAGGAAGAAAGCTGTGGGAGATCTTTTGGTATCAGTATGTGCATGGGAATGCAAGCAGAACATGTGGTTGATTGGCATGAAAACATTTAGTCCTGTTGGTCAATGGCAGTTTTGTCAATGTGGAAAACCAGCCTGATATTTATGGCTCCAGGGATCGAGATTCAATCGTGGCCTGAAGGGCAGTTAGTGTGGAGTTTACTGATTCTCCTGGCGACCATGCTTGTCACCACAATCGAACAGTCTCATCACAGTAACTACTGTAAATTAATCCTAAATGCGGTAAGAGGTAAAGAAAAAAACAAAGGAGAAATTGGTGGGCATCCAGCAGGGAATAAATTGCGGATCTACTGATGAGTGCTAACAGAAATGGGATAGATAGGGTTGCTATGTGGGAGCTCTCATGCACTTGATGTACTAAATGACATCCTGCTTTGTCATAATAAGCATATGAAGACAATTAAAGTATGGTGTTCACAAAATGAAAGAGGTTAATAATTCATTGAATGGTGCCTGATTCCAATTTCCACTCGTACTCCAGCTTCAAACTGTAATTCATTTGTGGAGAGACAAGGGTGACTAAAGGCATTGGCCTTTGATTGCAGTCTATGCATAAAGAGAACCACAGTAAATTCATTCCTCTTCACAAAGTCTGACAAACTTATGACAAAGAGTACATACTCTGAAATAGTAGACAAATACTGCTGAGGATAGACATAGATGTTACAAATGGTTCAATTAAGCAAACTGAATTGTTCAAACATGTACAGACATAAGTAAACGTATTGTATTGGCATTGTTGGAGATTCTTCAGATATAGTAATGTCAAATATTTTTATATCCCTGAAATCCAGAACAAAGGGAAACCTAGAGCTTAAATTGACATTAATATACTTTAACAAATCCATATTAACCCCTTGTTAAAAATGCTTTTGCCAATGATTTGTCATTACTCACTCTGTATACATCATCTCCAATTACTCAAAAACACATCAAAAATATAAAGCTGATGCTTGAT
Source organism: Hypanus sabinus (assembly GCF_030144855.1). NCBI lineage: Eukaryota > Metazoa > Chordata > Chondrichthyes > Myliobatiformes > Dasyatidae > Hypanus > Hypanus sabinus. The sequence continues at coordinate 36,973,843 of NC_082730.1, read as the reverse complement.
TGATGTCACTAAAGGTAAATTATCCAGTGGCTCATGTCAGACCAATATGATCATGAAGATTATGTTCTTATAGCCGAGACTGCACTGCCGAAAGGTAGTCATTAAAAGGCATCTGCCTGGTCAGTTTTCTTGTCAACTTTTATGCAAATCACAATGCACAAAAATAGAAAACTAAGGAAATGGAATTGGTGCCCAGGAATACAGTGTACATTGTTGTGCTTATCTGGTCTTTACTGAATGTAAGTGCATTAGATACAGAAAGAACATGCAAAAAAAATTCCAAACATGTACCTTGCATAAAGTCATAAATTTTTAAATATGGATGCAGTTTTCACAGAAATTGAGTTACACAATCACATATTCTGAGAACTTTCAAGCCAATGAGGTTTTACAAAAACAGTCAGCATAAGGACAGATATGCCTTCTCCAATGAAGCTATACTTAACAGGTAACAGATGTCAAGTCATATTTGTGTTAACCCCTGAAGCTTCGATCAAGTTGTTTGAATGAATGTTAACAGTAATTAATTAAAGTGAGTAATAGCGCTCAGATGTTGAGGAGATTCAAACTGAGATCATTCCTAATCACCACATTAATCAAATATAGTGGAGTAAGTTTCCCATGCCAATCTGAGATGAAAAGCTTCACTCCAGCCAACAACCCTCATTAGGAATTCTGCATACTCTACATCTCATTTTCTGACAATCTGAATTAAAACTATCATCTCTGTTACAATTTTGTAGTGAAAATTGTGACTACAGTCAAAATATAAATCAGGAAAATTACTTCTAATTCCTTGTTTTTACATTTTGTTCTTAGAAAGGGCAGGACTGAGTTTGCTGGATAATGTTGGTATGATTTTGACTGGCTCTCCCATTAAAATCAAATTGAATTGATCCTCATTCAGCTAAACTTTAAAATCACAGCTGCCTAGAAATTCACTTCAGTTAAATACTAGTGAATATGTATGCAGCAATGCTTCTAAAATTAAATTGCATTCAAATCTGGAGAACCAAAGCAAATTCTACTGTATTGGCTGATAGAGAAAAACTTCCTGACATCTTATAATTGGACAACACTTTCTAGAAAGCTAGAAGATGAATTTCTATTGTTACACTGAACATTCAACACTTGTTAGCTATTTGCAATGGTGAACCCTTTTGATTTCAGTAAGTCCAGAAAGGAATTACATAAATGAACATGTAGAGGAAATAGTAAAACGGTTATTTTTTGTCTTCTCATGAATACAAGGTCTACCTATGGATAATAAGAAGAGGAACACAGACTAATAAATTGAGAAAGATTTATCAACAAATCATCATGTCCTTAGCACGGTGGCTTACGAGCAGCATTTTAAAAAATCTGTGGTGTTTGAAAACTAGTGGAAGAAGAAAAAAGGGTATTTGCCGTTGTTGATTTTCAACAACAAAGATCCTTTACATAACGAAACAAAATTGGAAGCAATCACAATGAATTTATCTGAATGTCTTAAACTGCATGGTGGTTTGGTTTTGCCATGGAATTCTGAAGCACATGGAGTTTAATTAGCTCTCCACACAGGGCCTAAACTGGCTTCAAATGCTGCTGTAATCACATACCAATGCAGGCAGAACCTAAGGCCTAGCTGGAAATGTGTTTACATTTTTGTGTCGCACTGCATGGTGTGCAAAGACGGAGCAACTTGAAGTCTCCATTTTGGGAAGCTAGAATGCATTGTATTGCACGGCTGTTCCCCTCCGATTTGGTGATAGAAGCAGGCTACATCATTGCTGGTGTGTAGCTTCCAGAACGGAAATGTCTGAGTGCCCACAATCACGCAGGTTATGCAACATTGCAAAACGGTGTGATGGAGCACAACTTCTATCTTGCTGTAAGTGTATAAAGACAACAAGGGAGATGGTTCTTGGTGTGGAAACAATGTAAATTGTCTGGGCACAGTGCAAATCTGAGAGATCTGACTCCCAGTCTTTTCATTATCTCCAAACACACGGAAGGCTCAACCAGACTATCTGCTGCCTCCCATTCTTTCAGAATCACAACATCACCATTAATTTAAATAATGTCACCTTGCACTAATCGCAAAGTGTATTTTTCAGATGCAGTATAATTTTGGGAGAAATATCGGTACTTACCTTTTCTGCAGACTGAGCAGTCCCAAAAAATATTGGAATGAAGGCTAACCAGACAATGCAGGTGGTGTACATGGTAAATCCGATGGGTTTGGCCTCATTGAAGGTCTCTGGTACCCCTCTGGTTTTGATGGCATACACGGTGCATGTGACCATGAGGAGCATGCTATATCCAAGTAAACAGATGAGAGATAGATCAGAAATATCACATTTGAGAATTCCACGAGCAAACTGGGGATTGGCAGTCTTCTGGTCGTCGTAGTCGATGTAGGAGTGGGGAGGGTCAGCAATAAACCAGATACAGACTCCCAACAGTTGCACTGAGATAAAACTGAAAGTGATCATAAGTTGTGAGGCTGGACTAATAAACCTGGGAGCAGTGACTGATTTCTTGCCTTGCTCGAATATCCGATAAATCCTGTTGGTCTTCGTGAGCAGAGCTGCGTAGCTGATACTCATTCCTAACCCAAGGAAGATGCGCCGCAAGGAACAGACGGTTACATCTGGCTCTGCTATCATTAGGAAGGTAATGGCGTAACAGAGGAAAATCCCTGTGAGGAGCACATAACTTAATTCTCGACCAGATGCCTTCACTATTGGTGTGTCGTTAAAACGTATGAAGGTAATGACAACAAACAATGTAGCAATGATACCAATAATAGCAAAAAATACAGGCGCAATTGCCCAAGGGGAATACCATTCCAGTTTAACTATGGGAATTGGGCGACATCCTGTGTGGTTCTCATTGGGTCGCATGTCAAAGTGGCAGACCTTGCAGTTGTATTTATCCACCTGGTATTGGTACCCATCGCACAGTTCACAGTGCCAACAGCAGGGAATGCCCTTAACAATCTTCTTTCTCTCGCCTGGTTTGCACGGAAGGCTACAAATCGAGGCTGGGACTTGCCGGGATCCTGACGGCCATTTCATTGTACGAATCTGGAAAAAAAAGACAGGTTAAAAGTTAATTCTGGTGGAAAACTATTTAAAAAAGTAGTAATCTTAAAATACATTTAGCATTATTAGTTTAATAGACAATGAGTGTGAACAATTCATAAAAATTAGAAATTGGAATTACCCCTCCTCCAGATTTCTATTATCAGTTATCTTGTTTTGAAAATACAATGGCTATGCTACCTATGCTACCTTCACTAACTTCTAACTTATTGTTCTTGAAGGTACAGAGGAAGCCAATACCAGCATACTATTCTAATAATTAATGTTACCTAGAGTGGTGAACATAATTGGAGAAAAAAAGAGCAAATATTTATTTGTTTTTTTGTCTTGTGTCCAACCTGAATCAATGTCATCTGAACGTTATGTTCAACATTGTAACACATGCTAAGCTGTTTCAATAGTTGACTTTATGACAATGGGTTGAACGAGCTAAGGCTTTGGAGTGAAGGAGAATGAGTGGTAACTTGATAAGAGATTTTTAGACAATAAGAGGCATAGATTGAGTGGATTGCTGGATACTTTTTGCCAAAATGGAATTGGGGAATACGAGGGGAAATCATTTTAAGGTGATTGGAGGAAAGTGTAGGTGGGGATGTTAGAGCTCAGTATTTTTACTCAGAGTGGTGAGTGTGTGGAACACAGAGCCAGGAGTGATGGTAGAGTCAGGTACACTTGGGGCATTTAAAGAACTCTTAGATAGGCAAATGGATGATAGAAAAATAGAGGGTTATGTAGGAGGGAAAGACTAGATTGGTCGTAGAGAAGATTAAGGGGTCAGTGTAACATCCTGAGCAGAAGAATGTGTACTGTTCTGTAATGTCCTTTGTTCTAAAACCAGAAATATCAGTCTTTAATATAGTACGTGAGCATGACAATGAATACAGCACTACTTAAAGAGCTATAATTATCTGGAATTATCTAATAGAATATGGGAAAACTGTGTACATAGCGACTTTTGGTAAATTACGTCATTGCCCTCCACCCCTAAGACTTTATGCACATAGACTGGGCATGCTGCAGTAACATCAGACTTTAAACATAGGTCAGATCTTTATTGGACAGAGAAGGGCTGCTCCATCATTAGTTAAAAGATTCAACAGCACCGGAGCCAGCTAACAACAGTAATGGAACCTTTATAATGTTCCTGATGACCTCCATCTTACAGTTAAGTCATTCTTCTTGCTTTTCAGGGTTGTGGGGGGAAGTGGAGAGAGAATAAAGGGCACCTGATTGCAACGCTCCCCACTTTGCACACGTCCTTTCTCTGAGAGACCACTTCCGTTGGCAGCCGGAGATGAGTGGTATCTACACCAATCACCCACTCTGTATATCTGGAAACATCTGTTCCCAATTGATATTCATGCTTTAACCTCTGATTTAAGCTGTTGCCATGGTGGGAGATTATGTTGTAAAATTTTTGATTCTTGCATGACCTGGCAGTTAGCATGCCTTTGCAGTCCAAAGATTAACATAAACTGCACATTGTGCAGAAATGGTTTCTTTTAGCCTCACATAAGATTGATCAGCCTAGCACATACAGCTTTTAATACCCAGAAGATATAAACAATGCCCTTTCAAGTAAAATTTCTGCTTAAGGAATAGCTACTTGTCATAACACCAAAGAGATGCTTTTTGAGAAAAAGCAACTTAAAGTAAGCATTTCAAAAAATGTGATGCTGAAGTGGTTTTACTTCCAAATTCAAACTTAACACTACTTGGAATTAAATATTTACACAAATGCTGCTGGTAGTTTTCAGTCTTTGTTAAGGATGTATAGTTGCCAAGGAAAGAAAAATGATAAGTAACAGTGGAAGAAAAATCTAAAGAGAGGCACAAATCCAGAACTGCAGGAAAGAGGCATGCAGTTTGATGGCTGTGAACACCATTTCATAAGGTAAGAGCAAGGTGTTTGAAAATCAAGAGACTTTTTCCTTGGAGAAAAACAGTGGAGATTGCCTGGCATGAGACACAAATAAGTTTGTCACAGCTCGTTGCACATTCAGGGCTTGGAAACAAGAGAAGAGAGATGAAATTACTGACGATGTGCCTGTCACTTGCTTATTAAGTGTGTATAGGCAACATGTTACCTTGAAATAAGTTCCAGATATAGAAATATAAAAACTGAGGGAAATCTGACTGGCTAGGAACAGCACTGTCCTTATGTTGCAAGCTTTACTGCCAGTGACACAACTCTGCTTTACCGACTCACAGCTAATGAACTTGTTTGTTTGTGATAGTTAGCAGACTAATATGTCAATGTCTGTGATCAAGAACTACTGACATGCTGTCTCTCATCGTATATTACTTGAACCATAAAACACTGTATTCCAGGGATTAAAAAACAAAAATACCATTGTTATTACTGAAACAAACATTATTGGGAAATATATTTTAATATAACATTCTAACAAGTGGATAAACACTGCAGTAAATGCATTAAAAGGGACTATCAAACAATAAAGGCAAAATAAACTCTTTCCCAGGCACAGTCTATTTCAAATTAATATATGCACAGAAATAAAAAAAAAAGCCAGATGAGGTTATCAATAAACTGGATGTGCTGGATGTTGATTTAGATTTAAGCTATCTGTAAGGCTTAAGCATAAGGCTTTCAACTGGCTAATTATTTGGAAACACTGAACGCCAGCCCAGAGGGAGTTTTGAGCAGCACCTGCTCTCATAATTCTGCTTTGCCTTTGAACTTAATGGGCATCTGCCCTCCTGGCACTGCAGTACTGCAGACTTGGATTGATAGCCTTACGTTTCCATGGGCAGCGTCCTTATCTCCTGCCAGAACCCCAACACAGGATCAGTGAAATCCCTGAAGAAATGGCTGAAATAACATTTTCTAATTTAAAAAATGCAAACAACTCCTGTAATATTTTAATAAATTCGGATACAGAAGAGGACAGTATGGTGATCTTTTCTGTTGACTTCTGATTGTATTGCTCCTGGCTTTGGCAGCAGATGAGGTCCTTATTGTAATTAACTGGGAGCTGGAATCAGGAATGTTAATCAATGCTCCACAGAGCCAATTGGACCTTAATGACATTTTCTGGCAGTTTTAAACATGGCCACAATGAAGCTCCTTCATATAGGGATAAAATATTCTTTTAACAATATTTGATATGGTAAGACTGCAACCATAGTTGTCTCGTTACAGTTTGGTTTCTGCTATTCATTATAAACAAGGAAAATGAATCAATTGAGTCGGTCGGAAAATCTACAAATCATTTAATAAAATTAGAAACATGGTTTATCAGGGTAGTGGTGACTCAGAAAACAATGATTCATTTCTGCCAAGATAGAATAGAAACAAAGAAAACCTTAAAGAATAAACATTTATCTGAACACCACAGGCAAGTGATAGTCTTCTGGGCAACACATTGTGAGTTTTGCAATATTAAATCTGTGGCAGGCAGAAGTCAACACTGATATTGCTCCAGCTCATAGCCTCTGAGTTCAGATGAAAGGTTATTTTCATCGGACGTTCAACTAGTGGTTCATTTCATAGTATATACCACAATTTTTGACACAATGAACAACCTAATGTGACTGTAAAGTTCAGTTTTTGCTGTTTATTAAATGGGTTTATTAATGAAAATGTATTTTGTTCTTCAGGAATACATTCAAACTATGAAGATGGATTATCTATGAATAATTGTTGTGGTAAATAAATGATTGGTAAAAGAACAGTTTTAAAGAAATAGCTACATTGAATTAATTGAGCTTATTTTTTATAAAATATAATTTCTGAAAATTCATAACCAACGAAAAATGTAGGTAATCAAAGACTGTGATATTGTTCTTAGTTCAGACATTTCTTACTAATTTTATGATATCTGCAGCTTTTTAATCAAACCTTTGTGTTTGTACTAAAATAAAAGATAAATAATTAGATGCATTCTAAAGTAAGCAAACTAATATAAACAGAAAACCTTTCATCTGAGTTCTTTGATATGATTGATGCTGCAAGCTTCCTTTGGTATTGCACAGAGTTCATATATAAGGTTTTGTTTCATGAATCTGACCGCTCAGGAATTTTAATCTACAGAGAGGCAACTGGTATCAGCAATATGTTTGAGCAATATCATCAGGGTACATGGAGCATGACTATCCGTCCTTCTGGACCCAAAAAATGTCTAACACCATGGAAAGCATCCTAGAATATGGGGAACGTGTACTTCCATTCTGATTTCAATTTCAGCTCTGTGCATGTTGTTGTCAGGCACGCCTGCCTTATCTGAAAATTCAGGAATTAATGGTACACCACCAAATATGTACCGTCACATTCTTACCATCACCCCAAAGGCATTGCTGGTATTTGTCATTCTCATCTGGTGTTGAAGAGTGGAAATAAATGCTGCTGCTGGTGACCCTGTGATGTCTTTCAGGAGGGCGAACCCTCGCAAAGAGGCAGGCCCCGATGGAGTACCTGGTAGGGCTCTGAAAATCTGAGCCAGCCAACTACTGGGAGTACTTAAGGGCATTTTCAACCTCTCACTGCAACAGTGGATGATCCCACCTGCTTTAAAAAGGCAACAATTATATTTGTGTCTCAGAAGAGTAGTGAGAGCTGCTTTGATGACGATCACCCACTTGCACTCTCATCAACGGCCATGAAATGCTTTGAGAGGTTGGTCATGCTAAGAATGAACTCCTGCCTCAGCAAGGACCTGGACCCACTGCAATTTGCCTATCGCCACAATAGGTCTACAGCAGATGCAATCTCAATGGTTTTAGATCACCTGGACAACACAAACACCTATGTCAGGCTGCAGTTCGTCGACTATAGCTCAGCATTGAACACCATCATTCCTACACTCCTGATTGATAAGCTACAGAATTTGGGACTCTGAACCTTCCTCTGCAATTGGATCCTCAACTTCCTAACTGAAAGTCCGCAACCTATGCAGCCTGGGGATAATATCTTTTCCTTGCTGACGATCAACACTGGTGCACCTCAGGGGAGTGTGATTAGCCCACTGCTCTATATCCTCTATACATACTGTATGACTATATGGCTACATATAGCTCATATACCATCTATAAATTTGTTGATGATACAACCTTTGTTGGTAGAATCTCAGATGGAGATGACAGGACATACAGGAGTGAGATATACCAGCTAGTTGAGTGGTGTTGTAGCAATAACCTTGCATTCAATGTCAGTAAGATGAAAGAGCTAATTGTGGACTTCAGGAGGGGTAAAACAAGGGAACACAAACCAATCCTTGTATAGGGATCAGAAGTGGAGAGTGTGAGCAGTTTCAAATTTCTGGGTGTCAAGATCTCTGAGGACCTAACCTGGTCCCAGCATATTGATGCAGCTATAAAGAAGGCAAGAAAGTGGCTATATTTCATTAGGAGTTTGAAGAAATTTGGTTTGTCACCTAATTCACTCAAAAACTTCTATGAATATACTATGGAGAGCAATCTGATAGGCTGCATCACTGTCAGGTACGGGGTGGGGGCGGGCTCCATCTTGGTTACTGGTTTCCATTGTATCCAAGTCAACTTCAAGGAATGCAAGCTCAGAAAGGTGATGTGCATTATTCAGGATCGCATTCACCCAGGGCATGCCCTCTTCTCACTGTTACCATCAGGAAGGAGGTACAGAAGCCTGAAGACACACACTCAATGATTCAGGAACAGCTTCTTCCCCTTTCCTATATGATTCCTAAATGGACATTGAACCCATGAACACTATCTCACTTTAAAAAAATATATATACTGCTTCTGTTTTTGCACAATTTTTAATCATTTTAATATACATATATATTCCTGCTGTAATTTATTTACTTATTTAGTTTTTTCTCTTTCTATATTATCATGTATTGCATTACACTGTTGCTGCTCAGTTAACAAATTTCATGACACATGCCGGTGATAATAAACCTGATTCTGATTCTGATTAAATCATTGCTACTGGGATGGTAAAACACGGGAAATTTGTCTATTTTTGAAGAATTGTAAAAAAATGCATTTTACTTGTGCCTTGCTCTCTGAATACTTTACATGAAAATATTTTGTCATATTGCTTTATAAGGTCACTTATCATCAGTCACTGGATGTGGATTTCACTGGTAAATTGGGCTCATTGCCAGCAACGATTAAATGGCATACAGAAAAGAGGTGGAAGAGCTCGAGGCCAGGTTCATCTTCCACAATGTTAAACAAGACAAAGGAGGTGGCTATAATTACTTCTGGATAACTCTCACCACTGACACTCCTCATTACATCAGCAGCATAGCAATGGATATTGTGAGCAAATTCAAACTCTTGGGAGTACAAAGCTCGCCAAGCCTCTTATAGTCTCAAAAAGCATTATACACACAATCAGGAAAGCTCACCAATGCCTCAACTTTCGGAGAAGGCTAAAGGGAGCTGGACTATGCACATCCAATCTCACATTATAGGATGCACCAGTAGAGAGCATCCTAACAAACTGCATCACAGCACGGTACAGAAACTGCACTGTGGCAGAGAGGAAAGCTCTACAATAAGTAATCAAAATTGTCCAGTGCATCTCCGGCACTAGTCAACCCACCATCAAGGAGATATATAAGTGTAGGAAGGTGCTGGAAAAGGGCCGGTGTCATGATGAAGAACCCCACCCACCCTGCTCATGAACTGTTAGTGCCACATCCATTAGGGAGGAGGCCATGTAGCATCCATGTCAGGACCACCAGAGTTAAAAAAAAATAATGTTCCCCAAACAGTAAGGTTTAGCAACACCTTCACCTTCCAATGCACACCTCTACACCCTCAACCATCACACCTGTATTATTTCCTGTCAGTGACCTCACATCACTTTATGGACACAATCTATGGTCAATCTATGTACACTAGTTACCTTACACATTTTTATTTATTGTGTTCTTTATTATTATTGTGTTCTTTGTCTTCTTGTATTTCTACTTGTGCTGCATCAGATCTGGAGTTAACAATTATTTCCAGTACATTAAACAAACTTGAATCTTGAATAAGCTTGATTTTATAGTCCAGTCCTAATTACACATTGATGGGTCCTAAGTCCCATGACAGAGGAAACTAAGAGTACAAGTACATGGCTTCCTGAAAGTGGCATCATAGGTGGATAGGATTGTGAAGAAGGGCGTTCAGTACAGAAGTTCGGATGTTATGTTGCAAATGCTAGCAAGGTCACATTTGGAATACTGTGTTCAGATTTGTTCACAATGCTTGAGAAGAGAAGTCACTTAGCTGCAAAAAGTGCAGAGGAGATATATGAGAAGGTTTCCAAGATTCAAGGGAGGGAGTTAAGGAGATAGGTTTAAAGCACTGGGTGGTTTTCATTGGAGTGCTGAAGAATGCAGAGTGATTTTATAGGTAAGTGTATACTCATGAGGAAATATGTATAGACTGTTCTCCAGAGTAATGGAATCAAGAACGAGAGGTTTCCGGTTTCAGGTAAGAGGTAAGAAGTGTGTCAGGAGCCTGAGGGGTAAACATTTTCTCCTAGGGAGTTGGTCAGTATATGGAATGGGCTGCTGGAGGAAGTGGTTAAGACAGGTATATTATCATTTAATATTTGGACAGGCACATAGATAGGAAAGGGTTTGCGGACATGGGCCAAACATGGGATTGATTTATACAGCAAGTTTGGCCAAAGGACTTACTTTCATGCTCTTTGTGTCTGTGGCACTCTGACTCTCTGAACTGAAAGTCTTGCTAGAATGTATCAGTTCAGAATCAATTGCATTAATGGTCTGGAGTTAAAAAGATTGTCAGAAAAAGGAAGGATAGTGCATTTCCTTTGCTGAGCAACATTGGTCAAACAGGTTTTTTAACAACACTGCTGCAATTTCCTGGTCACCATTACTGATAATAGGTTTTTAATTCCAGACTTAATTAAGTAATGAAGTCTAAATTCTCAAGATTCTAAGCTAGAATTCAAGGACCAATCAGTTGATAGTCTAAGTGGCAGATCTCTGCTAAACAACACGAACACAGTTTATGTTTAGATTATGTTTAGATGTCGTCACTACCTCCTCCCATAGATGCTGTCTGGCCTGCTGAGTTCTGCCAGCATTTTGTGTTTTTATTGAACACAGTTCATCTGTTGTTCCTCCTGCTCTGTAATCAGTCACTGAGCAGGCTCTAAGCACTGTAGGAAATCTTTCTTTCTGAAACAAAGCCCTACCTTAGCTTTACATAGCAGTACATTCTTTGCCTCAAACAACTACCATGGTCTTCTCTCTCAGCTGATATAGATCAGATTAATGGACTCTATAATCTAGTTCATAGCACTGTTATTTTGACTATAAAAATTAACCTGGTATGGAAGTGTATCTGCTTCTAAGCAAATTACATTATACTTCATGTATACAATGTTGATTTGGCTGCATGCAGCTTGTCAACAGTGCTGAGGAAAATGGTTTTGGAATATACTGCAAGATCAAGTAAGAACATTATCAGGATTTAGATGCAGTGTTAAAAGTGCTTCTGCAAATGCATTGTTAAACTCCACTCTCTAAACACCTTCATCACACTAATTTCGAGGCAAGCATCGTACTTAGGTTTCAAGATTAAAACTGCACACACAGTCTAAATTAGGCCTTACCAAAGCATTGCAAAACCTTAGCAGTATTTCATTATTTTTATACCCTAAGTGCCTTATAACAGATCTTTTCTAACTGCAGTACTAGCAATTTTGCTTGATCCAATGTCCCAGCGTACCATGGTAACACTGTACATAATGGAATGCAGTGGTCTTTATTGACCAGTAAGAAAATAGAGGGGCAAACCTTCTTTGCCCCATGACTTGGGTGGCAGAATGGGGCAGATGGTAGAGCTGCTACCCCACAGCTTCAGTGTCCAAAGTTCGATACGGATCTTTTATCTCTTGCACTGTCTCTGCGGAGTTTGCCTGCTCTCTCTGTCACCATGTAGGTTCATCTGAATGTGTTGGCGCCCCCCCTACACATCCCAAAGACATACAGCTTAGTAGTTTAATTAACTACTGTAAATTACCCCCAGAGCGTAGGAGTGGGGTAGAATCTGTGTGAAGTTGATGCAAATGCAGGAAGAATGAAATGGGGTTGGTGCAAAATGGCCACGATGGAATGGGGGGCCTGTTTCTATGCTGTGCTCAATGATCATCTTCTCCTGGGCCATATTGTCTCTTCCAATGTAGGCCTGAATGCACTCTTTTGCTGTGAACCTGGCTCTCTACATATAATGTCTATGTATTAATGTGTGAAATCAGAACTTTCTCAGCACAGGCAAGCTGCTGCACTACAAAATGACTTTGACAGTTGGTGAGGCCCCATATTCAGGGTTGTCAAATGTAATGGCTAATACTATTATTCAATGCTTGTGAAAATCTTTGATATGCATAAACTTTTAAAATACAAGATATCAAAAATTCTGTCCTTTACTAGCATTTGAATCCATATTAAAAATATTACTTCAATCTTGAGAACTCTATCTAATGTAACGGCCTTTTCTGTGGTACCTTAACAAATACCTTTGCTAAATACAGATATCCTGTATCCACTACCCTCTCCTTATCCTCCCTGCTAGTAACTATGTACCTCAAAATATCTCCATTCAAAATGGCAAATACAAATTTTCTTTCAGAAAGCAATCCAGATTCAGCTTAACTATATTATGATTTTTAAGCAGCCTGATTAGATCTCCTAAATGATGGATTTCAACATTTTAATAACAGCAGTTGTGACATTAGTTGGCTCATAATCTTTTCTTCCACCCCGCTTTCTGACTTAACAATGATACCTTTTTTCCTTCTGATTCAGACTGGATTAGTTCCAAATTCTAGAGAATATTGTCGCATCTCTTACTTTTTACATCTGATTTACTCCTATAATCCAATTTTATTCCCTTTATTTATTTTTTGGGTTATTTGTTGCTGATTCACAAATTTCTCCCATTCCTTAGGTTTATTACTTTTGGATCCATGATAAGCCTCTTCTTTTAATCTAATACTTGCTTTAATCTCCTTAATTAACTGTGGATTGCTTTTCTCTTGTGTATCTATATCTGAATGGAATTTGCATTTACTGAACATTTTAAAACATTACCGGTCGCTCATTAACTAGCAAATCTTTTAATCTATGTTTGATGAAAGATCAATATACCCCTGATGCTATTATTGGCTTTTCTAAAGTTCAAGGTTCTAGTTAACAACAAGCCTGCATCTCTAAAACAACATATAAAATTCTATCATTTGGATTCAGCATTCTCCAGAGGACCCCTTATTTTCAGTTCACTAATTAACTCTGCCTCTTTATACAAAATAAGGTCAAAGTAAGCTGGTTTCCTAGTTCGTTCAATGACATCTAATTCCAGAAATCCATTTTGAATGTGATCTATAAACATATCATCCAAATTACTTTTGTCAATTTAATTCTCCCAGTCTATTTGGACATGTAAGTGCTGCATTATTTTTCCTCAAATATTCCTTATTTCTTGATTAATTCCCTTTCCAAATATGAATCTGTTGTAATCCACTCCAAAATGTATTTGTTTATCTTGCACCCATAATGATTTGAATTGCAGGTTATCTGAGTCAAGATTTTTTCTCAAGACTATTCTTAGCTGATCTTTTGTTACCAGAGCACTCCTTTTATAATTGCCTGTCCTTTCTAAATGTCAATATTTAATTTTAATCCATATACCATCTCCATGCAACCATATCACTGTAACAGATTTGCCATTATTTGTGCCTTCAGTTCATCTATTCTGTTTTAATTAGTTTGTACAATCATATGCAGAATCTTTAATATTTTTCTTAGCAATTTTATTTTGTTTGTTTAACTGATGTACTATTAATGGTAAATTATCTGTGCTTTCCAGTCTCCTTCTGCTTCTCATTACCCAAGTCATTACTGTGCTCAATGGCCTTATCATCCCTCTTCAATTGTACAACTTTTCTTTCACCTTAATCCCATACCGTCATTACCAGTAGCAATGTAAAGCCTTGTTTAAAGTTGGAGCACACTTTTTGTCAGCCCAATACACTCTCAGCAAAACAGCTCTGCCTTTCCCAATGCTGACGATGGTGTTCCATGAGTCAAAATTCCTTCCAACCCCAGCATCTTTAAGCTATGCATTAAATTCTGATTTCTTGGAAAGAATTGCTTATGATTCATGTAACCCAAAGATTATTACTCTTGGTAAACTGCATTTCAAGTTGCTTCCTATTATCTAAAGTTTCTCGTCATACCCCCTTCTTGAAACTTCCTCAGTTACAGTTAGGCCATGATAAGTGGATCTTACCCTTTTATTCCATGTTCTTATACAGCCCCAAGAAGGGCAGGCAATGCAAATCTTAGAGCATTTCATTAGGCAAATGGTATTATTTTGCCAATTATATTCTCTTCCACCAATGTTTGGCATATATTAGCATGTTTGACGTGCGGGCATCACTGAACCATGGCTGAAAGGTTATAGCTGGGAACATAACATACAAGGATGCACATTGTATTGAAAGAGCAGGCAGTTAGGTAAAGGGGGTGGCATGGCTCTGTTGATAATAAACGAAATCAAATCATGAGAAAGAGATGGCATAGGATCGGAAGGTGTTGAATCATTTTAGGTTGAATTATGGAACTGCAAGGTTAAAAATGACCCTGATAGAGATATATTCAGACCCTTGAACAGTGGTAAAGATATGGTCTACAAATTACAATGGGAGATACAAAATGTATGCCAAATAGGCAATGTTACAATTATGATGAGGGATTTCAATATACATGTAGATTGGAAAAATTAGGTTGATGCTAGACTCCATGAGGGGTAAGTTCTGGAATGCCTATGAGATGGATTTTTAGAGCAGCTCGTGGTTGAGTCCACTAGGGGATCAGTTATTCTGGATTGAGTTTCGTGAAATGAACCGGAATTGAGTGGAGAGCTTAAGGTAAAGGAACCCTTTGGGGACATGATCAATCATAGCATGATAGAATTCACCCTGCAATTTTAGGAGAAGTTAAAGTCAGATGTATCAGTATTACAGTGGAGTAAAAAAAAATTACAGAGGCATGAGAGAGCAGTTGGCCAAAATTAATTAGAAAGGAGCACTGGCAGGGATGGTAGCAGAGTAGCAACGGCAGGAACATTTGGGAGCAATTCAGAGGCGGATATACGCATCCCAAAGAGGAAGAAATGCTCTAAAGGCAGTATGGCTGACAAGAGAAGTCAAAGCCAACATAAAAGCCAAAGAGAGGGCAGATGACGGAGCAGAAATTAGTGAAAGTTAAAGAATTGGGAAGCTTTTAAAAACAACAGAAGGAAACTGAAAGAATCTTAAAGAAGGAAAAGATGGAATACAAGGGCAATATTAAAGAAGATATCAAAAGTTTCTTAACATTCATAAAATGTAAAAGTGTAAAAGATAGGCAAGAGTAGATGTTGAACCACTGGAAAATGATGCTGGTGAAGTAATGGAGGACACAGAAATGGTAAATGAACTGAATAACTCTTTTGCATTAGTCTTCATGGTGGAAGACACGAGCAGTTTGCTAGAAATTTGAGTATATCAGTGGGCAGAAGTGTGCAAAGTTGCCATTATGAGAGTGAAATGTCTGAATGTAGATAAATCAGCCAGATCAGATGGTATACATGCCAGGTTGAAAGAGATGGGTGAAGAGACTGTGGAGGCATTAGTAATAATCTTTCAAGAATCAATTGATTCCAGCATGGTTCTGGAGGAATGGAAAATTGCAAATTTCACCCATTGTTGAAAAATGGGAAAACACAGAATGAAAGGAAATGATAGGCTAGTTAGCCTGTCATCAGTGGTTGGGAAAATATTGGAATTGATTGTTAAGGATATGGTTTTGGGGTTCTTAGAGACACACTGATAAAATAGGCCATAGTTTCCTCAAGGGAAAAGCTTGCCTGACAAATCTGTCAGAATTCTTTGAAGAAATAACAAACAGGGGAATTTGTTGGTGTTCAACCGTAAACAAGAGAAAATATGCAAATACTAGAAATCCAAGCCACACACACAAAATGCTGGAGAAACTTAGCGGGCCGGGCAACATCCACGGAAAAGAGTACACAGCTAATGTATCGGGCTGATACCCTTCAACAGGTCACTTTTCAGTTTCCCCAAAACTTTCACTCTAGCAATGGCAACATCACACCAGACCTGATGAAGGGTCTCAGCTGGAAATGTTAACTGTTCACTGTTTTCCATAGATGCTTCATGGCCTGCTGAGTTCCTCCAGCATTTTGTGTGTGATGATTGGTTGATGTTGTGTACTTGGATTTTCAGTAGGACTTTGACAAGGTGCCACACATGAGGCTGCTTATCAAATAAAGAGCCCATAGTATTACCGGAAAAATACTAGCATAGATAAAGCATTAGCTTTTTGGCAGGAGGCAAAGAGTGGGAATAAAGAGAGCCTTTTCTGGTTGGCTGCTGGTGTGTAATGGTGTTCCAGAGGGTTCTGTGTTGAGACCACTTCTTTTTACATTATATGTCAACTTGTATGACGGTGTTGATGGCTTTGCGGCAAAGTTTGTGGCCAATACTAAGATAGATGGAGGATCAGGTAATTTTGAGGAAGTAGAGAGGCTATGGAAGAACTTAGAGGGATTAGGAGAATGGGCAATAAAGGGCAGATGGAATACAGTGTCGGGAAGTATAAGGTCATGCGCTTTGGTAGAAGAAATGAAAGGGTAGACTATTTTCTAAATGGAGAGAAAACTGAAAAAATCTGAGGTGCAAAGGGACCTTGGAGTCATTGTGCAGGGTTCCCTAAAGGTTAATTAGCAGGCTGTTTCTAATGTGAGGAAGGCAAATGTGGTATTAGCATTTCTTTCAAAGGACTAGAATATAAAACCAACAACGTATTGTTGAAGTTTTATGTAGCACTGTTGAGACCTCAATGGGATTATTGCAAGCAGTTTTAAGAAAGGATATTCTGACATTGGAGAGGGTTCAAAAAAGGCTCAAGAAAACAATTCTAGGATTGAAAGGCTTGTCATATGAGGAGCGTTTGATAGCTTTGGGCCTCTACTCACTGGAACTCGGAAGAACAAGGGGTGACCTCATTTGAAAACTTAACAAGTATTGAAAGGCTTTGATTGTGTGGATATAGAGAAGATGTTTCCTGTGGTGATAGAGTCCATGATCAGAGGACACAGCCTCAGAATAAAGGGGTGTTCTTTTAGAATGGACAAGAGGAAATATTACTTTAGCCAGAGAGTGGTGAATCTATGGAATTCATTGCTGCAGATAGCAATGGAGGCCACGTCATTGGGTACATTTAAAGCAGAGATTGATGGATTCTTGACTAGTCAGAGCATTAAGGGGCATGGGGAGAAGGCATAAAAAAAAAGATGAGAAGGACAATGCACCAACCATGATGAAGTGGCAGAGCCAATGGGTCAAATGGCCTAATTGTACTCTTATATCTTATGCACTTATGGTAGATTCCTCATCACTCCTATACCACCATATACCATAACCAGATTGACTGTCTTTTCTTGTTTTTCTTTGTCTCCATACAAAAGATGTACTTCAAAGCTAATGGACAGCTGAAAGCTAAGACTGCAGCGTCATCACATGCTGGATCCTCACAGTCTGATGACTTGTTCTCATATCCTTTAGTCATGCAGAGCATCAAATACAGGCTTCAACCTAAACCAAATGATTTTGCTGCTTCTGGAATCTAAATTATCCAGGGAATTCCATCTTTCACTTTTGAATTGCAATGTCTGCAATTCAGCCAAGTTTAAGTTCTTTAAGATGCTGACACTCACAAGCACAATCTGAGGAACTCATGTTCCTTGTCTGGGAACACTCAAAGTATGTTAAAACATATTTTGTTTCTAATGGAATGACCTGCCAGTGACGGTGGTGGAGGGGGATATGATAGGGTCTTTTAAGAGACTTCTGGACAGCTATATGGAGCTCAGAAAAATGGAGGGCTATGGGTAACCCTAGGTCATTTCTCTGGTAAGGACGTGTTTGGCATAGCTTTGTGGGCTGAAGGGCCTATATTGTGCTGTAGGTTTTCTATGTTTCTCTAATACATTACATAAACATACTAATGTTTTTGTGAAAGTTAGTTCAAGCCCTCTATGGAACTCTTAAGCTACAATTTCTTATTTACCTCAAAGGAGAGCACATCTTTGTATCCCAACCAAACATGCCAGGAATAATTCATCCCTGGAACAGATTATTTCAAATTACAAGTAAATACCCACTCAAGTATGTAGACCTGTGGCACAAATATCTTTAAAAAATACTGCAATCTGTGACAGCTGAACTTCTAACCAGAGACTGTTAATCTGAAACTTTATTTAACCATGGATGCTGCTTTAACTGCTGAGTATATAGAAAATTGCCTGCTCATTTTTCAGATTAACAGTATCTACAGCTCCAACATGTTGGTTCATGGTCTACTCCTGTGCCAAGATGAGGCCACCCTCAGGGTGGAGGAGCAACAACTTATATTCCATCTGGGTAACCTCTAATTTGATGGCATGAATATTAATTTTCCTTCTGTTAATTTTTTCTCTTCCCTTGCCCCTTCTTCTATTCCCCTCTTTGGCCTTTTATCTCTTCTCACTTGCCTATTACTTCTCCCTGGGTCCCCTCCTTCTTCCCTTTCTCCCATGGCCCATTCTCCTATCCTATCAGATTCCTTCTTTTCCAGCCCTGTACCTTTCCCACCCACTTGGCTTCACTTATCACCTTCTAGATATCCTCCTTCCCCTCCCCCCACCTTTTTACTCTGGCATCTTCCCCCTTCCACTCCTGTCCCAAAGCAGGGTCTCGCCCCAAACCATTGACTGTTGATTCATTTCCGTAGATGCTGCCTGACCTGCTGAGCTCCTCCAGTATTTTGCATGTGTTGCACTGGATGTCCAGCATCTGCAGACCTTTTCAGGATCTACAATTTTTTTTTTTTTTTGATTAACCAAAGCCCATTGTTGCAATAGGGTCAAACTGAAATTGCTTTCATTATGCATTTAATTCTTCCGTTACTTTGAATTTCCAAGAGTCACTTTGATATTTATATCTGTTAATTAACTCCTTGGGATTGTTCAATTCCTATCTCGTGTGTTTTGTTATAGACCCTAGGGTGACATAATTTTAACCAGCTTGCTATGGTCCTAATTTACTTTTACCTTCTAACAATTTTTTTAATGACCATTTATAATTTGCTTTACTAAATCTATTTGATGTGAGTCATTATCAAAGTAGTAGATCTTTCAAGTGAAAAAAGTGGCAATATTCATTTTGTTTTAATATTGGAATATATTCTAATTTGCATCCTTTCCGTCTTGTTAAACGTTTCTTCTTGATAAGTAAATTTATTATCTCTGCTCCTTTTGACAATTGATTTTTTAAAAAATAATTAAAATAGGAAAACTCAGAAGCATATGAATATGTGTACATTCTTGCCACCAGTTCAAAACAACATGTGAATTTAGGTTAACTTAATTTGTCATCTAAATTTATATCGACAAATCAATAAACTGGTAGAGGTTGATGAGAATCAAATAATGATTAACTTGAGTATAATAATTTCCTTGTTTGTTAAAGATAACACCTAAAATTTTCCAGCTTTTTTTCAATTTGTTAGTTATTATACACAAGTTACTTGAGTATAATAACTGAAAAGTTGAAAAAATTTACTAAGAGAATTTCAGATCTTATAGCCAAGATGGCTAAAGCAACAGCTGTCAATAATGGAACACTGGCATTTAGATGTAGCATTAGATTTTAATTATATATTGTGTTTAATGCCATAAGATGCCGCCTGAAACTTCACAGAAACATTATCAACCCAAATTTGATGAAATACATATTTGAGATTATAGTACAGAGAAGTGCATGAGAGAAAGAGGAAGATGCTCAGGGAAGTCTTTAAAGAGGAGAGGATGAGTTCTACAGGTCGGGGATTTCTGAACCAGAGTAAAGATCAGGAGAGGTGGTAGTGAGTTATAACTGTGAGTCATCATCCAATGTACTCTAGAATGATATGCTCTGTTTTTGACAAATGTTACTGACTGCAGCTCGTGGACAAGGAATAAGTAGCAACGCAGCATCATTGTGGTTAGTGTGATGGTTTACAGTACCGGTGACCAGGATTCAATTCCTTACAGACTTTGTATAGTCTCCCTATGACCACATGGGTTTCCTCCAGGTGCTCCAGTTTCTGCCCACATTCTAAAGACATTTGGGCTGGTAAGTTTTTGGCCTGCTAGGCTTGCGCAGGATGCATGCCAACACCAATGGGCTGCCCCCAGCAAATCTTTGGATTGTGTTGGTTATTGACACAAATGACACATTTCACTTAACGTTTCGATAAACATGTGTCAGATGAAGATAATCGTAACCCTCAAAGACTGCCAGAAAATAAAGTCTGTCCAAGATTAACTACAAATAATAGTCAAATGTGTTTCGACATCCGATAAAGAAACAATCACTTGAAATTATATTAAAATTAGAGTTGTGGATCTGAGGGCTTTTAAACGCAAGAATTATAAAGTGACGCATGGGAGGGAGGAGAGAGGGACTTTGGGGTTCCTAAGTTTAACTGTTGCTCATTCTTTGGGGCACTTCTCTGGTTTTGTGGATGTTTGTGAAAAAAAGCATTTCAGGATGTATACTGTATACATTTCTCTGACATTAAATTGGACCTTTGAACCTCTGAATTTAACTTTCAAAATTTGACTATGATCATCCATGGTATATTCCTCTTATCACTGGCAGACACATTGGAATGCCTCCTTGTAAGCAGTTTAACCGACCCTTCATTGAATGTTAGGATATAATCTCAGAAGGCTTTTATCTGTGTGATATCAAGGTAGAAAATATCACATATTCTCAACAGGTAATCACTCAAGTGGTTAGATGATGGAAAACAGAGCCACTCTGGTTCAAAGGCACAAGATGATGAGCATTACAAGTTACAATTGTGATGATAGAGGAGATTCCAAAGTAAAATGTCATGATCACAATAGTTTTCATCTCTAGGCTCTGAGCACAATACGGACAGTGAAATATAGCAGTACTGAGAAAGGCATACCTGCAGATTAGCCAAGTCTGGTGATTGAAGGGAGAAGATAATGTCACAGATAATGGGTCACCACTGGTACTTAAACAGAAAATAGAGCAGCCACCAACAAATCAACTAGCAAAAGTTACTTGACCCAAAGGACCAGCTATCTCTTCTATACAGTACATTATAAATGTATCTTTGTCAAGCCACACAGCAGCTTCACATTTTGAATTTAATTGCACTGTTCTGCAAGCAGGTAGAATCAACTCTGGCCTCTCAAGTGTCTCACCATAGTGCAAAACATAAGGAAATGCAACCTCAATTCAGCGAGGAGTAATAGTGAGGCTATTGGACAGTTTGATGCTAAGAAATAATCTGTATCTTCCAGTGATCACACTTGTGCAGTTAATCTTGGAAATCAGAAACAAGAAGTATCTTGTTGGAGGAAATCTGTGGTTTGAACAGCATCTGTTGGGGTGAAGGAATTGTTGATAATTTGGGATAAAAAGCTGCATCAGATCTTTTAACATTCTTAACAAACTAGGGCCTCTTCATACAAGGATTCAAAGATTCAAAATACATTTATTATCAAAGAATGTATAAATTACACAACTTTGAGATTTGTTTGCTTACAGGCAGATGCAAAACAAGAAACCCGAAAGAACCCAATTAAAAAAAAAGATAAAGACCAACCCCCAATGCACACAGAGAAAGAGAAAAAAAAACACAAATCTTGCAAACAATCGAAGTGAGCAACAACGGCACCATAAACCATGTGGGTCCTTAGATCCAAATTCCTGGACAGTCCAGCATTGGCCCAAAGCTTCAGTTCATCATATTGGTGGGGCAAGTCTCTGGTAAAGTTTGCAGACACAATGCACAGCAGCCAGGAGCAGTCTCGCACCCTTGACATCGTGGAGAGAGGAGCCCCAGTCTATCTGGACCAGCATTGAAATTGTCCAAAGAGTGGACTGTACCTCGCATTAGGACCTGGCCCCCCAGCAGCGAATCGCTCCAGGCCTAGATTTTGCCGCCAAAGAAGCTGTTCTTGACCTCTTCAAATTGGGTCGGCGATCAGAGCAATTCAGCATCACCCAATTCTCAACGCAGTGCCTTTCCAGCCTATGATGGTCAGCATTTAAATTATCCAAGCAGCAGATTGCGCCTCACATTAGAACCCACGTCCTGCCATGGCAAATCACTCTGGGCCTAGAACATGCCACCTAGTGATTCACTTCAGCCTAGATTTTGCTGCTGAAGAAGTCGTTCTTGACCTCTTGAAATCAGCTCAGCTCTTAGGGCAATGCACCCTTGCATCAAATTAGGTGGACGAATGTCAGAACTCCTCTGCCTCATCTTCTCCTCTCCAAGTTGTTCGCTCCAACTATCACAGCTCCAACTCCAAGCAAGATGATTTTGCAGCGCACCAGCAGGGCACACCTCTCTAATTCGCTTTGCCTTCACTCACCTCTACATCATTTGCAGTGATAGTTTACCACAATTTGCTTCAAAAAAAGTGTTATTAGTAATGTTTTTATTGAATTTCTTTACTTTCAAGCTACTGGTAAGCTCTTGCACGCCATCTTTAATTAAATATATGGGATTGTATGAAACTGCTTTTTAAATATAACATTGTATTAAATACTAATTGAAACATGCATAGGAATGAAATAATCACTTTATATCTATTTTAGGAATTTTAAATATGCATGAGTAAAATCTCAATTTTGAGGGCCATAACATTTGCCTGTACTAATCAGCAATTATGGCTTAGCGCACCATCAAAAAAAAAATCCTCATTTTAATAGATATACATTTTGCAGGGTATTTTATTTTACAATGGATACATCTTTAGTTAAAAGATTAGATTCTCATTGTTTCAACTGTGATCAGCAATAAAGGCAACTTTGGAACTTAGATTTAAAATGCATCTTGTTGAAAATGTCAAAGTTGCTATTAATTGTGTGTTTTTAAAGAAGACCCACAAGCATTCATTTCTACAATGGTTCAGAGACTCGTCTTCTGTGATTTTAATTATGGTATGAAGACAAGTATCTTTTATTAAGTTTGACTTGCTTCTTAATGGCTGTGATTTTTATCAGAGGTTACTATTTAGAACTATATATTGCAGGAGTTCCCTGGCAAGTTTAAAATTCATCATTCAAAAACAATTATCACATCTACTGGAGTTAAACAGATTTACACGTAGCTGAACATATTTTTCATAAAGCTCACTTACAATTAAATGAGTATAACAATAACAAAAAAAATACAAACAAATTAGTAACCAATTAGTCCATTCTTTGCCCATCTCATCTGAAAGATAATGTTTGACAAGGTACCAACAGGCCTCCCTGCTCTTCTAATAATGCCTTGTTAATATTCAGATCCACCTGAATCAGAAATAGCACAACAGCCATGCTTTGTCAGTTGTTTCTCAAATCCTGCTTTTAAATGTCACTTTGGATTATGAACTCAGATCCTAAAATGTAAAGGAGTAGTGGGTGTTTGCTGGGTTCTGAAGGGATAGATAGGGTAATAGCTGCAATTTTTTATTCAGAGGAAATCGTAGTACCATCTGAGCCAAGGAGACAAGGCATTGATAGTGATTGAATAATAACTTCCATAAAACTAATTGTTACTGGTGAAATGGAAACCATTTAGGTCACCATTTCTAAAACACTGTATTAACTTAATCATTTCAACTTAATTTGGCCCCAGTTAAAAAATTCAGTGATGTGAGAAGTTGAAAATTCATTTTGTTTTCTCCACCATTCTGAAACCATTAATGGAAAGCTTTTGATAAAGTCCCACATAGGGGATTAGTTGGGAAAATTAGGGCACATGGTATTGGGGGCAGAGTACTGACATGGATTGAAAATTGGCTGGCTGACAGGAAACAAAGAGTAGTGATTAATGGGTCCCTTTCAGAATGGCAGGCTGTAACAAGTGGGGTACCGCAAGGTTCGGTGCTGGGACCGCAGCTGTTTACAATATACATTAATGATTTAGATGAAGGGATTAAAAGTAACATTAGCAAATTTGCTGATGACAGAAAGCTGGGTGGCAGTGTGAAATGTCAGGAGGATGTTATGAGAATGCAGGGTGACTTGGACAGGTTGGGTGAGTGGGCAAATGTATGGCAGATGCAGTTTAATGTGGATAAACGTGAGGTTATCCACTTTGGTGGCAAGAACAGGAAGGCAGATTACTATCTAAGTGGAGTCAAGTTAGGAAAAGGGGAAGTACAATGAGATCTAGGTGTTCTTGTACATCAGTCAATGAAAGCAAGCATGCAGGTACAGCAGGCAGTGAAGAAAGCTAATGGCATGCTGGCTTTTATAACAAGAGGAATTGGGTATAGGAGTAAAGAGGTCCTTCTGCAGCTGTACAGGGCCCTGGTGAGACCCCACCTGGAGTATTGTGTGCAGTTTTGGTCTCCAAATTTGAGGAAGGACATTCTTGCTATTGAGGGAGTGTAGCGTAGGTTCACAAGGTTAATTCCCAGAATGGCAGGACTGTCATATGTTGAAAGATTAGAGCGACTGGGCTTGTATACACTGGAATTTAGAAGGATAAGAGGGAATCTGATTGAGACATATAAGGTTATTAAGGGATTGGACAAACTGGAGGCAGGAAGCATGTTCCCACTGATGAGTGAGTCCAGAACTAGAGGCCACAGTTTAAGAATAAGGGGTAGGCCATTTAGAACAGAGATACGGAAAAACTTTTTCACCCAGAGAGTGGTGGATATGTGGAATGCTCTGCCCCAGAAGGCAGTGGAGGCCAAGTCCCTGGATGCATTCAAGACAGAGTTAGATAGAACTCTTATAGATAGCGGGATCAAGGGATATGGGGAGAGGGCAGAAACGGGGTACTGATTTTGTATGATCAGCCATGATCACAGTGAATGGTGGTGCTGGCTAGAAGGGCCGAATGGCCTACTCCTGCACCTACTGTCTATTGTGTATAATGGAAGGCAACTGAAAATACAGCAGCTTCTGAAATCCCACCAATCCCACTTGCCACCCAGTTAGTTTTTAAGCATCTTTGCATGAGCATACATAGTTCAACACCAGTTCAAACAGAAAGGAAAACAAGGACATACACGGAACCTTTCAAACGCTTTTCAGAGAGGTTCAAAGCACTTTACAGATAAACAAATACTTTTGGCATCTAGTTACTAGTGTTGAGTTGGAATTGTGGATTTCAATTTGGAAATAGTAAGTTCCTATAAACAGCTCGGTAATGGCCAGGCCAGTTTATTTGGTTGAATAGAAATACAACTGCAAATGCTGATAATCTGACTGAGGCACAAAAAGCAGGAAACACTCAGCAAGTCAGTCAGTACCTGTTCCATGAAGCTTTTGATGAAGAGCCTACAAATTGGAAAAGTTGACTATGTTTCTCTTTCCACAAATATTGCCTGACCTACAGAGTGTTACCAGAATTTTCAGTTTATATTGGTAGTGTTGGTGAGGATGGACTATTACCGAGGATACCCTTCCTCATTAACTTCGTTAATGTCCTGAAGCCTTTTATATTCAGCTGCCAGAGTAGAGAGGGCTTCTGCTTAACACCTCATCTCAAAAACTACACACCTATTAGTGTGGCATTTCCACACCATTACATTCAAATGCTTCTACAGCTTTCCAGTGTTCAAATGTTGGGATTGGACTCCATTGGTGAATACTTATTTCATCAGTTACAGAGAGTGGTACTGCCCTAAACGTTAGGAGATAGTGATATCCTTTGTCTAAATGCTCCATTATAGCACTACCAATGGACTGGCAAGAATCAGTGCACCAAGAGTGCTTCAAAAACCACACACAATTCACACATTCCATTTAAAAACTGCAAAATTCTTAAAAGAAAATTATAAAAATCTGACATGTTGCTTACGTTTAAATGAAGTTTATTCATCCATTGTCCAATGACTGAATAAGTGCGTGTGAAATTGTCCTTGATTTGGTACTGATAAATATCGTAACGTCCAGGAGCATCTCCATTTTCATTAAAGGTCACAGGGATTCCTGCGCTTCCTGCAGATAATCAGAGAATAAATAGTTATGCTTGTAAACAGTTCAAGACAAATTCACGAGGTAGGCCAAAGTAAAAATACTTCTCTTGTATATTTCTAATCATGTATTCTTCTAATTTCTAAAGTTGATTGAAATAATTGAAGTTTATTATTAACAAAAGCTTTAAAGGAAAGATCCGTGTGGAAGCTGCAAGTAGCTGAGTCACCTTTTCAGTTTAAAGGGAATCTCAACTACTGACAAGGAAAGGAACTTAGTGAGCTGGGAAGCCCTTTCATGCCAATTGTTTTAAGGTTTTGAGCCACAAAGGTGCACAAATATACCAGTTCAACATTTCTGCTAAATTGCAAATTGTTCTCTGTGGTAGTGCTAGTGTTTAGTTCTGGAACTGTGTTGATGTTTCAGACTCTCATGCAAGTATGCTTGAACACAAGTGTGCTGAACTACTGCTCTCGACAACTGCTGTCGAATCCATTGCAATGTCAATGTCTAGCTTCTCACTGACTTCAGCAATGGAACCCAGATCATTGCAGTTTCCCAGTAGACCTTTGAGAAATCTGCCCACTGAAATGGTGTCCAGATTTTCACAAATAACTCTGACATATTAGCTATCCTTCAGTATTAGAGCATGGCTTACTTGTGTCAGATTCACAACCCTGTCATTGTGACTTGAGCAGGTTCTTCAAGAAAGCGCTCATCAATGATCCACTGAGATTATGTATTTATTGATAAGGGTGTGTTGTGAGATATTATGAAGAATTTAAAGACCCTTGTCTTAACTATATGCATTTTAAAAATAATGTTTGTCAATAATCATGATAAGGATATCCCTGGCAAAGCCATCATTTATTACACATCCCTCCTTATTCTTAAGAATATGATGGACAACTTGTTGAATAGTCACAGTCTTATCAATAGTGGATTGAGAGTTCCAGAATTAGTCCTGGCAATTAGAAAGGAAAGTAAAATATTTTCAAATCATTATTTAGACATTTTCAAATTATATAAGCCTTTCTGCAGTCATAATTGAACACTGTGTAACCTATGAAGAATGTTTTCACTTTTGACATTTAGAAGGAAGTGAAGTCATTAATGCCTCTGAAAGTTCAAGCCTATGGGCCCGTTGTAAAAGGTAGAAATAGGTAAGGTCAGCCAATAGGGTTCTGGTGAAGCTGCATAGACTAAACTCCAACCATACCATTGACTTTGGATGACGAAGACAGGAGATGGTCAATGCCATTTGCTCCAGTGGGAGCTAAGGGCCCGAGAAGAAGATGAAAGTCATTATTGATTAAGCACACAAAATGCTGGAAGAACAAGTGGGTCAGGTAGTAGCTTGGCAAGAAAAAAAAAACACTCGACGTTTTGGCCTGTGACCCTTCATCAGGACTCAACATTTCTTATGAAGGCTCTTGGCCTTAAACGTTGACTCTTTATTTCCCTGCGTAGATGCTACCTGACCTGTTGGGCTGTTCCAGCATTTTGTGTGCATTGCTCAGATTTTTGGCCTCTGCAGAAACTTTTGTTTCTGTTGTGTGTTCAATCATCAATGAAGCAGTCAAAGATGGTGAAGTGTCAGATCCTGTCCCAAGAAACTCCATCTGTAATATCCTGTAGCAGGAATAATTGAGCTCTAATAACCACAGTTATCTTCCTTTCTGGAAAGTAGGAATATAATCTCTGTGACATTTTCCCCTTGATATCTACGGATATCAGCTGTAGCAGGGCTCTGGGCTGTCGTGATAGGTCAAATGCTGTCTTCACGTCAAGGATAATTGCAGGTGAACACCTGTTTATCCATGTTCCTGTAAGGGAAATTTACCTTTACTCAATTCAAAAGTCCTGGGTGCTGAAGAAAAATATGTTCTTATTGCATTCATGCAAAGACGTAAATAAATGAACAGTCGCTATTCAGCTCAGCTGTCAATGCATGTGCAGATAATGTGCTTTGCATCACTGAAAATTGTGTTAGGCCCATTTTCTAGCAATTCAAACTCTCTCCAAACCCCACCAACCATCTATCCTCCCTCCAAATACAAAAGTCGCCTGTATTTAAGCTGCCATCTGCAAATCCGTTTTCACTCACTATTTCTGACACCGTAAAGTATTCAGACTCATTGCGTAAATGTGTTACTATACTGTCTTTCCTGCTTATCTTCAGTCTACTGATCAGCGAATCACATTTTGAGAATGTTTTTCTCCCTGATCATTGCTATTTAAATTTGTGTTTGAACGGCTTTCACTCAATTTACTTTTTCCACAGATTTCCCAGAATTATTGGCATTTTTAAATGTAATCGTTATTTCTAGCATCTCAAAATTTGATATATTTCCTCTCTCTCTGATCACATTCATATCTCTCTACTTACACAGTTATCAAACATGCCGGAAGCCATGACCCAACCTTCGGCACTCTCTCTCAGCCAGCGCCAACTCCACCCTGTATCAGTCAGTGTTTCTTTGTCTTCCTTCTATCACAGATATTCCCTTTCTTCTGCCATCTTCCACTGCCCTTAAAACATGTTTGTTTCCTCACCCTTCTTAGTTATAATGAAAGGTTATCAAACAGAAATGTTGTCAGTGTAATTTCCCTACTGATACTGACCAAGCTTCTGACTGTTGTTGGCATTTTCTGTTTTCTTTTTCAACCTGCAGTATTTTTCTCCGCAACTTCCGCCTCCAGCGTATTATCCTCCGCAACTTCCACCACCTTCAACAGGACCCCACCACTAAGCACATCTTTCCCTCTTTACCCCTCTCTGCTTTTCGCAGGGATCGTTCCCTCCATGACTGCCTGGTCCACACGTCCCTCCCCACAGATCTCCCACCTGGCACTTATCCCTGCAAGTGTAAGTGCTACACCTGTCCCTACACCTCCTCTCTTACCACCATTCAGGGCCCCAAACTGTCCTTCCTGATGAGGCAACACTTCACTTGTGAGTCTGTTGGGATAATCTGTTGCATCCGGTGCTCCCGGTGCGGCCTCCTCTACATCGGCGAGACCCGACGCAGTTTGGGGGATCACCACAAAAGACAGGATCTCCCGGTTGCCACTCACTTCAACTCTCCTTCACATTCTCATTTGGATATGTCCATACATGTTCTCCTCTACTGCCATGATGAGGCCAAACTTTGGTTGGAGGAACAACATCTCATATACTGTCTGGGTAGTCTCCAGCC
This sequence comes from Hypanus sabinus, assembly GCF_030144855.1. NCBI lineage: Eukaryota > Metazoa > Chordata > Chondrichthyes > Myliobatiformes > Dasyatidae > Hypanus > Hypanus sabinus. Next base: position 36,944,531 of record NC_082730.1, on the reverse strand, counting down.
CCTTGGTATGAACGTTGAATTCTCCAACTTCTGGTAATTCCCTCCCTCTCCCTTTCCCATCCCACCTCTACTCTGTCTCCTCTTCTAGCTGTCTATCACCTCTCATGACTCTGCCTTCTTCTACTACCCAAAGTGCTTTCCCTTTAGATTCCTTCTTCACCTCTCCTGCCTTTCCCCTCCCCCACCCCTTGATCTTTCCTCTGATTGGTTTTCCACCCTCTCCCCACCTTCTTTATAGGGCCCCTGCCCATTTCTCCTTTAGTCCTGACGAAGGGTTTCGACCTGAAACGTTGACTACTTCTTTCAACGGATGCTGCCCGACCTGCTGAGTTCATCCAGCTTTTTTGTACATCTGTACTTTTTCCCTTCCTGCTTACTTTATAAACCACCCAGGAACAAACTGGATTGAGTCTTGTACTAACATCAATACAATGACCATCAAATAGTGCTCCCAGTAAAAATTAGACAGTAACTGGTAGGAAGCATTGCAGCATTGATGTGCAGAGGGAATCGTAGGATGCACAGTAGGTTCATAGTGCCATGAAAGTGGTAATACAAGTAGATTGGGCATTAAAGAAGACATACAGTATGTTTGTCTTTATGAGAAAGGTATTGAATATATAAGTTGGGAAGTCATGCTGCAGCTGCATAAATATTGGTTAGGCCACATTTAAAGTACTGCATGCAGTTATGGTCATCATACTAAAGAAAGGATGCAAAACCTTGCAAGGGGGTGCAGAAAAGGTTCATCTGGAGGCTTCCCTGGCTGGAGTGCATGTGCTACAAGGAGAGATTGGAGAAGCTTGGGTTGTTTTCTCTGAGTGTCAGATCCTGAGGACAGCCTGATTGAAGTGGGCACTGTCATGAGAGGAATACATAAGGGAGACAGTCAGAGTCTTCTTTCTTGGGATGGAACCATCAAATATCAGACTCTGCAACATGAAGCACAGCTTTAAGGTGAGAGGAGGACATTTAAAGGAGGGGTGCAAAGCAAGCTTTTTTTTTACACAGGGAGTGTTGGGTGCCTTAGGTGCACTGCTAAGAGAGATGCTAGAAGCAGATACGATAACAATGATAAAGTAGCAATGAGATAGATACATGAATAGGCAAGCAAGTGAGGAATACAGACCACATGCAGACAAGAAGGATTAACTATACTGAGGTCAAGGTTGAAGACAACATGGTGCACCAAAGGGCCTGCTCCTGTTCTATGTACTATGTACAAACTGAGGATTTCTTATAAACTTAATGCACTAATAGGTTAACCACTCAATTGAAACTCTTATACATAACTACAGCTCAAATATTGTTACAGAGCCTTTTCAGAAAGCATCTCAACTAACCACACATGACTGAAGAACCTCATCTAGTGAACTGCTTGAATAATACATTTCAGTTTGGTAACAATGTAATGTGTTCAGGACTCCTGGTTTGTTCTAAAACATGTTTTATTCATAGCAATAGGTTGTAAGTCAAAACTAAATATAGATCAATGAGAACTGATCAAGCAGGAAACACATATTTTCAAAAGAACACAAATGGTAGTTTAATCCACACTACCAATTATTTTGACTCTAAGGAATGATTGCTTGGTTCAATGGCATTTATTCATTTTTATTTAAGTTGGCAGAATAATTCATCAGGAAATATTATTCATTTTTTTTGGAGAAATCAACAATAAACCTCTGTCAACACGAGTGAATCTGCAGATGCTGGAAGTAAATAAAAAAACACAAAATGCTGGCAGAACTCAGCAGGCCAGACAGCATCTATGGGAGGAGGTAATAACGACGTTTCGGGCCAAAACCCTTCATCAGGAGTGAAGTAACATGGGATGGTCGAGGGGGGATAAGAAGTGGGGGGAGGGATAAAGTAGAGAGCTAGGAAGTGATAGGCTGGAGGGAAATGGGCTTGGGGGAAGGTGGAGAATTATGGGAAATAAAAGAGAAAGAAAGGTAGGGCTGGGGGAGGAGATTATAGTGAGGGGGGAAAAGAGAGAGAAAGAGAACCAGACTAAAATAATAGATAAGGATGGGGGTAAGGGTGGGGGGCAGGGGTATCAACGGAGGTCAGTGAGTTGGATGTTCTTGCGGGCAGGAAGGAGGCTACCTAGGTGGGAGATAAGGTATTGCTCAGTCCTCCAGCAGTGGTGGGATCTCCCTGTGGCCACACACTTCAATTCTACTGTCAAGATGAGGCCACATGCAGGTCGATGGAGCAATATCTTATCTCCCTCCTAGGTAGCCTCCTTCCTGCCGGCATAAACATCCAACTCACTGACCTCCGTTGATACCCCTGTCCCCCAGCCTTACCCCCATCCCTATCTATTATTTTAGTCTGGTTCTCTTTCTCTCTCTTTTCCTCCCTCACTATAATCTCTCCCCCCAGCCCTACCTTTCTTTCTCTTTTATTTCCCATAATTCTCCACCTTCCCCCTAGCCCATTTCCCTCCAGCCTATCACTTCCCAGCTCTCTACTCTATCCCTCCTCCCACTTCTTATCCCCCCTCGACCATCCCATGTTACTTCACTCCTGATGAAGGGTTTCAGCCTGAAACATCGTTATGACCTCCTCCCGTAGATGGTGTATGGCCTGCTGAGTTCTGCCAGCATTTTGTGTCTTTTATAAACCTCTCTGTAGTTGCCAATGCAAACTGATTTTTCTGCCACCATTAAGGTAAATAGATTATTTAGTAATTGTTACTGGTTATACTTCAAAGTTTTTACTCTCTGCTCTAAATCTTCCCTTTATCAGTTTCGCAGTAAGACACATTTTTCATCCTCAGCGATTCTTAAGCACCTGCACTGGCTGGAATGTTGGTTATATAGAGGTATGAATGGTGATGCTCTGTGTAGAATCTTCCATGGGCATTTTATTTTAATACCATCCTGTTCTTCACTGATTTTATTCTTGTTTTTTTTTTCAGATTTTAATTTATTGTGTGTGTTCTCAGTCTTTGACTTCTCCAAGGACTGCAAAACTAAAATGGCTGGAGGCATCATTTTTTTTCTCTCTCACACAGCCTTTATTTTAAGAAAATATTTTGTTCTATTCACAGTTTCAATATGCTTCTACCTAATATCTTGTATAGTGACCAGGATTATTAATCCAGAACCAGAAGTTGGACTAACAGCAGGCCGCCGGGGAGTTAAAATCAAGTAATTAAAACATCAATAATAAATCTAATGTATTGTTGTAAAATCTCATTTTGCTCATTGACGCCTTCAGAGAATGACATTCATCCGGTGTACAACGTGCACGTTTTCCCTTTGACTGCACGGATTTCTTCTGGGTGCTCCGGCTTCCTTGCATAAAAGACCCTGAAACAAAGGAGTAGAATTGGGCCATTCGGCCCATTGCATCTGTTCCACCATTCAATCATGGCCGATTTATTTTCTCTCTTAACCTTATTCCCTTGCCTTCTTCCCATAACTTTTGACATGCTATCAACCTCTGCTTTAAATGTTCCCAATGTCTTGACCTCCACCACTGACAGTGGCAATAAATTCCACAGATTTGCCATCCTCTTCACTTCTGTTCTAAAGGGACATCCTTCTTTTTTCCTGAGGTTGTGCCCTCTCGCATTACTGAAACATTCTCTCCAAGTGCACTCTTTCAAAAACAATTGTAAATTAGTAGGTTATTTGGCCACTATAAATTGTCTTTAGCAGCCAGATGAATGGTAGAGTCTTGGTGAAATTGATGAGAATAGTGAGAATAAAATATGGATTAATTGTAGGATTAGTGAAAATGGTTATCTGATAGCCTGGATATAGTGGGGCAAGGGGATTGTTTCCATGCTCTATCTCTCAATAACATTTTGATTCTACCCTGCTTATTTTGTCTGGTTTAAGCATGACAACCAACTCAAGATATGATTCTTAAATGCTTTCTGAAGTGACCCAGCAATCTAATTAGTTCAACGGCTTTCAGATCTGAGCAATAAATATTGGGCTAGCCCGAAACATCTGTGTGATGTGAATGAGTTGAAAGCAATACTCATCTAACTTGTTCATAGATGCTAAAACGCCAAACAATTATCTGAAGGTACTACTTTAAAACATAACAAATACAACTCTGCTAAATACCCCTACTATGTCATTATTCATTTCTTTAATTTGTTTATTGAGATACAGTGCGGAATAGGCCCCACTGGCCCTTGGAGCCACACCACCCACAATCCCCCTATTTCATCCTAGCCTAAACACGGGACAACTTACAAAGATCAATTTACCTACCGACCAATACATCTTATGGATTGTGGAATGAAACCAAAGCACCCGGAGAAAACTCACACTGTCACGGGAAAAGTGTATAAATTCCTTACATGCAGCAGCTGAAATTGAACCCAGATGGCCTGTACGGTAAAGCATTGTGCTAACCACAACGTTACCATGCTGCTCTATGACCAAACATAACATCACAGTAGGAAATCACAAAGAATTTGTTTTTTGACAAAATATACAAATCATCAGATTGTTGTCCACAATTACGGTCCTGGTCAGTATGCAAAATAATCTATATAGTTTCATGAATATGTTGTGAGACCTGGCATAACTTAGGGGATGGCTTTGTCAAGCACCTGCAAACCATACACTTCCTGGTGGCTAACCATTTTAATTCCTATCCCCATTCCCGTTCTGGCATGTCAGCTGATGACATCCTTTTTTGCTATAATGAGGACACTCTCAGGGTGGTGTAGCAACACCTCATATTTCCTTTAGGTAACCTCAAATTTGATGTCATGAACATCAAATTCTCTTTCTGGTAATGTTCTTTGCCTTTGTCCTTTCTCCCTCTCCTTTCCTCTCTCTATTGCCCACTCTGGCCTTCTCCGCACCTGCCTATCACCTTCCCCTGGTCCCCGCCTTCGTCCCTTTCTCCCATGGCGCACTCTCCTCGCCTATCAGATTTCTTCTTCTCCAGCCTTTAACATTTCCCACTCACATGGCTTGACCTATCATCTTCTAGCTTGCCCTCCTTCCCCTCCCCCCACACCTTTTCATTTTGGTGCCTTTCCCCTTCCTTTCCAGTCCTGATGAATGGTCTTGACCTGAAATCTCGAATGTTTATTCATTTTCATAGTTGCTGTGTGACCTGCTGAGTTCCTCCAACAGTTTTGTGTGTGTTTCTAGTGATTATTGATAATTATATTAAAAGTGGCCAAGGCCAAAAAAGCCAAAGATTTTTGCACATTTCACTTGCAACCCAATATACTGTGCCTCTGCCAAAATGAAACAGGTGTGTGAGAGCTAAAACTCTGACAACCTTCTATAGATGGGTAGCAGAGAGTATATTGGCTGCCTGCATCACAGCCTGGTATGGAACCAAAAAGTCCTACAAAAAATAGTGGATATGGCCCATCTTGTTATGGGTAAAATCCTCCCAACCATTGAGGACATCTACATAAAATGCTGTTGCAGGAAAGCAGCATCCCTCATCAGGGAATCACACCACCAGGTTGGCCGTCTGGTGGCACAATGGCATCACTGCTGGACTCCGGAGCAAAGGCTCCTGAGTTCGAATCCAAGTTGGGCCACCCCTGAGCATGCTTTCCATCCGTGCTGGGTTGAGCGCTGAGCTAGCAATTGGAGTCGTGAAAAAACAAGGGTGGAGTCAGGAACGTTCATATCATGATCCGGTTAATCCAAAAGGAGACCAATCCCGACACCATGTGCCAGAGAAGAATAGCTGACTGTCTGGTGCGACATGCTAAAAAACCCCACCAGGTTTAGGAACTCTCAACCATCATCAGGCTCTTGAACCTAAGGGAATAACTTCACTCAATTTCTCTTGTCCCATAATTGAAATGTTCCCACAACCAATGGACTCATTTTTAAGGACGCTTAATCTCATGTTCTCGATATTTATTTATTATTATTATTCCTTTTTCAAGCGTTTGCACATTTTGTTGTCTTCTGCACTGTGGTTAATCACCCTAGTTGGGTGGTCTTTCATTGATTCTGTTATGATTATTATCTTTTTGGTGATTGCTCATCGTATGGCATGTCTTGGGCATCTGAAACCTGGGGGAGCCCATCCCTCTCCAGGTTTTATTTTACGAGCTCAAGCTGCTAGCTCAACACTCAACCCAGGCATGGATGGAGAGCATGAAAAGGAGCCGCATAGATTTGAACTTGGGACCTCTTGCCCTGAAGTCCAGTGCTGATGCCACTATGCCACCAGCTGGTTAGATTTATTGAGTAAAACCACAAGAAAATGAATCTCAAGGTTGTATATGGTGATATATATTTACTTTGATAATAAAATGTACTTTGAACTTTGAAGTATCATGTATCAAAATGTAAGAATCAATATATGATTCACTCAGGCAGAGAAATGGAGGGCAACAGCATCCTCAACAAAATACATATTCAGACAATAGAATATAGAGAAGATTGCAAAAGTTAAAAATATTTTTATTTAAAACTATTGAGTATGATTCAACAGCAACATACAGTTCAACTCCTTACCTGAATCAAAATCAGGTTTATTATCACTTTATTAGGTACAGGTGTAGAACCCAATATGGTTATCCCCTCCTGTAGCCCATCCACTTCAAGCTTCTATGTGTTGTGCATTCAGAGATGCTCTTTTGTACACTACTGTGGTAATGTGTGGTTATTTGAGTTACTGCAGTTTTCCTGTCAGCTCGAACCAGTTTGCCCATTCTTCTCTAACCTTTTTTCATTAACAAGCTGTTTTCATTCATAGAACTGTTGTTACTTGTTTTTTTTTTTGTTTTACGCACCATTGTCTGTAAACTCTAGAAACTGTTGTGTCAGAAAATCCCAAGAGATCATCATTTTCTGAGATACTTAAATCACCCTGTATAACACCAACTATCGTTCCATGGTCCAATTCACTTTGATCATATTTCTTCCCAGTTCTGGTGTTAGATCTGAATAACAACTGAACATCTTTGCCATGTCTGCAAGATTTTATGCATTGAGTTATTGCCACTACAGTAACATTCATGGGTTCACAGACCATTCAGGAATACGACGGTAGAAGGAAAGAAGTTGTTCTTAAAATTTTGAGTGTGTGTCATTAGGCTTCTATACTTCCTGTACCTTAATGGTAGTCATGTGAAGAGGGCACGTTCTAGATAATGAAGGTCCTTAAAGATAGATGCTGCCTTCCTGAGGCACCAGCTTTTGAAGGTGTCCTCAATGGTGGAGTAACTTGTGCTTGCGATAGAACTTGTTGAGTCTACAGCCCTTTGCAGCTTCCTTTAATCCTATACTTTGGAGCCTCCATACCAGCCAATAATGCAAAAAGTCAGAAAGCTCTCCTCAGAACATCTTTGAAATTTGCTGGTCTTTGGTAACATACCAAATTTCAAAATCTTAATGAAGTATTGCTGCTGGCATACCTTCTTCATGATTGCATCAATATGTTGGTCCCAGGATCGATAGTCTGAGATATTGGCCCCCAGAAACTTGATGCTGCTCGAACTTTCTACTGCTGGCCACTGAATGAGAGCTGGTGTGTGTTCTCCCAATTACCCCTTCCTGAAGTCTACATTAAATTCCATGGTCTTGCTGATGCTGAGTGGGAGGTTGTTGTGAAACCACTCAACCACCCAATCAGTCTAATACTCCTTGAATTCACTGTCTGAGATTCTGCCGACAACAATGGAGTCACTGGCAAACTTATAAAGGGAATTTCAGCTGTGCTTACCTACACAGCCATGAGCGTACAGACATTAAAACACATCACAAGGCATCCTTAAAATCCTCTAGGTTTGCAAATCCCTTATTTAAGAATTCTAAATAAAATTGTGGGCATAACTTTCATGATTGCAGCACCATCCTTGCAATGACTGTTGAACAAGCCCATGAAAATAACATAAATGGTCATTTGCCTAAATATTTCCATTTAAGCTGAGTTGGATTGATTTAATTCCCTCAGACATTTGACACCATTGTTAAAGATATTGCTTTTTTATCTGCTTATATAATTAAAACCACATGCACAAATTATCTTGGAATTATTTCACCTACTTTTCCTAAGAGCTGATAAATCAGCAATGTATCACCATTCATTCAGGTACCAACACCCACCTTCCCGCTCCAAAGTAAAATGTAGAATTTGATTTTAGAACCAAAACTACCAGTTCACAACTGTGAAATGAGATCCTTGAAAGTGACAATTTTCAGAGAAGACAGTGAGTAAATAACTATCCAAGTAAATGGTCAAAACATTCTACATCCTGGAATTCTTTGCTCGAGACCATGTGGAAGTACTTTCTGCCGGAAAGACTCAGGCAAGATGGCTAAGATGGCTCATATCTACCATTGCAATTTTTTTTATGAGGAATAGGCAATGATAGCTGTTTCTTGCTAGTAACACCTACATCTCATAACCCTGAAATTATTTCAAATATTCCTACTGGTATCTTGCTCAGTATTCTTCCTTCAATTAAAATTTCCAAATAAAATTAAACTAAATCCTAAGTCCTTTTTTCCAGTACATTTATATTCCTAACAATACAGAAGTAGGCTATTCATCCCACTGAGTCTGTGATGGTTTATAGAGGAACTAATTCTCCCACGTCCCTATCATCCCAGAATCTACCATTTACTTATACTAGGGGCAATTGGCAGTGGTCAAATAACTGACCAATCCAAATGTCTTTGAGATATGGGAGGATACCAGAACACTCAAATATCAGTAAATATGAAAATTCTACCCAAAAAAAAATGGGTTGGATAATTTTGTGGCTTGATCGCATTTTTATAAATATCCCCATTGAATCATGAAAGCAAGTTTGTATTTATACACAGATCCAGGCACATCACAACTCTGTTGCAGAGGCAAGGATACTTAAGGGAAGTTCATCTTTATTTCAAAAGCTAGAGACAAATATGTTTAGCATGAAACAGCCCATAAATACTGGACCAAAAATCATTTGATATGAAGTGTACCATTCATTCAGGTACCAACACCCACCTTCCCGCTCCAAAGTAAAATGTAGAATTTGATTTTAGAACCAAAACTACCAGTTCACAACTGTGAAATACGATCCTTGAAAGTGACAATTTTCAGAGAAGACAGTGAGTAAATAACTATCCAAGTAAATGGTCAAAACATTCTACATGTTGGAATTCTATAGGGAAGTGCAAAGTCTTTTCTATTTTACTCTTTTTTTTTGCAGGTTGTGAAGCATGTTTGTATGTAGCTTTCCAGAGCCTCATCATTAAAGTGTGAATCAGCATCGCAGATGTTTCCGTCTTTGAGCCAAGCAGATAGAAGTATAGGGCTGTCTTAGCCCCACCAGCCAATCACAGAAGTACTCTGAGTAATAGTTAATGAATAAAATCAAAGAGAGGAATACATGCCAGTTTTCCTTTTCTTTTAAACTCAAGGTACCAAAGCCTATTGCAACATTGGGTAGAATCAGCTCGTGACACAGACTGAGAACTGAATGTAAAATTTTCCACTGGGATCTTTTTAATGAGTATGTAGTTTACTATATTGTTAGCAATTACCAAGATCAGATTCATAATGGTTCATTCCTCCTCACAGTTACACTCTTAACATCATGTAACTATGCCACCTAATGTACCAAAAAATTTAATGAATGTGCCTAATGGATATTAATTCTGTGATGGATGCAATATAACACCCTTTACATTATTAATCAGAGTCAGTAAGTGACTCACAGGATATCAGTACATCACAATTACTTTTCTTTACAATAGCTATGGGGATGCCAAAATTTGTTGGATTTTCCTACATGCATTATTGTTATTTCCATCATCAGATGATGAATGAATATGGCCAAAGAGTATTCCAATACATTAGTGCCAGTATTTAAAATGGAGGGAGGTTTATCATGCTTTCTTCTTATTCCTCATAATTCTTCATATGATAACAGCTAAATATTATCGAATTAACAAGCTATCTGCCAGAGAAGCTCTCTGGATTGAGCGGCTATTGTTGAGGGGCAAAAGAATTGCCAATGTGACAGATAAAAAACCTGCATCAGGTCTGCATTCCTTCAGCAGGTTGTTTGCTGCTCCAGGTAACAGCATCTGCAGCCTCCTGTGTGTCCTGAATACTACAGGAAATTATTTTCTCTTCAAAGATGCATGGAGGTGCATAGTTGGCCAATAATTGCTTTAATCAAGCCTTGTTGATGCAAAACACAATGGTGAAGGCCCAAAACAGATCCTTTCTTCGTGCAATTCATCATTGTAGAGTAGATGAAATATAAGTGGTTGAATTGTAGGTTTTGGTGGATCAGTGAGTGGTGGTAAATTCTAAAGTGATTAAGGAGGTCAGGGTAGATTTCTTGCACAGATAGGGCAAGAGGTAATGAATGGGGGATGGAGCTGATCAGTTTTGAGCTTGTACATGCCTAAATTTGATAAACTATCCAGATGCTCCATCTCCATTGAACGATCATAGAACAAAGATTCCCAACAGTCAATATAAATACCATACTACTTCAGGGAAACCATAAGTGCAGCTCCTCCTGTGTAGGAACTCAAAAAAAAATGTATCTGGCATCAGGTGTGTGAACAAATTTACCTGTGCAACAAAGCTGACAGACTACAACTATGGCCTCAGTAGCAGGGCGAAAAACCCATTGACTCCAGTTAATTTTTCTTTCTGTGTATTGCAGTATTTTGAGGAGACAGCATTAGTGGCATCTTTCCAGCGTCTTGAGATACTGGTTGCCAGTAAGTCAGGTCTCAAAATTCCCCAAAAGGCAAGGATTATTAATGATCAATAGGTCTGAGGTCTTCAATTGTGCATAAGTACATTTTTCCTCCCTTTCAAATAACCAATAGTAATGTGAGAATATTGAAGTTTGTGATAATCTTCAATTCTTATGTCTCTTTTAGTGGATAGGTGGCCAACGAGATATGAGAAGTGGTCCACATTTTCCAAAATCTTCCTATAAACTTTTATTGTTGTATGGTTGTGAGCTGCAGTTGGAGTATATTAATGGAGGACCATTGTTGCAAATGTTGAGTGTTAGGTTCAGTCTTGTATTTCAGTTAAAGCTTTGATGATGGCTAGGAACTTGGCTTCAGCCAAAAGTCTTGTCTCCATTTTGCAGTAATAATATTTGTATCACCAGCAAAGTTGAAATTGAAGAATGACTATGTATAGTGATTGCTAATTAATGAACTTCCAGACAGTTTTCTGCAGGGTTTGGTCTATGAAGCAAAACTTTAATTCAAACGGAATAACCCTGTGTCACTTATTTCCTTTTGCCTAGCTATTATGTGTAAGTAATCTTTGTGGATTCAACTGGTATTTGAGTAAAGCTTTTGCATAATTTTATGAGGCAATAGGAAAGAAACTCAGAATCACAACATATCTAACCTATAACTTCTTATGATTGTGTGTAAGTGAAATATAAATAAAACCAGCATCACAATGGTTACAAATCTACCTTATATGCCCTTACACATTAATAGTTTCTGAGAAAGAGAAACAAAACGTGGTCTTAAATAATTCCCAATATGCTGTATTCCTATCAAGTTATGCAGAAATTAAAAATACTTATAAAGTGTTGCAGCTGTTAGCAGTCATTAAAATTCATAGGTAAAAGATATAAGTGTCGACAAAAGTAGAGACAGTCTTTGCACTAATGGGTAAGCTTGTCACTGGGGCCAAGAATGTTTCACATGCACTCAATTTCTCCAGTTAATTACAAGCCTGCATGCTAGGTAATACAATAGTTTTAATCGGATCAGTAGAAGGAACCTTGATTTTACTAAATCATCACACCAGGGTAGTTTTTTTACTGGTGAACATCTGCTCGCACGCTTGGCAATTAATAATTCTCTTGCCCACTTTTTCTATTCATGAAACTCTTAATGATTAGTGAGGTTTCACATAATAGGAAGTTGGTGAGCACTACTTATCAGCGACACATAACGCATCAGTGACAAAGCATATATTACAACTGATCTATCAGATAATCCTTGGTTTGTTCCAGACAGGTAGAGCCTCATGCCATCCATGATATTTTGGTTTTCCATTCCTATGATGTCCGCTAGTTTTTGCATTAATAACCTCACGATATTACTTATGGATTACATCCAATTTTAAACCCTGGGGAAATTGATTGAAGCAGATTATCCTGCTGCCATTGGTTCCAAATTCGCTGCACCTTATACTTCCAGACAACTTTCTTAAAAAGTAGGTATCTAATTGGGCAGGCTGATGCTAGGTTGAAGTCCCCTCCCCTCACATCTCTGCCATGAGAACCCTTAGACCCTCTGCTCTCCAAGATTACATCCTGGCCCTTTCTACAATGAGTCATTACTCTGCTGCTGGGCTCAATGGAGAATTCAGTAAAAGAACACCAGCTCAGAAGGCATGACTTCTGACTTTTAAGAGTACTGATAAAGGTCTTGTCCCCAAACTTTGACTATTCATTTCCTTTCACAGATGTTGCCTAACCTGCTCCATTCCTACAGCAGATTGTGTGTGTTGCTCAAGATCTCCATCATCTGCAGAACCTCTTATGTCTCTGACTTTCATCGTGTCTTGTACTTTCATATCTGGCCATGCCACACAGAACTGAGATGAGGAGGGATTCCTTCAGCCAGAGTGTGATGAATCTGTGGAATTCACTTCCACAGACGGCAGTGGAGGCCAGGTTATTGGGTATATTTAAAGCAAAGGTTGATAGGTTCTTGATTAGTGAGGACGTCAAAGGTTACAGGGAGAAAGCAGCAGAATGGCATTGAGAGAAAGAATAAATCAGCCATGATCGAATGGTGCAGCAGACTTGCTGAGCCAAATGGCCTAATTCTGCTCCTATGTCATATGGTCCTATAAATCTAGTTGCCAACAATTAGCAGTCAGCCTGCTTTGGCCCAATATTTTTTTACTTCACTTTAACAACCATTTTTGATCATTAGCTTGCATTAATTTTACAATTAAAATGATTGTATATTTATTTATGCTCAGAGACAATGCAAAGAAACAGTAATCATTTGGCTGAAATAATCACACCACTGTGTTGAAAAACAAATAATTGCAGATACTGAAAATCTGAAATAAAAACAGCAAATTCTAGAAATTAACAACGGAGTAACCAGCATTTGTGGAAGAGAAGTAAAAGTCAACATTTCAGATCAATGGTCCTTTTGAAAGTCAGAGCGCAGATTTGCAGAGAAGTTGGATAAATAGAGAAAAAGCTGTGACAGGATAGAAACCAAGACAAGATGTATGACATATATTGGTGGTGATTAGGAGACGATATTGAGATTGTTAACAGTAGCTGATCCGAATGATGAGGTGTAAATAGTTGAGGATGGAGAGGAGGAATAATCCTATTAGAAAGCTGAGAAAATGAACAGAGCCATTGCTGCAAATTTGACACAACGCAGAATGCAGGCAACGCCCTGGTAGCATTTGAGGAAAACAAGAAATTGTTACGTCAGAGGTGGCCAGGGGATGAAAGACTGAAAACTGCTGGAGCTCTGAAATGTAAACAAAACATGGTCAGCATGTTAAGCAGCAACCATGGAAAAAGAGGCAGCACCATTGGGCCAGGTTATTGGTTGCATCTCACTGTGTAACTCATCGATCCAAACTCTGACGGCCTCACCAACACCCTGCATGGTTGCAGCATGACTTCCCTGCTCTTGAATTCAATCCCTCTAGCAATGAAGGCCAACATTCCGTTTGCCTTCTTAATAACCTGTTGTACCTGCAAACGTTTTGCAATTCATGCACAAGCACTCCCAAGTCCCTCTGCACAACAGCATGCTGCAATCTTTCACCATTTAAATAATAATCTGCTCTTCTATTATTCCTTCCAAAGTGGATGATCTCGCACTTACTAATGTTGTATTCCATCTGCCAGACCTTGGCCAACTCATTTAACCTATCTATATCCCTCTGCAGACTCTCCAGATCCTCTGTACAATTTGCTTTTTCACTCAGTTTAGCGTCATCGGCAAATTTTGTTATGCTACACTCAGTCCCCTCTTCCAAATCATCAATGTAAATGATAAACAGCTGTGGGCCCAGCACTGACCCCTGTGGCACCTCGCTCACCACCGACTGCCAACCAGAGAAACACCCATTTATACTAGGTCTCTGCCTTCTATTGGTTAACCAGTCCACTATCCATGCCAATACACTTCCTCTGACTCCATGCATCCGTATCTTATTTATAAGTCTCTTGTGTGGCACCTTATCGAACGCCTTCTAGAAATCCAAGTATATGACATCCACCTGTTCTGCTCTATCCACTGCACTTATTATGTCCTCAAAGAACTCTAGTAAGTTTGGCAAACAGGACCCGCCCTTTCTCAATCCATGTGGCGTCTGTCTAATGGAACCACTTCTTTCTAAATGTTTCGCTATTTCTTCCTTAATGACAGTTTCAAGCATTTTCCCAACTACAGATGTTAAGCTAACTGTCCCATAGTTGGCCATCTTTTCCCCACATCCTTTTTTAAAAAGTAGTGTGACATTTGTTGCCTTCCAATCTGCTGGGACTGGCCCAGAGTCTAGAGAGTTTTGATAAATGATTACCAACGTGTCTACTATAACCTCCGCCAACTCCTTCAGCACCCTGGCATGCATCCTATCAGGACTTATCTACCTTTAGGCTCTCTAGTTTTCCCATCACTATCTCTTTAGTGACAGTGATTTTTTTGAGGTCCTCACCTCCCATTTCATCCATAACATCCTTCTTTGGTATACTAGACATGTTCTCCACCGTGAAGACTGACACAAAATAGTCCTTCAATGCCTCAGCCATTTCCTTAACACCCAATATCAATTTCCCGTTATCATCTTCTAAGGGACCTACATTGACTTTAGCCACCCTCTTCCGCTTTATATATTTATAAAAACTTCTGCTATTTGTTTTCATATTTTGTTCTAATTTACTTTCATACTCTATCTTCCCTTTCCTTATTTCTTGTTTAGTTGTTCTCTGTTGCTTTTTAAAGTTTTCCCACTACAAACCATAATCTCTATACAACAAAATAGACACATAGAGTGTATTGAGTACCTTCATGGACTTTTAATTAAAGATAGATTTATTAGTTTTCAGATAAGATTGTTGAATACCTGGTGTGGATTAATCAAACTATAAATTAAAGTGAAATGAAGTGATATTTTTCATAGTCTCCATCTAGGTGCATTGTGGGTACTTTGGTCAGCTGTCTGGTAGCAAGTTCATCCATCTGTCCAGAATGGGCTTCAATTGAAGTAGAAATTGGGCAAAGATGCTGCAGCTGCATCCGTAGAGCTGCCAGCTCAGAGATCCAGGTTCAAACTTCACCGTGGGTTCTGTTTGTGCGGTGTTTCCCCATTTTCCTTGTGGCACGTGGGCTTCTCTGGGCACTCCAATTTCCTCTAACGTTCCAAAGACTCAGCAGCTGGTAAGTTAATTAGCCACTATAAATTGTCCCTGATGCATGTAAGTTGTCGGATCTGGGAACTCTTGAGAGGTTTAGAAAAATGGGATTAACATTAGATTGGCATGGATGGTTGACAGATAGTTAGTGTGGACTCTAGTGGGAGGAAGAGTCTAGTTCTGTGACTCTGTGAATGGATGATCAATTTTCCCCAGACACAGATCCTGCAAAGTCTTTCAAGTTTATAAGGCTGGAAGTTAGATACCACACCCTTTGAGAGATGGAAATGTGGAAAGATAGACAGATAGATAGATAGATATTTTATTGATCCAGGAGGAAATTACAGTGTCATAGTAGCATTATAAGTGCACAGATATAAATATTCGAAGAGAAGTAGAAAAATAAAAATAAATTACCTGGAACAGTCTAACAGGAGGGAGTCATCACTTCCCTAGCTACAGGTTGACTCATTATAGAGCCTAATGGCCGAGGGTAAGAATGACCTCCTATAGCACTCTTTGGAACAGATCATTTGTCTTAGTTGATGACTAAAAGTGCTCCTCTGTTCAGCTAAGGTGGCATGCAGAGGGTGAGAAACATTGACCAGAATTGCCAGGATTTTCCGTAGGGTCCTTTGTTCATCCACAGCCTCCAGTGTGCTGATTATTTATTACTGATAACCATAAAAGTCACCTTACCTGAGCTCATCTGAATTTAGGCTATTTTTAGAACAGAGAGAGATTTAATGTTATCAGTGTCTTTATGCAGAAGGAAATTGAAAACTGCCATCATGGAACTATAATCTGTGGATTCATGTATTTTATGTAACAATTGATTTGTCAGCTCACAGTTGTGAACCTTTTTACTAGAGTGTCTTTCATATGCCTTCTGTTAAACCGAGAAACACTTTTTCATATATAATTACAGTACAAGAGGGAGCTAAACCAGCAAGATGGCACACCTTGCATCACATTTTTTAAATAATAATTTGAAGTATAATTCAACTCTTCTAGTCTAGTGACTTAGAGCAAAAATCCAGAAGTTTATAACAACCATTTTCCATTCTTCTGTACAATATGTTCTGAGTATTTGATACTCAATGTAAGAAATGCAAACTTCGCCAAGTTGAAACATCAGAATGAACAAATGTCAAAATCAAATGTCAAAGTATTTCCTTAACCTGATCCAATAAAGTACTGACATTTTAACTTGCCAAAATAATCCACTATGTTCAGTTAGAGGATTGACACAATTCACCATAATGTATAACACACTGTGCCAAAGACATTTAAAGCAAATGAAGTTTGTACAGAACCTGGGTGGGTGACTTTATTTATAGCTGTTGCTGGCTCTTGATAGCAGAACTGAAGGTCCATATGTAAAAGAGCGATTCCATAAATTCCAGCAGATATCCTTGCCATCTTTCTAACTGTGGAGCAAAGTAAATTAAAATCTGGACGAATTCTTGGCTTTCCCTGTTAAGGATGCGACCTGCTTATTTTACATCCTTGCTCACCTGCTTTCGGGGGTGGAGACAGGGCTAAGATCTCTGTGAGAAATCCAAAAAGCACAAATGGAAATTTTAAAACTAACATCAATCTGAATTATGTTGACACTAAGTTACATTTTTTATTTGATCACAGATTCCAGAAGTACTTCAGTTTTATAGCTACAACTGTAACCTTGCATTGTACAAATATTCTGAATTGGTAAATTGGATTATTAATTATCACATGTATTGAGTGATAGTGAAAAATAACATTTTGCATGCCATCCATGCACTTCATTGCATCGCATCAGTACATTGACAAAGTACAAGGGAAAGTAATAACAATGTAGAATATTGTGTTACAGTTACAGAGAATATGCAGTGCAGCTGGACAATAAGGTGCAGATATTATGAGGTAGATTGTGAGGGTCCATTATGAAGTCAATAGCTTTAACATCACAATAGAAATGATCTTTGAACCTGCTGGAACATGCCTTCAGGCTTTCCCATCTCCTGCCCAATTGGGGGGGGGGGGTGTTGGGGGACAAGGGAGAATATCCAGCTTGGGAGTTCAAATGTTGTGGCTGCTTTACTGAGGTAGTGAGGTGTGGACAGAATACGTGGCTTGTTGCTGTGATGCGTTGAACTCTGCAGTTTATTGCAGTTTTGCCCAAGCATTTGTCTTACCGAGCTGTGATGCACGATAGGATACTTTCTATCGATGTGTCTATACTGATAGGGTGCTTTCTATAGTCATCCGTACTGATAGGATGTTTTTCATAGATGCACGATAAAATGCATCCTATTAGTAAATTCAACATGGATATATCAAATTAGGGTATTCATATTGGTATGGCTTATGGTTGTCACATTTATCAAGGAACAGTGAAGATTTCGAACAAAACTTGTCTCTTCTTCCTCTATACCTTCTGTAATTCCATATTTCTGGATTTCTATCATTCACTTCTCTGTATGATTTGGTGTCCCTGAAACTGACCTTTGCTTTCTAATTGGTGTTCCTCTACTGAAGCTTCCATCTGCTCCTGATGTTCCCTCCTGTCCCTGACCATATTTCAGCTCCAAGATAATTTGTAAATGTGAAAAAGATGGTACCGCCTGGGACAAAAGAAGACACCGTGATACTCCTTCAGGGGCCTGCCACAGTTGGTTAAGGAGGGAATATTGATTGGTTCAAAGCAGAGACAAGTTTTGTTTAAAATTTTATATCACTATTCCTTGAGTTCATGCGCATCATCACAAAGCAAAAGTGTGATTCTCCTCAACAACTGCAGTACTTTGGTTAGATTCCTACAGTCATCAGAAAGCTTGGACAACTACTACAATCCAATGTCTAAGTAAGCAGGGGCTACTGTTCTTTCTTCATTTTAATGACAGTCTCAGGCATGTTCAAGGTGTGTACTTTGGTCTGCATTGCTCTTCTTTAAGAGAAAGCTGGAGTGTGTTATGAGCACCATGATGATGAGGTTTGTGAAAATGTTGGTTTGTGGCGACCCACTTCCTAGCGCACTCGAACCGGCTCACGAATAGCCAGCGCGCCAGCACAAAGGCCAGGTCCGCTTCACCAACTAAGGGAAAGCCTGCAGGGGTTTGTGAGCACGTGCCCCTTACAGCATCCGCGCCCGGGGAGGGCGGGATGAGGGAGGCTTTAAAGCAAGGCTGTGAAGTTTGAGTAAAATCTTCTTTAATTGCAGTTTACCGACTCCGTGTCGTTATTTTACCGCTGCGTGTAGCACACCGCTACAATTCGTGACCCCGACGGTCCAAACGATTTTTGGACCGGAGATGACCGATGCCGCATCTGTTCATGCGGTTTCGTTGAAACTGCCAAGCTTCTGGACGCTGTGACCTCACCTCTGGTTCCAGCAAGCAGAAGCCCAATTCCACGTTCGGCAGACAACCTCAGAGGACACACGTTACTACTACGTGGTGAGCTCCCTCGACCAGGACACAGCGATCCAGGTTGAGGAGTTCATACAGTCTCCCCCAAGTACACGGAATTCAAAGCCCTGCTCATAAGGACTTTCGGACTCTCACGGCGCGAGCGGGCTGCTCGTTTACTGCACCTGGATGGTTTGGGAGACAGACCACCCTTGGCTCTAATGAATGAAATGCTGTCCCTGACCGGAGGTCACAAGTCCTGCCTCATGTTTGAGCAGGCATTCCTGGAGCAGCTGCCCGAGGACATACGCCTGCTGCTGTCCGATGCGGATTTCAGTGACCCCCGGAAGGTGGCAGCTCAGGTGGACTTGCTGTGGAACACCAAGAAGGTGAGTGGGGCATCCATCGCACAGATCACCAGGCCACGCTCCCAGCAGCAAACCAGTCCAGGCCCAGCCACAGAGCCCGCTAACCCCAGAGGCAGGGCTGAGGAGACCAACGAACAATGGTGCTTCTACCACCAGCGGTGGGGCGCAGAAGCCCGCCGTTGTCGCCCGCCCTGCCAGTTCCCGGGAAATGCCAGGGCCAGCCGCCGCTGATGGCTATGGCAGCTGGCCATCGGGATAGCCTCCTGTATGTGTGGGACAAGAGGTCGGGACGCCGTTTTTTGGTTGACACTGGTGCCGAGATCAGCGTCTTACCTCCAACAAGTTACGACACCCGCAACAGGGCACCGGGTCCCCCCCCGAGGGCCGTGAACGGCAGCACGGTAAGGACCTACGGCACCCGTACGGTGCAGCTACAGTTCGGCTCCAGCCAGTTCACGTGGGACTTCACACTGGCCGCCGTAGCCCAACTACTTCTGGGTGCGGATTTTTTGCGGGCTCACAGCCTGCTGGTTGACCTGCCCAGGAAGAGACTGGTACACGCCGAGACCTTTCAGACGTTCTCCCTGGGAGAAGCCCAGTTGCCGGCCCCTCACCTCGACTCCATCACGCTGTCCGACAACAACTTCACCAGAGTCCTGGCGGATTTCCCATCGGTTCTGGCACCGCAGTTCACAGCGGCCATTCCCCGACATGGCATACAGCACCACATCCTGACCCAGGGACCACCCCTCCACGCCCGCGCTCGGCAGCTTCCCCCGGACAAGCTCCGACTGGCGAAGGAGGAGTTCAAGAGGATGGAGGAATTGGGGATCGTCCGGCGGTCCGACAGCCCATGGGCCTCCCCCCTGCACGTGGTGCCCAAAGCGACAGGGGGTTGGAGACCATGCAGCGACTACCACAGGCTGAATGTGGCTACCACACCGGACCGCTACCCTGTGCCGCACACTCAGGACTTTGCAGCAAACCTGCACGGCGTATGGATCTTCTCCAAGGTAGACCTCGTCCGAGGATACCATCAAATCCCGATGCATCCGGACGACGTCCCCAAAACGGCTCTCATCACCCCGTTTGGCCCTTTCGAGTTCCTCTGCATGCCGTTCGGCCTGAAGAATGCCGCACAGACATTTCAGCGGTTAATGGACGTGGTGGGATGCGACCTGGACTTCGCATTCATCTATTTGGATGGCATCCTCATAGCCAGCAGCAGTTGTCAGGAGCATCTGTCCCACCTCCATCAACTCTGCACCTGAATGAGTGAGTACGGTCTAACAATCAACCCGGCCAAATGCCAGTTCAGACTCGATACCATTGACTTCCTGGGCCACAGGATTACTAAAGACAGGGCAATCCCTCTGCTCGCTAAGGTAGACGCGATCCGCCATTTCCCCTGACCCACCACGATCAAAGGCCTTCAGGAATTCGTTGGTATGGTCAATTTCTACCACCGCTTCCTCCCTTCAGCTGCCCGAATCATGCGCCCCCTGTTCGCCCTGCTGTCGGGTCTGGGCAAGGACATTACCTGGGACGAGGAGTCCACTGCCGCTTTGATTCCAACGAAGGAAGCCTTGGCGAACGCCGCGATGCTAGTGCACCCCAGAATGGAGGCCCCTACCGCCCTCACAGTGGACGCATCTAACACGGCAGTTGGTGGGGTACTGGAGCAGTTCATCGCGGGTCGCTGGCAACCCCTGGCATTTTTCAGCAAACACCTGCGGCCACCCAAGCTCAAATACAGTGCTTTCGACCGGGAACTGTTGGCGCTCTACCTGGCAATCCGGCATTTCAGGTACTTCTTAGAAGGCAGGCCCTTCACCACATTCACGGACCACAAGCTACTTACCTTTACGTTCACGAAGGTGTCCGATCCCTGGTCGTCCCGCCAGCAGCGCCATTTGTCCTACATCTCTGAATACACGACGGATGTCCGGCACGTCTCGGGTAAGGACAATGTCGTGGCGGATGCGCTCTCTCGCCCTAACATTCATGCCCTTTCCCAAGGGGTAGACTTTGAGGCGCTGGCAGAGGCGCAGCAGGCAGACGAGGAGATCCCGAGTTACAGAACTGCAGTCTCCAGTTTGCCGCTCCAGGACCTCCCCGTAGGCCCAGGTGAGAGGACCCTACTCTGTGATGTCGCCACCAGCCAGCCCCATCCCGTCCTCCCGGCACCTTGGCGGCGACACATTTTCGACTCTATTCATAACTTGGCACACCCCTCCAGCAGGACAACCGTCCGGATGGACTCCAGCAGGTTCATTTGGCACAGACTCCGCAAACAGGCCAGTGAATAGGCCAGAACGTGCATGCACTGCCAGACGGCCAAGGTGCAGCGGCACACCAAAGCCCCACCGCAGCAGATCCATCCCGCCCACCGGCGTTTCGACCACATTCATGTGGATATCTTGGGCACCCTGCCAGTGTCGTGTGGAGCGCGGCACCTCCTGACTATCGTGGACCGGTTCACAAGATGGCCAGAGGCAATCCCGCTCACCGACACCACCTCCGAATCTTGTGCCCAGGCACTGATCGCCACCTGGGTGTCCCGCTTTGGTGTACCAGCCCACATTACCTCCGACAGAAGCGCCCAGTTCACCTCCAGCCTGTGGTCAGCTGTGGCCAGCCTTTTGGGGACTCAATTGCACCACACAACTGCCTACCACCCACAGTTGAACGGCCTGGTGGAGCGTTTCCACCGTCACCTGAAGTCGGCTCTCATGGCCCGCCTGCGCAGAGCCAACTGGGCGGATGAGTTTCCCTGGGTCCTACTCGACATCCGCACGGCGCCCAAAGATGATCTGCACCCCTCATCAGCTGAGTTGGTGTAGGGCACACCCCTGGTCGTCCCCGGGGAGTTCATACCAGCCCCAAGGGTGCAAGAGGAAGAACCCGCAGCAGTCCTGGGCAGACTACGCGAGAGGCTCGGCAACCTGGCCCCCGTACCGACTTCACAGCACGGGCAGAACCTGACCTGCGTACCCAAAGACCTGCAGAACTGTAAGTTTGTGTTTGTACGAAGGGGCGGGCATCGGCCACCGCAGCAACGGGTTCACGTTCGTGCTGGATGTTGGGGGGAGAGAGGAAGTTTTCGCGGTGGACCGACTCAAACCGGCCCATGTGGACTTGGCGCAGCCGGTCAAGTTTCCGGCACCACGGTGCAGAGGCCGATTTCCCAAACAGGATCCGGCCCAGACTGTGGACATTGGGGGGTGTATTGCCAGTTCTGGGGGGAGGGGGGTTATGTGACGACCCACTTCCTAGCGCATTCGAACCAGTTCACAAATAGCCAGCGTGCTGGCCCAAAGGCCAGGTCTGCAACAAAGGGAAAGTCTGTGGGGGTTTGTGAGTACGTGCCCCTTACAGCATCCGCGCCTGGGGAGGGTGGGATGAGAGAGGCTTTAAAGCAAGGCTGTGAAGTCTGAATAAAATCTTCTTTAATTGCAGTTTACCGACTCCATGTCGTTATTTTAGCGCTGCGTGTAGCACACTGCTACAGGTTGTGCATTTCAGCAGATGTGCTGCAGTTGTTCCAAGTAACAAGAAAGTGGCCCATTTTCCTGCAGAATTCTAATGAAAAGCTCATTTGATGAAGCAGAGATAAGTCATTTGTCAGACAATAACTATTTTCCAGAGTATGTTGTGAATGGGGTATGGAACGTGTCCTTTAGCATTGAAAATCTCCTCTCACCCCATACAGTTGTTTGAAGGTCTGCCCTTCCACCTGTCTTCATCAAACCTGGCCCCTCTGCAGTGTCTACCATAGCTTCTCAAAATGTGGAAAGCATTCTACATAAAATATCTTGAAGTTGGGTCTCTACTGTGAAAAAAATTGCAGAAGAGAAGTAAAACATGCATGAAGCAGCATACCTTGTTGCTTTAACAGTGTTAAACTATTTGTTACTTATGCCTGTGAAATTAAGTCCCTCAGTGGAAGCGTCCTATTGTTAAAACATTTTTGAATTTGCAAAAAGGGGGCAGAAGTCAAGGTTCTGAATGCAATCTGTCACAGGAAAGATCCTGAAAGTTGAAGACCAGAATGATCGATAGTGAGTTTACTAACTGCTATTCATGCAGGAAGGTAAGTGTTTGCATTCAGCATTGGGACAAGCATAAAACAAATGTGGTTTCAAAAATATTTTATTATCATATATAGATTGTAAAGGGAATTGTTACAATTAACAAAACATATAAATGCATAGCGCAATGATACCAAGGTCCAGTATCTAACCTTTGAATTGAATTTGATTTGCAATGTAAATTCAAGCCATATACCTAGCACTTGTTAGCTGCTAATAAACTGACAGATTTAAAGCAAGGCATGGTGAAAGAACAAACAGATAGCAAGCTGTTCCACTCTACCAGCACTGTGAAATTTAAATAGCAACTCCCCTGCTCCATCTCATTCAGTATGACTGACTTAAATGCAGAGACGGCTCTGCGGGATAGATGGAAAGAGATGAGAACTAAAAGCAGAAGATGCCAAACTGAAGTCAGAAAGAAAAGGTAGTATTTTTATTGTCAAGCTATTGGTTTGAACTTACTGTTGAAATAAAGCAAAATGATCTTTATTCTGCTGGTGCAATAATGCTCCTTATTTCATCCAGTATAAAAGTAGTTGAAATGAGATTAGTGTCTGTCACTCAATTTTTATAGGGATCTGTCTAAAATATTGGGAGCTTTGCTTTAAAACTAAACCTTTAATATTGCTTCCTGAAATATCAGTATGTCCCTAGCAAGCTGAGTTACTGTAGGTGCCAGGTTTTGAGCGGATGGTGCACAGATTTTGTACCACACAGTGTGTGAGGTCAGTGGTAGCCCTTTGAATTCTGACAATGTGAGAACACCTCAAGAAAACATGCAGTGACTTCAGCTGCAGAACAACTGGCATGACTCAAATGTTATAACTTAACATCCTGTTCAGTACATTTCACTTTGAAACTAAAAATATTCGTTTTTCTCTGCTAACATGCAATTGTGATCACAGTTTTCATGCTGGTGGGAGCAACTCCGTTCATAGTTGTGTGCGTTATCGACCTGGGATCCTGCTTTGAAAGCAAAGCACAATCACAATCAGCAGCACATCCTGGTGTTGCTGGGGTTGTGTGAAAACAGTTCTTATTTCATTCCAGGTCCTATGAACACTCCTCATTATTCATTTTATTTCTGAGCTATTTAGTTTGTAATTTTTACTAATTGTATGTATTTGCACTGTACTACTGCAAATAAAAACAACAAATTTCACATCATATAAGACAGTGGTAATAAACCTGGCTCTGTAAGCTTTAATACTATATAGGTAAATGAGCATTGACTGCAACACCATTTATGTCATTATGTCCGATTGTCATTTAATTTTCCCAAATTACAGCATAAAATGGGTGTTGATTTGCATCTGAGTTCAAAGGATGCAGTTTCAAACCATATTTCAAAGAATAAAATTCAAATTAATTATTGCCAAACTTGTCCAACTCATATGGGAGTCAGAACGTAAGGTTAGGAGGTGAGAGTACTTCATGGATGAGTTATTCTGGAAGCATGGCTGATCTGTGCAGCCTGTAAACTTTAATTATATTGCTACCTGAAGCCAGACACTGCCGACTGCTTTGACCATTGGCCAAAAAGGTCAACCAGTGACACATATATGCTAAAAACCAACATGGTTGTGAATGACTTCAAGATTCAAGATTGGTTAGTGTCATTCTTCAGTGTAAAGGAGAACAAAATGATTGCTACTCTGCTTCAAATGTAGCATAAACACACAATAAGCATAAAGAACACAATTAATAAAAACAATCCTATAAAACACAATGTACAAGTAACTGTTATAGAAATAACTGAATGTATGTGCATAAAATGATGCTGAGTGATGTGAATGTAGCGGTGTTGCGGGGTGATGGTGTGGGTTAATGGGTGGAGGTGTGGTTTAGCTTGACGACTTGTGGAAAATAGCTGTTTTGAAGTGTGGTGACCACTTGGTAAGATTTAGTAAGGATCTTCAACTTCCCTGTGATTCAATGATCCATTGACTGAAGTTGCATGG
This sequence comes from Hypanus sabinus, assembly GCF_030144855.1. Taxonomy (NCBI): domain Eukaryota; kingdom Metazoa; phylum Chordata; class Chondrichthyes; order Myliobatiformes; family Dasyatidae; genus Hypanus; species Hypanus sabinus. The sequence continues at coordinate 36,919,367 of NC_082730.1, read as the reverse complement.
GTATTTTTATTGGTAAAAAAGGATGAGTTGTCTAGAGTGGACTGAGCAAACAGCTCGTGAGTTTGGTCAGTGAATCAGATATTTAAGCAGCAAATTCGCAACTCGTAGATGAAGTTTATCCCAATTTATGAGAAAGATGAATATTCTATATATTCAAAAATGATCAATAAACATTAAAATCAAAACCTGAAGCTTATAATATAGCCAGATTTAAAGGAGAAGGCAGAACAGAAATTGATTTTGAAAAAAAAAAGAAGCAAGTAACATTAAAACAAACAGCATGAATTTCTACAGATATTTAAAAAGAAATGAGGTAGCTGGAGTGTTATGTGGGGACATTAGTAAGAAAGAAAAAGAAAACGGCAGACAAGTTAAAATATTACCTGTTCAAAGTGCAGGAAAATAGAAGTATCTTAAAGGTGCAATATAGGCCAGTTTCAAATAGCATAGAAGAATTTACAGCAATCTCTATCATGAATTAGATATATGAATGTGCCTGAAGACAGACAAGAGGCTACAGCTTGATGGCTAGCACCCAACAGCTTTATCGGAAGTGTTTTCAGACATGGAGGAGCCAGTGGCTGAAGTTGTTTAAAACTCATGGAGTTCTGCAAGGGTTCTGATCGATTGGTAATCTAACTCCCTTTTGCAAAACGCAAGGGAGACAGAAATTAGGAAGCTATAATCTATAAGTTTATTATCAAGGAAGAAACAGCTAGTAATTTAGAAAGATTTCATGTAATTAAATCAAGTCAGCATGGTTTTATGAAAGGTAAATAAGGTCTATAAATTTGCAAGAGTTCTTTGAGGTTGCAACAAGCAGAATTGATGAAGGGAAACCTCCAGATGTATTTGGCTTTGAAAATGTCATTTGATAATGTACCACATAAATCCAAATCAAAAGGCAAATTATTATCTAAATTGCAAATGAACACAGAAGGATCAATGCCCACAAAATTCTGGAGGAACTCAGCAAGACAGACAGCATCTGCAGAAGGGATAAAAAAAATCGACATTTTGGGCTGAGTCTCTTCATCAGAAATGGAAAGCAAGGGGTAGAAGCCAGAATAAGGTGTGGGAAGGGGAAGGTATGTAAACTGGCAGGTGATTGAAGATTAAAGATTGTTTAATGTCATTTCTGTACACAAGTGCAAGGAGAACAAAATAATTGTTACTCTAGATCTGATGTAGCACAAAAAAAACACAAAAAATAAACAACACAATGATGATGATGATAATAATAATAATAATAATAATAATAATAATAATAATAAACAATATAAATATATAAAAACCATACAGTAGCTTATAAACATAAATTGCCTGTACATCCATAAAGAGACACTGTACTGTACATAACGTGACTGATGGAAATAATAAAGTAGTGGTGAGTTTCGTAGGTGGAGCCTTACAGCTTGGGAAAAGTAATTGCTTTTGAGTCTGTTAATCCTGACATGGATGCTAGATAACCTCCTTCCTGTTGGGAGTAGGACAAACAGTCCACAGGCAGGGTGGTTCGATCCTTAATGATGTTACTGGCCCTCTTCCAGAACCTTTATGTCTTTGATGGCTAGTAGGATAGTGCCAGTGATACATCGGGCAGTTCTGGCTACCGATTGTAGAGCCTATCTGTCTGCCACAATGCAGTTTCTGTACCGGAAATGATGCAGCTTGCAAGGATGCTCTCTGTTACACATCTGTAGAATGATGTATGAAGTCCAGCCGTCATCAGTCTCCTTAAAAGAGGCATCAGTAAGTTTCTTTGACTATGTAGAATGTGTGGTGGCACCATGAGAGGCTGTGTGTGAAGTGCACTCCCAGGTGTTTGAAACCGCTCGCAGCTTTCACTGTTGTGCCACCAACGTAAAGAGGGGTATGACTCATGCGAGTTCTTCTCAAGTCAATGACCATGTCCTCTATCTTTTTGACATTAAGGAAGAGGTTATTGTCTAAGACTTGGCGTTGAGCTCTGCCATCTCCTGTCTGTAGGCTGTCTCATCATTGTTGGTGATGAGCCCCACTACTGTCCTGTCATCAGTGAACTTGCAAGTGCAATTGTTCGCGTATTTGACTATGCAGTCACGTGTAAGCAGAATGTGCAGCAATGGGCTCACACAAGGCCCTGGGGAGTACACATGTTGAAGATGATGGGGAAGGAAGAGCAGTTGTACATCCTGACTATCTTAGGTCCGTCCCTTAGGAAGCCCAACACCCAGTTGAACAGTGGTGTACTTAATCAAAACAGGTTTAATATCACTGGTATATGTTGTGAGATTTGTTGTCTGGCGGAAGCAGTACATTGGAATACATAATAATAAAAACTGTCAATTATAGTAAGAAGTGTACGTACATTAGAAAAGCTTAAATAAATAATGCAAAATGAGAGAAAATAAAGTAGTGAGGTGGTGTTCATGGGTTCAATTTCCATTCAGAAATCTGATGGCAGAGGGGAAGAGGCTATTCCTGAATCATTGAGTGTGTGTTTCAGGCTCCTGTACATTCTCCCTAATGGTAGCAATGAGAAGAGGGCATGTCCTGGCTGATGGGGGTCCTTAATGACTGTTGCCACAGGCCTGTGAGACAATAGTGTTGAATGCTGAACTGAAATCCAAAAACAGCATTCTGACGTAACTGTCCTTGTTTTCTAGGTTTGTCAGGGCCAGGTGAATGACAGATGCTATGACAACTGTCATAGAGTCTTTCTGTGGTAAGCATTTTGGTGAGTGTCCAATGTGGCAGGAGTGGAGTTTGTGACATGTGCCATTCAAAGCACTTCATGAAGATTGGCTGCAGTGCCACTGGGTGGTAGTCATTTAGTTCTGAAGGTGCAGAGTTTTTTGGTACAGGGATGATGGTGGCTGATTTGAAACATGTGGGGATGAGTGAAATGTGCACAGCGATGGGCTTAGCACACAGCCCTGATTGGAAATGTAACTCACTCCTTCAAAAAGTATAGAGGAAAAAACATTGGAATCTATGAGCCTATTGTTGGCCAAATGTTGAAGTTTATTATTAAGGAAGAAATTGCTGGTCACTTAGAAAGATTTTGTGTAATTAATCCAATTCAACACAGTATTAGGAAATCTTTTATGAGAGTGATTAAGGTTTTTTGTGGGAGTGAAACACAAAATGAAAAAGAATCCAGTGCTTTTCTGGCATATATGATGAATAAACTCTTCTCTGGCCTCCTGTCAAGTACAGGTATTGATTTTAACTGGCATCAGTGGTGGTGCCTAAAAAAAAGTAGTCAGTCGGAGAATCTATGCTATTGATGATAGGCCTCAAGGGAGAGCCCTCCTTGTGGATCTTAGGAAGCCTGTGAAGTCTTGGTGGTACTGGCATCTGAGACACAGGTGTCTCACATATGTCTGTTTCAGTATGGCAGAGGTCATAGTCCCAATTGAATCCATGGGATCCCATTGTAGAAATCTGTAGGAGGGATTGTACAGAAGTTTTTTGACTTTCCTGTGGTATTTCTTGCTAGGACATCAGGAAAATTGCATATTCTTCGTCCACTGGTAAAATTATGATGGCTGTATTCTGCCATAGCACCTGGAGGGCCAGTCACTCTACTTTTGTAATGTTCAGTTTCGACAAAACAACCTTCTTGAGGACCGAGCAGACCACTACCCTGTTGACCCCAGGCATCACCCTTGATGAAGATGGTGGAGCTTGTCATCAAAACGTTAATTAAAATTGATACCTATACCCGGTTGGAAGCCCGGGAAGAGTTTATCTGTTGAAACACAAAATATTTGCCAGAAGGTACAGCAAGTGATTAGAAAGGCGATTGTGGCTTGTAATTTGTAAATAGATAAGTATTGTTACATTCATACAGGATGTTGGTAAAGTCACACTCTGAGCACCTTACTCCAAAGAGATTTGATCCCATTATTTAAGAAGAATATACCAGCGATACAGGTTTTGAAGAGTTTCACCAGATTAGTTCTTGGGATGCAAGGGTTAAGTATCTAAAGAAGATGGATCTTTGGAACAGAAGAATGAAGAGAAATCTACTGTATTTGAAATACACTATTTCTGAAGGCAGCCCAACAGAGTGGACATTGAGATGCTTTTACCCAAGAGAAGGTCTTGAACAAAGAGATAGAGTGACAAAGGATGGCCAAGCTGACTCTTCTCTGAGAGTGTGATGAACCTCTGGAACTCTCCGCCCTATAGAGCTGTGGAGGATAGATCACTGGGCATACTTAAAATGGAGATGGGGAAATCTTTGAAAGATCAGGGAATGGAGGGCTTTTGGGAACTAGCAAAGGGGCAAATCAGCCATAAGCCTAAGTGAACGGCAGTGCAGGCTTGAGGCCAACTGGATTGCTCCAATATTCTTATGTTCAGTTGAGAAAGTGAGAGTTCCATCTTCCTGTTGAACGTACATGTATTCATAGAAAATACTCACTTGAACATTGGAAAGTCAGTGTTCAACGTTGAGTTGCCTTGTCTACAAACTCTTGGTGGTCAGTCCATGTGCTTTCCTTAATCCTCCTATAGTTCTGGTTCATGAAGTTGCCTGTTCATCCTATTATTCACTAAAGTTCCAAGAACCACTTTGGCCTTTTCATGGTACTTCCAGCAATAGGATTACACAAAATTCATGAACTTAGGAAGCCTGTGAAGTCTTGGTGGTACTGGCACCTGAGACAGAGGTGTCTTACATATGTCTGTTTCAGTATGGCATAGTCCCAATAACTCAGAAATTCTAGCATCACGAAGATGCTCATTCTAACCAAACCCTAAGCTGCTGTCTTGGATTCCTATCACAGGATTTGTGAGATTGACATGAGGGCATTTGGTTACCTGATCTCCATTCAATTCAGTTCTATTCCACTTCCCATTCCCACGGACACAACATCCTTCACTGTCAGGTCACAACCAAACAAAAATGATAAGAACAGCATCTCATATTTCACCTGGGCAGTCTCCAGCTTGGTGGCATGAATACAGTCGGCCATCCTTATCCGCGGATTCCGCATGCATGGTTTCAACCAATCGCAGATCGGGAAAACCTGGAAGTTCTCTCTCCAGCACTCGTTGTTTGAGCATGTACAGATTATTTTTTCTTGTCATTATTCCCTAAACAATACAGTATAACAACTATTTACATAGCAAACACGAGGGGATCTGCAGATGCTGGAAATTCGAACAACAACACACACAAAATGCTTCAAAGGGTCTTTGAATGCTTCAAACGTTGACAGCGCTCCTTCCTATAGATGCTGCCTGGTCTGCTGTGTTCTACCAGCATTTTGTGTGTGTTGTTATTTACATAACATTTACATTGTATTAGATATTATAAGTAATCTAGAAATGACTTAAAAGTACAGGCAGTCCCCGGGTTATGAATGAGTTCCATTCCTGAGTCCATCTTTAAGTCAGATTTTAAGTCGGATTTGACGGCGGGACAGGTACATCCGGTATTATTTAGTCTCAGTTAGTCAAACGTTTTTCTACTACATATTTTACCTTTCTTTGCATATAAAACATATAGTAATAATTGTAGCTTTGATGAGGGCAGTGCCTTTCACATGCTCCATTAAAATTGTTCCGACTGTAGCCTAACACTTTTCCAATGACCGACAGCGTTTCGCCTCTTTCCGATCGCTTTATTACTTCCACCTCATTTTCAATCGCAACCGTGATTATTTTCGTGAACAGAAACACTGCGGATTCAGAGCTACATCGCCAGCTCCTAATGTCCACTGCACTGAGTATGTAAAATAAAGTCTCAGGTTCTGCTGGGTCCTAAAGACCAATGCACCGAGACAGGTTAAATAAGAGACTTGAGCAACCCACATTTTTGGTATCCGCGGGGGGGTCTCGGAACCAATCCCCCATGGATAAGGAGGGCCGACTGCATTGAATTATCTAAATCCTGGTAACAATCTCCCTCTGTCCTTTATCCTCAATTTTTCCCCTTTGTCTTTGCTCCTGCTACATTGTACGTTGACAATGTTGCTACCAGAAGCGTTGCCACCCTCTTTAACTCTGCCTCTCATTCCCATCTAGATATGTCCATACATGGCCTCCTCTACTGCCATGATGAGGCCAAACTCAGGTCTGGGTAGTCTTCAGCCTGGTGGTATGAACATTGAATTCTCCAATTTCCGGTAATTCCCTTCCCCTATCCCAGGTCCCTCTCTGCCTCTCTCCCCTTTCAACTTTCTGCTTCTTTATCTCTACGGTTCTTTCATGCTTATCCCCTCCCCCTCCTACCTTTATCTTTCCTCTGATTGGTTTTCCACCTGGCTCCTCTAGGCCCTACCCCCTCCCCTATCTCTTTTACTGGGCTTCGGCCCTCTCGTAACCCCCATTCCTGAGGAAGGGTCTCGGCCCGAAACGTTGGCTACTCTTTTCTCACGGATTCTGCCTGACCTGCTGAGTTCTTCCAGCGTTATGTATATATAAAATGAACCACCTTACACCTACCTGGGTTGAACTCCATCTGCCACTTCTCAGGCCAGTTTTGCATCCTATCAATGTCCTACTGTAGCCTCTGACAGCCCTATCCATAACACCCCAAACCTTTGTCTCATTAGCAAACTTACTAATCCATTCCTCCACTTCCTCATCTAGGTCATTTATAACAATCACAATGAGAAGAGATCCGTGAGGCACACAACTGGTCACTGACCTACCTGCAGAACAGATCCGTGAGGCACACAACTGGTCACTGACCTACCTGCAGAATATGACCCATCTACAGTCGCTCTTTGCCTTCTGTATGTAAGCCAGCTCTGGACCCATAAAGCAAGGTCTCCTTGGATCCCATGCCTCCTTACTTTTTCAATAAGCCTTGCAAAGGGTACCTTATCAAATGCCTTGCTAAAATCCATATGCACTACATCTACTGCTCTTCTTCATCAATATGTTTATTTACGTTCTCAAAAAATTCAATCAGGCTTGTTAGGTATGACCTGCCTTTCAGAAAACCATGCTGACTATTCCTAATCACATTATGCCTCTTCAAATGTTCATAAATCCTGCCTCTCAGGATCTTCTCCATTAACTTACCAACCACTGAAGTAAGACTCACTGTTCTATAATTTCCTGGGCTATCTCTACCTGCTTTCTTGGATAAGGGAACAACATCTGCTGCCATGGTGGCACATCTAGATGGCAGAAATAGGATTAGGCCGAGCCAGCATGGATTTACCAAGGGCAAATCATGCTTGACTAATCTGTTAGAGTTTTTTGAGGGTGTAACAAGGATGTTAGACGAGGGTAAGCCAGTAGATGTTGTGTACCTAGATTTTCAGAAGGCATTCGATAAGGTGCCACATAGGAGATTGGTGAGTAAAATCAGAGCTCATGGCATTGGGGGCAGTGTTTCAACATGGATAGAAAACTGGTTGACTGATAGAAAGCAAAGGGTAGCAGTGAATGGGTGTTTCTCAGACTGGCTGGAGGTGACTAGTGGGGTACCACAGGGCTCTGTATTGGGACCACAGCTCTTTACGATTTATGTCAATGATTTAGATGAGGGCATTGAAAACTATATCAGCAAGTTTGCTGACGATACTAAACTGGGTGGCAGTGTGACATGCGAAGAGGACGTTAGGAGAATACAGGGAGACTTGGATAGGCTGAGTGAGTGGGCAGATACTTGGCAGATGTCATTCAATGTGAATAAATGTGAAGTTATCCACTTTGGAAGCTGGAACAAGAGGGCAGAGTATTGTCTGAACGGTGTCGAGTTAGGTAAGGGAGAAATGCAAAGAGACCTAGGAGTCCTAGTTCACCAGTCAATGAAGGTGAATGAGCAAGTGCAACAGGCAGTGAAGAGGGCAAATGGAATGTTGGCCTTTGTTACAAGGGGAATTGAATACAAGAGCAAGGATGTTCTTTTGCATTTGTACAGGGCCCTGGTGAGACCACACCTGGAATATTGTGTACAGTTTTGGTCTCCAGGTTTAAGGAAGGACATTCTGGCAATTGAGGAAGTGCAGCGTAGATTCACTAGGTTGATTCCTGGGATGGCAGGGCTGTCTTACGCAGAGAGATTGGAGAGATTGGGCTTGTACACGCTGGAATTGAGGAGATTGAGAGGGGATCTGATTGAAACGTTTAAGATAATTAAAGGATTTGATAGGATTGAGGCAGGAAATATGTTCCAGATGTTGGGAGAGTCCAGTACCAGAGGGCATGGATTGAGAATAAGAGGTCAGTTATTTAAAACAGAGTAGAGGAAGAGCTTCTTCTCCCAGAGAGTTGTGGAGGTGTGGAATGCACTGCCTCGGAAGACGGTGGAGGCCAATTCTCTGGATGCTTTCAAGAAGGAGCTGGATAGATATCTGATGGATAGGGGAATCAAGGGATATGGGGACAAGGCAGGGACTGGGTATTGATAGTGAATGATCAGCCATGATCTCAGAATGGCGGTGCAGACTCGAGGGGCCAAATGGTCTACTTCTGCACCTATTGTCTATTGTCTATCTGCAACCCCCCCCCCCCCCGCAATCCTCTGGAGCCTCTCTCATCCCCATTGATGATGCAAACATCATTGCCAGAGGCTCAGCAATCTCTTCCCTTGCTTCCTACAGTAGCCTGTGGTATATCTCGTCCAGTCCCGGTGACTTATCCAAATTGATGCTTTCCGAAAGCTCCAACACATCCTCTTCCTTAATGTCTATATGCTCAATCTTTTCAGTCCACTGTAATTCATCCCTACAATCGGCAAGATCCTTTTCTGTAATGAATACTGAAGCAAAGTACTCATTAAGTACCTCTGCTATCTCCTCCAGTTCCATACACATATTTCCACTGTCACACTTGATTGATCCTATTCTGTCATGTCTTAACCTCTTGCTCTTCACATACTTGTAGAATGCCTTGGGCTTTTCCTTCGACCTGCTCTCCAAGGCCTTCTGGCTCTCCTAATTTCATTCTTAAGCTCCTTCCTGCTAACCTTATAAGTTTCTAGATCTCTATCATTATCTAGTTTTTTGAACCTTTTGTAAGCTTTTTGTTTGTTTTGACTAGATTTTCAATTGCCATTATACGCCATGGTTCCTGTACCTTTCTGTCTCATTGGAATGTGCCTGCAGAACGCCATGCAGATGTCTCCTGATCATTTGCCACATTTCTGTCGTACGTTTCCCTGGGAACATCTGTTCCCAATTTATGCTTCCAAATTTTTGCCTGATAGCTTCATATTTCCTCTTACTCCAATTAAATGCTTTCCTTACTTGTCTGTTCCTATCGCTCTCCAACGCTATTGTAAAGGAAATAGAATTGTGATCACTATCTCCACAATGCTCTCCCATTGAGAGACCTGATACCTGATCAGGTTCATTTCCCAATACCAGATCAGGTACAGCCTCTCCTCTTGTAGGCTTATCAACATATTCTGTCAGGAAACCTTCCTGAACACACTTCATAAACTCCACCCCATTTAAACCCCTTGCTCTAGGGAGACACCAAACAATTTTGGGGAAATTAAAATCTCCCATCACAAAAACACTGTTATTACTGCACCGCTCCAGAATCTGTCTCCCTATCTGCTCCTTGATGTCGCTGTTACTATTGGGTCATCTATAAAAAACACCCAGTAGAGTTATTGACCACTTCCTGTTTCTAACTTCCATCCTGAGAGACTCAGTAGACAATCCCTCCATCACTTTGGAAGATCTTCTAGCACTTGTATTTCACCTGATTCCTTACAATACCGCATTTTGTGTGCAATACTGCATAATTTCTGCATTCTCCTTGAAACAATTTAGCATTGCTGCAATTTAAAACGTATCAAATGTGTGGAAGTTCTCTTTCTCTTCTTATTCATTTAATAATATGCCTTGAGTTCCACAAACAAATACTTAAGCAATTGAAGAAAGCTATATTGGAAAGAATCCTGAAGTGACTTAAAGGTTTCCTTTGAACATAAAGGAAGTCTTAATGATCCTTGGACCAAAAATCCATAAAACCTGTTAGCATCTAGGCTCTGTTAATGGAATAAAGCTGAAAGGTTTCTGTGCTTGTTCTTAGTATTGATAAATATGTTACTTAGTTATAATGACATAATGATTCTGTACACCCCTGAGGCACTGCCCTTGATTTTCCACTAATCAGCTTTATCCTCTGTGGTCCATTTGAATACATTACCATACTGAAGTCAATGTACAGTACCATTACTGATGAGCTGGGGGTTTTGTTTAAGGTACCATACATTTTGAGCAAAAGCAATACTCGGGAGAGAATATTTTGATCCACACTTAAATTGATCAGAGGTAAGATAATAGAATGAGAAACACCAATAACCTGAGGGTTTTTTCTTAATTTTATTCCTTATATTTTTAGAAATGTCTAGCTGGAAAGAACATTTCTTTATAAAGTGAAACCTCATCACTTTTACTCAAATTGCAATAGCAAAAACCTTCAAGTTCGGTCTTTATGACCCACACACCAATTTCATGGGCTGCTATGCATCTGCTTCTTTCACATTGTGCTGGGATTTTCATGTTTTTCTGTCAAGTGTGAGATCAAAGTAGAAGGAACACTCCCTGCCTTTCACTTCATGCTACTCTGCTCCAGTGAGCAACCATGGCATATGGTCTACCTTGGACATTTGCCTGCTGAATAATCTGGAGAAACCTGTGGGATAAAGAAAAAGTAAGTGGAAACGTTATTTATTTTCCTCTTAAACCAGCCATAAAATTTGGAGAAAAATCAACACTTTCTTTCCTGGTATCAACAGCGAGTGGAAGGAAAGAATTCAGCGGGCCAGTAGCCCAGCTGCATGTATGAGAGGCCTGCTGCTGCCTTCCTGTTTCCTTGCAAATGTTCAAACTGTGGCATCTTTATAGCATCTTCAACACAGTGAAAGTACTTTCACACAGGAGGTAAGTCCATGGAATGAGGTGCCAGAGTAAATGGTAGAGGGTGGATACAAGGTATTTGGGTGATTGTATGGATAGGAAAGGTTTAGAAGGTCACAAATCAGATGCACACAACTGGGGCTTATTCAGTTAGGCACCTTGGTTGGAATGAACGAGTAAGGACAAAGCTTCTTTCTGTGTTGTATTACTATATGACCCTATGAATTTTCTAAAGGAAGTGGTCCTTAACTAGTGGGTGCATATTTCTTTACATACTTTGATTTTATTCAGTTCATTTTTCTCTCTAAATCCTTGACATGTACGGGAAGTTATGTGTGTCCTTCTTTATTAAAGAAGTGACATCAGAACATCGGGAAAGCATCAATGGGATTGTATCAGTTTTGAAGGAATGTCTTGCTTGGTAACCCTCCTGGAGATTTTGATTTGAAGATGCAATAAGTGGAATATTAAGGAGACAACAAGTGGATTTTCAAGAGGCTTTTAATTTTGCCCCACACAGGAGGTTAGTGTGTAAAGTTAAAGCACATGGAATGGTGTATGGGGGAGGAGGAGTAATGCATAGATGTGAATTGAGAATTATTAACAGATAAGAAATAGAAGGTAGGATGAAATGGATTTTTCCTGGTGACAGTCAGTGAGGTGCTATAGAAATCAATGACTGGGCCCTGGCTTTTTACAATGCTCACAAGTGATATGAGTGAAGGTTTGCAGATGATTCAAAACCGGGAAAGAATGTGACCTGTGAGGAGGATGACTCAACCAGTGTCTGAAGGGTAGGCCATTTAGGAAAGAGATCGGAAGAACTTTCCTTCCAGAGAAGATGGTGAGCCTGTGGAAGGAAGTCTATGTTCAAAAAGGCCGCTGAGTTTGAGTTATTAATTATAGGGAGAAATAAGATATTGGAATGGATGAACAGCTATGCTTGTTTTTAATTATGGAGCAGGTCTGCAGGGCTAAAAAGCTTCCTCCTGCTCCTAATTTTTCAGTTTACAGTGACAGAGTAATATAGCATGTAAACAGGTCCAACATGGCACAACTGGCAGGTGTGCTTACTCCCTCTCCCAGTGTAGAGTGCTTCAAAACATCCAACATTGTTCCTGTATCTAAAACGATCAAGGTAACATGTCTGAATGACTGGTGTCCTGTTGCTCTCACCTCAATGATAAACAAATGCTTTGAGAGGCTCCTCAGGGACTACATCTGCAGCACTTTGCCACCCACACTGGGCCCCCTACAATTTGCTACTGACACAACTGATCGAGTGATAACGCAATAACCACAGCTCCTCACACCATCCTTACACATCTGGAGAAGAAGGATGCTTATGTGAGAATGCTGTTCTTGGACTACAGTTCAGCATTCAACACCATAGTTCCATCCAAGTTCAACAAGAAGCTCAGAGACCTTAGTCTTCACCCTGCCTTGTGTAGCTGGATCCTGGACTTCTGTCAGATCACCAACAGGCGGAAAGAGTGCGCTCCTTCATCTCTGCCCCTCTGACCCTCAACACAGGTGCCCCTTTACTCTCTGTATATCTATGACTGTGTCACCACCCACAGCTCCAATCCGCTAATTAAATATGCTGACAATACAACATTGATTGGCCTTATCTCATATTGATAGGATGATCCCTGACACAGTGATGTCAAAAACAACCTCTCCCTCACATCAATGGATCTGGATTTGAGAGTGCAAACAGCTTTAAGTTCCTCAGCAGACACATCACATCTCACGTGGACTGCACATACTGACCATTTGGTGAAAAAGGCACAATAGACCTCTTTCCCCTCAGACGGTTCAAGAAGTTTGGTTTTTGTCCCCACATCCTTTCTACAGGGGCACAATTGAGAGCATCCTGACTGTTTGCATCACTGTCTGGTATGGGAACTGTACTTCCCTCAATCGCAGGTCTCTGCAGAAAGTGCAGACAGCCCAGCAATTCTGTATGTGAACTTCCCATTATTCAGGACTTTTACAAAGACAGGTGTATAAAAAAAGCCCAACCACAAACTGTTCCAGTTGCTACCATTCAGGAAACGGTATCGCAGCATAAAAGCCAGGACCAACAGGCTCCGGGACAGCTTCTTCCAGCAGGCCATCAGACTGATTAATTCATGCTGATACAATTGTATTTCTATTTCTATGTTATATTGACTGACTGTCCTGTTGTACATTCTATTTATTATAAGTTATTATAAATTTCACATTGCACATTTAGACGGAGATGTAACGTAAAGATTTTTACTCCTCGTGTATATGAAGGATGTAAGCAATAAAGTCAATTCATTTCATTTCAATTCAATGTCCATGCAAACATGTTGTCCATCAAGATAGTCCCATTCAACCATGCTTTATACATATCCTACTGAAACTCTGCTACCCATTGGGAAAATGTCTTTTAAATGTTATTATTGAACCCGACTTGACCTCTTCCTCTGGCCGCTTGTTCCATTGATAACCTTGTGCGTGAAGAAGTTGTGCCTCAGATCCCTCTTAAATCTTTCACCTCTTAACTTAAACATTGCCCCTTAATGTTTAATTCCCCTAGCCTGGGGAGAAAAAAAAAACAATGAATGTTTATTCTGCCTATATCACTAACAATTTTATACACTCTATAAGACCCCCCACCCCTCAGTCTCCTATGTCCTAGCCTGCCCAACAACTCTGTATAACTTAGGCCCTTGAGTCCGGGCAGCATCCTTGTAAATCTCCTTGGCATTCTTTCCAGTTTAATAATGGTTTTCCCATAACTCGGTGACCAAACCTGTACATAATACTCCAAATATAATCTCAGCAAGTTTCTGCGTTTCTGTGAAAGGGTAAAGTAGCAAGGGATAGATTTCAGTCAGAGCCACAATTTCAAGGTAATTGTTGACAGCTGCTGTCTTATTTCTATGACAGATATACTGAATTAACTATGAGATAGTATGTGGTGTAAGCAACTCAGAAAGATAGTGATGCGATTATTACCAGTGGAGGCATTCTGGGAGGGAATGTCAGTCAGAAAGAAGATTAGACAACTGACACTATCTCACAAAAGGAATTAGCAAGAGAGAATTTGGTGGACTTATAAAAGAAAAAAAGGAATCAAAATTTAATCCATCAAATGAGTTGACGTAGATTTATGATGCGGGAAAGTCTGTAGATGCTGGAATTCCAAAGTAGCACACACAAAATTCCGGAGGAACTCAGTAGGTCAGGCAGCATCTATGGAAATGGATCAACAGTTGATGTTTTGGGCTGAGACCTTTTCTTGGGATTGCAAAGGAAGAGGGAAGATGCCAGAATAAAAAGGTGTGTGTGTTGGGGGGTGGGGTGGAAGGGAGAATAGCTAAAAGTGATAGGTGAAGCCAGATGGGTAGGAAAGGTAAAGGGCTGAAGAGGAAGGAATCTGATAGGTGAGGAGAGTGGACCTAGGGAGAAAGGGAAGGAGGAGGAAACCCAGTGGGAGGTGATAGGTGACTGAGAAGAGAGAAGAGGCCAGAGTGTGTAATAAAAGAAGAGGAGGGGAGGGAAATATTATTTTTTACCAGGAGGAGAAGTCGATATTCATGCCATCAGGTTGGAGGCTAGCCAGATGGAATATGAGGTGCTGCTCCTCCATCCTGATAGTGGTGTCAGATTAGAAATGGGAATGGAAATTAAAATGTTTGGCCATTGGGAAATTCTGCTTTTGGTGGATGGAGTTGAGGTGCACAATGAAGAGTTCACCCAATTCATGACAGACTCATAGGTTGCCTCACCTGGAAGGACTGTTTAAGGCCCTCAGTGAAGGTGAGGGAGGAGGTGAATGGGGAGGTGTAGCACTTTGGCTGTTACAGGGGTAACTTCTGGGAGGGAGATTAGAGGGAGCTATGCACAATGGAATCATAGAGGGAGTGATTCCAGAGAGAGGGGGGAAGTAAAGACATGTTTGGTGGTGCGATCTCTTTGGAGATGTCAGAAGCTGCGGAGAATGATGTGTCAGAGGCAAAGGCTCTTGGAGTGGTAGATAAAGATCAAAGAAATGCTATCATTATTAAGGCAGTGGAAACATCGGGTGAGCGTGGATGTTTGGGAAATCAAGGAGACTCAGGTGAAGGCAGCATTAATGGCAGAGGAAGGGAAACACAATTCTTTGAAGAAGCAGGACACCTCTGACATTCTGGAAAGGAAACTCGCATCCTGGAACAGATGCGCCAGAGATGAAGGAACTGAGAAAAAGGAATAGCATTTTTACAGGAGACAGGGTGGGATGAGAAATAGTTAAGATAACATTGAGAAATGGTAAGTTTACTGAAGATGTTGGTCAACCATTTGTCTACAGAGATAAAGTCAGAGGGATTGAGAAAGGGGAGGGTGGTGTCAGAAATGGACCAAGTCAATTTAAGGGCAGAGTGGAAGATAGAACCAAGGTTGACAAAATTGATGTGTGCAGCAAGGGTACATGAAGTAGCATCAATGTGGTCATCAATATAGTAGAGGAAGAATTGGGGAGCATTTCCAGGGAAAGTTTGGAACATGGACTGTTCTATGTAGCTAACAAAAAGACAGGCATATCTGGGGCCCATGTGGGTGCCCATAGCTACACCTCGGGCGTGGAGGAAGTGGGAAAAGCCCAAGGAATAATTATTGAGTGTGAGAATTAGTTCCGAGGGTAATGGTGGAGAGAGATGGTGGCACGAGGAGACAGTGGAGGGTTGGGGTGCTCAGGGAAGATGGGGTGGGAGAGAAGATGGGGGCACCAAGGACCTAGGTGAAGGTAGAGCCTGAAAGACCCGCAGTTGGAGAGTGGTGGTGGGGGAAGGGGAAGCCAGGGCCCCAGCAACAGTAAGGAAAGTCTTCATCTGGAGGTGGTGGTGATTGTGGTTCAGGCTGGAGCCCATAGCAGAGGCAGAAGTATTGAAAGACAAAGGGATAGCTATCAAATGGGAAAACATAGGAGATTGGACCAATTATTCCCTGTATTCCCATTCAATTAAAAAAATTGCTAAAATTTTCGGTTTGTTTATTCCAAGAACCTTCAGGTCATACACTACAGGCTTGGTTGATATATATTCAAGTGAGTGTGCATAGACTAG
Organism: Hypanus sabinus; assembly: GCF_030144855.1. NCBI lineage: Eukaryota > Metazoa > Chordata > Chondrichthyes > Myliobatiformes > Dasyatidae > Hypanus > Hypanus sabinus. Next base: position 36,903,460 of record NC_082730.1, on the reverse strand, counting down.
TCGCAACTTGGGAGCATTAGCCTGAAATGGCCATTAGTGGTTGACTTGCCAATTCTAATAAGAGACTAGAGAATTCATAAAATACTAGACAGCAGGTTAATATTTCCTAGCATAAAATTTGATCACAACCTACTGAAACTTAGGCTCATTCTTGCCATTTGGCTCTATAACATTAAGATTTGTGACAAAGAAAAAAAATACTGCCAGGTTTGAAATATGCAATGGACCTAACCTCTACAGGTTTAAGACAGAATTTCTTATTTCCCTTCAGCTTCTGATAACTCCTTTGAATAGTCTACCTCTAATTGTTAATGTATTTTCTTTTGCCACAAGTACCGTCATCAAATGAAATAAATTTTCTCTCTACTCTGTTGAACACTCTAGCCATCTTTAGCATCTCAATTTGATCATTCTCGATGCTCAGCCTGGACTGCTAGGCAAAATGCTCTGCAATTTAAGACTGTAGGATATTGGATTACAATGAGAGACCGTCTGTTTGCTCTACACTTTTCCTCTTCCTTAACTAGCAACCAGTACAGCTTTACTTCAAGCTAATCATGAAGTTTGCATTTCAGTGGATTCCAGTTAATTGGGACATCAGTAAATGGGGACAGCCTCTTACTTGTGGCAATTCTTAAAGAACAAAAGCTCACCAAGAAAATAACCCGGATTCTTTTTGTTTATTTAGGACACTATGCTGCTTAATTGGGACAGGAGACGTTTGCTGAACAGTTTCTACCTAGCATCAGTCGTGTGCAATTGTCTGGCCATTAAATACTTCACCGTGCTTAGAGCAAGCCATTTTAAAATCATGTCAGTTGTGTGAGTTGGTGATTAAAAGGCAGTGTTTTTTTGTCACTAATAATTGGTGAGAAGTAAGCAGTAAGACAATTTAGAATGGTTTTGCACACTGCGGTTTCAAGCCTTCAGGCTTGGAGATTTCAGAAATGTCTGGGAATGAAAATGAAAGGATTACACTACCTCAGCAAGTTAGGACCTACGAAGAATTTAAAGATATCAAGATATCAACAGTCATCTTGAATGGTACAAGGAAAATAAAGATTTAGAGGACACAGTTCTCAAAAGCATTGTATGAAGGCAGTCCATTATCTGCAATAGGTGTCTGGGTAGATTTTCTTCATCTACAGTCAATCAAATGAACAGAGCAGCATGCAATGGAGGAATTTCTTTGTTGAAGTTATTACTGTTAGCAATGTTCTAATTTGTTCTATACTTTATTTAAATACATAATTGTTACTCAGTTAAATGGTAGTTTATCTCTTTTATACCTTCTTAACTATTTCTATGAAACTTTTGTTAATTGAAGCAGCCACTTAATGGGCCAATAAGTACTGGTCTCAAAGTGTCCCGATTAATCAGAATCCATCGTACTTTAAATCCAGCATTCACTATTGATGGTGAGGATGTGGACACTGTGAGGACCTACAACTACCTGGGGGTGCACATGGATGACAGACATGAGTGAATGATATAAGCGGTTAAGGCCTCCACTATTCTTTTGAAGTCCAGCGATACAGCTGGTGAAGAACATCAACAAGCCAGGTCTCCATCCACTCCTAAATGCCAAGAACATTTGCAAGTTTGATTCACAGATAAACTGGATGAGAGCAGGGGCAGATGGAGGGGGAGCTCCCTGGCCTTGGTCATAGTAAAGTACTAAGCCTGAAGGCAGAGTGTTGCCTGTTTGCTGCTGGAGTGCGGAGATGAAGCTTTTGCACTTTACTGGGAGTGTTTCCTGTTGCATCTAGAACACAGTTGGTACTGCCCTCTCAGAGTTTTGCTCGGTAGAAGAACAGCTCTTTTGTGGTTGACTGTGGATGTTTTGGTGGCAGTCTGTGGAGTTAGGCCTCAAGCTGTATGGTCACCAGGGAGATCTGTCTGAGGCTACAATCCACGCAAGACCGGATAATTTTGAAAACACTGGTTTCATGTAAAAGCGCTAGGCGTCCACACTATGCGTTTATGAAAATATCTCTATCCACACTGAAATGGAGATTTTGGCGAATCTCCTCCTCCTGCACATGCACAGGACACATCTACCGAAAACAAGCAACATGTTTTGTGTCGAATCTCGCGTGTTTGTGTAGTTACAGACTAGAAAAACTTAAAACGACGGACAGCTGTTGGCTCTTGCACAGGAGAACTTAAAACTAAGAAAAGACAAATACTGGAGCGTACGGAGGCAACCGACAGGGAGTTCACGGACAGATTGACCCAGCTGACAACGAACATTGGAAAACTGACCAACTCTGTTGCATTAATAAAGCACCTTGTTAAATGTATAAAACATGTCTGCATCAGTGTTAACTTGTATTTCCATACAATGATACATCAGGCTGTTACACATCTATTGTCAGAGAAATACTTGCATAAATAGGTAAACCACCTTCATATGAGCAAGGACAAAAAAACAGGGCAAAGTGAATATACTATTTATTCAGTAAGTTATGGGTCAAAGTATTTGGTGAGTACATTTCTAACTCTTCTGGTTTCAGTTTCTTTGCTGTTTCTTCTGAAATTGTTAGGTTGCGTTCAAGAAAACAATGAAATGGCGTGCTGCTGTCTGACAGCGTTTTCAAAAGTCTCCGGTTACCCCATCCACACTGATCTGTCCGAGCAGTGTTTTCAAAAATACCCACCCAGGAAAGCATTTCTGAAAAGCTCTGGTTTCGGGGGACGAAAATGCCGTTTTATTGTTGACGGAGGGTAAAAACGAAGAGAAAAAGCTTCGGTTACAGATTTATCCGGCGTAGTGTGGATGCAGCCTGAGCCGTCACGCTCTACAAGGGGCAGCGCTGCTGTGGTCAACAGAAGTCTTCAATTGACTGTGGGGTCTGGACTATATATGTATATATTTTTCTGGTTGTGTTTTTACTAATATTCTATACGTGCCTGTATATGCGAGGAATGGGACTCTAATCCGCATTATTGCCTAGCAGGCATCGGAGTGGGTATTGGGGCCGGTTGAGAGATGATCTTGGTGGGCTGGGAGGTCTGGTCGATAATTATGCATATTCTGCATCATTGTAATTTACTGATATTTTATATGGGTTTGTTGACTTCTAAGTGTAAGAACTAAGTATCAAGCCTGCAGTGTTGTGGGGTGGGGCATCAATGTTCTTTTATTTAATGAATGTGTTCTTGTGTTTGATTGTTGGTTATCTGTTTCAGCACCTTGACTCCATAGTAACACTGTCTCATTTAGCTATATTAACGAGTATTCATGTATGGTTGAATGACAATTAAACTTGAATTGAATACACTGTCTCTTTAGAAGGGAAAGAGATAACACAGTTGAGTTAAAAAAAAACAAGAAACAGATGAATTTATGAGTTCATAAGCAATGAGTTCTGGGTGATAATAATCAGAAGTAAAAAGAAGCAGAAATGACAAGTAACATTGGTAAGATTGGCATGTTCAATTACACAACAGATAACTGGATTTTATATACTGAGCGAATTGAATAGTATTTTAAAGCAAATGCAATATCCAATGAGAAATAGCCAACGGTATGCTTAGAAGTTAGAATGCTCCAACCAAACCAGCTGAAGGAAGCTTTGGTGATGTTGTGAAAATAATGCAGGAATATTTAAAACCGAAACCATTGTTGATTACAGAACAATTTCAGTTTCACAGCGGAATCAAAAGGAAGGGGAGTTTATTTCAGCAAACTTGGCTGAATTGATGAGGTTGCCTGAGTAATGTCAGTTCAGTGATGAGCTTAATCATGCATTGAGAGATTGTTTAGCTTGTGTAATCTTAAAAGAAAGCATTCAGAAAAGGCTCCTAACTTACATTTAAACGAGCAGCTGAAATTGCTGTATCAATGGAATCAGAAAACATATAAGATATATAGGCAGAATTAAGCCATCAAGTATTCTCCGCCGTTTCATTATGGCAGATCCATTTCCCTCTCAGCCCCAATTTCCTGCATCTCCCCATATTCCTCTATACCATGACTAATCAAGAATCAATCAACCCCTGCCTTAAATATATTCAATGACTTGGCCTTCACAGCCACCTGTGTATTTGATACTTCTCCTGACAGAGGCACAATTGTGTTGCAGTCAGGAATGAAATGAGCATGAACAAAATTGCAACTTCTGAACTGATACCAGCCTAGCCAAACAAATTGTGTTACAAATTGTAGCAGGAGCTCACATACACCAGATCAACACAGGTTTAAAGGCAAAACTTGCAGAAGATACAACAAAGTAGGACACATACAATGAGCGTGTCAGGCAAATGAAAATAAATGGACTGCACAGAGAAGAGAAAAAGATAATAAATAAAGTTGCAGTTTCAAAAAGAGCAGTAATCTTCATGCTGTTGGTGACAAATCTGATAATGATGAAAATGGCACAACACAGGGTACATTTGAGATTTACAAACTGAAAACTAACAATAGACAAGCAATATGGCTTACACCAGAACTGAACAGCAAATTAATTAAAATAGAATCGGACACTGGCTCATCTGTTTCAGTCATTCCACAAAATGAGTCTGAACAGCCTTTTAAAGATACAGAACTGAAGCCTGCAGACAGACAACTAAGATCCCATACTAGAGAATAGATAACTCCTGTGGGAATGACATTCATAAAGCTGAAATACAATAACCAACAAGTTACATCAGGCTTGTATGTGTTTAAAAACAGGAAGGCTAGCATTGTTGACTTATGATTAGTTGAGACAACTACAGCTTGACTGGAGATCCATCCACCATTTGCATTCCACAGCCCCTGCAATAGAGTCAACAGACATGAATTAAGAGGGCGACTGGATGACGCTGCAGCAGTGTTTAAAGATGGCACTGGAAAACTCAAACATATCAAGGATGAATTAGTGTTTAATGAAAATGCCGCACCCAGGTTTTATAAAGTCCATTCGGTTCCTTATACCATCCATGATAAAGTAATCAGTGAGCTAGATCACATGGACGCTGAAGTAATGCTTTCCAAGTTTGAGTGGAGCCCATGGGCAACACCATAGCCCCAGTAGCTAAGAAGTCAGACTCTGTGGTGATTTTAAGGTCACCAGCAACCCAGTACCGAAAGTAGATCAATACCCTCGGCCCAGGATGGAGGATATCTTTACAATCTTTTCTGAAGGGAAACTCTTCAGCAAAGTGGACTTGGCTGAGGCCTACCTACAGGTGGAAGAGCAAGAAGAATCTGATGAGTTTCTCACCATAAACAGTCACAAAGGGCTTTATCACTATAATAGGAATATTACAAGAGTAGCATATGCACCTGCACTATGGCAGAAAGCTATGGACCAGGTGCTGCAAGACTGCCCAGATACCCAGTGTACCTCGATGACATCATTGCTTCCAGTATGGAAGGCAAGGAACATCTCCAAAATCTCAAGGCAGTGTTAAATGGGTTAAAAGATTATGGGCTCACAACATGATGCAACAAATGTGAATTCTTTAAACCAAGTATCACCTACTGTGAAGACACCATTGACGCACAAGGTTACACAAGTGTGCTGAGAAAATTCAAGCAGTGGTGGATACCCCAGGGCCAAACGACTTGACAGAGCTGTGGTTCTTTTTAGGATTTGATAATTGCCATAATAGGTTCCCGTCAGACCTGGCTACTGTGCTCCATCCATTGAACTCACTACTACAGGCAAAGCAGTGTGAGGTGGCTTCCAAAAAGACAAAGGAAATGGTGACGTCAGACACTGTACTTACACATTATAATCCGCATCATCCAGTGAATTTCCCCTTTGATAGTATAGGTGCAGTCATGTCACATGTTATGAGTGATGAAAGTGAACGCTACATATCCTATGCATCATGATCCCTTACTGCTGCATAGAAAAATTACCCACAGACTCAAGAAAGGACTTGTGTCTGTTTTGGGGTGTAAAAAGTTCTAACCAGTACTTGCATGAGAGAGAGTTTAGCCTAATTACTGATCATGAACCACTGGTGTCTATATTCAATCCATAAATGATTGTTCCACAAACAGCAGCAGTATGAATGCAGAGATGGGCTCTGTTTCTTGGAGGACACAATTACAAGACAGAACTTAAAAGAATAACTAATTATGGGAAATACTGATTGATTGTCCCATTTACCCTTGTAAAAGGCAATATGTGAAAGATTTACAAATGAGGACAATCCTTTTGATGTATTCTTCCCAATATAAATCAAAAGTCTCCCTGATATGGCAGAGAAACAAGAAAAGACCCCATCCTTTCTCAGGTCTACATGGTCATCTGAAGTGGCTAGAACATAAAGCAAAGATCGCAGTTTCCCAATTTTTACCAGCAGCAGGATGGATTTGATGGAGGTTGTGTTATGTGGAAATTGAGACCATCTATGTTGACAGAAAATTTGTTGGAGGAGCTATGTGCCAGTCACCTAGGCAAGGTCAAAATGCAAGCACTGGCTTGAAATTTTTTCTGGTGGCCTGCAATAGATCAGTAGATCAACCTGTTGCCATGCTCTGTTCAGCCTGCCAACACATCCAGAAAATGACAAGAGCAGAGCTTCTCCATCCCTGAGAACAGCATGAATTGCTCTGGCAGAGGTTTCATGTAGATTTTGCTGGACCATCCATAGGCACGTATTTCTTGGTAGTAGTGAATGCAGTTACAAAATGGCCAGAAGTGTTCCTAGTATATCCACAATAGCCTCTTACGCTGTTGTGTTGAGAAGCCTCTCCTGAATACTTAGTCGGTGACGATGGTCCACAATTCATTTTGGAACAGTTTCAGTCATTCCTGAAAATTAATGGAATAAAATATATTCCATCTGTAGCATTGTAGAGATTGAGATTGAGTTTGATGTCATTTGGAAATGACACATTAATCAGTTAAGGAGAACAGAATTAATAGTAAGAAAAAAGATTATGGTCATAATCACTTCATACAGTCCTAGCATCAACTCCTACATCCACCATGGAGGAGGACCCAGAAGTGCGATTGCTTCACAGGCCCTAGAGCCTGAGATTGTTTCACAGCCACAAGTCAATCTGTCAAGCAGAGCGATCCCTTTTATCAGGAAAGATGTTATCTCACAAGAGTAAGAAAGAGTCAACAGTGATTAAATCTTTAGGCCTGAATGGGACAATTTCAAATTTACTATGCTGTTGATGTCTATATAGTAATTATATTATGTAGTACACTACACACACACACACACTCACTCACTCACTCTTTGGAGGCCAACACCAGGAACTGTCCAGGCTTCTTGGTGTGTGGATCTGGGGTTCAGGTTCCAGTGGTGACAGCCTGGGTGGGGGTCTTGGGCTGGAACACTGCACACTAAAACCTTCAGATGAGAGTGACCAGAACAACAAGAGTCATGCTGGCTCGATGTTGCCTGGATTAACAAGGTCCGTACCAATGGTTCTGGAAGTGGGACAATCTGGTGCAAAACTGGCAGCTGGATCAAACCGTAAATGGATGAGACTGGACAACATGGACTATTGGAAGTCTACTTTTACAGCAACCCACATGAAAGAGAATGCAGCAAGCACCTGTGGGGAGTCTAGCAATAATGAAGACTGTCGTCCCCGTTCACAGAAAATCAATAGGTGACTCAGCGATCAAACATTGTCAACAGAGGATTGCCATCACACCTTGAATTGAAAGACACACAATCACGATGCGTCACAGCAACACCACCGCAGAACCGAGCCAATTGGGAAATATGAGTTCAAACCCCAACTCCACAAGTCATAGACAGTGCAAGGGTAATAGCATCACCTTGTACATAGGAAATGCAAGTTTGAACCTCACCTCGGGGCATATTGACGCTGGCTGCTGCAATCAGAGAGAAGGCAAAGATAAAATGGCGACAGTCAATCTACTAGGTTCCCAGATTTAGTGATAAAATACCATCAGGCAGCATGCTGGAAGCAGCCAGTGAAGCACTATTCACAATTGCAGCCTTCAACATAACTGAGACCAACAGACTGATATATGCATCTGCAGCAGCAGTTCTAGTAATGCAGGGCCACAAAATGAAAAACGATGCAGAGTACTGTTATAACCCGCCACCCCCCGGAGATGACAACTGGAAGCCACAATGAACATCACAGGATGGTGGTCAGCAGACTAACTGAGCTGCAGAAAGGTGAGAAGACTAAAGACTCACCTCGGCTACTAAGGAAATACCAATTTATGTCCATAGCCAAAACCCTGGAAATTGCCAAGCAGTGGTTAACAGCTCTGGCTACCAGACTACAGAGGTACACTAAGGATGCAGAAGCCAACCGAATAAATGCACTCTTCCCGAAAGGACTAGGAAAAGTACTTGCACCGTTCCAGAGTAACAAACTTGCCAGTCCCTGAACCAACAAAAACAACAACTGAGAAGGACAGGAAGAGCTCATGGGAAAAAGAAGCTTCACATATCACCGGTGTTGAATGGCTGGAAAACCTACAAGAAAGCCACTGTAATCTTCCAGAGGAAGAATCAGTCACCATCCCAGCAGTAGATGTCCAGAAATGGGTAGCAAGTATGAAAAATTGAACAACAACAGCGCCTGACATGATCCACACCTATTGGCTGAAGAAACTAACAGCATTACGTACATGGCTTGCAGATCAAATGAACCAGCTGCTTGAAGCCGGCTCCCACCCTGTCTGGCTAACTCAAGGAAGGACAGGACTCATAATGAAGGATCCTCATAAAGGAGCAACTCCATCAAGCTACCGGCCTATAACCTGCCTGTCAACAACATGGAAGTTCCTAGCAGGCATCATAGTCACCAAAGCTGAGAATACATGCATGTAACGTCTTGAGCCCTGCTCAGAGGGGATTGGTGATGGAACCTGAGGATCCAAGCACCAACTACTGATAGACAAAGCAGTAGTGCAAGACTCCAAGACCAGGCAAACCAACCAAAACACAGCCAGAAAGCATAAGACTCAAAGCCCCACACATAGATCCTGGAATGCCTGTCTCTGTGCAAGGTCAACAAGACACCCAGGACCTTCATCAAGGACTCAATGGCCCATTGGAGGACAATGCTAGAAGTTAATTCAAAGCCAATAGTGCAAGTGACCATCAGATGTGGAATAGACTGGGGTGATGCACGACTCCTTCTGCTGTTCTGCTTAGGCATGAACCCCCTCAGCCCAGTCATCTCAAAGAGTGGATATGGGTACAGGATCGCGAGTGGAGTGACCATCAGCCACCTTCCATACATGGATAACATTAAGCTGTATGTCAGGAATGAAACAGACATTGACTCACTAGTCCACCTGATAAGGGTGTACAGCAGAGACATCAGGATGTCATCTGGACTGGAAAAGTACAGCCAGATGGTAGTGAAAAGAGGAAAACTCATCAAGACTGAAGGAGTCAAGGGACCTGAAGGCTACATACCAGATGTGCAGGACAGCTACAAATACCTGGGGATCCTGCAGGTGTATGGAAGCCACAATGAGGATCTAGGAAGGCTGCAAAATCCAAGTACCTCCAAAGAGTGAGACAGATCCTAAAAACCTAGAAGAATGGGAAGAACAAGATCAGAGCCATCAACACATTTACTCTACCAGACATCAGATATTCAGGCGCAGAGCTGTGCTGGCCAAAATACGACTGGAAGCTGCTGACAATAAGACCTGGAAACTACTAACAATACATGGAGGATTCCATCCAAAGTCCAACATTGAGCAACTGTATACCCATCAGAATAAAGGAGGTCAGGGACGGAAGTGTCAAGGCCACAGTCCTGGAAGAAATGTGAAACATCCATGAGTTGTCAGGAAGATGGCCCCTAAGGATGATCCGTGAGGAGAATACCTCAGGCAGCAGGCAGGGGACACGGAAATGGAAGCGGGTGAAGCAGAGCCAGAGGACCAGAGGCCATGGCAGGACAAGCCACTGCAGGAGATGTTCTATCACCAGATATCAGAGGTGGCTGACATACAAAAGTCCTACCAAAGGCTGGAAATGCCAGGGCTAAAGAACAGCAGAGAGACGCTGTTCATGGTTGCACAAAAGTAATAGAAGCAGGGGTCGATCACACCAGACAAGACCAAAGAAGCAGACTGTGCAAGGAATCTGCTGAAACAATCCAGCACGTAGTAGCACGGGACAAGATAAAGGCAGAGACAACATACCCTGATCATCACAACCATGTTGCAGTAATTGTGTACAGGAACATCTGTGCTGTGTATGGATTGGACACTGCCAAGTCCAAATGGGAAATACCTGAGAAGATATTGGAGAATGACAGAGCTAATATCCTGTGGGACTTCCAACTACAGACTGATAAGCAGGTACTAGCCAGCCAACCAGACATAGTAATACTGGACCAGAACAGAAGAAAGCAGTAGTAATAGATGAGTGAGTCCCAAATGACAGTAATGTCAGGAATAAAGAATATGAGAAGCTGGAGAAATACCAGGACTTGAAAGAACAGATGGAAAGGACGTGGAAGGTTAAAGCCAGAGTAAACCTGGTGGTGATAGGAGCACTTGGAGCTGTGACACCTGGACTGGATGAATGGCTACTACAGATCCCAGGAACAACACCTGAGTCCTCAGTCCAGAAGAGTGCACTGAAAGGAACAGCAAGGGTATTGCATAAAGCCCACAAGCTCCCAGGCCTCGGGTAGAGAACTTGAGATTAAGGGGAAAATACTCATAAGCATCACCCATAAAGGGTGAAAAAATACATATTTTGATATATGTTGAGATATATTCTTTATTGAGTTGGAGTTTACAGCTAAGCAGCGGCGAGTGTTGTGTATTTAATATTTCAGTAACATTTGAGTAATACTGTAAATACATTGTTTGATTAAGCATTTGTTGTATTCATAATACATTGCAGGTTATATGTATAAGTACATAAATGGCATATGTCATAACGCCGTCGCATCTTACTTAAGGTAAAAACGATGTTAGACGCACATTTCCAGCTCCCCCTGTTTTCGTTTCTAATAGATTAATATCTTGGAATTACAAAATATAACACCATCCACATGAGGATAGCCACAGCTTGGGAGTGGAAGGCTACATATTCAAACCAGCTTCTTGCATGTTTGAGCCCAACCAACTTTTTCACCAAACCTGGTGGAACAGTCAGCTAGCCAGCCAATGTGACTGTGTAGTCAGGCAGTAGATGATTCATGCTGGAGAGATAAAGCACTGGGTACATTGCCATTTCATCGTGGATCATCCAACTTTTCCTCTCAGTCCCAATCTCCTGCTTTCTTCTCATATTCCTTCATGCCGGCCCTTTGTCTTAAATATACGTAAAGACTTGATCTCCACAGCTGCCCGTGGCAAAGAATTCACATCTATGGCTAATGAAATTACTCTTGATCTCCATTCTGAGGAAACCCCTCTATTCTAAGGCTTATATCCTCTGGTCTTACAATTTCCCAACATAGGAAACACCCTCTCCACATACACTCTATCAAGACCTTTCACCAGTCAATAGGTTTCAATACATTCATCCCTCATTCTTCTGAATTCTAGTGAATACAGGTCCACAGCCATCAAATGCTCTTCATGTGTCAAGCCATTCAATCCTGGAATCACTTTTGTGAACCCACTTTGAACCCTCTCCAGTTTTAGCACATCCTTTCTGAGATAAGGGATCCAGATCTGCTCACAATACACCAAGTGAGGCATCACCAGTGCTTTATATAATGTTAACATTGTATCCTTGCTTTTATAGTCTCGTCCTCTTGAAATGAAAGCTAACATTGCATTTACCTTCCTCAACACAGAATCAGACTGCAAGTTAACCTTTAGGGAATCCTGCACAAGGACTCCCAAACCCCTTTGTACCTTAGCTTTTTGTTGTATTTTCTCTCCATTTAGAAAATAGTCTACCCTTTCATTTCTTATACCAGTGCATGAGCATACACTTCCTTACACTGTATACCATTTGCCATTTCTTTGTCCATTCTGCTAGTCTACCTAAGTCCTTCAGTAACCTCTCTACTTCCTCAAAACTACGTGCCCTTCCACCCATCCTCTTATTCTCTGCAAACATTGCAACAAAGGCATCACATCTATCGCCCAAATGATTGATATATAATGTAAGAAGAATCAAGAAGGAGCTACTCACAAGGAATACTAGGCTGTATACAGGCCCCAAACAGTGGTAAGGATGTGGCCTACAAATTACAATGGGAGATAGAAAATGCATCCAAAAGGGCAGTAGACGTGGGAGACTTCAATATTCAGGTAGATTAGGAAAATCAGGTTGATGCTGGATTACAGGAGAAGGAATTTCTAGAGTGCCTACAAAAGTGCTTTATAGAGCAACTTGTGGTTGTTTCCACTAGAGGATTGGCTGTTCTGGTTTAGATGTTATGTAATAAACCAGAATTCATTAGTGAGCTTAAGGTAAACAAACCCTTTGGGGTAACTAATCATAAATATGATCAAATTCACCCTGAAATTTGAGGAGAAGTTAATGTAAGATGTATCAGTATTACAGTGGAGTAAAGGGAATTACAGAGGCATGAGAGAGGAGGTGACCAGAATTAATTGGAAAAGAACAGGGATGATGGCAAAGCAGAGATGACTGGCAAACAAGAGAACTCAGAGCCAACATAAAAGCCGAAGAGAGGACATTTAATAGGGCCAAAATTAGTGGGAAGTTTGAAGATTGGGAAGCTTTTAAAAACCAGCAGAAAACAATTAGAAGGTTATTCAGAAGGTAAAGATGGAAGATGAATGTAAGCTAGCCAATAATATTAAAGGTGATATCAAAAGTTTTTTTCAGATACATAAAGTGTAAAAGAGAGGTGAAAGTGGATATTGAAACACTGGAAAACTTATGGTGGAGAGATAATAATGGATGACAATGAAATGGCAGAAATGTGTGAAGTCACCATAACTATAGCGAAGGGAAACTAAAAGATCTGAAGGTAGATGAGTCACCTGGACCAGATGCTATACACCCCAGAGTTCTGAAAGAGGTGGCTAAAGAGATTGTGGAGGCATTAGTAATGTTTTTTCAAGAATCAATAAATTCTGGAATGGTCCCAGAAGACTGGAAAATTTCAAATATCACCCTACTATTCAAGAAGGAAGCAAACTGTAGACCAGTTAGTCAGACTTCAGTGGTTGGGAAGATGTTGGAGTCAATTATTAAAGATGAGGTCTCAGGGTACTTGCAGACATATGATGAAGTAGACCATAGTCAGCATGATTTCCTCAAGGGAAAATCTTGCTTGACAAATCTGTTGGAATTCTTTTAAGAAATAACAACCAGGATAGACAAAAGAGAATTGGTTGATGTAACGTACTTGGAGTTTTAGAAGGACTTTGACAAGGTGTCACACATGAGGCTGCTTAACAAGCTACGAGCCCATGGTATTACAGGAAAAATCCAAGGAAGGATAAAGGAGTGGCTGATTGGCTGGTGGTAATGAGGAAGAATAAAGGGAACCTTTTCTTGCTAGCTGCTGGTGACTAGTGGTTCTCCATAGGTGTCTGTTGGGATCAGTTCAAGTGGTGGATGTAAACTTGATTCCAATGTTTAAGAGAAGTTTGGATAGGTACATGGGTGGTAGGGGTATGGAGGGCTATGTTCTTGGTGCAGATTGATGGGAGTAGGCAGTTTAAATGGTTGGGCATGGACTAGATGGGCTGAAAGGCCTGTTTCTGTGCTGCATTTTTCTGTGACTCTACAACTCTACTTTATCTTTACGAGAGCATTTTGATATGAATTATGAACATCTCTAGATATCTTTAACTTTCAGAAACATTTAAAAGCATAAGTAATTAACACTCAATAAATTTTTAAAATCTTGAATTTCATAAACAAAAAGATTTTATAACACTGAAGAAAACCTCAAAAGCAATTGCAAACCTTTAAACTAAACTGAATTTATTCAGAATATATAACTTAACTAAAACTTGTTTTGCTACGCCATGCCGGATTTTTTTCATCAGATATCCAAGTACTGTGTCAGGAACTGTTGTAGTTTTGCACTCTGCTGCTGTATACCATGCGGATTACAACACTAGACACTGCTTTGAATATGCTAGCGTCAATAAGGTCAGGATTCCTACTCCAACATGTACTTCTGTCTACTCACATGTGTACTTTTAGAGGAATCTTGGAATCACTGATGTGTACGTGCGGAATCAGAAAAATCGGGAAACTTGTTTGCAATTCTGAGAAATGCTGCACTATCTGATAGCACATCATTAAATTAAAACCTCGGCTCTCTCTAAGGTTATTGCAAAAGTTCCCAGAACAAGATTATGAAGAAATGCAGTGGAGTTCTTCCAGTACCCTAGCCAATACTTATCCTTAGCCACTAGTTTACCATGTGTGCACATGGTGATGTCCAGAATTTCTAATTTATGTCAAGTGCACCATTTTGGGACACCTGAAACACAGGAAAGGTGCTATTTCAATACAACTGTTTTCCACCTTAAATAAACAATTTAATTTTTATAGGAATCATCTTCTCTGTCTCAAGCTCAATTCAACCACCCAGAATTTCAAGCTTATTGCATTTGGCTTGTGTGCAACTGCACGTCTATCATCAGTATATTCTTCAGCAATTACTTTGCAAATAAATGACTTCAGAGAAGAAATGTGATTTCCTGAATGTACGCTAAAAAAGCAGTTTTTTATTGGATCAATTTAATTAATAATCTCACTTATAAGCAGCATGGATTAGTTTACTAATTTAATCCAACTAGGCATATTATGGTCCTTAGTCTGGACAATGTTGTTAATTGAATTCTCTCATTCTGCTTTCGTTTACCTCAGAGGATAGTCAGATTATGAGCATCTTTCCTTGGCTGTCCTTTGCTCCTGGACACAACTTGATGCATAATAATTACCTCTCTGTGATACTTCTCAAAATCAAGCAAAAATATCCTTTGCAAACTATCACCATGGAAACTCCATCATCACATCTACAGGCAACGAAAATCAATCACCAGAGCTCGTACAACATTTCACTTGAAAGTACTATAAGATAAAAATTAACTATTTTAAATATAGAATACCAAGGACAAACATTAACTACTGTTATTAGCACTTTTGCTTTCATTTTCATAACAAACCAGATGGAATCCTTAGTTTGATAAGGCATAGATGCAGAATTAAGCAGCTAATACCAAGTCTCTGAGCTTGATTGGTTAGAGTGAGACCAACGGCCTGTGGTATTAGCTATTGATGCAACTGACGGGCTGTACAATCTGCTGTGCCCATTTCTATACTATGATTTTATTGCCAAACATCCATTCAGTCTCAGCTGCATAAGTCTGAACTTTTTACATGCTAACCCACAGCCCAGAAACGACAGAGAAAAAACACTTAATTTAAGCAGCCCACAAGTCCAATAAGTGAGGTATTCTTACATGAATATTTCAGAACATCTTAACAGTTCAAGCAGTGAAACAGCATTTCAGCTAGGAAGATTTCAAGTTATCTCAATAAAATTGTTCTCAACATATTTTTAGCTAAATTTTATTAATAGTAAATTATAGAAGTTTATTACAGCATTGATCAATTGTTGCTTAAGTTTGGATTGAGAGATAATATTTTAAGGGGAAAGAAGCAATGCATTTAAACAAGCTCACTGCACGTGCAAGAGGATACTGTTGCCATGGCAATAAGATACCTTAGTAAAGCAGACTTAGACTTTGCTTAAGGTTTGAGAATGTATCTGTCTCCGGTGAGATGAGGATTTGTGGGATTGGAGTTAGAAAATGGATGATTTTGAGACTGCTGGTGATATTATTGCAATCTTGAACAGTAAGGCATTACTTTGCATCTCAAGGGAAGGAATTATTGTAAAAAATAAGTTAAGGTAACACCAGGCAGAAAGAAAGATTCTAAGGCAGCTTTAGATCTCCTCTTATGACACATCAAAAGGTTTGGCAACTGTGCTTTAACTACAGATTTGACGATAACTTTCTCCTGACTAATATAGCATTATCCTTCAAAATACTAAATCAGGCTGGTTCATATTGTGACTTAGTGTCAACAGAATTGAATTATATAAAGGATAACTTATCAATAAGCAAACAGTGTTTGATTATTGATAAAACAATAGATATGACATATGAAGTTTATTTAAACTCTGGAATGTTCACTTGGGAAACATGATCACTGAGTCAATTATGTTTCATAAAATCAGAAGAGTTTAAGTTCAAAGTTCATGGTATATTCATGATCAAACTATGTATTGTATACCATATACAACTTTGAGATTCAATTTCTTATAGATAGCCACAAAGCAGAGAAACACAATGGCATCCAAACACAACAAACACTGTCAATCATCCAACTTGCGAAAGTAGAATGAATTATGCAAAATGATAAAAAGTTTAAAAAATCTTTTAAATGATATTATTTTGAACAGTAATCATCATTGATTGAAATAATATGCTTACACCATATACTATCTATTAATCTCTTACATATTATTTCCACCCTTTAAGCAGGATCGATCACTTCTGATCACTATCCAGCATTTACGCATTTGAGTATTCCAGATTTTCATGGAGTTGTCAAGTTCTCATGTTTCAAATTGCCACATTGGTAAAGTCTGGGACAGATGATTGATATCCATAGGGTCATATCCCAGCAAAGAGTTACCACTTTCAATAGAGGAAAAAGATCAATATTCCAACTGCTCATAATTATGACGGTTGCATCACTATGTTTTATTGACCATTTTCAAAAATAATTGTTACCTTGATAATTTGCATCCGATGGCAGACATGCTCCCTATTCTCTCCAAATGCTGCAACATAAACCAAACTTATTCTCTTAGCTTTCCAAGTTTGATCAACCTTTCTTGATCTGAAACATGTACTTTGTGTTTCTCCACGCTGATGCTGCCTGATGTGTCAAGAGCTTTCATTATTTTCTAATTTTTTTGTGAACTTTTCAAACTGAATCTGAAATGGTGGATTAAGACTATGCAGATAATCGCCATGAGAAATGGACGCCTTTGTGATGTGTTGGAGTTGATTGGCCCATGGAGAACCTGGTCCTTACTTTTGAGTGAATTTGGCTACTTGAAAAGCAGACAGCAACTAGTCGAGTTAAAGAGCAACTGGTGTTGGATGTGTGAATAAATAACAATGAACTTAATAACAGGGGACTTGTACAATACAAATGCAAACTGCCCCAGGATTAGGATGTAATCACTAAAAGTGCAGTTTTTGATCATCATGCCTTATTCAGTACGTATAAGAAATTAATACTTAAATAGCTAAAAATGACTTTATAAATAACAGATTTCCAAATTATAATTTATTAAGATGTAAAACAAAATATACTCAAAGAGCGACTCACAACATTGTTGGACCAGATTAATTTTAAATGCCTCTCTAAGGCTTATAAATTAATGCAAATGGTGGAAAATGTATTGTTGTTTATTTTATTGATGGATGATAGGTGAGACATACAGAATGCACATTTTGAAAGATCAGAGGAATTTGTGTTACTTAATTTGACGATTTTCACTTTAAGTCCAGGGGATGTTTTCTGCTAATATCAGGTTACCCACAAGAAAAATTATGGCAGAATCTGAAAAGAGCTCTATGATAAAATTTGCATGTCAAATGACATTTGGGTATTTCATTTATTCCACAGATAGAAGCATGAAAAACATGAACACGTATCTGACTAATAGTCAATTGCTTAATAAGTACTTTATAACAAGAACCAGCCAGTCAAACATGGTCTTTATCACTGTTCCCTATAATTTGTAAAGACCAATGTGCGCAAAAATCTCATGCTGTGCAAGTTTTTGCCCAGTGACAAAAACATGTACACTTTGAATTTTATTTATAGAGGTATTCATTTTAGCAGCTAGCAAAACCCTGTCAATAAGAACTTTGACCTCTTCTGGGTTTGATGATTTTCACTCTTGGTCATCTATAAAATCACAAGACCTAAGTAGCAGGCCTGTAGCGGGTAATGAAGGATTTTCTCACCGGAGCCGTTGCATATATATCCATATATGATTTGCTTGCTAAATAACCTTTCAAAAGGTCAAGTTTTGAAATATCACTCCAGCGCTTCCCACTTGCAAATTCTCCAGCAACTTTTGCATTGTGATAATATACGCAGGTAACATCAGTTTCTGTATTGTATAGAAATATTTCTCATAGCTGCATGTTCCTGACCTCACGAGCTTTTGGGACAGCAAGTTTCATTAAGCCATTTCACTTTAAATGAACTAGCAATTCTTTTGCTTCTTTGGAATTCGGCATAGTGCATCAATAATTTCTTCATTAAAAACTGTATAAATAAGCCAAGCCTAAAATCTGCAGAGTATTCATCGCAAACACATGTGATCAACACCGGCCACATTAGAAAATGAAAAAATAAATTTGATTGTATAGAAATATAGAATGTACATAACATGCCAAGAATGTAGAGGGTGACAGCCTTTATTGTGCTAGAAATAAAAGATAAGTGCACATGCACATATCTTAGAGGGAACATTGGCCATTTTAAGGATATAACTGCTGTCTGATTAATTATTGTCAATTTTCACTGCTCTTGCCAATCATTGAAGAGGAACTGCTTTTCACGGTGAAATTAAACAAGGTAAGTTTTGAACTGCAATAGCCTGTTTTGCTACTCTTCGCTCAGTCTATCACTGTTATTGCCACCATCTTTTATTCGCGTGTGATTTTCTGTACATTTTCCTCATCACTGCCTACAACTTGGCAAGCTTTTGGCTCAGTGCCAAACTGTCTTCTAATCCAAGGCAACACAGATCTAGACACTTGAAAATGGAACTAGCTTATTAGATTTTGAATTCAGATCTGAATTCAGTCAGGACAGAACAATTACACATATTATATTTGTATATGCAGCAGTTGGTTCAGATGTAGTCAGTGTGTATGGTTTGTAGGTTGTATTGAATCTGTGGCTTAAAATTTGTCAGCAAATGAAAAAATGCTGGAAATAAAGCAGCAAATACTGGAAAAGCTCAGCAGTTCAGGCAGAATCTGTGGAAAGAAAAATACTTCATATTTCTCATCTTGGACCTGTCATCATAACTCATCCAATTCATGATTGTCTAGAAGCTGACTTCTACTTCTCTGCTTTCTGATCTGCCAAAACTAGCAAGCTTTTGGAATGATTTAAATATCACTGACATTCATATACATGGCAAATAACCAAATAATTTAATACCACTGCAAGTAAAATTCAACTCTCTCTTCAGTTCTCAATTTTCTTCTCAGATCCAGAGTCTCATTGGTTAAAAACATGAGTCCCAGAGTTGAACGAGAACAAAATTGTCCTGTTGTAATTCCCAAGTAGTTTTATGTTCACAATCCAGTATGTTACAGTGTAAATGTATGTCAAGCTGAAAGGCATATAATTCACTTGAGTAAGAATTAGCCAAGGATTTTATTGTTCTTGTAACTTGGAAGTGTTACAGAATGTTCGTAGAACCATTAATGGGTTTTGCCCATCTCTCAGCAATTATTTATCGTAATAGTTGTATTCTTTAAATCCACAACATTCAAACAACAAGATGCATAGTTAAATGAATGAGGTTAATTTTGTTCATAATCATCTTGCTGGAAATTTTGGTTTCTGGTGAGATGGTGATACATTTGGTTGCAGCAGCCTCTCTGGGTTCAACTAATGGTGTAATTATTCATCTTTTATGTCTCTCTTATGATTGCAAGACACTGCTGGATATTAAGAACACCAGGTACTGCAGGTCTACTCCACTGGCAAGTTGCTGTATAGTGGTGGAGCTCAGCACGAGCTTATTGCGTACCATGTCACCACCTGCTACAGACACCTAGGGAAGATGGCGTCAGAGATGGTGTGCTGTCCAACAAAGAGTGCCAATGATTGTCTTGAGTGCTTTCATGAGTACAAGACCTTATAGGACATTGGTAATATAGAGTACTGCAAGTCTACTTTATTGGTTCCATTGGCAAACCAATGGCGCAGGAGCTGTATGGCCTCAGGTGTAGCAGAGACCCTTATGCTGAAGTATTGCCTATTGCAATCACCCCAGTGAGAGGGTGCCAGAGGTAGTGTGAGAAAGAGCAGAGGCACGTCAGGAGCGCTGGCCCCTCCATTAGTACTGCTCTCTAATTTTTGCTCGGTGGAAGAAAAGCTGGGTTGCATTCATTTGCACTAGTGAGAGATGAGAAACTGCTGAGCACTTGCTCTTACAGAAACATGGCTCCAGGCCAGCATGCTATGCACCAGCAATGTTAAAGCCATCCCACTCGAAGACTTGGGCTATATTATTTTTAGTGACTGTATTTTCTCTGCTATCAAATCTACTTGTGCTATAGACTATGTGCTGTGTGCTGTGTATGACTCTTGGCACTGTGTTTGCACCTTGGCCCTAGAGGAACACCGTTTTGTTTGGCTGGAAATGTGTATGGTTGAAAGACAAATTAACTTGAACTTGATCTCAAACTTGAATAATTCTGAAACAATGTAGGTTAAGGATATTAAACTCAAGACACTGTGGGCCATCAAACCCATTGAGCAAATCCTTCCATTGATCAAGATGAAAGTTTACCCCTCGATTCTTTTAATATCTAGAAATGTATGGCTCTAAGTAATGAATGAGTTCAGCGCCTGACCCTCCACAACTCTCCAGGATATCAATATTCAAGAGTCCTGAGAGTGAATATACATCTCCTTATCACAGTTCTAAACAGCCTGCCCTTCATTTTGAGAACGTGACAATTTGTGCTTGGGCTCTTTGGCCAGGTGAAGCTCTTCTTCTGCATCCAGCTTCTCAATGTTTGCAAGAATATTGAATTAATAAAATGTACTCATCACCCCCCCCCCCCCAATTCTTCTAAACTCATCCCAGTTGACTTAATCTCTCGTCACACATCAAACTCACCATTCCTGAAAATACCCTAATGAATCTTGAACACTCTCTCTGGCAAGTAGATCCTTGTTTGGGTAAATAAATCAAATCGTACTTAATGCTCCAGATTCATTTGGAAAAAAAAAAGCAATCAAATTCTGTTGAGGATCATTAAAATCTGAATAAAACTGTTTCCTCACAAAGAACACTGTTTTAACAACAAAGGATATTAAAAAAAAATTAAAATTGATTTTCTACTCATAGACATTCAAATCCATTCAAATAAGTGGGATCATTCCTCACTGCTATGATTAATTTAGGTCAGGTTCAAGTACGTGGATAGATATTCCCCTGTCTGGGGATCACAGTAAACTATTTTGCAACATGAAATCGGTTATTGGACTGCAGTTGGATCACTATGAGTTTGTATTCACACAAATATTGTGACTCCTACAGGGTTAAATCAGAGCTTCTGGGTGGCATGGTTGAAAGAGATAGAAGAGACCATTCTACGCTGTATCTCGATAGATAGATAGGGAGGGAGGGAGAGAGAGAATTAAATATTCTACACTGTATCTCAATAAATAGAGAGAGAGAGAGAGAGAGAGAGAGAGAGAGAGAGAGAGAGAGAGAGAGAGAGAGAGAGAGAGATGAATAAATATTGAGCATTTACAACTGATAATGGTGTCTTTGCCCTGGAAAATCATTAACACCATTATTTTACAGCAAAATATGACTCTAAGATCTTCTCAAATGGAAAATAACTCTGATCTTCAAAACTACTTCATACAGCTAGGTCAAACCGAGTATATATAGCAAACACGAGGAAATCTGCAGATGCTGGAAACTCAACAACACACAAAATGCTGGTGGAACACCGCAGGCCAGGCAGCATCTATAGGGAGAAGCACTGTCGACGTTTTGGACCGAGTCCTGATGAAGGGGCTTGGCCCGAAACATTGACAACGCTTCTCCCTATAGATGCTGCCTGGCCTGCTGTGTTCCACCAGCATTTTGTGTGTGTTGTTATATAATATATATTAATGGTTGTAAGAATATGTCAGTAAAATTTCTTTCAATCTTCTTGTCACTTGAATATTGTACCTTTGGTTTAATTTTTGACCTCATTGTTTCAATGATCAAGCTGGTCAGTGCCTGGAAATATGAGGATGTTCTGTGGATGTCTGCAAAGAGTAAGAAGTTCAGCTTGTATACTACATACATTCTCTGACACTAAATTGAACCACTTGATTATTGCCTGGAAAAGGAACATATATACTACGCTATGGGAAGGTGTTGAAAATTAATGCAACTTTTCATTAGTTAAGGCTGAATGCATTAACAGAATAAAACAGCACCAGTGAACTGGGTTCACTCCCGACCTTTCAAGCTGCCATTAAAGAGTTTTCCTCTGCAACCACATGGCTTCCTTTGAAGCTTTGCCTCCCTCCCATACCCTAATGTCTTGCAGTTGGCAGATTAATTAGCCACCATATATTATCCTTACTGCATAGGTAAATAACAAATTCTGGAAAGAGATGATCTGAATACAGGAAGAATAGATTGCAAAGAAAAGCAGCAAGCTGCTTTAAACATTACTTCTTTTGCTTTATATAATGCTGACAAAGAGATAAACATTGGCCAAGGCATCAAGGATATCTCTTCTATACTCTTGGAAATGGTGCCATACCTTTTTAGTTCACTGCGGGGACCAGAGTTCCAGTGTAACATGTCCTCAAAAAGATGCTTCCCTCTGATATGCAGAATTCTCTCAGTATTCCATTAAAACATCAAATCAGACATTAGTGTTCAAGACTTTTAACTCGGACTCAAACAGACAAACAAACGGACTCTTCTGACTCAAAGGCACTAACTGAGTTGCATCGAAAAACAGGAAGTTCAGCTTCACATGGATGAAATTAATATTGAAGAGTTTGGCCAGCAGTAGCTCATCTTTATAACAGTGAAAGCAGTTTGTAAGGTGTTGAAGTTCTCATTAATCCTCTGATACTTCTTGATTACCAGAACACTGGTATGTGTGTGTATGAGCAGGGGATTACTGATAGCAGCTTCTAAATCTCTGCAATACAGAGGCATGCATGGATGCCGAAGTTCCAGGCAGTATCTTTTTTTTATTACTTTAAAAATAGACTTCGTTCATGATTCAAATTATATACTGTAGAAAGGAAGAAACATTGCAAAAAGGCTTTTAGATTTATGGTCATCATGTTCAGTAGTGTAAACGTTTAACAAAAAAAAACACAAACATAGGACCATTGCCACTCACGAGGCCCCATGAGGTGATACACCTTTCTTTATTCAAGAGAAACTCCACAGTGCCAGAAAGAATTGTGGTTCTTCTGCAGAGAGCCTCATCGTTGGCCATACTGAGCTTCGGTGCAATTCTCAGCACATATTCCCACAGCCCAGACTGTGCTAGTCAATAGCACAGGTATCTTGTTGTGCTGGAAGAGCGACAAATTGCAGGCATCCTTCAGCCCATTGATGACCATCCAGCAGCATTTGATGTCTGTTTCAGTGTCCGTCTCTGGAAACAACACATATATCTGAGATTCCTTTGTTACATAGATGCTAGGGATGAACCAGACATGGACCTTGCATCTGCCTCCATACCCACAGCTTCAGAAAAAGGTGGGTGACCATACCCCCCAAACCTAAAGGGTGATGTGTCATCTATAAAGGAAAGGTTTCACTGGGAGGGTATCTCTCACTGCCAGTGAAGAGATATCTTAGTGATTATTGGCCAGATATGGTGTTAAGGCATTTTGCCAAATGTTTTTGATTCTTGCTCTCAGGATCCATAATATCTCTGTCCTGTTGTGTCTGCAGTACATACCACCGTATGTTCAAAGGTGTTTACTCGGAAATTCTTTTCCACAAAGTATAGGTAATGTGGCAACATCCAGCTGACACTAACACTGTTCATTTCCTGGAGCAGCCCTGTAACACCAGGGACAAATAGAACCTGAGGATATAGTGACACTTGGTCCCCATCTACCTTAGATGCCAATATCACCCATTGCAGCCAAACATGAATAAGAATCAGATTTAGTATAACTGGCGTATGTCGTGAAATTTGTTGTTTTGCAGCAGCAGTATATTACAATAAATAGTGATCAAGCTATAATGTACCATAATAAGGATAAATAAGAAATAAATTAATAAGCAGTGCAAAAAAGGAGGGGAAAAGTAGTGATGTAGAATTCAGGGGTTTCATTACCCATTCAGATATCTGATGGCAGGGGGAAAGAAGTTGTTCCTGAAACATTGAATGTGTGTTTTCATGATCCTGGACTTCCTTGTTGATGGTAGCAATTAGAAGAGATGATGTCCTGGGTGATGGGAGATGAGCCTTTCTGAAGCATTGCCTTTTGAAGATGCCCTCAATGCTGGGGAGGTGGGAGCCCATGATGGAGCTAACTGAATTTACAACTTTCTGCAGTATTCCGATCATATGTAGTGGGCCCTCCATGTCAGACAGTGACGCAAACGTTCAGAATGTTCTTCACGGTACATCTGCAGAAATTTGCGAGTATCTTTGGTGACACACCAATTCTCCTCAAACTCCAAATTAAATATAGCCACTGTGGTCCCTTCTTTGCAATTGCATCAATACATTGGGTCGAGAATAGATCCTTATCGAGCACCTTATCACCATCTGAAATTCTGCCAACAATAGTTGCATCATCTGCAAATTTATAGATGGCATTTGAGCTGTATCTAGCTGTACGGTGGTGAGGGTGTGATTGTGTTGAATCTGTTGACGTGTAGTCAATCAACAGCAGCCTAATGTAAATATTAATATTGTTCAGGTGATCCAAGACTGAGTGGACAGCCAGTGAGATAGCATCCATTGCAGTCCTGTTGTGGCAATAGGCAAATTGCAAATGCGGTCATCAGGGTGAGAAGAATATTTAGTACATCTTTCCCCCAATTCTCAGGGGACTTTGTGCATCGTGACCTGTCGGACTTGTTCCATCTTGGACACCCAGATGAGCTGGATGACGTCTCAGATAATTACCAGGGCAGCAGAGTGGGGATCACGCCATACCTGCACCAAGCACAGCATATTGCTCCGGATAACCAAGTTTCTCTCAGTTAATGACAGAAAACACCCTTTTTGCAGATCCAATTTTCACCTGACCTTCCCAGTATGCTCTAGCCAATTCTTACTCCACATCTCAGCCTCTTTGAACCAGATCCCGAGTACCTTCAGGCAGTCAGAAATTACAATGAAGGGGGCATTGGAATGGTCAGGCCAATTGCCAAAGAGAACAAACTCGCTTTTCCGGCTGTTTATGCTGGTCTCTGATGCCAACTCAAACTGTTCAAAGATGCTGATCAATCTGCAAACTGACCATGGATCTGAGGAGAAGAGAGTGACATCATCCATATAGAGGGAGGTTTTAACTTGTGTGTCTCCATGGCTTGATATTGTCCCTCTTACGTTCTCTTTCTTTCTGATGGATATGGTGGCAAAAAAAATTTATGGAGTACATAAACAAGACAGTAGAGAGAAGACAACCCTGCCTGGCTCCAGACTTGATGAGAAAACTATCTGTTTCCCATCCATTGATTTGGACTGCACTACAGAAATGAATGTAGACAGTTGGTTCAGATTTGCTCTCTAAAATATATTTTAGAGAGCATGTCTATCATTTAAGTGTGTCACATGCTGGCAAAGGCCTTCTCCCAATCCAAGCTGATCAGTCAAGCATTTATTTCTCTGTCTTGCACTCAATACAAATGAATATGCCAGCAGTTTTACCATCCATACAACCTTGAACTTTTTATCTGAAAAGTTAAGATAATAAGAAGTTACCTTTTTACTTAGGTAACTACTCTTTAAGGTTCTTGGGACTACATTCCTTCTGATAGTTTTGGCATTACTTGAGGTTGTTTGGAGTACATTAACCTCTGATCTCATCAGAGGGGAACAATTATGCCATGTTTTCCATAATTTTATTGCATTTTGTTACATTAATTTTGTCTCTTTTCAACTGTCTTTTCATTGATGTGGAGATATTTTTAAAATGTTATAAATGTGACTTAAGTATAAATTGCTCCAAATTGAGAGAGATTGCTTTTGAACTTTTCATATTGATGAAAAAGCTGATCTTATGAAACAAGTAAATTCTTTTAGGTACAGTGAAGCTTTAGCTATTGTTTGTGCAGATCTGCTGAGACACGATAGTCCAGATATGATTTTTCACTGACAGCAGAAAGATAACCATTTTATCTTGTGGCAAAAGGGACGAACAGAAAGATTTGCAATATTCAGTGTGCCATTATTTATGAAACCTTTCAAAATATGACACAGCTGATCACTGTAGAAGCACTGATGTTGCAATCTTTTAAGGCTTTATTCCTTAAATTTAATAATTCCACCTGCTGTCTGCTTATTGCAAAAATAGGCAACTCCAGTGTGCCTTGTGATATACTTAGGGACTTTCATAAATTAAGCTTTCTCTTTTGCTTTGGTTCAAAGTAATTTATATTTTAAAGCCAAGTACAATCAAGAGCATGACTTGTAAGTCACATTACCTATCTATACTCTTTGTGCATTTCTCATGAACTGAATTATAATCTCCTTCAACAGAGTGTGGTATAACTTGGCTCCGTTGGTGACATTTAATAGGCACCTTCATGGCCTGCTGTAAAGACTACTCATTTTGCACAGTGATCAGGATAATTTCAAGCACCTGTGGCAATGTGTGCTCTTGAAAATTTACCAGCATGGTAGTGTACACAAAACACATGCACAGAGCTAATCTCCTCTTTAAGGCTCAGTGTGATATATTCTTCAATAAAATTCAAGATGCATTGTTAGTTCCACTCCTGTATCTTCACCCTTCAGTTCCCACTTGCAAGATATTGTTGTTTACTAGTACAAACATAGTATCTATATGCTTAAAAGCAGCTAATAGTAGAAAGTATCTTTGATGGTCAAACACTTCAACATGATGCTCGATAAATGCCAGATCTTTCTATGTTTCTAAAACAGTGGCTTGATTTTGCAGAGTTCAAAGTAAATGTATTATCAACTGACATATGTTGCCATATACTATCCTGAGATACATTTTCTTGTGGACATTCACAGTAAATACCAAGAACCACAATAGAATGAATGAAAACACAAGCACAACAAATGACCAATGTGCAACAGACAACAAACTGTGCATATACAATCATTTAAAAAAAAGTCAAGAGATAGTTAAAATTATTATGCTTTGGGTATTTTTTGTAGACGTACAGAACCAACCAGGGATATAAATTCACTAGTGCATTCCTATCTATAGCATAACTTATCTACTAAGTAAATGTAAAAACAAAATCTTTTCTTATGCATTTTTCCAAATGTATTTAACTATATACTTGAATGAGGTTCTATTGCTCTTATGATTGATTTCCTGAAGATGTACAGTGGCATGCAAAAGTCTACACACCTCAGGTCAAAATTTCTATTACTGTGAATAGCTAAGCAAGTAAAAGATGACCTGATTTTCAAAAGGCATGAAGTTAAAGATGACACATTTCTTTAATATTTTAAGCAAGATTACTTTTTTTATTTCCATCTTTTACATTTTCAAAATAACAAAAAAAGAAAAGGGCCCTAAGCAAAGTTTGGGCACTCTGCATGATCAATGCTTAGTAACACCCCACTTTGGCAAGTATCAAGAAAGCTTGCAAATCCTTTCTGTCACCAGCTAAGAGTCTTTCAATTCTTGTTTGGGGGATTTTCGCCCATTCTTCCTTGCATAAGTCTAGTTTTGTGAGATTCTTGGGCCATCTTGCATGCACTGCTCTTCTGAGGTCTATCCAGAGATTTTCGATGATGTTTAGATCGGGGGATTGCTTGGGCCATGACAAAACCTTCAGTTTGCGCCTCTTGAGGTAGTCCATTGTGGATTTTGATGTGTGCGTTGGATCATTATCCTGTTGTAGAAGCCAGCATCTTTTAATCTTCAGCTTTTTTACAGACGGTGTGATGTTTGCTTCCAGAATTTGCTGGTATTTAATTGAATTTATTCTTCCCTCTACCAGTGAAATGTTCCCTGTGCCACTGGCTGCAACACAAGCCCAAAGCATAATCGATCCACCCCGATGCTTAACCATAGGAGAAGTGTTCTTTTCATGAAATTCTGCACCCTTTTTTTCTCCAAACATACCTTTGCTCATTGCAGCCAAAAAGTTCTATTTTAACTTCATCAGTCCACAGGTCTTGTTTCCAAAATGCATCAGGCTTGTTTAGATGTTCCTTTGCAAACTTCTGACACTGAATTTTGTGGTGACGATGCAGGAAAGGTTTTCTTCTAATGACTGTTCCATGAAGGTCACATTTGTGCAGATGTCGCTGCATAGTAAAACAGTGCACCACCACTCCAGGGCCTGCTAGATCTTCCTAAAGGTCTTTTGCAGTCAAATGGGGGTTTTCATTTGCCTTTCTAGCAATCCTATGAACAGTTCTCTCGGACAGTTTTCTTGGTCTTTCAGACCTCAACTTGACCTCCACCGTTCCTGTTAACTGCCATTTCTTACTTACATAATGAACTGATGAAACGGCTACCTGAAAATGCTTTGCTATCTTCTTATAGCCTCCTCCTGATTTGTGAGCATAACTTATTTTAATTTTCAGAGTGCTAGGCAGCTGCTTAGAGGAGCCCTTGGCTGCTGAATGTTGGGACAAGGTTTGAGAAGTCAGGGTATTTATAAAGCTTTGAAATTTGCATCACTTGGCCTTTCCTAACGATGACTGTGAACAAATCATAGCCCTAACAAGCTAGTCAAGGTATGAGACCTTGGTAAAAGTTATCTGAGAGCTCAAATCTCTTGGGGTGCCCAAATTTTTGCATGGTGCTCCTTTCCTATTTTTCACTCTAATATTGTACAAACCAAAAATAATACACTATCTTGCTTAAAATGTTGAAAAGAATGTTTCAGCTTTAACTTTATGACTTATGGAGATCAATTCATCCTCTACTCACTTAATTATTCACAGTAATAGGAATTTTGACTGGGGTGCCAAAACATTTTCATGCCTATCTATAATTCATATCAAGATACAGGTGTCACCCCCTTTACAAAGGTAGAGCATTCCTATGAAACCTTTCTTAAGCCGAAATGGTGTAAAGCGAAGAACCATTCAGTTATATGGGAAAAATGTTTGTAAAAGTGAAAATCCTCTTTGTAATGCAAAAACAGGTTACTCATGTAGGTCTTTTGTAAAAGCGAAGCGGCGTAAAGCAAACATTCATAAAGTGAGAGACACCTGTATAAGGAACAAAATAGTCATATTTACATATCCAAAGGGATTCAATTTCCTGTCGTTTTTGCATGGATGTTGATTTTTTTTCTCCCCTTCCAAACTTGATTTAAACACTTAAGCAGTTTCTCATTAACTTCACCTTCTTACAATCTGATATTTTTCCTGATACCATTTCCTATTTAACATCCTCCTTGGTTATGTTTGCACCTTCTATTAACAGTATAAGATTTATTGTTGTTGAAGCGGCATGCCTAATTTAAATGGTTTTTTGTTGAATGGATAGAACATCTGGTTATTATTTAATGTGTAACTATATTCCCAGTGAGCAAGTGTTTCATTATACAGCAGCAGTGTTCCTCTCATGCTATCAATATTCAATCTCTAATTATTAATAGGAAAACAATTAAAAATGCATAGTTTGACAACAAGGGCTTTTCACCCTTGTTTCTTCTGTTTTGTGTATCCTAAACATTATCATGGGCTGTTTTTCCCCCCCCCCCCACATAACCTAGTTTGGTCTTACCTTTTCTAAGAAAGTTAAAATAAAATATTTGAAAATTTGCTGGTCTTGGTTGCATGAAGCAATGTCACTCACATGCTGGAGGATTTTCACCACCCTTGACACTACAAGGACACTTCAGTGGTGTTCATCCTCAGGTAATTTGCCTGGTTTGCATATGTCCCAGACACGGAGCTGCCCCTGGCTTGAATATGTGGAAGGAATTGTTCTTTTTAAAGTGAAAATACAGTTTCCAACAGTGAATATTAAAAAGGAAATTATAGGCTTCAGTCACCCAGGGTGTTAGAGTCATAGTCATAGAAAAGTACAGCACTGAAATAGGCTTTTTGGCCCATCTATTCCTTGCTGTACCATTAAACTGCCCACAGACCTAAAGCCCTGAATCAGTGGATATAGACTGCCCTCTCCAACCTGATGCACATCAGGCAGCTGAGTGGAGTGCATTAGGTGGAATAGACTGCAAACAAAAAGGCATCATCCTGTGCCAGAACACTTTGATGGCTATTGATAACTTGCCTATGCCAAATGCTTTTGAATTTCCTTTAAATCAGAACTTTCAAAAGCTATTACAATCTTTAAGTATTTATAACAGATTAAATTAACTAAATAGTCCTTAAAATTGTTATGATATGTCCCAGTGCAACCTAGCATGAATCTCAGCATCATAATAAATTATTAAAAACTGTAAAATAAGGTAAATAACTCAAACATGACCCTCCATTTATCTTTTCCCAATTGTGGTATATAGACTAACGATTTATATTCCGCTACACTATTCTGCCCAAAATTCAGATTAATTGATTCCCTTAATTTCTGAAAACCTAATTGAATCATAGAGTCTCCACAGCACTCTTGGGTCAAGAATTCTAATGATTCAGCACCAGTGGGTGAATGCATTTCTTCAGAATCTGAATCAGGTTTATTATCACTGGCGTGTGATATGAAATTTGTTAATTTAGCAGCCAACAGTTCAGTGCAATACATAATTTAGCAGAGAGGGAAAATAATAATAATTAATAAAATAAAACATAATAATAAACAAGTAAATCAATTACATATATTGAATAGATTTTTTTTAATGTGCAAAAACAGAAATACTGTATATTAAAATAAAGTGAGGCAGTGTCCGAAGCTTCAATATCCATTTAGGAATCGGATGGCAGAGAGGAAGAAGCTGTTCCTGAGTGTGTGCCTTAAGGCTTCTGTATCTCCTACCTGATGGTAACAGTGAGAAAGGTGCATGCCCTGGGTGCTGTCTTGAAGAGCTAATCCCTAAATATAAAATCATAATCACTTCTTCTAAATACCAGAGCTCAGGGAAATGTTATTTATTTCTCTACGCAGATAAGCACTGAAGGAAGTTGGCACATTTTAAGGAGATCAATTCTCATTCTTTCTAACTCAAAAAAGTGCAGAGCCATTCTGACTAAACTCTCCTGGCATAGCAAACCTACTTTCCCAACCATCATTATGGTGAAGTTTTACTGCTCTCCCTCTGTCAGAAGGAAACTTCTCCTTTGGTAGGGAAGTCAGACCAATAGAAAACATTCATCAATACCTTATATAATTAGAGTAAAGTATCATTGCTTTTTGTAATCATATCCTCTTACATAAAAAGTCAACATAATATTTGCTTTTCTAATTGCCCAGTATGCACCTGCAAATTAACTTCCAGTGAATCCTAATCAAGGACATGGAGGTCCCTTTGAACACGAATACTTTGTAATCTATCACATTTTTTTTACACACTAATAAAATGGAGTTTTTTCCTGATTATATTTCATCTGCCATGCTCCTGCCCATTCACTTAACCTGTTCATATCCCTTTGCACCTCAACAAAATCTATTCACCCATCTTGCTACCCATCAGTAAACTTTACTGTGCAAATCTTGATTCTTTCATCTAAATCATTGATATGGATTGTGTAAGGTTGGGACCCAAGCACCAGTTCTCGCAACATTCTCCAAGCCACAGTCTCCCACCCTGAACATGAAGTTTATTATTGTATATTGGCACAATCTATAACTACTAAACTAAGAGATTTTAACCATAAAGCAAAACAAATGCACTTTTAAAATGAAAATAAAATCATTCCCTTACTCTCTGAAGTGTAGAATATTCATGCAGCATTGAGTATGCTGTCAAATGGGCTCACTGATTTATTTTCCCAGATCTGAGAATTAATATACCTTGACTGAGAAAAGGTAATTTGTCAACTACTTGTACTTCAAATTTTACAGCAGGGGTTGAGCATTTATACATAATATGCACTCTGGGTATGAGTTAGATATTATATGTAATATGTGGTTATAATGTTAAAATCTTAACAGCACTTGTCATACATGCATCTGTGTACTGAATACAGAACACATATATCTTCTGTAGAATCCTCATTTGCAATGAATGTATTACTCATAGATCCATTTTTCATTTGTGTAAGTCAGTGTTCCTGAAAATTAATTTCCTGTAAGTGACTCTCTGTTATTTTGCAAAGTCAGGAAATATCATTTACATCATAATTTATAAAATGGTGAATATTTATGCCTAAGAACCGAATTAATTAAAAAAAAACTGATACTGAAAATATGTTATAAATAGTGGTAACACTTTTCCAGCATTTTCTGTCACTTTACGGATCAGATTAACAATCACCTTTGGATGAAATTATGCCCAACTGGAACTTGGATCATGAATTTCTGTTTGTGAAACACAATAGCTCATTTGACAAATCATAGAGTCAGTATGTGCATACTAATGGCATTAAGTGCATAACGCACATCTCTGTGACTAATGACAGGTACAGAGTTTTAAGGTACAACCTTTAGTTTCTGTCATTTATAGAGGGAAAAAAGCAGGAGATAAACCCAACAGCAGATCAGCAAAGAGACGTGAATACAGGGTCATCAATGTGATATCAATATACACTACATATCCTTTGCTTTTTTTTTATTTTCAGTATATACACACCTCTGCCACTTTATTCAGATGTCATCATATAATACCAGGGAGCAAGAGATGCAATCAGAGAAAACCCTTGCGTTGATCAAGAAGGAAAACCATTCTAGGGGAGTTGCCACTCCCATAGCCCTTATTTCTAATAAACACTTTTCTACGTGTGACTTCCATGTAGAAAGGTTCTTTAACATTCCACCAGGTTCCAGTTATCATCAGAAACTCTTCATCCAGTTGCCATCAGGAGTCAACCATATAGGGTTTTAATGTATGATTATGGGAGAAAATCATCCTAGTTATTTTGCGATTATGTTTTAGGACTACACACATCACCAGTTTTAGTATATTGAAAATGTGTGCTCTCTACGAATAAACTCCCCTTAGCTTTCAGCTGAGTACAGGTATTGATTTTAACTGATGTTTCAATGACAAATTCCTCCAGCTTCATCAGGGATGATGCCCAGACATGACAAGTCTGGTCGTATTTATACCCCTGTATCCGTCCCTCCTGATTGGCTAGTCCTCATCCAGTCAGCTTTCTGCTCTCCTACCTTGTTTACAATCAAATTACAGTTCTTACTTAGAGTGAGACTTCCGTTCTGTTAAAATTCTTTTCCTCTAGTTTTATTTCAATGGCTTCTTTCACCAATAGTTTGGATGAGAACTGACCAATCAGGAGGGACGGACTACAGGTGTATATATAACACTGGACTAGACATGCCCAGGCATCACCCTTGATGGAGATGGCGGAGTTTGTCATTGGAATCTTAGTTATAATTGATACCTGTTCCTGTCTAGAAGCCCGAGAAGAGTCTATTTGTCATATACGTCAGGAAAGCACTCGATCTTTTCTCATGTGAACTACAGTTTCTCAGCTTAAAAGAATTAATTATTGTTTATTTTGTAACACAGCTGAGTTTGCTGAACTTCCATCCACTGGCATTTATATTAATTGGTGAAATACTCTGATGACACTAGATCACTTGATATGAGCAGAGGAATAATTTTGTAGAATATTACTCACCATGTAATTGGTCAATTATGACAAACACCTGATTTATTCCCTGTTCAAGTGTATTGCATCATATCTCAAGTTCTGAATTTAAATTGGATCTTGGAGTTATCGTATACTTCCCTAAACATGGAAATCATTATTTCCATATTATTATATATCATGTCTAAGCCATATTACCACAGCCATTTTCAATGGGAGGGTCAGGTAGTTTACATCACTAGTTTCTGATTCCCAAAACAATGTCCTTTACTCTGAACATTGTCATGTGGAGAGGTTATCAAGAAATCTTTTCCAAGGCATGTTGAAAATCTCCTTGAAAAATGTAACATGCTGTCCTAAGATGGCTATTAGCTTTATTTGTCACATGTACATGTGGAAATAGGTAATTATTCATCACATGGAGGAGAACCATCTGAGATGTCATCAGTCATGTCAGGTTGCTTCAAGGGGAGTATCCCGCAAAAGACAAGGGAAGGAGCACAGCATCTTTCATATTACCACTGTCATGTCTCAACAAGCAACTTCCAGCTTGCTAGTGACTAAGTCTGTGGATCAATTGACTTCATCAGCCATTACAGACCCAGAAGACTTCAGTGAAAGCTAGTGTGACTCAATCCTGCAGGATTGTATTTAAAGATTGTTTCAATAAAGTACAAAATCTCTAAACAAGATAATAGTGAACAGCAGAAGTGCCATACTGACCTATCTAGCTTCAGTGATAAGCTTGATAGCTTAAATGGGATAATCTCCTGCTGAATCCTCTACAACTTTGACAGACACAATGAACAGTATTTTGTTGCCCCACACGGAAACACTTTTGGCAATAAAATGCCATCAATATGAAACTTATATCAATGTGTTAAGTGACAATGCTTTGTTAAGGTCCAAGAGCAAACAAAACCATATTTCATGTATTATATAGAAATATTGTTGAAAGATGCAGGAAGGAAACTTTAATATTTATCATGCTGAATGGAAGCACCTCCTTGTAATATTGCACTTACTTCAATGACTTGATTGACATCAGACTAATCTACCTATCTGTTTACAAGGACATGCTTTACTTAACTATTATTGTAATGTTTTTCAATACTTCTTAAGTTTGTGGTTCATATTTCTGATTTAGGTTGCTTGGCTTTTACCCCTGAGTATTAGGTCTCATTTATAGTGTTCAAATGTACACGGTTGTCTAATTCTGAGACACATCAGCCTGAAATTACAAATTCTCTGGTTCTTTTCTCCATAATTATACTGAGCTAATTTCAAACTGTATATTCCTCCTAGCTGTACCACTGAAACCCTTTATTCATGAAGGGGCGTTGTAACCAATTTTCGGAACCCTTTATAAGTGTTTAGAGTGTGAATTACGCTCCTAGTTGTGGCAAATAATATGGATGTGTGTATTCCTGAGCAGAAATAAATAGCAAGATATGTAGAGAGTGTTAGATTAAGTATGCTGTTGAGGGTTCATAAGTGCATAAGCAGGAGTAGAGGTCAGTTGACTATAGCACATGTGTCTGTCCTGACATTCTCTTCAAATAGTGTCGGGTATTATTACCAAAGGAGCTTCGTTAATGGAACTATGGAGTCGACACTTGAACAAGTGGTTTAATGTGGCATGGTTTAACACATTAACACCCTGCTATAAATCTTGTGAATATCCACACTTATTACTTGTAACTAAATCGAATCTCTAGGTACCAATGATTAATTCCCAGTGCCAAAAAATGTGGCAGCATTTAAGTGCTAATAAATTACTTGTCGCAACAAGATACTTTTTGTACTTATCAATAGCACTTCACAAGTCTTGGCATAACTTTTTTTTGAGTACAACATTATAAATTTTATATGATCAATTTCTACTCTTAAAATATTTTACGGTGAACAGAGCAGCTTAAATGGGTTAAGCTCCACCTGAATCTACATTAACTGAATTTTCCTACAATGTACAAAAACATTTGAGACAATGCCATCAATAAGAAAATAAAAGACAGGCAATGCTCTGCAGTAACAATGCTATGCAGATTTTTAGGGACTGAAACCTCCTTGATCAGGGTTGACCATGGATCTTGCATTTTAGTTGTGTAGATATGTAAGACAGTATCACATGGAGAGCAAGCTGCTGTCCACATAACAAGCTCTCCTTCTCTATGCACCTGATGAACCCAAAGGAAAGACAGATTCTAATACAGTTTGACACCAGCATTATGAAACATTGTTTTATATATTATGCTAGAATATTCTTGCAAATCTACAAGTTGCTTACAAGCTTCAGCAGAGTTTTTATTGTCTCTGTAACATTTAAACTACCCTCCAAACTCCCATTGGCTATAAGCATTCATTTTACAATGTGGTAGATTAAAATGACCATGAATCTGAAAGCAGTAAATTTTAAGACTGCTGACATCCTGGTTAATGATGTTATTTGTCGACGAAACATCTCACTGTCCAATTATAATTGACATGGATGATTTTTCTTGAAGACAACAGTGGACTCAACAAGCCAGATTTTATGAGAGTGTTTACATGATTAAAATAGGTTCTGCAGTGCAAGTGCATAATTAGCAGTGCAAGTCAAATTGAATGCCCTTTAGAACGATACAAACTAGGCAAGGTCAATCAGTGGACAATGCTGATTTGATGCCAGATCTTCCATCTTATAGCTCAATATTCTGGATAACATCTTCCCTTGAGTCAGAATCAGGTTTAATATCACTGGCATATGACATGAAATTTGTCAATTTTAGGGCAACAGTGCAATGAAATACATGATAAATAAGTATAGAGAAAAAAACTGAGTTACATTAAGTACATATATGTCTGTTAAATAGTTAAGTTAAAATAAGTAATGCATAAAAAAGTGAGGTAGTGTTCATGAGTTTAATGTCCATTTAGAAATTGGATGGCAGAGGGGAGGAAGCTATTCCTGAATCATTGATTGTGTGCTTTCAGGCTTCTGTACCTTTTCCTTGACAGTAACAATGAGAGGAAGGCAGGTCCTGGGTGGTGGGTGTTCTTAATGATGGATGGCACTTTCCTAAGCTATCATTACTTGAAGGTGTCTTGACCACTATGGAGGCTCGTACCCATGATGGAGCTGACTAATTTTACAGGTTTCGGCAACTTACTTTTATCTTGAACGGTAGCACCTCTCCCCCCCCCCCCCACCCATACCAGACAGTGATGCAGCCCGTCAGGATGTTTTCCACAGCACTATCATAGAAGTTTTCAAGTGTTTTAGTTAACAACCAAATCTCCTTCAACTCCTAAAGAAATATAACTGTTGTCTTGCCTTCTTTATAGCTTCATTGGTATGTTGCATCCAGATCCTCAGAGATATTGACACCCAGAAACTTGAAACTGCTCACTCTCTCCTCTTCTGATCCCTCTATGAGGATTGGTTTGTGTTCCCTCATCTTACCCTTTCTGAAGTCCACATTCAGCTCTTTGGTCTTACTGACGTTCAGTGCAAGGTTGGTGCTGTGACTCCACTCAATGGACGGTATATCTTGCTCTGGTACGCCCTTTCGTCACCATCTGAAATTCCGCCAACAGTAAATCTGCTGATGGTTGTATCATCAGCAAATTTATAGATGGCTTTTGAGCTGTGTCTAGCCATACAGCCATGGGTGTAGAGAGAGTAGAGCACTCAGCGAAGCACATGTTCCTGAGATGCGCCAGAATTGATTGTCAGCAATGTGGAGGTGTTGGTTCCAAACCACTCAGATTATGTTCTTCCAGCTCAGAAGTCAAAGATCCAGTTGCAGCGGGAGCTACAGAGGCCTAGGTTCTGTAGCTTTTCGATCAGGTCTGTAAGAATGATGATAAATAGGTACCATTGCACATGCTCAGCAACAGCAAAGCTCCAGGTCTCTTCTCGTTATCAGTATTACTTAAAGGGCTTTTAATTACTACATTTCCAGATTCTACCAGACTTCTTGTTTTCTTGAATTAATTCAGCTTGATTTATAAGGAAGGATGAGGAAATTTTCTGTACAAACCAGTTGTGCCCAAGAAAGAATGTATTAGTGGAAATTCCATTTGTATTTGTAATGTAAGCTACTAAAACAGGCAGGTAGGCTGGGAGAAAATGACTCTCAGCAGGAATCGTATTTGACCAGGATATTCTCCTAAGTGAAACTCAACATGGAACAGTGATCTCAAAATTGTTGTAAATTCCAGTGCTGCTTAAGTAAATATGCAGTTGCTATGTTTCCAAATGTCCATGCTCTCATTATCTGCCTAGATATACTTTTGAGCTGAAAGTTAAGGGGAAGACACAGCACAATGTGACAAATTTTCTTTAAAACTGATAGATGTTTCTCTATTTACTCAGAAAACAGACATAGACAGGGCCAGATTGAGAGTGCTTGGTAAGTCATGTCTAACAAATTTATCAGAGGTTTTTGAGGAGAAGGCTGACAAAGAAAGGTGTTGTATGTTGTCTACAAGGACTTTAGCAAGACTTTTGACAAAGTCCTGCACGAAAGACTGGTCCAGAAAGATAAATCGGTTAGCATTGGAATCAACTTTGGCTTAGTGGGAGAAGCCAGAGAGTGGTAATAGATGGTAGCCTCTTGGACTAGAGCCCTGTGGTTAGTGGCTTAGCACAGGGATTGACGCTGGGTTCTTTGTTGTTTACCATTTATATTTATGAATTATATGAAAATGTGGTAAACTGGATCAGTGAATTTGCAGATGACACGAAGATTGGTGATGTATTGAGAAAGGCTATTAAAGTTTGCTTCAAGATTTCAAACAGCTGGGAACATAAGCTGGAAAATCACAATTTGAATTTAATGCAGACAACTGTGAGGTGTTGTAGTCTGGAGGGACAAAATGGTAGGGTAAGACTTACTAGGAAAATGGTAGAGCTGAGAATTATGCAGTACAATAAAAGGACATGGAAATACAGGTCCATGTTTCCTTGAAAGTGGCATCACAGACAGATAGTGTAGTGAATTGAATTGACTTTATTTCTTACATCCTTCACTTACCTGAGGAGTAAAAATCTTCATGTTATGTCTCCATCTAAAGGTGCAATGTACTATCATTGTAATTTATAATAATTTATAATAAATAGAACAGTCAATGTAATATAGAGTACACTCAAGTCAACGTGAGTTCATCAGTCTGATGGCCTGGTGGAAGAAGCTGTCCTGGAGCCTCTTGCTCCTGGCTTTTATGCTGCAATACCGCTTCCCACATAATAGCAGCTGGAATAGATTGTGGTTGGGATGACTTGAATCTCCAGTGATCCAATGATCTCTTTTTACACACCTGTCCTTGAAAATATCCTGAATTCACAACTACAGATGCGCTGGGCTGTCCGCACCAGTCTCTGTAGAGTCCTGCAATTAACGGAGGTACAGTTCCCATACCAGGCAGTGATGCAGCCAATCAGGATGCTCTCAATTGTACACCTGTAGAATGTTATTAGGATTTGGGGGCCCATACAAACTTCCTCAACCATCTGAGGTGAAAGAGGTACTGCTGTGCCTTTTTCACCACACAGCTTGTGTGCACAGACCACGTGAGGTTCTCGGTGATGTGGATACCGAGGAACTTGAAGCTGTTTACCCTCTAAACCCCAGATTCATTGGTGTCAATAGGGATTAGCCTGTTTCTGTTCCTCCTGTAATCCACAATCAGTTCCTTTGTCTTTGTGACACTGACGGAGAGGTTGTTTTCTTGATACCACTGTGTCAGAGAGATGACTTCTTCCCTGTAGGCTAGCTTGTTATTGGTTGAGTTAAGGCCAATCAATGTAGAGATCTTTTGATGCATTAGACTTCATAAATTCGGGCAGTGAGTATAAGAGTTTTGATTTTATGTTCAAGCTGCACAAGATATAGGTGATGTCAAATTTGGAGTGTTGTGTCAAGTTCTGGTCACTTACAAACAGGAAAAATATCAGTAAGCTTAAAAGAGTGCAGAAAAAAGTAAGAAATATGTTGCTGGGATTTGAAGACCTGAGTTGAATATTCCCTGGAGTGTAGGGGAATGATGGGAATCTTATAGAGGTATACAAAATTATAAGGCATATAGATGGAGTGCATATGTGCAGGGTTTTTAACCCTCAGGACAGGTGAGTCTATAGCTAGAGGTCATAGTCTTAGAATGAAAGGGCAAGGGCAGTCTGAGAGGAAACATCTTTGCTTAGAGGTAGTGCAAGTGTGGAACAAACTGCCAGTGGAAGTGGAAGGTCTAGGATCAATTGTAACATTTAAGAGAAGTTTGCAGGGGTAAATGGATGGGTGGTGCTTGGAGGGATTTAGGGTGCAGGTAGAAGGGATGGGGCAGAACATCAGATCAGCATTAACTAGATGGGCCAAAGGGCCTGTTTCTAGGCTGTAGTACTCATTAATTCTGTTTCAGAGAATAAAGTTAATTATCAGCCATTAAGAAAATGGAGCATTAAAAAATAATTGGAAGTCATGTACTATTTTAATGTTAAGTAATAATTTGCACTCCCAGGGGCTTTTGGTCTAGCTTTAATTTCTGTCAACATAATTATTCAGATCGTCCACTGTTTCAGCAAAATCTTTGACCTGGGAAATACTAGTTGAAGGAAAAGATTGTGTTGAATATTTCTACTGTGCAACATACGTGTATATTTAAAATTTATTGTTGAACGAAGACTAATGTCATGATATACACCCAATGACTTTCAGTATCACTAGTAAATGTCCCTCATCACTAAAATTAGGGAAGAAAGATTTCAGAATTTCCTCAGACCTATAATTACGAAAAATTAAAACAAACTGCTGATAGAACCAATTAATGTTAGAGTGAGAGATAAACTTTGGACTGCAAAACAGGAATAAAATGAGGAAGTGAAGTTTAGGTCAAAAGAAACTAACAATACACTAGCTGGATGGCAGAAGCTGCAGGGACATTGATTCACTAGTTCTGTGTTTACTTCTTTCATTCTGGTGCTGCACATGTCAGAATAAATATAAGAAAAGTTTGATCAATTTCAAAATACACCAATCACCAATCAGGTGAATCATGTAGATTTATTCATTCAAGGGAAAGTTAGCTACTTTCCATCCTTTCAATTGAAGACAATCATAGTGTGTTTATCCCACTATTCCTTCAGTTTGTCCAGTCTTAACTTCAGTCAAAAAATAGATATTAAATCTACACTGCCTCAAAAGACAGACAAAATATGAATTCATTGAGAATGAATGCATACATTTCAGATTTGCACCTATTTCTTAATGCTATATAAATCAATGTCCAACACCTCAGACATTTTATTGCATCTCTGTTAGAACTTTCATTGATATAGGGTTGAAACCACACAGGTTAGAAACACTGTCATGATCTGGGCATCCACTGAAGTATAGACTCTTCCTGGCCACAGGAACTGGTTCAAAGAAACAGTGAACCTCAGACGGACACCTACAGAAATAACGAACATTTCAGAGAGTTGCAAGCTCATACAACAAAAGGAAGTTACGACAATAGAAATCCAAGAAGCATGGGTGACCTTCAGTAAGCAAACAGAAGAAAGCCTGATGTTGCAGTTCCTGCTGATAACAAGTGAAGTTAAACTTTCAATAGCGTTTATATGTACACTTAAAGTTTATATAAGTTGTTCCAAGTCATACTTAAGTTTTCTTGCCTTTGGTAAGTGCAGAATCCTAAATTGGCAAGAAATGTTTTCTATTGGCAAGATGAGT
The DNA here is from genome assembly GCF_030144855.1 of Hypanus sabinus. Lineage (NCBI taxonomy): Eukaryota > Metazoa > Chordata > Chondrichthyes > Myliobatiformes > Dasyatidae > Hypanus > Hypanus sabinus. The sequence continues at coordinate 36,862,194 of NC_082730.1, read as the reverse complement.
AGAACTACTTATGCAAAGCTCTTAGAGACTCTTGAGGCAAGTTTACATATCTGGAGAGTAGTCAATTTCAGGCTTGTAATTCTGCCACTTATTGCTGTTGCACAAGCAGATAAACTAACCAATTTACAATTAACCAATAGGATTAAGCACCATCGTATAGATTTAAGAATGTTCTTTTAGGTTGTGTCAGTAATTTCTATTAGATCAATGTCACCAATTGTGATTGCCTCTTTCATTTTTAGTGATAAAAATTAATGACAATGTATTTGATGATACAAATGACAACTTAATCCATTTGTCCTGTCACTTCAATATAAAGAAAGTGTCATGAGCCCTTTGGATCAACAGGATGCCCCTCGGGTTTCAGACCTCAGTGCTCCATTTCACCTGAATATCATTAATTGACCTAGTTGTGCCTTGCTTTTCCTGTTATTTGCTCCCATAAGTTCTCTTGTGCTGTTTATTATTAACTGTGGGTTTCTCATGTGACCTTGTACTACTTAAGTTATGCATGCAGAGCTCTCATTGCTCGGTCATAAACTAGCCTTTCCGTAATGACTTTTATTCCAAATGACCTGCATTTCTTCGTTGATTCTTCTGTGAATTAAATCTCTCATTGGTGTTTTGTACTCTAGTTTCCAGTTACTCCACTCCTGGGTTCACCAGCCTGAGCTCATTGTTATAGCAAGACTGAGATATCATGAACCAAGTAGACCGTGTACAGTAAGGGGAAGCTGTAGGGAGACATGAGCACATGCTCCAGGAGATACTAATCTCACTGCAGAAACTCTTTGGCTCTGGTGGAGGCCTGGGTGGAGCCCTTCTGAGATTAGCTCTAGTTATCAGCACTTGCCTGGGGGTCCAGCCATGGATTTCATTAACTCCTGTGAAGGATCACTAAACCTACCAGCCCCTGAGTGTTTTGATGGTAACCCTGAGTCTTGCCAGGGGTTTCTGATGCAATGCTCCTTAGCATTTGAGATACAGTCTTCCAAGTTCCCCTCAGTTTGAGGTAAGGTGGCATAGATCACCTCATTTCTTTCAGGAAAGGCTTTCTTTTTTGGCAAAGGCACAATGGGAAACATCCATCTACCTCTATGTAGAATTCTTTACTAGAACAATGAGGAGGGTGTTTAATCAGCCCAACCAACAGGATTCTCCATCTGTATTAGAGCATCTGGTCTGTAGTGAACTACTCTATAGGATTCTGCACTGTAGCTACAGAGAGCAGTTGGAACATGGATGTGCTGACCAGCATGTTTCTTCAGGGTCTTAGTAATGACCTTAAGGGTGTTTTAGCAGCCAGAGACCCAGTTGAAGATCTGGATTGTTTCATAGACCTGGCAATCCAAATTGATGAACAACTAAATGAGAGAAGGAGAGAGAGACGTGGTGAAATTTTCTTCACGACTGTTTGACATCTTCATCGACCCCATATTTGAGGAATCCACCCAGACCTCCACCTACTCCTGAGGAGCTAGTGCAAATTGGCAGAACTTGTCTCTATCCATCTGAACGGGAGAGTTGAAGAAGAGAGAAGTGCTGCGTTTATTATGGAGATACTGGCTACTGTCGCTCTTCTTGTCCTGCTACTTCCGAAGTGGTGCTACCTTCTCTTTTATCATGGAAGGACTATCAGCATGCCCTTGGAGCTTTCATTGACTCTAGTGCTGTGGGCAATTTCCTAGACCGTGGGCTCACCAGAGTACTTAAAGTGCCCTATTCCCTACTAGACCAATCTTTTTTCACCATGGCTCTGAATGGGAGACTATTAGTCCCAGGGCAAACTTGGTTTCCTCTCAAGCTTACTACTGGCTGGCATGTGGAATCTGTTCTATGTGATCTTATCCACTCCCTGAGATTCCATTCGCTCTAGGATATCCTTGGCTGCATTCCCACAGCTCTCTGATCAATTGGCTTCGAGTTGCCTGCCAGAAGAGTATTTCATGGCTAGGGTCCTGTATTCACTGGGATTCAGAAGAATGAGGGGTAACCACATTGAAACCTGTAGAATAGTGAAAGGTCTTGACAGTAGATGCGGCGAGGATGTTTCCTATGGTGGGACAGTCTAAGACAAGAGGACACAGCCTCAGAACATAGGAGTGTCCTTTTGGAATGGTGATGAGGAGGAATTTTGTTTTACAGAGTGATGAATCTGTGGAATTCTTTGCCTTAAATATACATAAAAACTTGTCCTCAATAGTTGCCTGTGGCGGAGGTTCTTGATTGGTCAGGGCACAAAGAGTTATGGAAAGAAGGCAGAAGATTGTGGCTGAGAGAAAAAATGGATCAGCCATGATGAAATGGTGGAGCAGACTCAATGGGCCAAATGGCCTAATTCTGCTCCTGTATCTTATGGTCTTAAGTACTGTTGCCTGCAAGATCTTCTGAGTTGCCTATAAGATCTTCCAAGTCACTTCCTAGTTCTCCTGAATCTCCTTCAGATTCCTCCAAGCCAGATCCTATTTTACCTGAATTGCCTCGAGTGCCCCTTGATTATTCTGATTGCTGTAGGGGCTTAGCAAGAAGAGGGTCACCATGCTTCCCCACATTTTGATGAGGTGTGGTAATGATTAGCTACCTGGAATTTGTCCTTCTTGAGGAAATCTTTATTCCTTGTCTGTCCCTCAGAGGAAAGCTATGGAGTGGTACATTCAGCAGGCACTGTTGTCCCGATTTATTCAATCATCCACATCCCTTGCTGGTGCTGTTTTAATATTTTGTACCTAAGAAGGATGGTGGCTTAAGCCCATGTATTCATTATGGGGGACCTCTGCAAGTCTTTCCTCTGGCTTTCATCCTTATACCAATGGACAGACACAGAGGGTTAACCAGGATTTGGAGAGTACCTTAAAGCGTCTGGTTTCAGAGAATCCTACAAGATGCTGCGACTGTTTGAACTGGGCTGAGTTCACTCACAATACTCTCCAATGTTCTGCCGCAGGTAAGGTGCCTTTTGAATGCCAATTCAGCTGTAATCCTCCATTATTTCTGGAGCAGGAATTTGAGGTGGGTTTTCCATCAATCGACCAATTGACTAAAACGTGCAGGCAGAAATGGTCAAAGGCCCAGTCAATCCTGTCAGCCAGTTCTCAAAAGAAACAGCACCATACTACCTACCAGAAACAGCATGAACCCTTTGAGGGCCCCAGACCTCAACAGTATGCTTCACCTCATTGTGGCTTGTTTTCCTTGCTCCTTGAAGTTTTCTCTCTGCTGTTTTTTTTACTCTCTACTGCACTTTTTCGTGCAACCTTGTACTATTTAAGTTATGTGCACTGCGCACTCATCACTCAGTCTTGAACTAGCCTTCGCACGGAGACGTTTGAAACATAGAAACATAGAAAAACTACAGCACAATTACAGGCCCTTCAGCCCACAATGCTGTGGCGAACATATACTTACTTTAGAAATTACCTAGGGTTAAACATAGCCCTCAATTTTCCCAAGTTCCATGTTCCTATCCAGGAGTCTCTTAAAAGACACTACTGTATCTGCCTCCACCACCATCGCCGGCAGCCCATTCTACGTACTCACAACCCGCTGCATAAAAAAAACTTAACCCCTGACATCCCCCCTGTACCTTCTTCAAAGCACCTTAAAATGTGCCCTCCCATGATAGCCATTTCAGCCCTGGGAAAAAGCCTCTGACTATCCACACGATCAATGCCTCTCATCATCTTATACCCCTCTATCAGGTCTCTTCTCATCCTCCGTCGCTCCAAGGAGAAAAGGTCAAGTTCACTCAACCTATTCTCGTAAGGCATACTCTGCAATCCAGGCCACATCCTTGTTAAACTCCTCTGCACCCCTTCTATAGTTTCCACATCCTTTCTGTAGTGAGGTAACCAGAACTGAGCACAATACTCTAAGTGGGGCCTAACCAGGGCCCTCTATAGCTGTAAAATTACCTCTTGGCTCTTAACTCAATCCTGCAGTTGACGAAGACCAATGCACCTTCTTAACCATAGAGTCAACCTGCACAGCAGTTTTGAGTATCCTATGGACTCAGACCCCAAGATCTCTCTGATTCTCCACACTGCCAAGAATCTTAGCATTAATACTATATTCTGCCATCATATTTGACCTACTAAAATGAACCACCTCACACTTATCTGGGTTGAACTCCGTCTGCCACTTCTCAGCAGTGTTTTGCATCCTATCAATGTTCCGCTGTAACCTCTGACAGCCCTCTACATTATCCACAACACCCCCAACCTTTGTGTCATCAGTAAATTTACTAACCCATCCCTCCACTTCCTCATCCAGGTTATTTATAAGAATCACGAAGAGAATGGGTCCTAGAACAGATCCCTGAGGCACACCACTGGTGACTGACCTCCATGTAGAATATGACCCATCAAGAACTACACATTGACTTTTGTGGGCAGGCCAATTCTGGATCCACAATGCAAGGTTCCCATGGATACTATGCCTCCTTACTTTCTCAATAGGCCTTGTATGGGGTACCTTATCAAATGCCTTGCTGAAATCCAAATACACTATATCTACTGCTCTACCTTCAGTAACATGTTTAGTCACATCCTCAAAAAATTGTTTGTTCTGTGTCACTTGTGTATCGTTGTTGATTCTTCTGTGAATAAACTGCCATCGGTATTTTGTACACGATTGTCCTGTAACTGCACACCTGTGTTTGCTAGCCTGCGTTCATGGCTACAAGAAGTTGAAACGGTGAAGTAAACCAGGGATTCCCAAACTTTTTTTAATGCCATGGACCCTACAATTATCCAAGGGTACCTGTTGACACCAGTTTGGGAAGCCCTGAAGTAAACCATATGATACCTAATCCAATCTCTTTGATTGTTCAAACACAAGGAAATCTGCAGATGCTGGTAATTCAAACAACACACACAAAATGCTGGTGGAACACAGCAGGCCAGGGAGCATCAATAAGGAGAAGCACTGTTGACGTTTCGAGCCGAGACCCTTCGTCAGGACGAAGGACCCTCCTGACGAAGGGTCTCAGCCCGAAAAGTCGACAGTGCTTCTCCTTATAGATGCTGCCTGGCCTGCTGTGTTCCACCAGCATTTTGTGTGTGCTCTTTGATTGTTTCTAGCCAGTCGCAGAGGCCCTGACTATGTGGGTAGACATGGTGTACTTCCACTCCGTAGACCATGGTCCTGAGACCATGTGACCGATCTCACCCTCTGTAATTAGTTACCATGATCAATCCCTGAATAGCCTCCTTGTCTGATTGGCTGCCTCCTCCTCTTATTTGTGTTCAATAAGTAGGAGTATGGGACTAAACTAGGAAGGGACATGGAACTTCCTTGATATTTACTGCACAAGACATCACCTCATATGCAATATCGATAAGTTTCCTGTGAAGAACATCATAGATGATTATTACCTTTGCCAGATGATGAGATGCCAGTCCAGTTCAAATTGAGAAGGGAACAATGATTCAGAGGATTTAAAACTTGACTCCTATCATTCAGGTGAAGTCAATCTGAAAAGGATCTTTCCCATACTTACCCGAGTCTTCTAAAGTTGCAGCCAAGTGGTTATTTTTCCTTCTCAATGAATTTGATTATCAACTGAATGATGCATATGAATACCACAGTACCACTTCCTCCAGGGACATGTAGCTCATCCCTCCACTAACCATGCTCTCTCCACCACTACTCAACCTTGTCGGTGTGTTAATTAGACAGAACATCAGAAGTTGTTTCATTCGATTCTGTGGTCTGTACTCAGTCCCGCTTTTTAACAGCAAAGTACATGCACACAATTTCAGCACGAAAAACTCTTTATGTTCCAGTATTGCATACAGTAACTGAGGAACAGAGTAGGATTAATATTGTCCAGATGATTTACAAAAGAGTTGTAGTTGGAATGATATCATCATGTCATTCTTAATGTAATCCTTGTTGTAGACCAGAACAGAGGAAATTAGACCAACTAGCTGTTGGGCAATTCTGGGAAAACTAATTTTTACTAATGCAACATTCCAAACATTCCACACTCTTACTTTCGAAGTCCCCTCCCACCCCAAACCAATTCATTATTTTACCTAGTCCTTGACACTCTCCCATCAATATCAATTATTTTCTTCCCAATCCATGAAACCCAGGTTCTAACTGTTGATAGCAGACCATGAGATCCACAATGGTCTCAATATCCTAATCCCTTTCTCCCTCCCGCCCCAGCGCTCTAGTCCTCCAGATGGTACTGACCTCACAGAGCTATGGCCCCAACCCAGTGGCCACAATTTGCAGCTTCTGACGCGAGCATCAGCCTGATCTGACTTTCCTTCCCAGAAAGCTCAGCTTATACCTTATGTTAGAGAGCCGAGAAGAATCCTCTCCTGATCTTCACTTTCCCTATGTTAAGTATTTCATCAGACACCAAACCTGATCAAACAACAATAATCCTCCAAACTCCTCCCATCACCCCACAATCCAGATCCTGCACTCAGTAATATTTACACTTGGAAGTGTCATGACTTCATTGCAGCATTTTCCTCCAACCACCAGTCCAATATTATATTGCAATATTTAAATTGATTAAAAATTAGGGCCATTAATAGCAGTTTCTCAGAAATTTATGAGAAATGATTTCCGACTAGTGAGGCAGAGTGGTGAATAAACATGAGTCTGGAATAAATAGGGAAAGGGCAGTAACAAAGAAATGATTAACAATGGTAATAATATTAATGCAGGAAGATCTCCAAGAATCCAGACCTAATTATATTTCAGTGTTGAAAATTTTCATTTGCATTTAATATGGGCACTGACTGAAGCTATTCATCAGCTTTAAGCTCCCTGCTCCTTGCTGAAGCTGAAAGCAAAGATTTGCAAGGTTAAACCACCTCAACCAGCAGAACATCAGTAATCATGGTATTTATGACCACTCTAGTAATTCAGCTTTAAAAAAGAAGTCTTTGAGATTGATTTCACATAACTGGACTGTGTAAATAGGCTTTCTTGTTTATACAATTCCAGTCCTGTATCGTATTATCAGAGGAACCCAATGTGTTTCTTATCTTCATTAAATAACCCAGAGAGTTTTTAATACTTAAACCTGTGTTCAGAGAGGATTACCTTTAATTTCAGTGATGTTCATGAAATATATAAAACATAAGCAATTCTTGTAACCCTATTCAAATATTTTTCTGTGTTTTACTTTGCAAACTTCCTGCTAGTTGGCCTATCCTTTCAAAAGCATTGCTAATCAATTTGAACAACCTTCCTTAGAAAGGCAATGTGCGCTTAAAATGATTATATGTTGTAATAATGCACACAACAATCTATTCAATTTACCGACAGAATAAAAGTACTGGTGGACCCAAAACTAATTTCTGCTGCAAGTCACTTGATAGCCAGTGAGGACAGAGGCACTGTTGCCATGGTGTTAAACATTGCTTTAACTGAGTTATCAATCTTGAAGTGAGAATCAAATACACAAAGTTCTCATTGTGAGTCAAACATAAAATTTGTGTTAAAAGCATCTCTATTCATTAGTAAATTAGAATTAGCCAAATTGAGGCTAATAAATGAATTTTAAAACATGTTTGATCATGAAATAAGTTCCAATATACTCTATTTGCATTAGTCTCCACCAATTTCCACTAACCCCACACCATTTTCTCACTTCACCAGGTATGAACCCGAGATCAAGTGCTCAAGTTAGTATTAATTGTATTGCTCATTTATTTTAATCTATAGATGGAAGAGACTATCTTTAAAATCTATTATGAAGCAAAAATATTGAAACTATTAGGTATAGCAGTGTAATATTTAAGTCATTTTTCATCATTTAAAATAAGGTAACTTAAAGATGTGGGAGTTGAAGTATTTCATTGAAAAGTGGATGATGGTGCAGCTAAGCACAGCTCCAATGTCATGTTCAAGTCTGCTGATGACACCACTGTCTTGGAACGAAGCAAAGATGATGATGAACCAGCATATAGGAGGGAGATTGAAAATCTGGCCGTCTTGTCATAACAGCAACCTCTCACTCCATGTCAGCAAGAACAAGGAACTGATTATAGACTTCAGGAATGAGAAACCAGAGGTCCATGAGCCAGTCCTCAACCAAGGATCTGAGGTGGAGAGGGTTAGCAACTATAAATTCCTAGAAGTTACTATTTCAGCAGACCTGACCTGAACTACACGTTATTGCAGTTGCAAAGAAAGTACAACAGCAGAGCTTCTACTTCAGAATTTGTGGAGATTCAGCATGACATATAAAACTTAGACAAACTCCAGAGATGTGTAGCAGAGAGTACATTGACTGGCTGCATTGCAACCTGGTATGGAAACACTAATGCCTTTGAATGGAAAATCTGACAAAAGTGGTGGATTTTGCCCAGTCTATGACAGGTAAAGCCCTCCCAATTATTGAGCACATCTACATGAAATGCTGTCATAAGAAGGCACCATCCATCATCAAGGATCTTCACCACCTAGGACACACTTTCTTCTCACTGCCGCCATCAAGAAGAAGGTACAACAGCTTCAGGAGTCTTATCACTGGGTTCAGGAACAGTTACTATCCCTCAACCATCGGGCTGTTGAACAAAAGGGGATAACTTCAGTCAAGTTCACTTGTCCCATTATTGAACTGTTCCCACAACCTTTGGACTCACTTTCAAGTACTCTTCATCTCATGTCCTCAGTACTTATTGCTAGTTATTTATATTTGCATTTGTAGTTTGTTGTCTTCTGCACTACTGTTGAACACCCTATTTGGGTGGTCTTTCATTGATTCTGTTATAGTTACTCTTCTATAGATTTGGGAGTATGCCCACAAGAAAATGAATCTCAGGGTGTCCATGGTGACATACAGTATATGTACCTTGGCAATAAAATTTACTTTGAACTTCGACACACAAGAGATTTTGTAGATGCTGAAAATCCCTAGTAACATCCTGAAAATTCTAGAGGAACTCAACAGATCAGGCAGCATCAAAGAAATTGAATAATGAGTCTAAGTGAATAATGAGTAAATGTGTTTGTATACAATTATCCCGGCAACCTGTTCATATTCTATACCTTCATAGCATGGTCTGGGTCAACTTTGACCCGGCCCAAGACTCCCCTCATAACAAGTGTCTATGCCAAATTTTGAACCACAGATCTATTTAAAATGTATAAATAGCCACTGACATTAATAAATGGGTGATTAATCCTTAATTAATGTTTCAGAGACCAAAAATCCATTTCAATAGATATGGGTCAAATTTGACCCGGAACAGCCTCAACACACAAAAATTTGTAGCACCTGTACAAAAGTATAAATTATTTAAATATTTTCATTTTTGTGCATTTTGGGTCACTTTAGGAAAAGTCATCAAATTTTGGCTAAAAAAAAGGCATTTAGGGTGTTTTTACTGCTGTTAAATGTCAAAACAGGTCAAATTTGACCCAAACAGTAGGTAAGAGTTATACAAATCTGTATTCGCGTATTTACTCAAACTCCACTACCTCTGAATGGTTTTCCTTGATTTTTGTTTCTTCTAGCAGTATACGAAAATATTTTGGAATGGGATTATACTTAGCAGCTGTGATAACAAAAATGTAGAAACATAGAAAACCTACAGCACAATACAAGCCCTTTGGCCCATAAAGCTGTGCTGAACATGTCCTTACCTTAGAACTACCTAGGCTTATCCATAGCTCTCTATTTTCCTAAGCTCCATGTACCCATCCAGGAGTCTCTTAAAAGACCCCATGGTTTCTGCCCTCACCACCACCACTTGCAGCCAATTCCACCAGTTTCTGCATAAAAAATGTACCCTTGACATCTCCTCTGTACCTTCTTCCAAGCATCTTAAAACTATGCCCTCTTGTGCTAGCCACTTCAACCGTTACCGGTGACTTATCCAACTTGATGCAATCCAAAAGCTCCAGCACATCCTCTTCCTTAATATCTACATGCTTAAGCTTTTCAGTCCGCTGCAATTTATCCCTAACTCACCAAGGTCCTGTTCCATAGTGAATACTGAAGCAAAGTATTCATTAAGTACCTCTGCTATCTCTTCTGGTTCCACACACATTTTTCCACTGTCACACTTGATATGTCCTGTTCTCACACGTCTTAAACTCTTGCTCTTCACATACTTGTAGAATGTCTTGGGGTTTTCCTTAATCCTGTCCACCAAGGCCTTCTCATGGCCCCTTCTGGCTCTCTGAATTTCATTCTTAAGCTCCTTCCTGTTTGCCTTATAATCTTATACATCTCTATCATTACCGATTTTTTGAACCTTTCATAAGATCTTCTTTTCTTCTTGACTAGATTTACAAAAGCCTTTGTACACCACAATTCCTGTACCCTACCGTCCTTTCCATGTCTCATTGGAACATACCTACGCAGAACCTCACGCAAGTATCTCCTGAACATTTGTCACATTTCTTCTGTCTATTTCCCTGAGAACATCTGTTTCCAAATAATTCTAAGTTCCTACCTGATAGCCTCATATTTCCTTTGACTCCAATTAAACATTTCCCTAACTTGTCTGTTCCTATCCCTCTCCAATGCTATCATAAAGGAGATGGAATTGTGATCACTATCTGCAAAATGCTCTCCCATTGAGAGATCTGACACCTGCCCATCCACTTTGTTCATTATACTCCTCATATTAAAATAGACACATCTCAAATCATTGGTCTGAGCGTGTTCCTTCTCCATCACCTGCCTATCCTCCCTTTTGCATGGTCTTCAAGCTTTCTCTATTTGTGAGCCAAACTCCCTTTCCTCTGTCACTTCAATTTGGTTCCCACACCCCAGCAATTCTAGTTTAAACTCTCCCCAACAGCCTTAGCAAACCTCCTCACCAGGATATTGGTCCCCCTGGGATTCAAGTGCTAACCAGTCTTTTTTGTACAGGTCACACCTGCCCCAGAAGAGGTCCCAATGATCCAGAAATCTGAATCCCTGCCCCCTGCTCCAATCCCTCAGCCACACATTTATCCTTTGCCTCATTCTATTCCTATACTCACTCTCACATATCACAGGCAGTAAACCCGAGATTATTACCTTTGAGGTCCTGCTTCTCAACTTCCTTCCTACTCCCTGTAGTCTGTATTTAGGACCTCTTCCCTTTTCCTACCTATGTCATTGGTACCAATAGATACCACGACCTCTGGCTGTTCTCTTTCCCACTTCTAGATATTGTGGATGTGATCAGAAACATCCCGGACACTTGCACCTGGGAGGCAGCCTACCATCCACGTCTGACCCCCTAACTATAGAGTCCTCTGTCACTGCTGTCATCCTCTTCCTTTTCCTATCCTCCTGAGCCACAGGGCCAGACTCTGTGCCAGAGGCGCGGCAACTGTTGCTTCCACCAAGTAGGCCATCTCCCCCAACAGTACTCAAACAAGAGTACTTATTGTCAAGGGATCAGCCACTGGAGTACTCTCTAGCATCTGTTCTTGCCCTTTCCCCCCCCCCCCTGACTGTTACCCACTTCTCTGTCTCCCAAGCACCTGCCTATAGCTCCTCTCTATCACCTCCTCACTCTCCCTGGCCAGACGAGGGTCTTTGAGCTGCAGCTTCTGTTCCCTAACGCGGTCCCTCAGGAGCTGCAGCTCGATGCACCTGACACAGATGTGGCCATCCGGGAGGCTGACAGTCTCAGGACTTCCCACATCTGACACCGAGAACAGAAAACTGGCCTCACACACATACTTCCTGTCTGTATTCTAAACAGATAACCTACCCCACCTCATTCTCCGTTCCATGATGGTAATGGGTATAACATTCGCAGATCAACAGAATATTATGTATTCCATTTTAATGATTACTGGTTCCTCAGTGGCAGCTGTTTCTACAAGCATGTTGTTCACAGAAATACAGAAATACACAAATGTTCTATATTTGCAGAAATATAAAAAGAGTTCACATTGCAGGTCAAAGACCTTTCAATAGAATTGGGAAAAAAAAGTTAGAGAAAATCAGTTTTATGATGCAGAGAAAGAGGGAAGCAAACAAAGAGCAAAAGGTAATGTCTGCGATACGTAGGAATACCAGAGAAATTAACTGACCAATGGAGGTGATAGAGCAAAGTACAAATGGGCAGAATAACAGAATGATGAACTAAGATTATGTTGAAAATCTGAAATTAAAATGCTAGGATGTTAATTATCTGAAGTAGAAAATACATCACTGAAAAATCAACCAGTTCGTCAATGTGACATTTATAGTTTAGATATTTCCCCACCCTTTGTATTTCATCTGACCATATTACCTAATAAGATCCCACTCAGCATCTAGTGAAATGAGGTAATTCAGGTATTGCTCAGCCAAATTCAGACAAAAACTTTCCTGTTGTAATTGTGTAAAATCTGAAATTCTACAGTTAATGAAACTTCAAAATGCATGATTTCTGAGAATATAATGCTCTATTGTCAGCGCTGTAACAGAATTACATACTTTTAAATCCCAGGTGTCATCTAACCCTATAATTTTTTTCTAATAAAGACTGCTAAGATACTTTCAAGTTTTTTGTGCATTTTGCCTTTCATATTTGAACTCTCCTGAAATTGGATTAAGGCTGTTAAATTAGACTTTGTACAGCAGAGGGACTAGACCCTTCACTACCCCAGTCAGGGTTGGAGTGAATTTGTAATACCACAGACAAAATAAATTTGTGAAAGTCACTTAACCTAAAAACCTATTGTAGTTTAAAATCCAGAGTCGAATTAATAATAGGGAGCTATAAACTCTGTGATTTAGAGTGGGATTTCTGAAAATAGGTCAGTAATACAATGGACAATTCCATATGAAAGTACATTACCTTGGGATTTGCAACACGAGCTTCTATGCATCTACTATACATTAGCAAAGAAGTCTTTGCTAATGACTTGTCAAAGACAAAGTCATTTTTAAAGACATGGCCTTACAAGACAGAGGCAAGGACTTCCTTTATCCAGGGCAGTACTAAAGTTATCTATTCTGTAGGTCGGTTCCCTTTGCTAATTGTCTGGGAAGTATGATAATACTGCCAAAGGGTGTTAACCTCTGAGCAGCCCAGTCCTAATGGCAGTTTATCCTGATTATTCACCTTTTCTTGATCGCATTAATTGACGTAATGGGTAGATTTTGCAAAATACTGCTTTAAGAACTGCTGGCATATTGGTAGATCATACTGCAGTTTAAATCTTTCAATGTGACTCTTATTACTGTGCATTTCATGATCAGTTATACACAGTGAACTTAGTACTTCTGATTCTAATGTGCACAAAGTTTACATGTTAGTATGTTACTCTCCCACAGTATAATCCTTTGCATGTCTCTTAGCACAGAATTTCCAAGTTATTTTAATGCAATCCTCATGAAGTGTCTCTGGCCAAAATGTCAGCTGTTTATTCCTCTCCATAGATGCTGCCTAACCTGTTGAGTTCCTGTAACAATACACCATCTTCACATTGAATTGCACTTATACTTTCATCCTAAGGCTTTGATCCATGAGGTTCTCGGTTAGGAATGACCATGCAGGTGGGATCAGGTGACATTTTCCTTTGAATTATAGTTTTTACAAGAGTATCTGGGAAGTCAGTTAGGGCAGTGGCATGATTCTCCTGCAGGATGTGAGATCTCTCATGGCTTCATCTATGGAAAATTCATCCAGCTACAACTCCTGACTGACCATGTGAAGGAACTGGAGCTGGAGTTGGACAACTTAAGCATTCCTCCGGGACTGAAGTGCAAAACACAGGACATACAGTCACACACAGCACACAGCACATATAGTAACGACAGCACCTGTAGACAAAATATTGGCATAAGTCCGTAAGTGGCATGGCCTGAAGATTGTTGGTGCATAGGGTATTGTCCTGGAGTTTGGATTCCGCAAGAACAAGCACAAAGCAGTTCCTCATCTCATGCAGTGCCACCCACATGCAGATGAGAATCAGGCTGTCTGGCATTGAGTCAGCCACAAGCAATTCAGCTCGTCTTCCAGGGAGCAAACACTGGAGGGCAGCACCGAGAGGAGCAGCCAGCCCCCAACCCAGCATGGCCACTGCACCTCTGTTCTGTCCCAACCTGGCTCCAGTGCCTTCTCCCCTGGGTGGCGGCACAGCATGAGAACCTGGTCTATACAGCAACCGAGAACACATAGCTCCCCCACTGCCGGTCTCACCAATGAATTGGACTTGGATTATTTTATATAACCAGTGTCTAACAGGGTCTTGCAAACACAAGAAAAATGTTTAAGGTGCACATTTGCACCATTTGTTGAACCTGGAGAGGTTGCTGTGACCAAGCACACTGCCATCTTACTGGAAGCCCGAATGATCATGCAGCGTCAAAGAGAAGAGTTTCTCTGAGGCGATCAAACCAAACGTACAGGCTGCAGATACTTAGGTGACCACAATGCGGGGACCGCCTCTCAGCAATTAGTATACCGTTTCAGACATTGCCATGGTGGGGAGGGGAATGACTTTTAGGGAACTGTGGCAGCATCCATGTCAGTGGCACCGTGGCCAGCTCTGAGGCTTAGCAGCGAATGGTAAAATTAGGCAGAGCAACAGCGACAGGAGAATTGATAGTTAGGGAGACAGACAGGAGGTCTTGTGGCCGTGAAAGGTACGCCAGGGTGGAGTGGTTATTTCCCACGCGTCGAGGTTGGGGATGTCTCAGAGCAGATACAGAACATTCCCAAGGGACAGTGAGCAGCCAAAAGTGTGGTGAATATTGGCACCAACGACATCAACAGAAAGTTAGGAGAAGGGCTGCACCGTGAGAAACACCGTTAGAAAGAGGCAGAAATACTCAACCTCAAGGACAGTCAGCTCAGCTAGAGAGGGCAGAAATAGAAAGGTAGAACAGATGAATGTGAGGCTGTGGAAATAGTTTGGGGACAAGTCTTCAGATCCTTAGATCACTGGGAAGTTTTTTGGGCATGGTGCATCCTGGACAAGAGGGATGGACTGCACCTTAACTCAAGAGGTCTATTTCAAAGTCAAACTAAATTTATCTTCAAAGTATATACATGTCACCATATACAATCCTGAGATTCATTTCATTGCAGACATTCTTAGTGAGCAGAAGAAACACAATGAAAGGCATCACCCAGCAACAATCAAGAGAAAAGCTGCAGATGCTGGAAGTCAGATCAACACACACAAAATGCTGGAGGGACGCGGTAGGCCAGGCAGCATCTATGGAAAAGTGTAGAGTCGATGTTTCAGGCCGAGACCCTTCATCAGCACTGGAGAAGAAAGTGATGAGGAGTCAGAGTAAGAAGGTCGGGGGGGGGGGGGGAATGAGGAAGCATCTCGAGGTGATAGGTGAAACAGAGAGGTGGGGGAGGAGAGGAGGGGTGAAGTAAGGAGCTTGGAATCTGGTTGGTGAAAAAGATACAGAGCTGGAGAAGGGAGAATCTAACAAGAGAGGACAGAAGGCCATAGAAGAAGAAAAAAGGAGCGGATCACCAGAGGGAGGAGATGGACAGGCAAGGAGATAAGCTGCATGAGGGAAAGGGGAATGTGAAAGGAGGCGGGGTGGGGGGGAATTACCGGAAGTTTGACAAATTTGTGCAATCAGGTTGCAGGCTAACCAGACGGAATATAAGGCATTGCTTCTCCAACCTGAGTGTGTCCTCATTGCGACTGTAGAGGAGGCAATGGACTAAAATGTCAGAATGGGAATGGAAATTGCACAACCAATGTGCAAGAGACCATAAACTGTGCAAAGACAAAACAGGAAAAAAAAACAATAAATATTAAAAAGATGAGATGAAGAGTCATTGAAAGCAAGTCCATAGTTTTGGGAAACATTTCAATGATGGGGCAAGTGAAGATAATGAAGTTATCCTCTCTGACTCCAGAGCATGATGGTTGTGGGGTAATAATGGTTCCTGAACCTGCTGGTAAGGGTTGTGAGGCTCCTGTATCTTCTCCTGATGGCAGTAGTGAGAAATGAGCATGGACGGCATGGTGGGGGACCCCGACGATGGATGCTGTTTTCCTGCGGCAACGTTCTGTGTAGATGTGCTCAATTGTGGTGAGGGCCTTACACGTGATGAACTGGGGCGGTATCCATTACTTTTGCAGGCTTTTCCATTCAAAGGCACTGAAGTTTCCATATCAGGCAATCAATCAACTTAGTCTTCACCACAATCAATCAATCAAACCATGATTCAATCAATCAATTTAGTCTTCACCACACATCTATAGAAGTTTGTTAAAGTTTTCGATCATATCCAAATATTGTCTAACCTCTAAGAATCTAACGACCCTGCCATGCTTTCTTCAAAATGGCATTTATGTACGTTTATGACGTTTTTACCAACCTTGTACCATGAGGGTTTAGAGGGTGGTAAAACGAAGAGTAGTAAAGTGAAAGAGAGTAAGGGAGAGGAGGTAGACCTGCCCTTAGCGAGGAGAAAAGTTCTAGAGGCACGAAATAAAGATGAGAAACAGATAGAGCTGTTAAAAGGTCCAGAGTTGGACATGGATGATCTGTCTGGTTTGGCAGAACTGTTTGAAGAAGTTGAAAATTCTAAAGGTGTTCCCGATAATGAAATGAGGGCAGTCCTAGATGAACAGGGTGCCCTTACCTTGAAGAAGTCTGCTAGGTTGGCAGATGAGGTTGTTTCAGCCCGCGGGGTTGAGTTTACTCCGGAAGGGAGTTGCCCAGAGAGTAGCTGGGAGGATCAGGGGAATTTAGAATTTGAACAGGGTACAGGTATTGAAAGCCTGGAAGAGGCAAATGTCCCGTTTGAGTGTGTCCAAGATGTGGATGAACGTGGTACTGAACCTAGTAATGGAGCTCAGAAAAAGTCTGAGGTATTTGATTCAGTTGAAAAGGAATGCAGTCCTTGTGGGTCAGATAACTTGGTTCAGTGAGGAAAGGGTTAACCTTGGTAATAGTGGGAAGTGAGAGTTCCCAGGTGTTTGTGCTTGAAGGTGTGTTAAAAGTTAGTGAGGAGATCAAAGTTGGTGAGGTGAATATTATTATTGAAGGAAAAGGGAAATGTGTAGTTCCCAAATTGAATAAAGAAAATTTAAAGGCTGGACTGATATCAGAAGCATCAACCAGGCTACAGAAACAATGGCTTGGTACGACAAAGCCTGTGAATCAATTACAGGTTGAGTTGGAAGGTAAAGGGACCCCACACGCTATTGTTATTCCAGAGTGTGTTGTGAAACCGCAGAATTCGAAATGCTGTTTGAACAAAGAGGGATCTTTGACATTGAGACCTAATAGCCTGAAGGGTCCTGAAGAGAAAACTAGCACCTTGCGTAAAATTAAAGAATTGTGTGGAAATTCGGAAAATGGTCTAAGTTTGGAACACATTGTTGATAAAATAACTCCTATGAAAGGAGCGGGCGAAAGCCTATTTCGCAGGGTGCACAAGCTCACCACGAGGGAAATAACCGGAAAAGAGGCGAGGGTTAATAGGACGCCATTTTTAAATAGCAGAAGCCGGTTTTAAGGGATTTTGACAAAGCATGTGAATAATAAAGACAACTCTTTAGTTTTTGTTTGCTAAAGAAAATAAGAAATGAAAAAATAGGTGGTTATTAAATTGGAGTCTGATGCTACAAGACTTTAGTAAGG
Organism: Hypanus sabinus; assembly: GCF_030144855.1. NCBI lineage: Eukaryota > Metazoa > Chordata > Chondrichthyes > Myliobatiformes > Dasyatidae > Hypanus > Hypanus sabinus. The sequence goes on along the minus strand of NC_082730.1, from coordinate 36,844,658 downwards.
TACAAGATGTTAAGGTATTAAAGGAAGTGACAATGTAATCGTTAACTGTTTAGATGCTGAATTGAATGTATAACTGTATTACTCTGTAGTGAAAAAAAAAACAACTTTTGTATTGTGTTAGATTCTAAAATCCTGTAAGACTTGGTATTACTTCTTTTTTACCGATGGTAAAAACGCGTTGAAGAAAGGGGGTGTTACGCCTGTGCCCAACTCTGAGAGGCCGAAGGGTCCAAAGTAGCCCCCTCCTTTTTGAGTATCGCAAGATCGCTATTAATTCAGGTCAGGAGACCCAGGAAATGAGAGAGAGACGTTTGGAATGTCCTCAGCAATACAAAGCCACGAAAAACGGCCATGGTCTCTTGGAGACAGAATTGTGTATTGAGTACTGTACTTCATGGAAGCCCTTAGGGAATGATCAGAGGGGGTTGGTTGAGGGATTGCATCATCCCGACCTGATTGACATGTGAGACCCCATGAGTAAGGATAAAAGAGGGTCTGGGAAACAGTCCCTTTAGATGCACCAGACGAAATGCTAGAAATCCCGTAATAGCATAATAGCAACAGCCGGTGGAAAGCCCACATGCGTCCTTTTCCATTTGCCTCAGAGTTGGTGGGCCTTCCCACGGAAGAACGGCTTTAGCTAAAACAAAGGAGAAATCAGCCCCAACGACTCTCGAAGGATTGACATCATAAAAGGAATGGGCAAGTTTTAAACTCTCTCTCTTGACTCCAACCAAAGGCTGCAGCCTGCATGAACTTGAGTGACTTTTATATTTCCATCGGACAATACGTTATCCCCTAGACAACGACAGAGCTATTTCTTAGTGATTATTATTATACCCGCGCTTTTAGATTTAGTATTGACGACGTATATTATCTGTATGTTTGCATTGATATTATTTTTGTGTATTTTTATCAATAACTATTGTTAAAAATAGTACCATCAGACTTCAACGGACCTCTCTATCTTTGCTGGTAAGTGACCCAGTTACGGGGTACGTAACATTAGGCACTGGTATAATCAAAGTCTCTTTGAAGCAGGTGGGCATCTCAGAAGCAAAAGGTTAGAAATATCAGTGATCACTCCAGTCAGTTGACCAGCACAGGTCTTATCAGCTGGGTATCCTATCTGGGCTGGATATTTTCAGATAGTTCACCCTCCTAAAGGATGCTCTCACATCAGCCTCAGAGACTGAAATCACAGGGTTGTTTATAGTTGAAGATTTATAAAATGACAGTTTCACAAACCCAACAAAGTACAAATCATCCCTCATTTCAAATAGCACAATATAAAATGAGCATGGGGATTTTTATGTAGTAGTTGTGTATATATTATTCACTTAGACCTCAGACCGAGAAGCCACTTGTCAATGGTGAGGGAGGAAGGAGAAAAGGGGAGGGGGAGGGGGAGGGAAAACAAACATTTCAAGCCAAGAATTTTAGAAACAGTTAACATTTCAGAACAACTAACTCCCTTGATATATCAGGGTTTTGATGTTTTAAGAAATATTAAGAAGGAGGTAAAGATATGTGTGTGTGTGTGTGTTAGGGGGTGGGCAAAGATGGAGGGGGTCAGTGGAGTTGTGGAGGAAATTGTACCTAGTTGGGAATTGATTTCCAATGTAGTTAGTTTAGCTGTATAACATCATGAGCCAAATGCCTGTTCCTACATTTTTCTGTTCTATGTTCTAATTCCCCATGTGTGTTTATACACCTAACGTAAGGTACAGTCACAATGCATCATATTTACTAACAGTTGATTCAACACACCTGCATTCTGATTTCATTTTCTTCTTGCGTTCTTTGGAACATAGGGTATATAGACAAAGTCGTTGCCTATTTTTGTTGATGCTGTCTGATGTATATCTCATTGATTCTACAATAACACTTGACTTGTGGTCCACAAAAACGTAAAGTTACAGCCAGAGAAATAACTATGGAATTTCAACACCCTGCAGACAAAAGGTAAGTTTGCTTTGACTAGGTGAGATAATGTTTCTCTGCAATGGAGTGTGACGTTGAACTGAAACCAATCATTTGCTTATCTCCCTTCTCCGTGTTGTGTGACTAAGCTATGCCAATGCTGTAAGGCAATGCATCGCAAGGCAGCAGCAATGATGTCTCTGGATAGGAGGAACAAGAATCTGTGAATTGAGCTACAACTGCTACAGCTCTCAGAGCACAGCGTTTTGTTTCTTTGTCAACTTCCACTTCAGTAGTTCATGTTGAGATCCTACTATTCTGCTTAAAGGTGGTGGAAAATGGTGATTGCAGCCTGAAGACACACACTCAGCAGTTTAGGAAGAAGTTCTTCCCCTCAGCCAACAGATTTCTGATTGGGCAGTGAACCCATGAATACTACCTCAGTATTTCTGTTCTCATTTGCACTACTTATTTATATATGCTTTTTTATGAATTGCACTGTAGTACCATTGCAAAATAACAAATTTCACAGCATATCCATGACAATAAGCCTGATTTTAATTCTGAAAAGACCTAATTAGGCATCCAGCTTTGATAAGCTTGTGTCTCCAAGTGAATCTAACCCTGCTTTCACCTTATACTTAACGGAACAGAGCCTCCAGCATCTATCTTAGAATCAGAAAGTGAGGACACACTTGCCTTCCCACACTATTGTTCTTACTTCTTTGAAATCAGGATCAGATTTATTAAAACTGACAAATGAAGTGAAATTTGTCTGGTTGTAGCAGTACAGTGTGAAAACATAAAAAATTTAAAAATGACAGACCAATAAAGCAGGGTAACAGGGTCTTTGGCCTGACTTAACTTTGCTGACTAACCTGCAGACCTGAGTTAGTCTTACTTGTTTGCATTTGGCCCCATTCCTCTGTCTAAATTCATTTTAAATGTTGCAGTTTTTCTTGTATCCTCCATCTGGTCAGGCAGCTTGCTCCATGTACCCATCATCCTCTGTTTGAAAATCTTTCCCCTCAGGTATCCTTTGCATATTTTTCCTCCAACTTTAAATCTATATCCTCTAGTTTTGGGCTCCCCCAACTCTGGGGAATAATATTGTGGCCAGTCTCCCTACTTAGGTCCCTCATGATATTATGTACCTCTCTATAAGGTATCAGCCTCCTTTGTTCCGAGCGCTGAAGCCCCAGCTGTCTCACCTCTGCTTGTATGTCCCACAGTATTACAGTTTGGGGTGTTACGGAATCAGAGTTCAATACTGGTGCTGGTCTGAAAGGAATCTTTGTGGATTGTGTGTGTTTTCTCCAGGTCCTCTGATATCCTCCTACAGTCCAAAGACATACCAGGTAAGTTAATTAGTCATTATAAGTTGTTCGGTGATTAGGGCTAATTGGATTTGTGGGGGGTTGCTGTGGTGACATGGCTCAAAGGGGCAGTAAGGCCTACTTTACATGGCTATGTTAAATAAATAAATTGAAGCCATCTAGTCCCAGTGGTATCCTTGCGATTTTTTTTTCTGCACCCTAAATAAACAGTGCCAAGGAAAATAATAATGAGGTAGAGCTCATGGGTTTTGAAATCTGATGGTGAAAGGGAAAATGCTGTTGAAAAATCATTGAGTGTGTGTCTTCAGCCTCCCGTACATCTTCCCTGATTGCAATAACAAGAAGAGGTTTTGCCCCAAATGTTAAAATGCCAAATGTCAAAATGTCATATCACACTTCCTAAATTTTCCATTTGTTTCTGGTCTGTCTTTCCAGACTACATAGTGAGTTCCTCATACCTGCCAAATCTTGAATCAGACTATCCACTGTCTCATGAAAATGCCTGGAGTTAACGTTATCTCTAGTGGAAGTCTAATACTTTGGAGCAGCCATTGTAAGTTTCCATCATTGAGTATTTATTCAAATTGTTTACCCAAATCAATCTGCAAGTTAAAGTGAGAGGATTCATGCTCCTCCTAGTAAGGGACAAATAACCTCATCAGATTTCAGTGGCATCTGCCTACCTTTGTTCTCTTCTTTATTGTTACCTTGTAATCTTCACAGAACGTGATGGTGCCATCTGTCTTCATACCAGGAATGGCTAGTGCTGCTTACAAATGTTCCTTGATATCAGAATTCTGGCAAAGAGTCTCTTTGTGTCTGCATTCATTTATTTGATGCTGCCTGCTGCCACTAAGATAACATCTGTCCTTCATGGAATTCTTCCATTTCCTGAACGTGCTGAAGACATAGACTCCAGTTTTTAACTCCTAGAAACTTGCCTGGGTGGTGTTGAAAATCCTGTACTTTAATGCTGTTTCCACTGCACGGGCAATATCCAGTTTTCCACAATATATAGGATCCTACAATATCTACCGTACATTTATACAACACGTACTGTGTTCGACCATCCATTTTAGGTTCGCCATAAAGTTGAGATCAGGCTATCTCACATCTACTATTTAATGTTGAGATTTAGGGTGGAGCACTCATGATGTTCAGTTGATTTAACCAAATCCACAAATGTCATGCTTAGCTAGAGTCAGTAATGTTTCAACAACTAATGAGGTAATCTAATTTGTATCCGTATTTCTCCTCATCCAGTCCATGACTGAACTGAAACATTAAAAGAATCAAGGTTCTAAGTAATGTTGATGTTACAGGTTACCAAACAGTAGCCAGGATGTAGGATACAAATTACAATGGGAGATAGAAAAGACATGTAATAAGGGTAATGTTACAAAAGAGATGTAGGATTTCAATATGCAGGTAGATTGGGAAATCAGGTTGGTGCTGGATCCTAAGACAGGGAATTTATTGAATGCCTGTAAGATAGCTTTTTAGAGCAGCTTGTGGTTGAGACCACTAGGTGAAACACAATTCTGGAACGGGTGCTGTGTACTGAATCAGGTTTGATTAGGGAGCTTAAGATAAAGGAATCCTTAGGAGGCAGTGATCATAATATGATTGAATTCACACTGCACTTTGTGAGGGAGAAGATAAAGTCAGATGTATCAGCAGTACAGGGAATTACAGAGATGAGTTGGCCAAATTTGACTTGAAGAGTACATTATCAGGGATGATGGTAGAACAGCAACAAATGGGAATTTATGGAGGCAATTCAGAAGGCACAGGATAGATAATTCCAAAAGATGAAGAAGTATCTAAAGAGAGGATGCAGGAACTATTTCTTACAATGGAAGTCAAAGACAGCATAAAAGCAAAAGAGAGGGCATAGAATATGGCAAAAACCAGTGGGAAGATAGAGAATTGGGAAGCTTTTGAAAACCAACAGAAGAAAACTAAAAAAGCTGTAAGGAAAGAAAAGATGAAGTATAAAAGAAAGTCTATGCGGATTGGTGATAACATATCCGCCTCACTGACAATCAACGCTGGCACACCTCAGGGGTGTGTGCTTAGCCCACAGTTCTACTCTCTATATACACATGACTGTGTGGCTAGGCATAGCTCAAATACCATCTACAAATTTGCTGATGATACAACTGTTGTTGTAGAATCTCAGGTGGTGACGAGAGGGCGTACAGGAGTATGGTATGTTAACTAGTAGAATGAGCTGATTGTGGACTTCAGGAAGGGTAAGACGAACAAACACATACTAATCCTCATAGAGCGATCAGAAGTGGAGAGATTGAGTAGCTTCAAGTTCCTGGGTGTCAAGATCTCTGAGGATCTAACCTGGTCCCAACGTATTGACATAATCATAAAGAAGGCAAGACAGCAGCTTGAGTTTGAAGAGATTTGGCATGTCAACAAATACACTCAAAATCTTCTATGGTTGTACTGTGGAGAGCATTCTGACAGGCTGCATCACTGTCACAGGACCGAAAGAAGCTGCAGAAGGTTGTAAATCTGGTCAGCTCCATCCTGCCCACAAAGTACCCAGGACATATTTAGGGAGTGGTGTCTCAGAAAGGCAGTGTCTATTATTAAGGACCTCCAGCACCCAGGGCATGCCCTTTTCTCACTGTTACCATCAGGTAGGAGATACAGAAGCCTGAAGGCACATACTCAGCCATTTGGGAACAGCTTCTTCCCCTCTGCCATCTGATTCCTAAATGGACATTGAAGCTTTGGACACTACCTCACTTTTTTAATATACAGTGCTTCTGTTTTTGCACATTAAAAAAAAATCTATTCAATATATGTAATTGATTTGCTTGTTTATTTATTATGTTTTATTTTATTTATTATTTTCTCTCCCTACTAGATTATATATTGCATTGTGCTGCTGCTGCTAAATTAACAAATTTCACGTCACATGCCAGTGATAATAAACATGTTTCTGATTCTGATTCTGGAAGTTAACCAATAATAAAAAGAGGATGATAATTTTTTTTCAGATATATAAAAAGAAAGATGAGTCGATATTGGATTGCAGGAAATGATGCCGGAGACGTAGTAATGAGGGACAAAGAAATGGTGGATGAGCTGAATAAGTATGTTGCATCAGTCTTCCTTCCCCTGTGGAAGGTACTAACAGTATATTAGAATGTTGAGTGGCAGGGGGAGAAACAAGTGTTGTGCTATTACTAAGAGAAGATGTTTGGGAAGCTGAAAGGTCTTAAAGTAGCCAGATCACTTGAGCCAACTGGAATATGCTACAGGGTTCTGAAAGAAGTAGCTGAAGAGATTGTGAAGCTATTATTAATGATATTTCACTAGATTTTGGACTGGTTCCTGAAGACCGGAAGGTTGCAAATGTCACTCCACCCTTTAAGAAGGTGAGAGGCAGAAGAAAAGAAACTGTAAGGCAGTTAGCCTGACCTCAGCGGTTGTGATGATGTCGGAGTCCAGATTTTGAAGATGAGTTTATGGGGTACTTGGAGGTCCACGGTCAAGTATGGCAAAGTCAGTATGGTTTACTTAAGGGGCTATCTTCCCTGGCAAACCTGTTGGAATTCTTTGAAGAAAGAACAGGTCGGAGAAACAAAAGAGTCAGTGGATTTTCAGAAGTTTGTTGACAAGATCCAGTACATCAGGCTGCTTAACAAGATAAGAGCCCATGGAAAGACACTAGTACAGAGAGAAGATTGGCAGACAGGTAGGAGGTAAGGACTTGAAATAATGGATTCTAATTCTGGTTTGCTACCAGTGACAAGTGCTGTTCCGCAGGGGTTGGTATTGGGACCAGTTCTTTTGATGTTATATGTCAATGATTTGGATGATGGAATTGATGGCCATGTGACGAAAATAAGAGCCACACAATATAATCAATGAAATATTGTCCCCTATAGGATGGACAACAACCAGTATGCAACAGACAAAAACAAAAGAAAAAAAATACACAAATTAAATAAGTAAGCAATAAATATCGAGACCATGAGGTGTAGAGTCCTTAAAGGTGGGAGTAGTTCAGTTATGGGGCAAGTGAAGATGAGTGAAGTTATTGCCTCTGGTTCAAGAACGTAATGGGTGAAGGGTTGAACCTGGCTGTTGGGTTCTGAGGCTCCTGTCCCTCCATTGCTGATGGCAGTAGTGAGAAAAGAGCATGGCCTGGATGGTGAGATCCATGTTGATGGGTGCTGCTCTCCCACAGAGGAGAATGATTTACATGTGATGCACTACTTCTGTAGCCTTTTTGATTCAAAGGCATTGGTAGTCCCATACTAGGCCATGATGCAACTGGTCAATATACTTTCCACCATACATTCAAAGTCTTGACAAAGTCTTAGATGATGTGCCGAATCTTCTCAACCTTCTTAGAAAGCAGAGGCACTGCCATGCTTTCATTTAATGGCATTTATGTGCTGAACCCAGGACAGATCCTCTGAAATGATAACACCGAGGATTTCAAAGTTGCTGAGTGTCTCCACCTCTGATCCCCTGATGTGGACTGGCTCACAGACCTCAAGTTTCCTCCTCTTGAAGTCAATACTGAGCTCCTTGGTCTTGCTGACATTGAGTGAGCGGCTGCCATCATATACACATTGTCCCTCTGTTCTGTTCTCAGATTTCTAGCATCCATGTGTCTCCACGAAATGTATCATAGAACTTAGAAAATTGCAGCACAGTACAGGCCCTTCAGCTCTCAATGTTGTGCTGACCTGTTAACCTACTCTAAAATCAATCTAACCTTTCCGTCCTAAATAGTCTTCTGTTTTTCTGTCATCCATGTGCTTATTTAAGAGTTTCTTAAATGTTCTTAATGTACCTTCCTCTACTATTAACCCTGGCAGAGTGTTCCATATATCATTTCACACTTCCTATGTAGCTGCCTATTCTGCAAACAGCCCATTTCCACCTAAAACCCATTACTGAATTTCTTTCTGTTTATCATATTTCCAAGTTTTGTTTTTTGTGCAGATTTTGAAATGGTTCTCTATTCATTCAAATTCAAGTCATTATTAAATGTCAGAAAGAGAAGTGGTCTCAGAAGCATGCACTGCAGAACACAATTTTTTTTCCTTCTTCTGGTCCACAACTTCTCCCCATGAGCTCCCAAACTGATTTCTCATCTATAGGGCCATTGAACTGTTCACTGAACTTTCTCAGGGCAGTTTAATTGACTTTAACAGATTTCTTCTTATCTGGTATTACGTTCACACTTGCACAGGTTCTTGCTAATTTTTGCTGCTGAAACCTTATCCACTACTGACCAGCCCATAATTGCTGGGTTTGTCCTTCTATTCCTTTTGAATAGAAATAAAACATTTACAAATGTCAAGTCATTTTCTGATCAGTACTTGTGCAATTTCCACCCATACAGTGCTTTCTTCAGCAACCTCTTTGCATTCCTCCTAGATCTGGTAACTTATTAAATTTTAAATAAAACTTATTTCTACTACTTCCTCTTGATCGTTTTTATTTCATTCAGAATCTCATATAACCTTGACTATGAAAATGACAGCCTTCCTTAATAAACAAGATGAAAAGTCACCAAGTAGCATATTAGATGTTTCAACACCTCTTGATTTTATTTAAAATTAGCCCCAAACCTCTGTTTCAAATCTCTGCAGATAGAAGCGTTTCTGTGATTTCCCGTTGATTAGTTTTGATTTCTCCTCGGTGGACTGCAAACTTCATAATTTTCAATCTTGTTTCTCCATGTGTGTGGCAAGTCAAAAGTTGGAAGGTTCTAGTCAAACACAGCATTATCCAATCATGTACACTTATTCATCATGTGTATGGACAACACCTCCAAGGTTTTTTTTGTGTAATATGCATACTTAGTAGATCATTTATGCAGTTATCAAAGCTTCAACCTGGAAATAATTCTGGTAGGAGCCATAGATCACATGGTGAAACTAATTAGTGACCCGTACTTCTTAGCAATTACATCCAAGTGAAGAAAAAGCTCCAGTTCTAGTTCAAGTTTACTTTCATCTGACTACATATATACAACCAAATGAAACCACGCTTGTCAATAGGATTAATGTTAACTTATTTGGCAGTGCCATTTTATGACAATGACTGATTAAACTGTTACATTATACTTTGTTCACTTTGGATTTCAACCCACCTAAAAGGATGCCAAAAGAAAATTGGTTTATGTCTGAAAAGGAAATATTCACCAAAGTATTAGAAAAAAGCAGAGAATTGTGTTTAATTTGAGAGGCCTTTCAACTATCCAGTACTAACAGGTATGAAACATAGAAAATCTACAGTACAGGCCCTTAGGCCCAGAAAGTTGTGCCAAACATGTACTTACCATAGAAATTACTAGGCTTACCCATAGTCCTCTATTTTTCTAAGCTTCATGTACCCATCCAAAATGCTTTTAAAAGAACCTATCGTATCCACCTCCACCACCGTTGCCGACAGACCATTCCACGCACTCACTATTCTCTGAGTAAAAAAATCTTATCCCTGACATCTCCTCTGTACCTACTCTTCAGCACCTTCAACTTGTTACCATTTGTGACAACCATTTAGCCCTGGAAAAAAGCCACTGACTATCTACATGATCAATGCCTCTCAGCATCTTATACACCTCTGTCAGGTCACCTCTCATCCTCCATCACTCCATGGAGAAAAGGACGAGTTCATTCAACCTATTCTCTTAAGGAATGCTCCACAATCCAGGCAACATCCTTGTAAATCTCTTCTGCACCCTTTCTATAGCTTCCACATCCTTCCTTTAGTGAGGCAACCAGAACAGAGCACAGTACTCCAAGTGGGGTCTGACGAGGGTCCTATATAGCTGCAACATTACCTCTCAGCTCCTAAATTCAATTCTATGATTGATGAAGGCCAATACACCATACACCTTCTTAACCACAGAATCACCTGTGCAGTTGCTTTGAGTGTCCTATGGACTTGGACCCCAAGATCCCTCTGATCCTCCATACTGCCAAGAGTTTTACCATTAATACCATATTCTGCCATCATATTTGACCTATCAAAATGAACCACTTCACACTTATCTGGGTTGAACTCCATCTGCCACTTCTCAGCCCAGCTCTGCATCCTATCAATGTCCTGCTGTAACCTCTGACAGCCCTCCACACTATCCACAACACCTCTAACCTTTGCGTCATCAGCAAACTTACTAACCCATCCCTCCACTTCCTCATCCAGGTCATTTATAAAAAATCACAAAGGGTCCCAGAACAGATCCCTGAAGCACCACTGATGACCAACATCCATGCAGAATATGACCCGTCTACAACCACTCTTTGCCTTCTGTTGGCAAGCCAGTTCCGGATCAACAAAGCAATGTCCCCTTGGATCCCATGACTCCTTACTTTCTCAATAAGCCTTGCATGGGGTACCTTATCAAATGCCTTGCTGAAATCTATATACACTACATCTACTGCTCTTCCTTCATCAATGCGTATAGTCACATCCTCAAAAAATTCAATCAGGCTCATAAGGCACGACCTGCCGTTGACAAAGACATACTGACTATTCCTAATCATATTATACCTCTCCAAATGTTCATAAACCCTGCCTCTCAGGATCTTCTCCATCAATTTACCAACCAGCGAGGTAAGACAAAGGTCTATAATTACCTGGGCTATCTTTACTCCCTTTCTTGAATAAAGGAACAACATTCGCAACCCTCCAATCCTCTGGAACCTCTCTCGTCCCCATTGATGATGCAAGGATTATTGCCAGAGGCTCAGCAATCTCCTCCCTCACCTCCCACAGTAGTCTGGGGTACATCTCATTCAGTCCCGGTGACTTGTCCAACTTGATGCTTTCCAAAAGCTCCAGCACATCCTCTTTTTTAATATCTACATGCTCAAGCTTTTCAGTCTGCTGCAAGTCATCACTACTATCCCCAAGATCCTTTTCCATAGTGAATACTGAAGCAAAGTATTCATTAAGTACTTCTGCTATTTATTCTGGTTCCATACACACTTTCCCACTGTCACACTTGACAGGTCCTATTCTTTCATGTCTTATCCTCATGCTCTTCACATACTTGTAGAATGCCTTGGGGTTTTCCTTAATCCTGCCCGTCAAGGCCTTCTCATGGCCCCTTCCGGCTCTCCCAATTTCCTTCCTAAGCTCTTTCCTGTTAGCCTTATAATCTTCTAGATCTCTAACATTACCTATCTCTCTGAACCTTTTGTAAGCTTTTCTTTTCTTTTTGACTAGATTTATTACAGCCTTTGTACATCACAGTTCCTGTACCCTACCATAACTTCCCTGTCTCATTGGAACGTACCTAAGCAGAACTCCACGCAAATATCCTCTGAACATTTGCCACATTTCTTCCATAATTTTCCCTGAGAACATCTGTTTCCAATTTAAGCTTCCAGTTTCCTGCTTGATAGCCTCATAATTCCCCTTACTCCAATTAAAAGCTTTTCTAACTTGTCTGTTCCTATCTCTCTCCAATGCTACTGTAAAGGAGATAGAATTATGATCACTATTTCCAAAAAGCTCTCCCACTGAGAGATCTGACACCTGACCAGGTTCACTTCCCAATACCAGATCAAGTACAGCCTCTCCTCTTGTATGCTTATCTATGTATTGTGTCACGAAACCTTCCTGAACACACCTAACGAACTCCACCTCATCTAAACCCTTTGCTCTAGGGAGATGCCAATCGATATTTGGGAAATTATAATCTCCCATCACGACAACTCTGTTATTGTTACACCTTTCCAGGATCTGTTCCCCTATCTGCTCCTCGATATCCCTGTTACTATTGGGCGGCCTACAAAAAAAACACCTAGTAAAGTTATTGACCCCTTCCTGTTCCTATCTCCACCCAAGAGACTCCGTAGACAATCCTCCTTGGCATCCAACTTTACTCCAGCCGTGACACGATTTCTGATCAGCAGTGCCACGCCCCCACCTCTCTTGCCTCCCTCTCTGTCCTTTCTGAAACATCTAAAACCCGGCACTTGAAGTAACCATTCCTGTCCCTGAGCCATCCAAGTCTCTGTAATGGCCACATCATCATATCACCAAGTACAGATTCACGCTCTAAGCTCATTCGCTTTTTTCACAACACTCCTTGCGTTAAAATAGACACATCTCAAACCTTCGGTCTGAGCGTGTCCCTTCGTCCCTCACACACTGTCTCCAAGCTTTCTCTATTTGTGAGCCAACCTCCTCTACCCCAGTCTCTTCGGTTTGGTTCCCACCCACCAACAATTCTAGTTTAAATTCTCCCCAATAGCCTTAGCAAACTTCCCCACAAGGATATTGGTCCCCCTGGGATTCAAGTGCAACACGTCCATTTTGTACAGGTCACACCTGCCCCAAAAGAGGTCCCAATGAATCAGAAATCTGAATCGCTGCTCCCTGCACCAATCCCTCAGACACGCATTTATCCACCGCCTCATTCCATTCCTATTCTCACTGTTGCGTGGCACAGGCAGTAATCCCGAGATTACTACCTTTGCAGTCCTGCTTCTCAACTTCCTTCCTAACTCACTGTAGTCTTTTTTCAGGACCTCGTCCCTTTTCCTACCTATGTCATTGGTACCAATATGCACCACAACCTCTGGCTGTTCTCCCTCCCACTGCAGGATATCTTGGACACGATCTGAAACATCACAGACTCTGGCAACTGGGAGGCAAACTACCATCTGAGTTTCTTTCCTGCGTCCACAGAATCGCCTGTCTGACCCCCTAACTATAGAGTTCCCTACCATTACTGCCTTCCTCTTCCTTTCCCTGCCCTTCTGAGTCATAGGGCCAGAGTCTGTGCCAGAGGCACGGCCACTGTTGCTTCCCCCAGGTAGGCTGTTCCCCCACCAACAGTACTCAAACAGGAGTACTTATTGTCAAGGGGTACAGCCACAGGGGTACGCTCCAGTACCCGACTCTTCCCCTTCCCCCTCCTGACTGTGACCCACTTGTCTGTTTCTTGTGGCCCCGGAGTGACCAACTGGCTGTAATTCCTCTCTATTACCTCCTCGCTCTCCCTGACCAGGCGAAGGTCATTAAGCTGCATCTCCAGTTCCCTAATTTGGTCCCTTAGGAGCTGCAGCTCGAGACACAGGGTGCAAATATGGCCGTCCAGGAGGCTGGGAGACTCCAGGAACCTCCCCCCCCCCCCCACATCTGACACCAAGAATAGAAAACCGGCCTCACACACATACTGCCTCCTTTCTGCAGTTAACACAGGTAAACCTACCTCGCTTCTTCCTGTTACCAAAGCCCTGTCACTCTGCTGCCTCTCACTTCACTGCCCGCTGAATATGGCTGTCTTCTTTTTAAACCTTTCGCCCTCTACTTTGTCGCTATTGAATCACTTTATTCTGTGACGGATCAAAAGTGATTGTCATTTTTTCTGTAACAGCTTTTTGTCTAGATTAAACAGCCTTTAATTTGACATAAAAGAATTACATTCATAACTAGTAGTTTTAAATCTGCTTTAAGAACAATTAATACATGACTACAGGCTAGAAAGAGACCCCAATCATGGTGCTTATTCCAGACCACATCTTTATACAAGCAACAGACCCTGAGTAATGGCTGAGGAACAGAATATGCATATAGTATTTTTCTCATCAAGTTTTCAGCAGCAGTGCCCCTGGGGAATCAATTACTTCAAGAAGGCTCAAAGACAACCCAGTGGAGCTACCAGTCTTAAAATTAGGATTTGCATTAACCAATATCATATTACGGTCATTCAATATATTAATTTGAATGTAATGTATCAGAAAATTGAAAAGAATCTTATTACAGTATTTTCAGTGATACCCTGCCTTCGTTAAAAGAATTCTCTTTAATAAAATTGTTCAAGGAAGGTTTGCTGTATATAGTTATCCACTGCATAGTATTACTTTTATTTGGCCACATTCCAGAAAAATGCCCAATTAAAAAATAGTATCCACATTCACCTTCTGGAACTACAAATGGATTGTCAGTCATGGTGGCTTACTACCCCAACTATTAAAATTGAACATACAACCACAGCCTATAATAACGAGATTCTCCACAACCTCCAGGGATAATGGTGGTGCTTTTCCTGTTCTGTGCTTGTGTGAAGCCTACAGGTAGAATGTGTTAAAAAAAAGACGACTGACAATAGAGGTAAGCTGATGCTCCTTCCACAGAGTTCACTCCAGAGAGGCAATCATCCTACCTTTGTTTACTGCATGCACTCTGTCATGATATTTATATCAAAGATTAATGGAGAAAAACCTATTTACATGCTCTGTTTATCTAACACACATCACGGACTCAAATCCTGTTCAGGCATGTTGTACATGTAATTGTATTATGACCAACACAGGAGAGGTGATGTATAACAGTCAGCCTAGATTTGACAGTAATGAAGAAGGTGATTTGCTTTTTGTAATATTTCTAACAGACACAACTACCACATTAAATATATTTATTTTCTGTTCAACTGACATGTAGCACCCCTGCGTATATGAAATAGATAGGATATTCAGAGCAAGTTCAATGTCTCTTCAAATTAATCCACCACATAGGAGTCTTGTATGTTTTAATACTACATATGAGTCCTGTATGCCTTAGTAAGTCTCAAATTTATTTCTATATAATTCCATTTATTAGGAATATTAAAATTTTACATTGCTTCTTCCACATACCTACAAGAATACAACTTGAATCTATTTATTAGCTTCCAGAGTGACCAACCAGAAATTAATAATGGTTGGATGGGATAATACTTAGACAGATTATTAAATGTGATCATCACGGGTAGCAATGAGCTAGATTGCTAGTATGCTTGACCATATATTCTTTTCTGTGAATCCAGCTGAATCCAGACAGCAGTTGATTGTTTAGTTGAAAGACTGCCAGCTGTCACCGACACAAAACCCTTATTTTTTTTTCTAATTTTATTTCTATTTCTTGAGAATCATTGCTCATCAATAATAGTCTGCTGTAAGTGATGTGAGCCACTTTCTTGATCTACTGCATTCTGGGAAATGTACATTCCAGTGGTGTAGAACCAGCAGAAGTCAGGAAGCAGTGACATCTTTCTTTATCAGGATGGTATGTATTATCAAGTGTGATCTGCAGTTGGCAGCGTGCCAATGCATTTCTCTGCCTTTAATGTTATTTGTGGTCAAGTGTCAGATTTGGAAGCTGATTCCAGAGTAGTCAGGGGGAGCACCTGTATTGTTTTTTAGTACATGGAGCAGACGACAGCCTCAGTTTGCAGGTGATAGATGGATTGATTCTTTAAATAGCTGGATGGGCTGCCAGTCCAGTGGATTTCCTTATCTTCAATAGTTCTGAATTTAGAGAGTGTTTCATCCAGTCAAGCAGTGACTTTTCTATTATACTCATGAACTGGAACTTAGAGATGGAATGAAACCTTCAAAGGTTTCCGCAGATACTGGAGGACCTGATTAAATGAAGTACATGGCTTAACACTGAATGGAGTCAAGCCTAATCACTAGCTACTAGTAGCGAATACATTGATAGGCTTGGCTCCTGGTCAGATGAAAAGTACTTGCAGCCTTGAGTGAGTTGTCTGGTGGCCTCTGTTGCTGGCCATATCAAAGGCTGCGATGATTCAGCATATAGAACAGAGATTGAAAATCTGGCTGAATGGTGCCACTACAAGAACGTCTCACTCAACATCAGCAGAAACAAGGATCTGATTATCAACCACAGGAGGAGCACTGTTAAGCAGGTACTCATTAGGGGACCAGAGGTGGAGGGTCAGAAAATTTAAAGTCCTTGGGATTATCATGTCAGAGGATCTGTCCTGGGACCAGCACCCAAGTGTCATCACAAAGAATGCAGGACAACACCTCTATTTTCTTAGATGTTTGAGTAGGGTTGGCATGTCACCAGACACTTTGACAAACCTCCATCGATACACGTTTGAGAGTATCCTCATTGTTTTCATCACAACCTGATATGGAAACACCAATGTCCAAAAGCAGAAATGTCTACAGAAAGTTGTGGATACAGCCTAGTTCAGAGCTCTCTGCACCATTGAGCAGATTTACAAGCAGCACTGCCACAAGAAAGCAGCATTCTTCAAGGAGTCCCACCAAACTGGCCATGCTCTCTTCACACAGCTGCCATCAAGCAGGAGTTCAGGAGCTTTAAGTCCCACACCACTGGTTTCAGGAACATTTATTACCCTACTACCATCAGGCTGCTGAACCTACATGGATAATTTACTCACCAAAACTCTGAACTGATTCCAGAATCTACAGACTCGCTTTAAAGGACCACAGTTTATGCTCTTAGTATTATTTTGCACAATTTGCTTCTTTTGGACATTGATTTTTTTTGTCATATATTGTTTATAAACACAAGGTATCCTGCAGGTGCTGGACATCCAGAGCAAAACATGCAAAATGCTGGAGAAGATCAGCAGGTCAGGCAGTATCTATAGAAATAAATAAACAGTTGATGTTTTGAGCCAGGACCCTGAAAAGGAAGGGGAAAGATGCTGGTATAAGGAGGGGGAGAGGAAGGAGGACCAGTTAAAAGGTGACTGGTAAAGCCAGGAGGGTGGGGGAGTGGGGCCATGAAGTAAAAAGCTGGGAGCTGATAAAGACTGGAGAAGAAGGAATCTGACAGGAGAGGAGAGTGGATTATGGAGAAAGGGAAAGAAAAGGGGTAGCAGGGGTAGGTGAGCAGAGGTAAGAAGTCAAAATGGCAAAATGAAGAAGAGGGAGAGGGGAAGGGAAACAAATTACCAGAAGTTGGAAAAATTGACATTCATGCAATCAGGTTGGAGGCTACCTAGATGGGATATGAGGTGTTGCTTCTCAAGCCTGAGAGTTGCCTCATCATGGCAAAAGAAGAGGCTATGGACTCTCTTGTTGGAGTGGGAATGAGGATAGATAATAATAGGGTTGGCCGGCTAGAAATTCTGTTTCTTGTGGATCAAGCTGAAGTGCTCAACAACGCGGTCCCCCAATCTACGTTGGGTGTCACCAATGTAGAGGAGGCTGCTTTGGGAGCATCAGATACAGTTGATGACCCCAGCAGATACAGAGGTGAAAAGTTGCCTCACTTGGAAGGACTGCTTAGAATCCTGAATGAAGGTGAGGGAGGAAGTGAACGGGCAAGTGGCAAATTGTCCCCAATCATGAGGACAGAGAGATGGAGAAAGGGGAAGGAGGTGTTGATTTGGAGAAAGTGAGAAGAAATTGTTGAGGGTGAGGATCAGTTCCACCAAGGAGAGGAAAATGGTGCTGGAGAGGAACTGATCTGGTCTGTTGTCAAGTTAGAAAAGGGAAGAGAATTATGGTCTTCTTGATGGGCAATAGAATTTTATCGGAACTGGGCATCCATGAGGAGTTTGAGTCTGAAGGCCAACCCTGGGTTGGGAATAATGTGATGAGCACTATTTCAAAAGTAATGTCAATCCCAAGTGACGTTTAAGATTATAGAAGGTTTGATGGAGGAGCAATGTAGTTGCTGGATGCACCTCTCAAATTCCTGCAGATCTCCGAAAATTCAGATTGCCAAGGACAAACCTACAAAGCAATTTAAATTATATTGTCTTTCGTGTATTAACATATTTAATTGGCCAAACCTGGGAAAGAGTTGACAAATATTTAAGAATCAACCTCTTAACTCTAAAACTTCCAACTCACATTTTTCTGGAATATCAGCTATGTTGGAATCAAAATAAATTATGTTTTATGATACCAATAATTGTCCAGTTACTTTTAACTATCCCATAAAACTATTCCTAACATAAGATATCAAAGAGTCTCAAATAATGAAAATATGCATGTATTTTTCCATGATGGAAATAAAACAGTTTTGCATTTCTTTTTTAGTCCTGATGAAGGGTCTCTGCCTAAAATGTCAACTATTTTTTCCTCTCCATAGGTGGAGCATCTACAGAACCTCTCAGGTTTATATTTCTTCTCGAGTTTGTTAGTTCTCAATATTTTGGCACCTGCACCAGGTGTGAACTTTCGAATTTCATTATGTTGCCCTGGTGAAATACCGTTGAGAATGTTCAGTGGACTGCATCTTTTCAATCAGTCAAATGTATAAGTAATTGGTTTTTCTGCATTGCTGACCATTTTCGGTTAGGAAAACCATGGGAGCAATAGGCTGGTGATCAGGGTTCATCACCTTCACATTCCAATTGTGATCCACATGCTGAAAGTGATAAGTGTTTGGTCTGCAATTTGATTCCATTTTGTACAATATTACTACCCATCCAAAATACAATATTAGAGCCACACTCTCATATTATGCATCAGCCCAAATGATTTGCATGCCATTGTAAGCAACTGCAGAGTTGTAGGAATTTGAAGTGCACACCATGAAATACCCCTTCAATTTAGAGTTACATATTAAAACCATTAATGTTTTAAACCTATTTTTGTAGGCTTGTCAAATATCAAATAACCCTAACCTACTTCTGTCTGGCATTGTTCATTAGGATCTCTGCTAGTTCTACTCTGAACTAGCCTTCAGGAGCTCCAAACTACATCTCCTTTGGGTAGAGAAGCGTTTTTGCCTATTACATAATTGATTTAAAAGTACTAAAGACACATTAAGGCTGTGCTGCATCACTTGTAAGATTCAATTGGGTACCTGCAACCACAAGCAACCCTTGCAGACGGCAATGTGATTTATTTCATTCTGCAGTATCGCAGGGTGACGTGATCCATATACTGCTGCTAGTGCTCTGTCATTAGGTAATCCCAAAGCATCTCCAGCGTTCAGAGCCATTCTAGGCTGTCTGCCAGTAGCTGATACTGTTTTCAAAATCCTTGCTCTAATCCCAGAATATCTAGACCTCCTCAACTTCCACAAAACTCACTAATCTCCAGGAGGCCCTTTAAATCTCTAATCTCTGCCATCACACAAGGTAACATCTTGGTCTCTGACCCCTCCTCAAAGATTCAGGTTCAGGTGAGTTTACTGTCATGCACTGTGCACCAGGGTGCCATGAAATCCACTTGACAGTTGAGAGGGTTAAAAGCTTCAAGTTCCTGGGATTGAACAACACCAATAGCCTGTCCTGATCTAACCGTGTAACTGTCACAGCCACCAAACCTCATCAGTGCCTTTACAACCTCAGTAGACTAACGAAATGTGCCTGACCCCATGACCCTGACCATTTTCTTCACTGCTCCGTAGACAGTGTCCAGTCTGGTATTACAACTGCTCTGCTCAAAGAACACTGCAGAGTTCTGAACAGAGTTCCGCACCCAGCCTCGCCTCCAAGGGCTCTGTCTGTACTTCTCACTGTTTCAGTAAAACAGCATTAGGGTACCACCAGGCTTCTTGAAGCAATGCACTGGGAAAATGGAAGGGATGGAAGATGTGTCAAGCCTGTGAAGGGTTGGACAGTGTTTACTATTCTCAGCAGGTTCCACTGGTCTTCAGCAGAGTAGCTGAAATACCAGGCTGAGATGCAAACCATTGGGATACCTTTTATGTTAATTTCTATAGAGGTTCTAACGGAACCTTTTGGACATGCTGAATCTTCTCGGATGCCTAAGGATGTACAAGTGCTAATGAGCTTTCCTGATCACTGCATCTGTGTGAAAGGTCTAGGTGAGATTGGTACAGATGTTAAGAAACTTGAAACTGTTGACCATCTCTACAGCAGGTCCTCAGTGAGGACAGGGTTGTGTTCATATCTTCCCCCATTCCCTTACTTCAACAAGCAACTCTATCTTCTTAGTGACGTTAGAGGTTAGGTTGTTGTTCCAGCACCATAACACAAGGTTTGTCATCTCTTTACTATACTTGTCAAACCATGTTGTTCACCCAACTGATAACCATGGTGTCATCAGGAGCTTGATAACTGCTGTATCTTGCCATACAATCATGGGTATACAAGGGTAATAAGTACACAACCCTCGGAAATACCAGTGTTGAGGATCTGGTCCAGGTGGAGAAAATGTTATGACTGAACAACACACATAAATGGAGGAACTCAGCAGGTCAGGCAGCATCAATGGAGGGAATTGAACTGTCAACATTTTAGCCTGAGACCCTTCACAACCATGATGAAGCTAATGGTACCAAAGAAGATCTCTATTATAGAAACTTGCCTCCAAACAATTGCTTATCTTAAATTCAAGATCATTTTTCATTCATTTCTAGTAGGGTTTAAATGCTATTTCCACAGCTTATTCTTGTGCAATGGTTGTCTATTAGTTCAATTATCAAGCAAATTGATGTCTGCTTATGAAAATGATAGTAATAGATAAAACCATTACTTTGGTCAAAAATGGCATATGTTCCTTCATCTTATTGAGAGGATGCATATCGCTGTCCTGTTTCCTGTTCTAATTTGGTGACTGGTCTTGCAGAGTAATCTTTGAAGGCTATTAACAGGCTAAAACAAAGACGCTTTTCAACTACTTTGGCAAATCACTGCTTAGGCGCGTATAATCCCATTCAGCCAGTAGAAAATTAGAAATGATAAATCGTATACATAAAGCAGAAAAAAATGGTATTGAATAATGGATGGATTAGGAATGAGCAAGATAAGGGTGATAGAGGGAAAGTATTTCTTTTCATATATCACTCGTACCAATAATCTTCTAAAAGAGTCACAGTTCTTGCTCATAAACTTATATTTCAGTCTCACAGTGATTGGTTAGAAGTAATTACCATAATATTGTTAATATATTCTATGCTGTTGAATGCACAAGCCATAACTTTTTCTTAGCTTGACTTACTTTGTAACTATTGAGCATGAGTTCTCAGTGAGTGCATGCATCTCAACTCAGTGTGAAGTCCATCAGCAAATTCTTGTAGTGTGCACCCTGTGAAAGCATAGTGTATCGCAAGTGGATATCTATTTCTTTCTTCCTTGATTGAACATAGAACAGGAACAGTCCCTTCAGCTCTCAATATCTGTGTCAAACACGATACCATTCTAAATGAGTCCCATCTGCCTGCATATGATCTAGCTCCCTCCATTTTCTGCCTGTTCAAGCCACTATCTATATGCCTCTTAAATGTTGATATCACGTCTGCCTCAACCACCAACACTCCTCTGTATAAAAATTTTGCTTTGTAAATCTCCTTTAAACTTACACCCCCCACCTGCAACTTAAATTTCTGCCCTCTTGTATTTGACATTTCCACTCTAGGAAAAGTACTCTGACTATCTACCACAGTTATGGTTCTCTATTTTAAAAACACATGTCCACCATATAGTTATCTGTCTGGTATACAGTATTGTGCAAAAGTCTTCAGCGCCTTGATTTTTATATGGATTCAGATGGGATGGCCTCCACTGAGCCTTGATCTTCACATCATCAAGGCTGTCTGGGATTACCCAGAAAGACAGAAGCAAGTGAGTTAGCCAAAGTTTGCAGAAGAACTGTGGCAGGTTCTCCAAGATGCTTGGAACAACTTACCAGCTAATTTTCTTTTAAAACTTTTGCACAGTACTAGATATCATAATAATTATGAATGTTGCAAGTTATACCATTATTATCTGAGCAAAGCTTGGCTTAATTGCCAATTGTACCAACTGCCTGATTTATTAAAACCTTTATCCGATAGCAAATCTGCTCCCACACAAAAAAAAATCTCACTGAGATTTCAAAGCTCATCAAGCTTTGCAGTATCAGTAAATTCTAGATAAGCATCTCCATTTTGAATCTGCACTCATATGATACGGTGGCTTAGTCAATTAGGATGTAAAGCATTCCTATATATTTCCACCTGAAAGTCCAATAAAAATGATCAATACTTCAATTTCTATATTGGAGAATGCAGGACAGAAAATATTATTTTTTGCTGAAAGCAAATGTTTGAACACACATTCTAAATCTTTATTTTACTTCAAGGGTTGTTTCCCAGCCTTCAGCATAGATTTTACATGCTAGGAGAAAGCTACAGATCCAGCAGAGCATTTTCGAGAGAATAAACGATGTTGCAGAGGATTGTATTGAATGTATTGTTACTATCTTAATGGCCTATCTATTGTTTCGAGTCGGCCACATTCAAACTGAAGAAGCTTTAAAACCACACACTTTGAGCTTTGAAATGTTAATGAACATAAAACCATTTCTAATAAGTACAATTTTGAATCCAAACATGTACATGTCATTGGAATCCATGTTTAGTAATCATTAGATGTTTGCTTCTTTCTCTCTGCTTTTAGTATCCCAACTATTTTAATTGACAGTATGCGATTGGGCTGCATAACTTTGTAGTTTAACTTTCATGTGCTTGATTGTATTTTTTATATTATCAGCTATAGACACATAATTGTCCAGTGAGTTTTTCAGAGCTTACAGTTGGCTCTATATTTTTGGTTTCAGAGGTACATGTCATTCCTTTTAATTCAATTAAATAGTTAATTGTAATCTGTTGGAATTTCATTGGAATAAGTGTTCTGCTGTAAAAAGACCAGATCACCTTTGTTCATATTTCTATCTTTTTCTCTCCCTCTCTCTCTCTCTCTCTCTCTCTCTCTCTCTCTCTCTCTCTCTCTGTCTGTCTCTGTCTCTGTCTTTCTCTCCCTCTCTTGCTCTCTCTGTCTCTTTCTGTGTCTCTAACTCTCTCTCTCCTTCCCCCTCGTCTCTCCCCTCTTTA
Source organism: Hypanus sabinus (assembly GCF_030144855.1). Taxonomy (NCBI): domain Eukaryota; kingdom Metazoa; phylum Chordata; class Chondrichthyes; order Myliobatiformes; family Dasyatidae; genus Hypanus; species Hypanus sabinus. Next base: position 36,821,829 of record NC_082730.1, on the reverse strand, counting down.
TCTCTCATGATGCTTCTCCCTTTAGCTTGTAACACTTAATAAAATGATTGTAAGCAACATGTTATACTGTGTGCCTCATTCTTTACTTCCAAAGAACCTTTGGATTGCAACAGCATTGGGATCCAATACCATTTTTATTTTTTTAAATTTTGGTTAGGAAGACAGAAGCGAGGTGTAAATGGTCATTAAAAACTGAAATTCATATTACTTATGCACATTGGATTTTACAAGAATGTGTCTGGTAATTCTTTTAATGGAAATATCTGATAACTAAGCAATCGAAATAACTGAATGTCCTTTTACTACTCTACAGCAGTAAACAGTTACAAAGGCACACTTTATTTGCAACTGATGCTTGTGTAATTCTATTCTAGTTTCAACCACCACAAATGTGCTGAAGATACCTCTAAGCTTTCTTAAAATGGATTATATTCATATGTTGTTCTTTTAAACCGAACAATATAATTATTTCATTAATGATTCATGGAAATGTTATTGCTGTTTCAAAAGGAAAAGTTCAATGATTTAATTTGTGGTGATTTATGTATCAAATCATGTAACTATGTTAAAGAACACAAGGCTTAATCCAATTGTAGATACCAGGCATAGAACAGTGGAATAATTAATTTCCTATCAAAAAGCATGGCACATTTAGTTTCCTTGTGTTTCAAGTGCGAGTTCACAATAGACAATCAATAAGAACTGAACTAATTGTACATGGATTTACCAAGTGCTAAACATATTAATGACTGAGTCACAAAATGGTAACAGTCTTCAGCCTACCAAGTCCATACCAACTATAAACACCTATTTCAGACAGGCAGACAGACAGACATACTTTATTGATCCCGAGGGAAATTGAGTATTGGAAGTTCTATGCTAAACCTTCCCCACATTCCCACTAGCTGCGCCTATATTCTCACACTCACCTACACACAAGGGACAATTTAATTACTTTTAATTTAATTTAATTTAATTTACAGACATATTTATGAAAAAATAACTGGGAGTAAAAAATATTGGCATAACTATTATGCTTATAAGTTTCATCGTTGCCGAGTTGAAGTAATTATGTTCTATAATGAAAATAGTTATTATTTGGGAATATTTCAGCTATTTATCTATTATATTTGATATAGTTTCTCATTGATCCATTAAAAGCTCTGCTTACTTACAGCAGAATTGCATTGGTTAATGCATGCAGCCTAATGTGTGAGATTTTGGCTTGCCAAGATTGGTGGTGGAGGCAGATGAAATAGAGGAAATTAAAAGCTCTTAGATAGGCACATGAATATGCATAGAATGGAATGATATGGACCATATACGGTGAGAAGGTATTAGGTTCCATCATCTTAATTAGTTCAGGCTACATAAGGCATTGGTCAGACCACACTTAGAGTATCGTGAGCAGCTGGGGGCCCCTCATCTCAGAAAAGATGTGCTGACATTGAAGAGGGTCCAGAGGATGTTCATGAGATTGATCCAAGAAATGGAAGGGTGAGGAGTGTTTGATAGCTTTAGGAGATTAGAAGACTGAGGAGATTCTCACTGAAACCAATCGAGTATTGAGAGGCCTAGATAGAGTGGATGTAGAGAGTGTATGTCCTATAGTGGGGAAGTCTAGGACCAGAGGGATCAGCCTGAGAATGCAAGGACCTCCCTTTAGAATAGAGATAAGGAGGAATTTCTTTAGCAAGAAGGCGGTGAATCATTGTCATAGATGGCTGAGGAGGCCAAGTCATTAGGTACATTTAAAGTAAAGGCTGATAGATTCTTGATCAGTAAAGCCATCAAAAGTTACACGGAGAAGGCAAGAAAATGGGGTTGAGAGAGATAATAAAACAGCCTCTCTAAGTCCAACCTTATATCCCTGCCATGAGAGGTGGAAATGGATAATGCTGGCCAAAAGGGCTCCCTTGTAAAGGTCAAGCCCCTGTATAGTGGATACAATAGATTACAGAAGCATTGATGAACTCCAACCATACCACTGACTTTGTGATAAGAGGTTCATCATTGGGTAAGCACAAAGATGCAGGATCCTGCACAGCCAACAACACTTTTGTCTTCAATGTCTATACCTACCTTGGGTACCTGGAATGAGAGGACCATGGACCAGACAGGAAAATCCACCATCATAGCAAATGAGATGAAATGGTGAAAACTGTCAATTGTTGGACTGAGTGAGCCAAGGTGGACATCAGCTAGAGAAATGGAACTGACAGACAGGATAAGTATCATCTACTCAGGCCATTGGAGCAATGATGCACCACATGCAGAGGGTGTAGCCTTCATGATGACACCAGAAGCATGTAGAGTCAAGATCACATGAGGAGGCCATCAGTTCTAGAATCATCACTGCTAGCTTTAAAACTAAACACCGGAGGATAATAGCTCGAGTAATCCAAAGTTGTGCACCAACAAATGATGCTAATGCAGAAGACAAAGACGAGTTCTACAATGCACTCAGTGGATGCATCAGCATAGGGAAGGACAGAGACATGACTATTGTCATGGGAAATTTTAATACCTAAATAGGCTGGCAAAATGCAGGATGTGAACAGGCAATGGGGAAATGCAGACTCGAAGAAATGAATGAAAATCGGGAACAATTTGCTGAAACTTGTGCTAACCGCAAACTAGTTATTGGAGGAAGCTTATTCGCACACAAGCAAATACACAAGGCAACAAGGATTGTCATCAAACAAGGTAATAGAGAACTAAATTGATTACGCTTGCCTCTCAAAGAAGTTTTGAAGATCAATCCATGATGTAAGAGTGAATGTGGTGCAGATGCAGTATCTTCTAATCATCAAAGTACAGATGAAGTTAAAAAGAAGCTATGCATCACTCAGTCAGTGACTGAAGTACAATGTGAGCTACCTGAAAGAGAGAGAAGCAGCTTGGGGATTTGCTCTCACACTTTCCAGCAGGTTCCAGGCACTTAATATCAAAGAAGAATGGACTGCTGTCAAAGAGGAAATAAATGAGACGTGTGAGGAAGTGCATTGAGCATTGGAAGTGAACTACACCAGGAATGGTGGAAACAATCAACAAAAAGAGAAAACTAGAAGAAAAAATTGGAACGAGAAAGCAGAGGCACAGAGGGAATATGAAGAGTGCACAAGGAAGTAATGAGAAACATCAAGAGGGACAGGGGAGAGTACACCAACACCCGTGTCCCAAGCAGAAGAGCTGCAGCAAATGGGAATATGAAAGAACTATGCAATACTCTGAAAAAACTCTCTAGCAAATTCAACCAGTTCAACACCTAAGTGAAGGATAAAGATGGAGAAGACCTAATAAAGAAGTTGAACAGTTCCAACTTTGGGGCACAGTACTTCAGTGAGCTTCTGAATTGACCATCAACTCCAGAATTTCCTTTGATTCCAGAAGTACCAACAGACTTGGAAGTCAACATTGCCAAGCCATCAAAGGAGGAAATCATATCGGCAATCAAGAGGCTAAATTCAGAAAAATCAGCTGGCTTTCAACGTACCATCTGAGGCATTGAAGGCAGACCCTAAACTTTTGGCAGATATCCTATAAACTTCCTTCTGCAGCATCTGGGACAAAGAAGCGATGCCACAAGAGTGGAAGGAAAGTCACATAACCAAGTTTCCAAAGAAAGGTGACTTACGAGACTGAAAGGTACAGAGGTATATCCTTAACGTCTATGGTCAGAAAGATGCTGAACGGAATTATTCTGCAACATTTTCAATAAGCTGTTGATGCAGAATTAAGGGACCCAGCAAGCAGGTTTTAAGAAAGATTGCTCCTGCACAAACCAGATTGCTAGCTTAAGACTAATTATAAAACAGTCAATCAAAAGGAATACCTCTCTCTAAGTCAACTTCATCAACTACGAGAAAGCCGTTGATAGCTTAGAAGCAGAATCAGATTCAATATCACCAGCATATGTCGTGAAATTTGTTGACTTAGCGGCAGTAGTATAATAATTGATAAATATAGAAAAATAAATAAATAATGGTAAGTTTACACGTATATTAAATAGTTAACCTAAAAATAGCGCAAAAACAGAAAAATAAAGTGAGATAGTGTTCATGGGTTCAATCTCTATTTAGGAATTGGATGGCAGAGTGGAAGCAGCTGCTCCTGAGTTCCTGAATGTGTGCCTTTCGGCTTCAGTACCTCCTTCCTGATGGTGTCAATTAGAAGAGGGATAATGGTCCTTAATAATGGATGCTGCCTTTCTGAGGCACCACTCCTTAAAGATGTCTTAGATGCTGCAGAGGCGAGTATACATAGTGGAGTTGACTAATTTTACAGCTTTCTGTAGCTTCTTACAATCATGCGCAGTAACACCACCCCCCCCCACCCCTCTTCCCATTCCAGACAGTGATGTAGCCTGTCAGAATGCTCTCCATGGTACATTTGTAGAAGTTTTCAAGCGTTTTATTGAGAAGCTGAATCTACTCAAACTCTGAATTAAATATAATCACTCTGTTGCCTTCTTTATAGCTGCATCAATGTGTTGGAACCTGGTTGTGAGTTCCACCACCAGTTAATAAACAATATATCAGAGTGGATCACAGAAAATTTATTTCTCATTTCCTGTTTCCACAAGTAACAATTAGCCTGAGGCAAAGAAAGGAAGAAAAAATTACAGTGTAACCTATCTTTTAGATTTTGGATCCATGGCAAAATGAATTTTTTTATTTCTGTTCTCTGAGTGAGGAATGCTCACCGCAGGAGTAAGCAAGAAAATGGTGCAGATGTAGCGATTATCTTTCCTTCTAAATGCATCAGAGTAATATCTCCCTTGCTTATAAGCAAATCTTGCTACCAAGATAGCAATGAGAAAAAAAAAATTACAATGCAACTTAAATCTAATGCTTTTGAGGACTTGACCCTTTTTTGCATTTTGCATTTCCAACATAGAAGTTAATGGCATAGATTGGGCTTTTGTACACTTAACGACAGATTTACTGGTCCTCTCATCTCATTAAGTAACTGTGCTCATCATAATGTTATAATTTCTTAATGGAACTTGAATATACAGCACTGGGGAATAAATAAAGTGGAAATGGCAATCCACTTTATTTCAACTTTGAGAAAAATAGAGATGACACTACCATAATTTTACATATCCCAAAGCACCTTTCAGCTAATTAGTTTTTTTGTTGAAATTTAATCTCTTATAACATGAGTCAGTATAGATTAACTTGAAGTTTACATATGAAATTGTAATCAACATTTTTTTAATTTCCTCAGCCATGGTTTGGGTATTTCATTAACAATTCTAGTATTTATTGTCCATCCTTAATTGCTCTTCAATTAAATGGCTTGATAGCCCATTTCTGGAGGCAAGTGAAAAGTTGACTATATTGCTAAGTTCACAATCATACATAGAGATCGGGTAAGACTGACAGATTGTCTTCTCTGATGAGGGATAATGAACAGGATGAATTATGGCAACAATTCAGTAAATCCCAGTTATCATTTCTTAGACTAATGTTCTCACAATCATGTTTTAAAACATTACTTCACTTGCCATCTTCTGGCGTAAGTGCTAAAACTGGCTCTGTCTTATTGCAAACACTTTGCATTCTCTTTTCCTGATAGTGTTTCTTGAAGCAGGGGTCACATTTGTACTTCAGACCATGGCAATGCTTTCTGTAATGAGCACAACTACCCCCAGAGTGATCCACTTCAGAGAAGAGAAGTGGGGTGCCAGGGAAATTACAGTTGTCTAATGTTATTCCTGCCCAAGGTCTCACTCCATACTTTCAACGCTGGACCACTATCATTTTGATGATCATCTTAGTTAGGTACACATGAGATTCCATTAATTTTAATATGATGTGGTTGGCATGCATTGATTCAATGTTTCTGATTGATGTTAAATATAGAACATGGAAAATTACAACACAGTACAAGCCCTTTGACACAAGATGTTATGCCATTTAACTTACGTTAAAATCTACCTTCACTTCTACATAATCATCCATACAATACCATACACATATATATATGATCTGTTTAATAGATCTGTTACATTACGTTCATTGAATTCAGTCCTTTGATTAATGAAGGCCAACACACTATACGCCTTCTTAACAACCCTATATATGATCCATTGTAACAATTAATTTTGCTCTTCTTTACATTTTTGTACTAGAATTGACATTAAACAATCCTGAATCTTGGATTTTTCTATAATTTAATCGCCTATCTAAGAGTTTCTTAAAGATTTCCAATGTATCTGCCTCTACTTCACCCCTGGAAGGGCATTCACACGTACGCCACTCTCTACATCAAATTCTTACCTCTAACATCTGGCTATACTTTCCTCCAATCACCTTAAAATCATGCCCCATTGAATTAACTGTTTGCACCCTGGGAAAAAGTCTCTGGTTATTCACTCAATCTATGCCTATTATCATCTTAAACACCTTGATCAATTCACCCCTCATCTTCCTACTCTCCAGAAGTAAAAACCCTAGCTTTCTCAACCTATCCTCATAAAATATGCTCTCCAATCCAGGCAGCATCCTGGTAAATCTCCTCTGAACCCTCTCTAAAGTTTCAACATCTTTCTTATAAAGAGACCAGAACTGAACACAATATTCCAAATGTGGTCTAAGCAGGGTCTAATAGATCTCTTGCATTATTAAGAAGGCCAACATACTATATGCCTTCTTAATAATCCTATCAACCTGCATCACAATTAGAGGGATCTATGGATGGAGACCATAAGGAACCTCTGTTCCTCAACACTGCCAAGAATCCTGCCACAAACCCTGTATTTTCCTCTAAGCTTGACCTTCCGAAGAGAAACACTTCACACTTTCTCAAGTTGAACACCATCTGCCACTTCTCAGCCCAGCTCTGCTTCCTGTCCTATATTTCAACTGGAGTTTGAGGAGATTTAGTCTGTCATCTAAGATACTTGAAAACTTCTATGGATGCACCGTGGAGAGTATTCAGACGGGCTGCATCACTGTTTGAAATGGGGAGAGAGGGTTTCTACTGCACAAAAAATGAAAGCTGTAAGATTAGTTAGCTTCATCATGGGTACCTGCCCCCATAGTATCCAAGCCATCTTCAAGGAGCAGTGTCCATCATTACAAACACCTATCAGCCAGGACATGTCCTCTTCTTATTGTTACTGTAAGGAAGGAGGTACAGAAGCCTGAAGGCACACACTCAGCAGTTCAGGAACAGCTTCTCCCTCTCTGTCATCTGATTCCTAAATGGACATTGAACCCATGAAAACTACCTAACAGGTAATCTCTTAGATCTGGTAAAGAATATATTCTGGTACTGCTGTGCATAAAGAATATAGACAGTGAATCACAACTGCAAACCAAAACACTCAGACAAATCTAACACCCTGTCATTCCTGATTAATACCATTTCAAATATCTGAATTTACATTTTAATGCAGGAAAATCCATCTGATTTTATTTGTGCTACATTCTGTACACCCTTTAATGAACTGGGTTCTGCCATGTTTTAGAATGAATGGTGCTTTGTCAACTGCAACACACAGAAAGGATCACATTTTATCTACTGCTGCTTACAGGCAGTCATATTAATCAGATCGTGTCAGAAAACATCAAAAAGCTATTATCATCCTGACAGAAAAGTACTATTTAAATTTTTGCTTTGCCCAATGGAATCACATTGGCCATCCCAAACAGTATGGAAATGTACAAGCAACACTGAGTGAATATTTGAAAGGAATGTTATGTTTTAGTTTGTAAGCATCTTGGACCACCAATACAGGTACTACATATGTTGATAATGGCTATTTCTGCAACATATAAAGGCAATGCTTTTCTAACTTTTGTTTCAATACAATCTTAAGAATAGTAAGATCTTTCGGCAGACATTTCCCACAGAAATAAAGAAAGAATGAATTAAGTGCTTGAAAATTCTCTCTGTGGAGATAGACATTCTCCATGTTACTGGGTGTTCCAGTTTCTTCCTAGATCTTAAAGATGTGTAAATTCATAGTTAATTTTCCATTGCATATTTTCCCTAGTATGTAGGCACTTGATACAAACTTTGGGAACAGTAGGGAATGCTGGGAGAATAATATGTGAACGATGTAGGATCCATGCAAATATTATTTGATGTTCACCACTGAGCTGATTAGCCTGAGGACCTGCTCCCATCCTGCATGATTATATGACCCTGACTCGATAGAGTTCGAAACTAGAATGGTGAAATCTACATGTAAAGCAAATTCATTGATTTAAGATTCCCTGCACTCTCCTAAACTTAAGATAAAACATTTATTAACTAATCCTTCAAGCTTTATTAACCTCAAACATTAGTGCTGTGTGACAATTGAAGGTAATAAAAATCTAGATGGAGGAAGAGCAGTTCTTTCCTCTCTGAGGTAATCAGTTGGGGGTAGGAGATAAAATCAAGGTGAAATATTAACATGAGAAATTCTGCAAATGCTGGAGGAAAACAGCAGGTCAGGTAGCAACTATGGAAAAAAATAAACAGTTGACATTTTTGTCTGAGACCCTTCTTCAGGACTGGAAAGGAAGGAGGAAGATGTCAGAATAAAATGGTAGGGGAGGGGAAAGAGCATAGCTGGAAGGTGATAGTTGAAGAAATGAGTGTGGGAAATTTGAGAGGAGAGGAGAGTGAACCATAGGAGAAAGGGATGGAGGAGGGAAGTGATAAACAGGTGAGAAGAGGTAAAAGGCCACAGTGAGGAATAGAAGAAGAGGGGAGACGGGAAGAAAAAATATATTTTTTAATGGAAGGAGATATTGATATTCATGCCATCAGGCTGGAGGCTAACAGTACCAAATATAAGGTGTTACTTCTCCACCCTGAGGGTGGCCTCATCTTGGCACAAATGGAGGTCATGGACCGATATGTCAGAAGGGGAATGGAAATTGGAGTTAAAATGTTTGGCCACCGGGGAAATTCCACTTTTAGCAGAAAGAGTGGAGGTGCTTGATGGAGGGTCCCCCAATTTACAACAGGTAAATGTCAAGGAGGCCACATCGGGAGCACCGGACATAATAGATGACAGTACCAGATTCACAGCTGAAGAATTGCCTTAGCTGGAAGAACTGTTTGGGGCCCTGAACAGAGTTGAGGGAGGAAATGAAATATTAACTTTTTTTAACTTCTTTCTCCCAGTATGCTGTCAGACCTATATTTTCTGTTTTAATGTCAGATTCCTATCATCTGCAGAATACTGCAGTTGGATATAATGTTTGAAGTTCCCTTTTCATTTTGTGGTATGTCTTTCTCAGTTTCATTCTGATGCCATTTTACTACTAGATTCAAGCATGACCTCATATTTCCAAGATGGCAGCGCAACACAGCGCGCAACAGTCACTCCAGGAATGAATATCTGTTATCTGTAAGTAGGGGCTGTGTACAATCCTGATTTAATGGAGACGGACGTGTAAAGCACGGAGGAACATCTGATGAAACTTTTGAAGTGCCAGTTTCGCTGCCGCTGCTACTGTGCGATCGGAAAAATCTCTGGGAGGAAGGCCCCGGCTTTGCCTGTTGCTTGGCAGCCGGTGCTGGGGTCGAAGCACTCGGCAGAGATGGTACTCGGTGTCGGAGGGCTGGTTGAAGGCTCGAAGTTTTCGGACGGGCTCGGAGTTGGCTGTGGTTGAAGCTCCCAAAGTGCTGTATCGGCAAGCTGCGGCGCTGGAGGTTCGTGGCAGGAAGAGTTTTTCTTCCTTCTACCGTCTGCGTGAGATGATGGGCTGTCGGGACTTTGAGACTTTCTGTTAAACCATGCCATGGACTGCTCTTTATCAGATTACAGTATTGCTTTGCACTGTTGAAACTATGTGTTAACTATATGTAACTTATATATGTGTGTGTATGTATATATATATATAAAAGTATGCCTAACGTTGTGGTTTTGTGTAGGTCCCGTAGCTTTAGTTTTGTCTGATGGGTTTCTAGTTCTTTTCCGGGAAACGTGCTAAGGCTATAAGATGGATTGGGGATTATCAAACGTTATGTGGTTTTGCTTGTGTGGTCTGTTTTGTGCTTTTTTGTGATTTCATTCCGGAGAAAGTTGTCTCATTTTTAACTGCATTGTATTTCTGGTTCATAAATGACAATGAATCTGAATCTGAATCTGACCTCCATTAAAACATGCTCATTCAGAACATGAGGTTTACATTGAATCCCAAAGGCATTATAATACATTATGAGGTGGTCTATGTGAGTTCTCCATTTAATTTGTCAGGATAACCATAAGAGGCAAGGTTGAATTATTTTCTAGATACAAAAATATCAGGAGTTCTTTTTCAGTCTCCATTCAGTCTTCAAGGTTGACCTTGACTTCTAGTCACCTGTTACTTCAATTCTTTCCGTTCCCATTTTAACCTCCCTTAGCTTCCTGCATTGTTCAAATAAAATACAACGTCATCTCCAGGAATAGTAACTCAAATTCTCTCTAGACACAGTGAAATCATTGGGACTCAGTGCTGAATCGAGTTCAGAAATAGCTTTTTCTGATTTTCTTTTATTCTCTTTTATTAAATACATTCAGCATCTGCCACCCTGCCTTCCATAGTCCCAACATGTTCTATTGTTTTGGATTCTCTCTCTAACTAGAAAATTCTGACAGTGCTGCATCAGCTTATATCGTTGGTCTCAGTCCTCAGACATTTCCTCTATTCTTTCCTTCCCTCCCCCATTCTGCTCCTTATACAGCTTTCTTTTTACACTTCTCCAATTCTGATTGAAGCACACTGAAATGCTAACTCTGTTCCTCTCTCTCCACACATGCTGTTCGACCTGCTGAGTCATTTCAGTATTCCCAGTTTCATTGCAAATTTATCTGATCCAGTCCAACAACTAACTCTGCAATTTCAGTGGGCACAATTGTTAGATGAAACTAATTATAAGTCATTACTGTTGACTAGCCTTCTATGGAGATTCCTGGGCAGATGGTCTGCACAACTAATTGCCTTTGTCCATTGAAATTAATATTGTAAAGAAGCACTTGCATTTATGTAGAACCTTTGACAACTTCTGGAGATACCCAAAGCATCCCATTCATAGTGCTAATGTAAAAAAAAAGATCATTTCATGGCTGCCTCTACTGTTGCAATGAGGCCACACTGAGGTTGGAGTAGCAACACCTTATATTCAGTCTGGGTGACTCCAACCTGATGGTGTAAACATCAATTTCTCAAACTTCCAGCAATGCCCCTCCCTCTTTCCTTCACCATTCCCTATTCCCATTTCCCTCTCCTCACCTGCCCATCACCTCCCTATGGTGCTCCTCCCCCTTTTCTTTCCTCCATGGACTTCTGTCCTCTTCTTTCATATTTTCACATCTCCAGCCCTGTATCTCTTTCACCAATCAAATTCCTAGCTCTCGGCTTCTCCCCTCTCCTACCTCCCCGATTCACCGATCTCCTTGTGCTTCTTCCTCCCTTTCCCCTACTTTCTTGATCTAACACCTCATCTTTTTTTCTCCAGTCCTGCTGAATGGTCTCGGCCCAAAACGTCAACTGTACTCTTGTCCATAGATGCTCCCTGGCCTACTGAGTTCCTCCAGCATTTTGTGTGTGTAGCTTGGATTTCCAGCATCAGCATATTTCCTTTTGTTTGTGATTGGACTATTTCCATACTATAAGTTCTGATCTGGAATACACTCAGTGGTCATTTTTCTGAGCGACACTTATTGACTTGCTTGTTAATGCACCTATTTAATCAGTCAATCATGCAGCAACAATTCAATGCATGGTCAAGTGGTTCAGTTGTTGTTCAATGCAAACAGTAGCGTTTGAAGAAATGTCATCTAATGACTTTGACGGTGAATGACTGTTGATGCCAGTTGGAGTGGTTTGAGTACCTCAGAAATTGCTGATCTCCTGGGATTTTGCTGCACAATAGGTTCTAGACTTTACAGAAAATAATGCGATAAAAGTCCAGGGAGTAGCAGTTCTGTGAATGAAAATGTCTTGTTAATGAGAGATCAGAGGAGAATGGCAGACTGGTTCAAACTGACAAGGTGATAGTGAATCATATAACCATTCATTATAGCAGTTGTGTGCAAAAAAGCATCTCTGAACACACAACACATTGAACCTTGAAATGCATGGGATACAGTAGTGGAAGACCAGACACGTACACTCAGTGACCACTTTATTAGCTACAGGAGATACCCAATAAAGTGGCCACTGACAGCAAATTTGATTATCAGAATCAGAATCAGGTTTATTACCACTGGCATGTGACGTGAAATTTGTTAACCTAGCAGCAGCAGTTCAATGCAATACATAATATAGCAGAGAGAGAGAAAAAATGATAAATACAATAAAATATAATAAACAAAAAAGTAAACCAATTACATATATTGAATAGATTATTTAAAAATGTGCAAAAACAGAAATACTGTATATTTAAAAAAGTGAGGTAGTGTCCAAAGCTTCAATGTCCACTCAGGAATTGGATGGCAGAGGGGAAGATGCTGTTCCTGAATCACTGAGTGAGTGCCATCAGGCTTCTGTATCTCCTAACTGATGGTAACAGTGAGATAGGTCCTTAATAATGGACGCTGCCTTTCTGAGACACCGCTCCTTAAAGATGTCCTGGGTACTTTGTAGGCTAGTGTCCAAGATGAAGCTGACTAGAGTTACAGCCTTCTGCAGCTTCTTTCGGTCCTGTGCAGTAGCCCCTCAATACCAGACAGTGTAGCAGCCTGTCAGAGTGCTCTCCATGTACAGCTATAGAAAAGTTTGAGTGTATTTGTTGAAATGCCAAAATTGATTCAGACTCTTAATAAAGTATAGCCACTGTCATGCCTTCTTATTCTTCAATATGTGAGGACCAGGTTAGATCCTCAGAGATCTTGACACCCAGGAACTTGAAGCTGCTCACTCACTCCACTTCTGATCCCTCTATGAGGATTGGTGTGTGTTCCTTCATCTTATCCTTCCTGAAGTCCATAATCAGCTCTTTTGTTTTACTGACATTGAGTGCTGGGTTGTTGCTGCAGCAGCATTCCACGAGTTGGCGTATCTCACTCCTGTATGCCCTCTTATATCAGCAGAGTTGAAATTTCTCTCACGTGACTTGGTTAGCAAAAAATATATACTAGTCATCAGATAAACCAAATCACAATGAACCTGGTTGTTTTTTTTTAAATAATGCCAAAGAATCACTTCTATCCAAACAAAGTAGTTAACCAAACCTTCATTAATTCAAAGTATGGTATCACACATTCAGCAGTGAACTTTTGCGCTAATGTTGCATTGGAGGATCAAATTGGGGCTTTGTTCCTAAGTCACTAGAGTTGGATTTAAAACTAAACCTTCTGATTGATTGACTGCTGGACAGTTGTCCACTGTGTCCCATTTGATAGTAACTCAGACAGAAGGGACCACGAGCAATCAAATAAGGATGGGGTGAATTGTGGGGAGGAGTGGTGTTAGTAAGTGGAGATGGACTGGACATTGGAGGTGCATAGATCAGGATACAGCATACATACAGCTCAATGTTCAACACTATTATCTCTTCAAAACTCCTCACTAAGTCTGAAGATCTGAGCCTCGATAACTCTATGCAAATAGAATCTCAATTTCCTCAGCTGACGATCCCAGTCTGTATGGATTGGCAACATCTCCTCCACCCTCACTATTATCTGTCTGCTTAGCCCCCTGTTTTACTCACATTATACATATGATTGTGCGGATAGGTATAGCTTCAATGCCGTTTTAGATTTGCTGGTGACTCCATTAGTGTTGGTCAAATCAAAGGTGGTGATGAATTGGCATACAGGACAGAGATTGAAAATATAGTTGAATGATGCCACAGCAACAATCTCTCATTCAATGCTAGCAAAGCAAAAAAACTGATTATCAACTACAGGAGGAAGAAACTGCAGATCCAGCTTTTCATTCGGGAATCAGAGGTGCTGAGGATCAGTAACTTGAAATTCCTTGACATTATCGTATCAGAGGATCTGTCTTGGGACCAGCACATAAATCCCCATAAAAAAGAAAGCATGGCTACTCATATTAGAAATATGTGTACACTCGACATGTCACCAAAACTTTTGACAAACTTCTATAGATATACAGTGGACTCTATTCTAACTGCTTACATTCTGGCTTGATATGGAAACACCCATGCCCAGGATTGGAAGTCAACCAAAAGTGGTGGATTCAGCCCAGTCCATCACAGGCAAAACCTATTCCACTATTGAGCACATCTAGATGCTCTACCACAAAACCAGCATGAATCTAAACTGATTCTATAATCTACAGACTCACTTTCAAGGACTCTTTTCAACTCATGTTCATAGTTTTTTTTTTTGTTTATACGATTTTTCTTCTTCAGCACATTTATTATTTGTATTTGTTTATGAATGTTTTTGTTCTGTAAAATGCTATTGTATTTCTTTATTTGCAGATACAAATTTATTTATCACAAGTACATTGAAACATACAGCCTGCAAGACAATGAATCTCAAGGTAGCATATGGAAGCATATATGCACTTTGATAATACATTTTACTTTGACATTACTTTGACTTTTAAAGCTTTATTTTCAAAAACATGGTAAAATGTAATTTAAACATGAAGTCACTTGGTATTTAACCTGTTTTGCAATTTGTCCCCAAAATAACACCAGAAGTTATGTTATAGAATCACTCAATTCCAAGTTAACTTGAATATGAATCATCTAGAATGAAAGGATTATTTTAATATTTTTCTAACAGTATCTAGTGTAATGAGATTTTTCTCTTTTTTATTAATCTACTTCTCCTTTTTCCATCATTAATCTTTGCTTTTGCATTCTCTCCCTCTGCTGATAAAGTAGTAAATGCCAGGTCAACTATTCTGACATTTCACTTATTGTCAACAATGTAAATACAAGGAGCAAAATGAATGAGATGTAGTTGGTACCCACCACTCTTTCCTCTGTCCCTACACCTTCATGGATAGTTGTGAACTCTTTGTGTAGAAGATTGATTTTCATTGCTTTATGAGTGATTTTTTTTCTCTCTGTCAGTCTGACGTGTGATTAAACCTGTACTTTAAAGTTAGCAAAACAGACATGTTAAACACAATGCTGTCAGCCTGCTCAGTATAGCTAGAATTTAACACATAACATGATAAGAGGTAGGGAGCAAAATCTTCATGACTCCAATATAATTATTGGGCTCTGATGACAACATAAATGGTGTGAATGAGACACCAGTTTTATATATACATAAAGTTATCAGATGTTAAGTGTATTTATGCAGAATTCTAATTAATATTCTTTCTGTTGGGTATGAAATTAGCACTGAAATTACATCAGCAGTCTTGCATTCACACTGTTGTTCCCCTTACATTAATTTTTACCTGTTGTAACAAGTTTGAAACTTCAAACATGTTTGCAATTCCTTATTGACAGAGAACTCTTTCCAGACTGACAAACAAATAACTCTCCTCTTTGTTTTATCGATTTTAGTACTGAACTTTTTAAATATAATAATATTACCTATTATTAAGTAATATTCGGCACATGTTATAATTGTAGAATGGCACTCAGTTTCAATATATTCTTATATCATTTACCTAAGAGGGTATTTTGTGACATATTTGAAATTTGGCTGATCGATGATTGAAGTTAGTAATGGTACACCTCTAATCTTTATAAACAATATTTGATCAAAATTATAAGTATTGTTTTATTAATTATGATTTGCTGAACAATTACATTAGCTAATTTTGTTTTGAGTCTTATCAGCCTAACAGAAAAAAGCTTGGAGAACTCAAGTGGTCAGGCAGCACTAATGGAGGGAAATGCTCACTCGGTGCTTTGAGATGAAGCCCTAGATCTGTACTCTTATTCTGTTCACCTAGATGAAGGATTTGAGCTGAAACATCAACTATCCATTTCCTTCCATAGATGCTCCCTGACCTGCTGAGTTCATTCAACTTTTTGTGTGTAGTTTCAGATTCCAATATCTGCAGCCTTGTCTGTCTCCTAACTGTTTAATTGTGTTGTTTCCAAAACTATGAAGCAGACAGTTCTTATTATTTAACCACATCAATCCTACCTGGTGTACCAAAATTATAAACCATACAATTGTGACAAAAATTTTAATAGGTAATCCAGGATAATTCTGTTCTTTAGATAGATCTCATATTTATGAATTTTCTCCTTTTTTATAATACTTCCAGCACTTAATAAAACTAAACTTATAAAACACTTGGCTACAACTTCAAGCAGCTGAGTTTTATTCTGTTCTTCCTAGTGGAATATGATCAGCTATTTCCAGATTAAATTTTACTCTTCCAGGAATTTAGGGTTAGGATTGGGCTTCCAATCATAGAGGCATACAGCACAGTCCCATAACTTGTCTATGGTGATCAAATTGCCTATATTTAGTCCATATCCCTCTGTCTAAATTCATTTTAAAATGGTGCATTGTTCCTGCATCCACCAATTGATCTGGCAGCTTATTTCACATATCCATCACCTTCTGAGTGAAAATCTTGCCCCTGACCCCTTTACATTTTTCCCCTCCAAAATTAAATCTGTGTCCACTAGTTCTAGACTCACTCACTCTGAGAAAAAGATCATGATGATTCTCTCTATTTATATCCCTCATGATTTTATATATCTCTATAAAGCCTCAACCTACTGTACTCTAAGTTTTAAAGACCCAGCCTATCTCATCTTTCCATATAACTGAAGCCCTCTGATCTCATCCTTGTGAATCTTTTCTACACCCTCTACAGATTAATGACATTTTTTGTACAGATTGGCAACTAGAACAGCACACAGTACTTAAAATGTGAGATTACCGACATCCTAAACATACCAGCTCTTGTTCTCAAAGTTCTGATTGATGAGACAAGCATCATAAACTCTGTTTATCTGTCACCACTTTCAGAGCTTTCAGAGAAGAATGTATTTGCACACCACACCTCCAAACCACCTCCCCCAGGTCTTTCTATTCTTTAAAATTCTCCAAGCCCCTTCCACTTACTGTGTAAATCCTGTCCTAGTTTAAATCAACAACTATGAAACACTTTGCACTTGGAGTTAAATTCCATCTGCCATTACTAAGTCCACATTCAAAATTGTTCTAGGTCCTGAAGTAAGTTTAAGTAACTCCCTTCACTGTCCATAACCTGAACAATATTGGTGTCATCCACAAATATATTAACCATGCCGATTCCATTTTTACTAAAAGTATTCATATAAATGATAAACAACAGTGGACCTAGCACCAATCCCTATGGCACACCAATGATCACAGAATTCCAGTGTGAAAAATAATCCTCCATTACCATTATCTTACACCTACCACCATGCAGATTTTGCATCCAATTGTCTAGCTCATCCTGGATCAAATGTAATCTAACCTGACAGTCCAAATTACCATGAGGGTCTTAATAAAAAGCTTTGCTGAAGCCCATGTAGACAAATTCTACCATCCTGCTTTTGGTCACCTCTTTAAAAATGTCATAATCATTAGACTTGATTTTTCGTGCACAAAGTCATGATGACTATTCATAATCAGGCCTTGACTTTCGAGATGCAGGTCGATCTTGTATCTCAGAATTCCCACCATTGATGTTAGGATCACCAGTCTACTATTCCTTGGCTTGTCCTTGCAGTCTTTCTTAAATAAAGACTCATTAGCCATCTTTCTAGTACCTCAACCATTGGTAATGATGATACAAATATCTCTGCAAGGAACCAGCATTCTTCCCTGGCTTCCCACACTCAGGGTTTTATCAGAATCAGAATCAGGTTTATTATTACCGGCACGTGTCGTGAAAATTGTCAGCAGCAACAGTTCAATACAATACATAATACAGAAGAAAAATAAATAAATAACTATATGTATATTGAATAGATTTAAAATTGTGCAAAAACAGAAATAATATATATTTTTAAAGTGAAGTACTGTTCATGGGTTCAATATCCTTTTAGGAATTGGATGGCAGAGGGGAAGAAGCTGTTCCTGAGTTGCTGAGTGTGTGCCTTCAGGCTTCTGTACCTACCTGATGGTAACAGTGAGAAAAGGGCATGCCCTGGATGCTGAAGGTCCTTAATAATGGATGCTTCCTTTCTGAGACACTGCTTCTTGAAGATATCCTGGGTACATTGTAGGCTAGTATCCAAGATGGAGCCAACTAAATTTACAACCCTCTGCAGCTTCTTTCGGTCTGGTGCAGTAACCCGCACCCCCCCCCCCCCAATACCAGGCAATGATACAGCCTGTCAGAATGCTCTCCGTGGTAGAAGTTTTTGAGTGTATTTGTTGACATACCAAATCTCTTCAAACTCCTAGTCACTATCTCATCTGTTTACATGTGCAATAAAACTGCCATCACCTCATCTTTTGTCATGGAAATTAGCCCAACCAAAATTCCTCTCACAGGTGCATAAAATTTCAGTGCAATGTTCTTTTGGAAGAGTTGTCACGTGAATAGCTCTGGCAACAAACATGTTTTAAAAACATTTCTGTTCACTGACTCCACTCTGGCAGGACCATTCTTTAACTTCAGTCATTCTCTTCCCCACCTTCTCTCACCAATTTCATCCCCAAATTCAGACTTGATGACCTGAGTATTGAATCACTTAGTTTTCTTGCCACACCACAAGGCAATGAGTTTGCCGTTTCTCATGTCTGCACTTCATTCTTTAACATTCCAGAGCATTCTTTGGGTTTCAACCAATTCTCTGGGCTATCAACGTATGGCCCTGGGCCTTGTGCTCTATTGAGGTTTGCAAGTACATCAAAAAGGTCACGGACATACTAACAAATCCTCAGTGGATTTTCAAAGCCATGCAGAGTAGTCCAAAAGTAGTTTACTGCTACTTTTCAGTCCACATGAAAATTCTATTTTCTGGATCACAAAACTAAAATATTGAGTCATAAAATTTAGATTCTAAGCAATTGTTATCTGAAAGCTATTCAGATGCCAATGGTATTAATTTAACTTCTGTGTACTTATGACAAGATTTTTGAAACCATATGAACAACTGGTAGTAGATATTTCAGTTTGTTATTTAATCTACAGCCTGGATGACTGGGGCAAGTTCAGTCAAATTTTTTGTATTAGTAAAAATTATTCTAAATAGGAAGGTTACTATGGAGACCATTTATTCAATATTTTCATATGATGTAATATGACCCTGTTCCAGGCCTATTTGTTTTTCCAGTTTCGCTTTTATATATGTTGAGAGGATCGGAGTTGTTGACGCTGATGATTTTGCATTTTTGTGAGATATTATGAACAGCCCTTTTTTTCCATTTTTTTCTTTTTCTCTTTTTCTTTTTTGTTTTTCTTTCTCTTATTAGTTATTAGATTATTAGATTAGTTTTTTTGCATAATTTTTTTCTTTTTTTTTCTTGTTTTTTTAATATATATTATGATATACCTAGGTTTGCGTTGTTTATTTGTAAATTGTATTGTCCATGATTTGGGAATTCTCATTTATACTGTAACCATTGCTTATGTATTCTTTCATGTTCAGTTGAAATGTGTATGTTTGTAATTCCATTATCTATGTATCAATTTTATTTTGTTGATATTAATAATAATAACAAAAAGATTGAAAAAGAAAAAGGAAGCTTACTGTTTACTGACAGTAAAAATAATTATATGAATAAACTTCATAATAATTCTAGATATATTGAAATTCAACTTTAAAATAAAACATTCAAACTTAGTGTAACAGAAGTTCAGTAGTCTATTAAATACATTGCAATGGTTGTCAAATTTTACCGTAAAGAAATGATTGGATACCAAATGCATCTTCAACTGCTCCACTCTTTCCCACTCACATGTGGGAATTGAAATTAGCTGATGGGAGCTCCTAGAATCTGGTTTAGAGTGGACAAAAGAACAAGAACAAAGCAGCCAGAAATTAAATACTGTGCTCATTGGTTTATATTAAGCAAAGGAAGACTGGTTTTGGTAGGCAGTGAAATAGGCACAATGCTGGCTAAGGAACTATCTTATCAAAAACCCAGCAGATAAACTGGCGAGCAAGCAACTGGGGCATGCATAAGAACATTTCCCAATCTTGTATAAAGCACAAGATGTATAGGGTCTCTTTCACATTGTTGCAAATCAGCTCCACTTTCTCTCACTAGTGGCATAATCAGCTATTTTGCTTAGAACCTCTTTGGTGATTGTAATGCAACTATCTGTCATCCAGCTCTTTCTGCTCATTTTTATAAAATGTCTTTTCCTTTATACTGAGATGTGTTTCTTGACTTGACTGTTCAGGACACAATTATTTTTCAAACTGCTATTCTCTTCAGCTGTCTTGGGAACTGATTGCTTTTATTCCAAAAATGTTGATTCAGCTCTCTCTTTTCTCTGTTTCTAATTTAGTCTGCCATGCATTTTACATACTGTTTGGTCTACTTGTGATAGCAGTGGAACACCTGAGATGTCAATTGTCCGTCAGACTGACATTTGGATTTTATCACGTTGTCCTCCTCAGTACATTTACAAGATATCTACACTTAGCACACAATTTCTTAATTTGTTTGTATGGCACTCTTTTGTTCATGACATTAAACATGGTTAACTTTATCACTTTGTTTTATACTTCTCCACCAACAAATTGACATAAATCAGATATATGATCAAGGATATATTTTATCTTTTCAAGCTTATTTAAGTTTAACCATATTGAAGTTTACCGATGACACCACTGTCGTCGGCCAAATCAAAGGTGGTGATGCATTTGCATACAGGAGAGAGATGGAAAATCTGGCTGGGTGGTACCACCACAACAACCTCTTACTTAATGTCAGCAAGACCAAAGAGATGATTATTGACTTCAGGAGGAGGGAACCAGAGATCCATGAGACAGTCGTCATCAGGGGATTGGAGGTTAAGAGGGTCAGCAACTTTAAATTCCTCGGTGTTATCATTTTGGAGGATCTATCCACAGTCCAGCATTTAAGTGCCCATTATGAAGAAAGCATGACAGCATCTCTACTTACTTAGAAGTTTGTAAAGATTAGGCATGTCATCTAAAACTTTGAAAAACTGCTATAGAAGTAGGGTGAAGTTTATATTGACCAGTTGCTTCACAGCCTTATACAGATACTCCAATGCTCTTGTATGGAAAAGCCTGCAAAAAAGTAGTGGATATGGCCCAGTCCGTCATGGGTAAAGCCCTCCCCACCACTCAGCACATCAACACTGAGCAATGTCACAGGAAAGCACCATCGATCATCAAGGACCACCAACCAGGACATGCCATTAGCCATAAGATACAAGAGCCTCCAGACCTGCATCACCAGGTTCAGGATCAATTGTGACCTCTCAGTCATCAGGCTCTTGAACCAGAAGGGGTAATTTTACTCAGCATCACTCACCCCATCTCTGAACTGTTCCTACAACAACTCACTTTCAAGGACTCTTCATTTCATGTTCATGATATTAATTGACTTTTTTTTTCTCATTTTGTATTTGCAGTTTTTTTTTGCACTTTGGTTGCTGTCCATCTGACCGAGCTGGCATTCCATTGAATCTATTGTTTTTCTTGTATTTGCTGTGATTGCCCACAAGAAAATGACCCTCAGGGTTGTATATTGTGACATACTGTATATGTACTTCAATAATAAATTTACTTCGAACTTAGATTTGTTCAACTATCACAAACTAAAAAAAATTTATAGGCGGTAAGCTTCTTCTGTGTTGTCACTCGACCATGGGAACGTACATTGGTGCAGTTATAGCAATAAAACAATTGTGGAAATTCAGTTAAAATTAATTCAGAAACTATCACAGTACCAAAATTCTCTTTGCAAAGTAAGTCTAAATCAGAATATACAGAATGATTTTCAGTTTATTCAGCCTCTGTCACTGGGAAAATGCCACTGAGCTGCATATTGAACCTTGCGTTATATTTTGGCCACACCATTTATTCATTTCTTGCTTTTGGATAGTATTGCATCCAATCACTCACACAGGATCTTGGTTATGAACAACAATCACTCAACCCAATTAAGCTCATAATGTGAAATCTTTGCAGTGTAGTACATGAGCAAAGCAAAACAATAATCTGCATAATTGGGACTTTGTTAGTGCTGGACTAACTGATTTTCCAATTGAATGTAATTCCTATTTGTAGCCCAACCACACATCTGACTTATCTTTTGTTATAACATTTTCTCAATAATATAATAAATTTTCCAATGAATGCAATGTGTTTCAATAAAGACAAAGAAGACTGCAGATGCAATCTACAGCAACATACAATGCACTGGAGGAATTCAAAGGGTCAAGCAGCATCTATGGAGGCAGAATGGACAGCTGATGTTTTAGGTTGAGACCATTCATCTGGACTGAAATAAAGAGGGGAGACAGCCAGAGCATTCAGACTGATGGTTTGAGATGCGTCTATTTTAATGCAAGAAGCATTATGAAGAAAGCGGATGAGCTCAGAGCATGGATCAGTACTTAGAGCTATGATGTGGTGGGCATTACAAAGATTCGGATGGCTCAGGGGCAGGAACGGTTATTTCCAGTGCCAGGCTTTAGATGTTTCATAAAGGACAGGGTGGGAGACAAAGGAGGTGGGGGTGTGGCACTTTTGATAACAGATAGTGTCACAGCTGCAGAAAAGGAGGAAGTCATGGAAGGATTGCCTACGGCGTCTCTGTGGGTGGAGGTTAGAAACAAGAAGGGGTCAATAACTCTACTGGGTGTTTTTTATAGACCATCCAATAGTAACAGGGACATTGAGGAGCAGATAGGGACACGGATTCTGGAAAGGTGTAATAATAACAGGGTTGTTGTGGTGGGAGATTTTAATTTCCCAAACATCAATTGGAATTTCCCTAGAGCGAGGGGTTTAGATGGGGTTGAGTTTGTTAGGTGTGTTCAGTAAGGTTTCTTGGCACAATATGCAGATAAGCCTACAAGAGGAGAGGTATATATAATATATATATATATAATACTTGATCTGGTATTGGGAAACAAATCTGGTCATGTGTCATGTCTCTCACTGGGAGAGCATTTTGGAGATAGTGATCACAGTTCTACCACCTTTACCACAGCATTGGAGAGGGATAGGAACAGACAAGTTAGGAAAACATTTAATTGGAGTAAGGAGAAATATGAGGCTATCAGGAAGGAACTTGGAAGAATAAATTGGAAACAGATATTCTCAGGGAAACGGACAGAAAAAATGTGGCAAATATTCAGGAGATATTTGCGTGAAGCTCTGCATAAGTACGTTCCAATGAGACAAGGAAAGGACGGTAGGGTACAGGAACTGTGTTGTACATAGGCTTTTGTAAATCTAGCCAAGAAGAAAAGAAGAGCTTACGAAAGGTTCAAAAAACTAGGTAATGATAGAGATCTAGAAGATTATAAGGCTAGCAGGAAGGAGTTTAAGAATGAAATTAGGAGAGCCAGAAGGGGCCATGAGAAGGCCTTGGCAGACAGGATTAAGGAAAACCCTAAGGCATTCTACAAGTATGTCAAGAGCAAGAGGGTAAGACGTGAGAGAATAGGACATATCAAGTGTTACAGTGGAAAAGTGTGTATGGAACTGGGGGATATAGCTGAGGTACTTAATGAATACTTTGCTTCAGTATTCACTACAGAAAAGGATCTTGGCTTTTGTAGGGATGACTTACAATGGACTGAAAAGCTTGACTATGCAGATATTAAGGAAGAGATGTGCTGGAGCTTTTGAAAAGTATCAAATTGGATAAGTCACCGGGACCGAATGATATGCATCCCAGGCTACTGTGGGAGGAGAAGGAGGAGATTGCTGAGCATCTGGCGATGATCTTTACATCATCAATGGGGACAGAGAAGGTTCTGGAGGATTGGAGGGTTGTGGATGTTGCTTCCTTATTCAAGAAAGGGAGTAGAGATAGCCCAGGAAAATATAAACCAGTGAGTCTTAATTCAGTGGTTGGTAAGTTGATAGAGAAGATCCTGTGAGGCAGGAATTATGAACATTTGGAGAGGCATAATATGATTACGAATAGTCAGAATGGCTTTGTCAAACACAGGTTGTGCCTTATGAGCCTGATTGAATTTTTTGAGAATGTAACTAAACACATTGATGAAGGAAGAGTAGTAGATGTAGTCTATAAGGCATTTGATAAGGTACCCAATGCAAGGCTTATTGTGAAAGTAAAGAAGCATGAGATCCAAGGGGACATTGCTTCGTGCATCTAAAACTGGCTTGCCTGCCGAAGGCAATGAGTGGTTGTAGATCGGTCATATTCTGCATGGAGATCGCTGACTAGTGGTGTGCCTCAGGCATCTGTTCTGGGACCCCTACTCTTTGCGATTTTTATAAATGACCAGGATGAAGAAGTGGAGGGATTCGTAAGTAAGTTTGCTGATGACACAAAGATTGGGGGTGTTGTGGATATTGTGGAGGGTTGTTCGAGGTTACAGTAGGACATTGATAAGTGACAAAACTGGGCTGAGAAGTGGCAGGTGGTGTTCAACCCAGATAAGTACGAGGTGGTAGGTCAAATATGATGGCAGAATATAGTATTAATGGTAAGACTCTTGACAGTGTGGTGGATCAGAGGGATATAGGGGTCCGAGTCCATAGGACATTCAAATCTGCTGCACAGGTTGACTCTGTAATTAAGAAAGCATATGGTGCATTGGCTTTCATCAATCATGGGATTGACTTTAAGAGCCGAGAGGTAATTTTGCAGCTATATAGGACCCTGGTCAGAGCCCACTTGGAGTACTGTGCTCAATTCTGGTTACTTCATTACAAGAAGGATGTGGAAAGCAGAGAAAGGGTGCAGAGGAGATTTACAAGGATGTTGCCTGGATTGGGGAGCATGCCTTACGAGAATGAGTTGGTGAACTTGGCCTTTTTTCTTCCTTGGAGCGACGAAAGATGAGAGGCGACCTGATAGAGTTATATAAGATGATGAGAGGGATTGATCATGTAGACAGTTAGTCTTCTTCCCAGAGCTGAAATGGCTAGCATGTGAGGGCACAGCTCCAAGCTGCTTGGAAGTAGGTACAAAGGAGATGTCAGGAGTAAGTTTTTTACGCAGAACATGGTGTGTCCGTGTAATGGGCTGCCGGTGGCGGTGGTGGAGGCGGATACAATCAGGTCTTTTAAGAGACTCCTGGATTGGTACATGGAGCTTAGTAAAATAGAAGGCTATGGGTATCCCTAGGTAATTCCTAGGCACAGTTTTGTGGGCTGAAGGGCCTGTATTGTGCTGTAGGTTTTCTTTGTTTCTATGTTTGTAAAAATGTGGAGGGAAGGGGTGGAGCAAGGCCAGAAAATTGGATCCAGGTGAGGGAGTGACAGGCAGGTGAGGGAGGGGGAGATTGGGAATGATATAGAGAGGCAGGGAGGTAACAGTCTGAAGTGAGAAGGGGTAAATTATGGTATTCTGATAAGAGAGGAGCAGATACGAAAGGGTAATGGGAAAGGGGAACAATAGAGGGAGAGCTATTACCCAAAACCTGAGAATGTAATGTTCATACATTCAGGCTTGGGATTATTGAAAGGGAGTGCGGGAAGTGTTGCTTTTGTCACTTTAAATAAAACACGGCAACAAGCAGGGCTGGTGACTTCAAGTGAAGTGAAAGAAATTGGACTGTAGTCTGCTTAAAAGGAGTGCAGTAACAAGGGCTTGGCAAGTTAAAATGGAATGTTGGAATCGAGGCCCTGATGATTTGAAAGGAAATGTAATAACTGGGGTCAAGGGAGCTAAATGGGAGCACAGCTAACATCATCTGGTGAGTCAAATACCAAACCATCAGCTTTTCTGATAGTTGGATTGTCAGAATTTTAATGTATCTGGATATTCTTCCCACAAGAGTAACCTGCAGATACTAGATAGTAATATTGCTAGATTGTATTATCCAAACAGAATTCTTTCCATTAATCTCAATGGCATGAATTTTAAAACCAGAGGGGAATGCAATACTATATGACATGAAAATTTACCATGTTCAGAATAATCTGAATCAGGCTTAATATCAGCAGCACGAAATTTGTCATGAAATTTGTTAACCTTACAGCCGCAGTATAATGAAGTATATGATAAATAAATATAGAGAGAAAATGAATTACATTGGGTGTTTATACACACACACACACATCTCTATATGTCTATTAAATAGCTAAGTGAAAAATAAGTAGCGCAAAATTACAGAAAAAAAAGTAGTGAGGTTGAGTTCATAGATTTAACGCCCATTTAAAAATCGGAAGGCAGAGGGGAAGAAGCTGTTCTGGATTCACTGAGTGTGTGCCTTCAGGCTTCTGTATCCCCTTCCTGAAAATACCAGTCCGTATATATTACATATGCTGATGAATATATCTGTATTCTCTTCCACTCAAATATGCCATGTTCAGTGTGAAATGCATTAAGTAGACATTTTCATATCACACTGCAACCATATATACAAAACTGTATTGCTAGCAAATATCTAAAACCATTCCATGATTTCATGCACGAATAAGGAACAAGCAGGGAAAGGGCTTCCTAAAAGTTATGTCAGGCTTATGTATGCATCTGCATATGCTTATGATATGTACAGTATGTGGTTTAACGTGTCAGTCCAAAAGCAGATAATTTTAATTTGTCATAAGACTGTTGCAACAAATAACTTCAAACCACTTTCCACCAAGATTATCTGGTGGGTAAATGTTTTTGGGCACTTACCAGAGAAGTTCACTTTACGGATGTATTCAAGGAGGATCTTGCCGTCAATGGGATCCATTTTGGAACAAAGTCCGACATATCCACGGCAGAGATCTTTGTGCATGTTGTGCAAAGCATGTGCCATGGCATAAACTGCATCGATAACAAAGAGTACTTTCCCCTCTTGTTCATAAGAGTTGTTCCGGCCAATTCGTTCCAAGCCTAGCAATAATAAAATCACAAATGTATGGTTTAATTAAAACCATGCTAAAGATTGACGCATATTCATTGTCAATGCTTTGAGAGACTGAAAGAATTAGATTTATTTGAAATACCATTACTTTCTGTATTTTTGGAATATTAAGCAATCACTTCTTGCTTTCACTGCTTCTTTTTGCCTGACTGTCATCCATTTGAATCCATGTTTAGGCCAACTTAAATTACATCCTTTCAAACATCCTCCGAAATATCTACAAGTTGCTAATGTAGTGATCAGAACACTTCTGGTATCCTGAGATTCCCTTCCTCAACATCACTTTGATTGTCGAAACACATCCAAAAGTTAAAGTATCTTCTGCACAGTAGCCTGAACAACCTTCAATAATACTTTCACATGATAAGGTAATTTTGTGTAGGAATAAAGGATTCAAAAAACTTCAAGATTCAAAAACTTTATTGTCATTCTAACCGCATATCAGCTCTGCAGGGCAGAATGAGACAGCGTTTCCCAAGAGCAGTGCAATCATAACATAACAAACGCAATACTAAATAATAAACATAACAATAAATAGTAAAACACAACAGCCACATGTCAGTTAAAAACAAGTTATAAGTGTCCAGTGCAAGTTAAAAGTGTCCAAAGCAGAGCCAGGTAGAGCAGCTATTTGGCAGTCTGACTGCCTGTGGGAGGAAGCTGTTTAGTAGCCTTGTGGTTTTAGTTTTGATGCTCCTGTAACATTTACCTGATGGCAGAGGAACAAACATTTCATGGGGAGGGTGTGAGGGGTCTTTAATGATGTATCGTGTCTTCTGGAGGCATCAACTCTGAAAGAGGTCTTGGACAGAAGGTAGGGAGACCCCAATAACCTTCTCTGCTCCCCTAACCACCCTCTGCAACGTTTTTTTGTCAGCAGCACTGCAGCTGGAGTACCAGGTTGTGATGCAAAAGGTCAGCACACTCTCAACCACACCTCTGTAGAATGTAGTTAAGATGTTAGTAGGGAGTGATGCTTGTTTAAGCTTCCTCAGAAAGTGCAATCTCTGCTGGGCTCGTTTCGCAATCCCAGTGGTTTTCCTGGACCAGGATCTTATCAATATTAGGAGTCATTCTGGTTTTCCTTATCAACATACAGCTCGGCAGATCTCTCATTTCTATCACATTGATGACATCACACCAAAATGGGCATTTCTTTCTGCTTTTATTACTTCTTCAAGTTAATAGTCCTGCCCTCCATCACGAAATTACTACACCCATTTTTGGGACATTAGTCCAGCACTGTTACAATAGTTACAAGCTTTCCACCTGCTGTACACACACCCCAAATCACCCCTCTGATCACACCAAATTATAAATTTCTTTAGCCAAAGGGTGGTGAATTTATGGAACTTGTTGCCACATGCAGCTGTGGACGCCAGGTCACTGGGTGTATTTAAGCCAGATATTGATTAGTTCTTGATTGGACATGACGTCAAAGATTACAGGGAGAAGGCCGGAAACTGGGGTTGAAGAGGAGAAGAAAAAAGGACATGATTGACTGGTGGAGCAGACTCAATGAGCTAGATGGCCTAATTCTGCTCCAATGTCTTATGGTCTTATGGTCCTATATTTGTCATATACTTCTTTTGTTGCTGGCATATCTTCACAACCTAAGACATCCAGATTGAACTGAAAAAAGAACCTTTTGTTTTGAATTATGAAAACATGAAAATCAATTATGATCCAGAGGAAGCCACAAGCAATGACAATTTTCTATATGCATGTCATTCGAAAATGAACTCCTAGTCTAATCCCACCTTGCAGTGCTAAACCTGTAACCCTACAGGTCATGGTTCACCTAGGACATATCCAAATGCAGTAAATGTGATAGGGATTTCTGCTTTCACCCTTTGTTTGAAAATTTTTCCTCAACATCTCTCAAATCCTTACACCAATTAACTTGAATCTATGTTTTTTGATCTCTTTACACAGATCCTTAAATCTATCTAGCTCTCTTAAATATTAGTAAATTGAATCTCTCCTTAGGGTCCTCAAAGGAAGGATGTTCTATCCCTTGCAACGTCACTATGGATCTCATTTGCACCATCTTCTGTGCAATCTCATCTTTTATTTTAGCTGTTTATTTAGAGAGACAGCGTGGAATGGGCCCTCTGGCCCAATATAAACTGCCCAGCAACCTACCTATTTAGCTCTAGCCTAATTACAGTACAATTTACTATGAACAATTCATCGACTAACCAGTACACCTTTGGACTGTGGGAAGAAACCGGAGCACCCGGAAGAATCACACACGGTGACGGGGAGAGTGGACCAACTTCTTACAGATGGCGCTGGAATTGTACTGTGAACTCCGATGCCCCGAGCTGCAATAGCATTGCGCTAACCGCTACGCTACAATTGCGCCCCTTAATCTGCACTCTTTCCAGTACTGTGGTGAGAAGATCTATAAGGAGTACTCAGGTTGAGGGTAGTTTTGTCTCCCCCAAACCGTTCTGATGTTGAATTCTACTTTGATCTGATAATCATTTATTTCCCGCCTCTCCAAATCCTGCAGGATACACTTGGACGGCCTCATACCTGCCCCTGTCTTATGTTCACTTCCAGCATAATCTTCCTGCACTTATGCACATTATGTGCCTCAGCTATTAAGAATTAGATTCTACTGTATAACTGGTAAGTGTCACTATAGCCTGCATAACGGGAGGTCATACATTTACGGCATTATGTGATAATTTATCTAAGCATTTTATTGCATTTAGGATGTTATGATTGATTCTCAACTAGCATGTGATAAAATGCTGCTGCCCTGTCCTAGTTGCTACTGTATGGCTTACAGGTGTAAAGGACACAGGCTTTGATTTGTAAATCAGTAACCCATGCAGAAAGCTGCTTTCGAGGCTAAATTCAATTATCCTCTGTCAAAGTGTCAATTGAGTATGTGAAGCATGTACATCTGTAAAGCCAATGTCTGTCAAATTCTTCTTTGCTCATTAACATGGAATGCAAGCTTCCCCACCAGTAGGTCTGTTTCTGATCAGATTTGACTGACTCTTCTGTATTCAGGGGCCTTTTGAGGAAAGATTATATTCTGCAGATAGTTGGCAATCTTTTTCAATTTGTTTCTTTTAGGTAAATTTACATTTTGTTTCAAGGAAGAGAAATTCTCAAAAACAAAGCTGTAGAGCCATGATATGAATTATCAAATAATTCAGTTAACGAGCTCTGAAATGAGCTCAGAAAGAATACAATTATTTTGTTTTTGTTTGAGAAACAATGTTGAAATAATTAGTTGGATTTAAATAAAAACAGAGCTGAATGTTAAAGCTTAAGATAAAAATAAATGTAAAATTTGAGTGATTTATTTGTCTCTCTACTGATTACTTTATATGTTGTTGACAGGAAATACGAACAATTAAAATTATATATTTTTCTTCCATCAAAGAAAGCAGGAACATAAATTATGCCTTCCTTTAGGTCAACCAGAATAATTAGTAATAAAGTGATATAGACCAAATCTTATAGCAATTCTAGCCAGTCTAGTAACTGGAATTGGCTCAACTATTGTAGCAGTGAGTACTAAAGGAAAATCGGATGCTCCACCATAAAATGTTGTAAAGTTATCCTAAATTTGGAGCAGTGTGTTACATCTGGAAAGAGGTGGCGTGATGGAAGCTGCATCATTCTCAATAGCACCACATATAACTAAATACTATTTCTGCTTAGCTCCTGTCTTTCCATCACCTGCAATCATTCAATTTACACCATTTATTCTGGTAATATTGCAACTAAATTGTGAAATCTGTGTTACAGTGCTATGTACACCATCCCTGGGCAATGATGAGGCTACATGTTTCCATGTTGGAATAATAGCCACTTCTACAGTTGCTGTCCTCAAACTCAGCCTCATTCTCACCAACTATGACCCTGCTGTCAGGATCCTAAAGCTGATCTGCTGAATCATCATATTACAGCATGAGAAATAAGTGTAGAACAGGTTATTTATCCCTTAGTCCCTACTAGGGCCATTCATCGAGTTCATGGCTTATCTTCTAACTCAGCTCATTTTTAAGGACTATTCCCATATCCTTTGACCCCTTGGAAGAGGTTTCCAAGGATTCACAATTAGGTATGTCATTCACTTCTGTATATAGAACATTTACACTAGAAACTTCCTCGTACAATCTACACATAAACCTCTTCTTGTCATAGTCATAGTCATAGTCATAGTCATCAAAGAGGAATTCAATCACTAGTTAGCAACACAATCATTATGTTCAGGAAGACAGCACACCACCACCTTGACACGGACAATGAACACTGGCCTTACCAATAGTGCATCATCCCATAAATCAAGTTTTAAATTAGGAACAGAGTTCTCTTTATTGAGTCATCTAGGTTAATATAGATTTTCAGGTAGATATTATTTCCTGACCAGATAAACATCTGGTGTGATAAAAATAATTTCCAATATATGACAATAAAATCCTGTTAACTGGCCTATTTCCACTATTCAATTACATTGACATAAAAACAAGTAAGGTACTTTAGATTAAACAGTAGATCAATGGCAAAGTAATATTCTTGAATAGCTGGTCCATGGAATATAGAATAGCAAAGATGCATTGCAGTTAGCATAAAGCTGTTACCCCGGTTCCTGGCTTTCTCCCCGTAACCTTTGATGCCATGTCCAATCAAGACCCTATCAATCTCTGCCTTAAATACATCCAATGACCTGACCTCCACAGCTACATTTGGCAACACATTCCATAAATTCACCACCCTTTGGCTAAAGAAATTTTTCCAAATCTCTGTTTTGAAAGAGCGCCCCTCTAAACTGAGGCTGTGCCCTTCTGTCCTAGTCTCTCCCATCATGGGAAACATCCTTTCCACATCTGTCTAGGCCTTTCAACATTTGAAAGGTTTCAATGAAATCCCCCCTCATCCTTCTGAATTCCAGTGAGTACAGACCCAGAGCTATCAAATCTTCCTCATATAATAACACATTTATTCTTGGAATCATCCTTGTGAACCTCCTCTGGACCTCTCCAATGCCAGCACACCTTTCCTCAGATGAGAGGCCCAAAACTGTACACAATACTCAAGGTGAGGCTTCAGCAGTGCCTTATAAACTTATAAAGCCTCAGCATCACATCCTTGCTCTTGTATTCTAGACCTCTTGAAATGAACGCTAACATGGCATTAGCCTTCCTCACCACCTACTCAATTTGCAAGTTTATCTTTAGGGTGTTCTGCACATGGACTCACATGTTAGTAATTTTCCTCTAATATCATTGGCTCTTAACTTGGTAAACATCCTCATGTGTGGCAACTTGTCAAAGGCCTTCTGTAAGTCCAAATATACAACATCAACTTCATTCCCTTTATCTATACTACTTGTAATCTCCCCTCAAAGAATTCCAATAAGTTCATCAGGCAGGATATTCCCTGAAGGAAACCATGCTGGCTTTGTCCCATCTTGTCCTGTGTCACCAAGTACTCCATCACCTCATCCTTAACAATTGACTCTAACATCTTCCCAACCACTGAGGTCAGGCTAACTGGTCTATAATAATTCCCTTTCTGCTGCCTTCCTCCTTTCTTAAAGAGTGAGTTGCATTTGCAATTTTCGAGTCCTCTAGCACCATGGCAGAGTCCAATGATTTTTGAAAGATCATTTCTAAAGCCACCACAACCTCTAATACTACCTCTTTCAGAACCCTTGGGTGCAGTTCATCTGGTCCGGGTGACTTATGTACCTTTAGGTCTTTCAGCTTTTTGAGCACCTTCTTTCTTGTAACAGTAACTGAACCCACTTCTCTTCCTTCACACACTACAACATCAGGCATTGCTAGTGTCTTTCACAGTGAAGGGTGATGCACAATACACATTTAGTTCATCAGCCACCTCCTTGCCCCCCCCCCATTATTATTTCTCCTGCCTCATTTTCTAGAGGTCCATTTCTCTTTTATTTTTAACATACTTGAAAAAAACTTTTACTATCCACTTTGATATTTGTTAGCTTGCTTTCATATTTCATCGTTTCCCTTCTAATGATTTTTTTAGTTGCTCTCTGTAGGATTTTTAAAAATTCCCAATCGTCAAACTTCCCATTAATATTTGCTTTGGTATATGCCTTTTCTTTTGCTTTTACAAAGGCTTTGACTTCCCTTGTCATCTACTGTTGCACTATTTTACCATTTGAGTATTTCTTCATTTTTGGAATACATATGTCCTGAAACCTTCTTTATTCCCCCCAGAAATGCCCACCTTTGCTGCTCTGCTGACATTCCTGCCAGCAGCTCCTGCCAATTTACTTTGGCCAACTCCCCTCTCATGCCACTGCAATTTCCCTCACTCCACTGAAATACTGCTACATCAGTCTTTATTTTATTCCTATCAAATTTCAAAGTGAACAGCATCATATTGTGATCACTGATTCCGAATTGTTCTTTTACTTTAAGCTCCCTAATCACCTCCGGTTCATCCCGTAACAGTCAATCCAGTATAGCTGATCCCCTCGTAGGCTCAACAACAAACTGTTCTAAAAAGCTACACGTACAAACAAACTGGAGGAACTCAGCAAGTCGGGCAGAATCTGTGGAAATGAGCAGTCAACGTTTCGGGCCGAGACCCTTCATCAGGACTGAAGAGGGAGGGGGCAGCAACCCTATAAACAAGGTGGGAGGAGGATGGGAAGGAGAAGGCTGGTCGGTGCCAGGTGAAAAACCAATAAGAGTAAAAATCAAGGGGTGGGGGAGGGGAAGCAGGGAGAGGATAGGCAGGAGAGGTGAAGAAGGAGTGTAAGGGGAAAGCACTATGTGTAGTAGAATAACATAGAATCATGAGAGAGGTGATAGGCAGCTGCAGGAGGGGGCAGAGTGAAAGTGGGATGTGGGAAGAGATGGGGAGGGGAATACTGGAAGTTGGAGAATTCAATGTTCATGCCAAGGGGCTGGAGACTACCCAGACAGTATATGAGGTGTTGCTCCTCCAACCTGAGTTCTGAAAAGCTGTCTCTTAGGCATTAATCAAATTCACTCTCTTGAGATGCATTACCAACCTAATTTTCCTAATTACCTGCATGTTAGATTCTCCCATGACTACCATAACATTGCCCTTTTGACTCGCCTTTTCTATTTCCTGTTGTAACCTGTGGTCCACCTCCCAGTCACTGTTGGGAGGCCAGTATATAACTGCCATCAATGTATTTTTATCCTTGCAGTTTCTTAACTCAGCCTACAAGGATTCAACATCTCCTGATCCTATGTCACATCTTTCTACTGATTTGATGCCATTCTTTACTAGTACAGCCACACTACCCCCTCTGCCTACCTTGCTATCCCTCTGATATAATGTGTAACCTTAGACATTCAGCTTCCAACTACAACCATCCTTCAGCCACAATTCAGTGATTGCCACAATATCATACCTGGCAAACTGTAATGTATTTCTTATACCACATGCTTTTAGATGCAATACCTTGAGTGCCATATTTGCTATCCTTTCTGCTTTTGCATCCCTAATCATTTCATACTCAGCCTGTTGGCAGCAGCTAAGTCCCATCATCTGTTTGCCCTTCCAGATAATCTATCTTTACTTTTTTACCTTCCATCCCATTCTGAATCCCTTGATACGTGTACCCACGCCCCCCCCCGCCGCCAAGTTAGTTTAAACCCGCCCCAACAGCTCTAACAAACCTCCCCGCAAGAATATTGGCCCGCCTTGGGTTCATGTGCAACCTGTCACTTTTGAACAGGTCATACCTCCTCCAGAAGAGAACCTGAAACAGTGGCGCCCTGCACCAGGTTGTCAACCATGCATTTATCTTTCAGATCAACCTGTTTCTACCCTCACTGGTGTTTGGCACAGGCAGCAATCCAGAAATTACTACCTGGAAGGTCCTGCTTCCTCATGGGATACTTATTGCTTCGTTCCCTTTGGCAAGAAAAGTTAGTATGCAACGCTGGTGGTGTACCGCTGCATAATGTGGGTGAGCAAAAAGAAGTGGGTGCAAGCCATGAGAACAGCTGCAGGAAGCAACGTGAGTGAAAAATACGAGGGGAGAGAATGAGAATGGGACAGTTAAATAAAACAAAAAAGAGACGGAGAAAGAGAGACAGATATGACTAGTCAACTTCTCTGGAACGTGAATGCATTTGAAAATGGCGACAATGTTTGTAGGTATGGGGCATATGACAAAATGACAGAGCGATGGAGTTCATAGACTGAAAGATTTGACTATCTTGCACTGGCAAATCAAATTGCAGATCATATTTATGTTCCAACTTTTCTGACTGTGAAGGCCACAAAAATATTTAATTTATTACGCAGTCTAGTACAACCTGCTAAGCCTGGCAATAAGACTTATGAGGACACAGTTAAATCCTTAAAGGATTGCTATTCACCTAAACCTTTGATGATTGCTGAGAGGTTTAGATTTCATAAAAGGAATCAAGAGGAATGTGAGTCTATTTCACATTCTGTGGTGGAGCCGAACCAATTGTCTGAACACTGTGATTTTGGGCAGTTACTGAATGACACGTTACATGATAGTTTTATACGAGGTCTGAATAGTGAGTCAATTCAGAAACGTCTGCTCACAGAAGACAGACTAACATTATAGAAGGCAATTGAGATTAGTACATCTATACAGATGACAGTGAAAGAAACACAGCTACTAAGCACAAGTTCATAAAGTTTTTACTGACTTTAAGAATAAGACACCTGTTGCCAATCAATTTTACTGATATGGAAAAAAATCTGGTCATTCAGCAATTGAACACTGGTGTTAGGATTTACAATGCTGAAGCTGTGGCAAAAAGAGATACATTGAACGTGTCTGTAAACGCGAAATGACACTGTCAACCAAAAGCACTGTAAGGTAGTAAAATGACTTCAGGATCAACAGTAAGAAGCATGTGATCAAGGTGGTGCATACTGAGGACCAACTGAGTTATTCTCACTCTGAGCTTTAAGAAGCTTTGCACTTTTTATCTGTTTCAGTACACAAAGACGGTTATTGGGTAATCCCGCAGTTGGATGGAGCCACAGTGAGGATATAGGTGTGCATGGGTGCTACAGTATTGCTGGTATATGAGACAGTTTACATTGAGAAATTGCAGTAATTACAGTGGAGATTAACAAACAGTGAAAGAAACTCCCACTGTACATTACAAGCATGAGAAAATCTGCAGGTGCTGGAAATTTGAGCAACACACACACAAAATGCCGGAGGAACTCAGCAGTCCTGAAATGTCGACTGTACTTTTATCCATAGATGTTGCCTGGCCTGTTGAGTTCCACTGCACATTGTTAAAGACCATAAGACCAAAAGACGTAGGAGAAGAATTAGGCCATTCAGCCCATTGAGGCCCTCCACCATTTCATCATGGCTAATCCTGGATCCCATTCAACCCCATACACATGCACTCTCACCATATCCCTTGATGCCT
The DNA here is from genome assembly GCF_030144855.1 of Hypanus sabinus. NCBI lineage: Eukaryota > Metazoa > Chordata > Chondrichthyes > Myliobatiformes > Dasyatidae > Hypanus > Hypanus sabinus. The sequence continues at coordinate 36,785,546 of NC_082730.1, read as the reverse complement.
GGACCAATCAGAAATCTATCAACTTCTGCTTTAAATGTACCCATAGACTTGGCCTCCATCACAACCTGTAGCAGAGCATTCAACAGATTCGCCATTCCTTGGCTAAAGAAAATTTCTCCTTAATTCATTTCGAGAAGATCACCCCTCAGTCTTGAGGCTGTGCTCTCCAGTTCTGGATATTCTCAACATCCTCTTCACGGTCACTTTATCTAGTCCTTTCTACATTCGGTAGGTTTCAGTGATATCCCCATGCATTCTTCTAAATTCCAGTAACTACAGGCCCAAAGCATTCCTCTTAGGTTAACCCCCTTCACTTCCAGAATCATCGTCGTGAACCTCCTCTGGACTCTCTCCAATGACAATACATCCTTTCTAAGATAAGGAGCCCAAAACTGTTGGCAATACTTCAAGTGTAGCCATACTGGTGTCTTATAAATCTTCAGCATTATCTCCTTGTTTTTATATTCGATTCCCCTTGAAATAATGTCAACATTGCATTTGTCTTCTTTACCACACACTCAACCTGTAAACACCTCTGATGTTTGAATTTTCTCTCCATTTAGATAGTAGACTACACTATTGTTTATTTTACCAAAATGCATTATCATAAATTTTGTAACACTTATTTCATCTTGGCCCGAAACATCGACAGTGCTTCTCCCTAGAGATGCTGCCTGGCCTGCTGCATTCCACCAGCATTTTGTGTGTGTTGTTACTTATTTCATCTGCCACTTTTTTGCTCACTTTTCCAATTTATTTAAAGTCCTGCAACACCCTGCTTCTCCAGCACTATGCACCCTCCACCTATCTTTACATAATCCGCAAACTTTGCCACAAAGCCATCAGTTTCACTATCTAAATCACTGAGAAACAATGTGAAAAGTAGCAGTCCCAATACTGACCCCTGAGGAACACCACTAGATAGTGGCAGCTGGCCAGAATAGGTCCCTTTTGTTCCCACTCACTACCTCCTGCCTGTCAGCCATTCCTCTACCCATTCCAGTATATTGCCTGCAATACCATTGGATTTTATCTTGTTAAGCAGCCTCATGTGAGGCACTTCATCAAATACCTTCTGAAAATCTAAGTAAGTGACATCTACTGCCTCTGCTTTGTCACCCTGCTTGTTAATTCCTCCAAGAATTCTAACAGATCTGTCAGGCAAAATTTCCCTTCACAGAATCCATACTGACTTTGACTTATTTTATCATTAGTCTACAAGTACCCAGAAACCTCATCCTTAATAATGGAGTCCAACTCTTTCCCAACTAGTGAGATTTGGCTAATTTCCTCTCTTTTGTCTTCCTCCCTTCTTAAAGAGTGGTGTGACATTTGCAATTTTGCTGTCTTCCGGGACCGTGCCAGAATCAAGTGATTCTTGAAAGATCATCACCAATACATCCATTATCTCTTTAGCAACCTCTCTGGGATGTAGTCCTTCTGCTCCAGGTGACATCCACTTTACGACCTTTCAGTTTGCCTAACACTTTTTCCTTTGCAATGACACTCACTCCTGCTCCCCGACCCTCATGGACCTCTGGCATACAGCTGTGTCTTCCACAGTAAAGATTGAAGCTAAGTACTTGTTAAGTTCTTCTGCCATTTCTTTGTCCCCCATTACTCGTCATCGTCATGGCTAACCCTCAAGGTTGAGGATGATGGTCTTCGTTACGTTGATCTATCACAGAGCGAAGATGCCTGTGCGTGTATTTGTTTAACGTGTACTTGATGTTGCACTCCAAGAAGCACAAGATGCTTCACAAATCAATCAACTCCAATGGCATGGAAACAACCTCACCAGCATCATTTTCCAGTGGTCCAATACCACTTTCTGCTCCCTTTTATTCTTAATATTAATGAAAAACTTTTAGTACCCTGCTTTATATTATCAGCTAGTTTGCCCTCATATTTCATCGTTTCCATTTTTATAGCCTTTTTATTTGCCTTTAGTTGGATTTTAAAAGCTAGACAATCATCCAACTTCCCACTCACTTTTGCTACATTATATGCCCTTTCCTCGGTTGTTATGCAGTTATAACTTTTCATTTCTGCCACGGTTGCCTAGCCCTGCCTTTGAGAACAACTTCTGTGGGACATATATGTCCTGCACCTTCAAACTATTCCCAGAAACTTCAGCCACCTCTGTTCTGCCATCAGCTCTGCCAGTATCCCCCTCCAATCCACCTGGCAAAGCTCCTCTCTCGTGCCTCTGTAACTCCCTTTATTCCATTGCGATACTGATATATCTGACGTATGCTTCTCCATCTCAAATTGCAGTATGAATTCAATCATATCATGATCACTGCCTCCAAAGGGTTCCCTTATGTTAACCTGACTAATAAGATCTGGGTTATTCCACAACACCCAATCTAAGATAGACTTTTGCCCAGTAAGCTCAAGCACAAGCTGCTCTAGAAAGCCATCTCATAGGCATTCAACAAATTCCCTCTTTCGCAGTCTGACACCAACCTGATTTTCCCAATCACCTTGTATATTGAAGTCCACAATTACAATTGTGACATTACCCTATTATCTGCCCTTTCCAGCTCCTTTGCAATCTCAATCACACACAGCTATCACAGACGTTTATGCCACAAGCTGCACCCACGAAGCTAACGGTATTGTGAAGGACCCCATGCACCCCTCACACAAACTCTTCTCCCTCCTGCCATCTGGGAAAAGGTACCGAAGCATTCAGGCTCTCATGACCAGACTGTGCAACAGTTTCTTTCTCCAAGCCATCAGACTCCTCAATACTCAGAGTCTAGACTAACATCTACATCAGTTATTATAATTTGTCCTCTACTATGCCTATTGTCTTTATTAATTATTGTACTGCCCTGCACTTTTTTGTGCACTTTATATAGTCCTGTGCAGGTCTGTAGTCTAGTGCAGTTTTTATGTTGTTTTACGTAGTCTAGTGTAGCCTGTGCTGTCTCACATAGTCTAGTGTGGTTTTGTGTTGTTTCATGTGGCACCATGGTCCTGGAGGAACGTTGTTTCGTTTGCACTGTGTACTGTACCAGCAGTTTGAGGTCGAAATGACAATAAAATTGACTTGACTACTTCTGGTGGTCAGAACTGAATGTAACCACTGAAGAAAAAGCCAAAGCATGTCTACATCAAAAGGCCAAGAAACAAAGAAACACAACAAAAATATAAAACGACCCAATGTGCAGATAAAATAAAAACATCGTACAAACAGTAACTGCAAGCAAATGGTGTTCTGAGCTGTTCAATGCTGAGCCATGGAGCAGCTGAACTGGCCTGTCCCTTGCCTTGGGCCCCAACACTCTAACCTTTTCAGTTTGGCCCGGCTCCTAAATCGATGTGCAGACTTTGAGTTCCATCGCCTTAATACGCTCTGGGGCCAGGAGTAACCACCTCGATTCGGCCTGTACTCAACTTTATCAATTCGACCCTGCACTTAAGTCTCTGTCTGAACATGAGTTCAGTCAAATCAGTGTGTTCTGGTGACTCAGCCTTCGGCACAGCACTTAAAATGATCTAACCTTGGGTATTCCTCACTCTCAGTGATAAGCCCACTGCCTCACCTCACCTTGGTTCTGCCACATTGAATTGCTTCCAAGTCCAAAGGGAGTTCAAGGTCTATTACCGTATACTCCGGAGTACAAGCCGACCTGAAGTATAAGCCGACCCCCATTTTCAAGGTTAAAAAAGTGACTTTTTCATGTTACCTTTGTATAAGCCGACCCCTTTTCTAGAGATTATTGATCTAACCAGAAAAGATCACAAGATCTCACTTGCTGGTACTCAGCTTTGCTGGATCCGGAACCTGGAAATTTTGTGAACCAGTACCTGCTGAGAAAACAGGCCTAGATATTGTAGAGAGTTATAGGCGAATTCTTAATAAGTAAATCAGGGAGGAAATTTTGGATTAGGTCTCCAATGGTAAATAATCCTCTGAAATGTAACCCCCGTGAAACCATTTAGAGCCCATCATAATCTTGTTTAAAACATAACACGGGGTGGCGGGATCAGTACACGTACTCAGTATTGAGTTTGCGGCCACCCCATGTACAAAAGATTAAAACAAATGCAATATGATGCCAGCTTCAAGCTGAAGGTTGTTGACTTTGCTAAAGTAACGAATAATTCTGCAATTGCGAAGAAGTTTAGTGTAAACGAGAAACAAGTGAGAGGGTGGAGAAAGACAGAGGACATGCTGAGGAAAATGCCAAAGACGAAATGTGCAAACCGCTGGAAAACATGCCAGATGGCCAGAACTGGAAGAAAAAGTTTTAGAGCAGGTGAATCACCAGCGATTGTCTGGATACATTGTTACCAGAGAAATGATTTGAGTTCAAGCATTGAAATGGGACAAAAAACTCTGTGAGGTCAGTGAAAATTTCAAAGCTACGCGAAGTTGGTGGACCCGATTTATGAAAAGATGTTATCTTGTGTTAAGCTCAGAAAACTCCCAAGGGGTGTTGTTTACATTCAAGAACACTGCTGGATGGACGAAGTGGGTTGCTTGAAGTGGTGTGGCGTCGACGTCCCAAAGGTGTCAGGACTCGCTACTTGTCTGGGACATGTTCAAAGCGCACTTGTCAGGTGAGACAAAAGCAGCTTTGAAAGCTGAAAATACGGACATTGCAGTCATCCCTGGTGGTTTGATGTCCATGCTCCAGCCACTAGATGTGAGTTTAAACAAACCATTCAAAGAATTCATGCTTCGACAGTGGAAAGAATTTGATTCAAAAACAGCCAATAAATATGACCTGTCTTCTGTGTATTTGTTTTTCCAAAGTTGGCACCCTCTGTATAAGCTGACCCCTTAATTTTAGGATCAAAATTTAGGGTCAAATTCTCAGCTTATACACTGGAATTTACGGTATTGTGATGATTGTTTGCCAGATGAAGTGTGATACCAAGTTAGTGAGTGAGAAATGGTCTTCAGATGTTGCTTTGCATCCTTGGGAATGGTCTGAAGAACCATGGCAGAGCATTCTCAGAGATTTTAGAGGACCTGTTGAAGGCCACATGCTTTTCGTCAGCTACAGTACGTTCTATCTTCAGCCTTTTCATCCTTCCTCAACAGCTTGCTAGTGACAATGGCCTACAACTCCAGTCTGAAGAGCTCAAGGCAATTTTTGGAAGCAAACAGTATTCAGCACATCAAGTAAGTAACGTATCATCTAGCCACTAATGGCCTTACTGAAGGATTTGTACAAACAATAAAACAGATCTTCCAGACTTCAACACACACAAAATGCTGGTAGAACCCAGCAGGCCAGGCAGCATCTATAGGGAGAAGCGTTGTCGGGGTTTCGGGCCGAGACCCTTCATCAGGACTAACTGAAAGGAAAGATAGTAAGAGATTTAAAAGTAGTGGGGGGAGGGGGAAATGATAGGAGAAGACCGGAGGAGGTAGGATGAAGCTAAGAGCTGGAAAGGTGAATGGCAAAAGTGATACAGGGCTGGAGAAGGGAAAGGATCATGGGACGGGAGGCCTCAGAAGAAAGGTGGGGGGGAAGCACCAGAGGGAGATGGAAAACAGGCAAACAACTAAATATGTCAGGGATGGGGTAAGAAGAGGAGGAGGGGCTTAATGGAAGTTAGAGAAGTCAAAGTTCATGCCATCAGGTTGGAGGCTACCCAGCCGGTATATAAGGTGTTGTTCCTATAACCCGAGTTTGGATTCATTTTGAAAATAGAGGAGGCCGTGGATAGACATATCAGAATGGTAATGGGATGTGGAATTAAAATATGTGGCCGCTGGGAGATCCTGTTTTTTCTGGCGGACTGAGCGTAGGTGTTCCAAGAAACGGTCTCCCAGTCTGCGTCGGGTCTCACCAATATATAAAAGGCCACACCGGGAGCACCGGACGCAGTATACCACACCAGCCGACTCACAGGTGAAGTGTTGCCTCTCCTGGAAGGACTGTCTGGGTCCCTGAATGGTGGTGAGGGAGGAAGTGTAAGGGCAGGTGTAGCACTTGTTCCGCTTACAAGAATAAGTGCCAGGAGGGAGATCGGTGGGAAGGGATGGGGGGGGGGGGACGAGTGGACAAGGGAGTCACGTAGGGAGCGATCCCTGCGAAAAGCAGAAAGGGGGGGGAGGGAAAAATGTGTTTGGTAGTGGGATCCCCTTGGAAGTGACGGAAGTTACGGAGAATTATATGTTGGACCTGGAGGCTGGTGGGGTGGTAGGTGAGGACAAGGGGAACCCTATCCCGAGTGGGGTGGCGGGTGGATGGGGTGAGGGCAGATGTGCGGGAAATGGGTGAGATGCGTTTCAGAGCAGAGTTGATGGTGGACGAAGGGAAGCCCCTTTGTTTAAAAAAGGAAGACATTTCCTTCGTCCTGGAATGAAAAGCCTCATCCTGAGAGCAGATGCGGTGGAGATGGAGGAATTGTGAAAAGGGGATAGTATTTTTGCTAGAGACAAGGTGGGAAGAGGAATAGTCCAGGTAGCTGTGAGAGTCTGTAGGCTTATAGTAGATATCAGTAGATAAGCTGTCTCCAGCGATGGAGACAGAAAGATCAAGAAGGGGGGGGGGAGGTGTCGGAAATGGACCAGGTAAATTTGAGGGCAGGGTGAAAGTTGGAGGCAAAGTTAGTGAAGTCGACGAGCTCAGCATGCGTGCAGGAGGCAGCGCCAATGCAGTCGTCAATGTAGCGAAGGAAAAGAGGGGGATGGATACCGTCCACCATCAACTCTGCTCTCAAACGCATCTCTCCCATTTCCCGCACATCTGCCCTCACCCCATCCACCTGCCACTGCACTCGGGATAGGGTTCCCCTTGTCCTTACCTACAACCCCACCAGCCTCCAGGTCCAACATATAATTCTCCGTAACTTCCGCCACCTCCAACGGGATCCCACTACCAGACACATTTTTCCCTCCCCCCCCCCCTTTCGGCTTTTCTCAGGGATCGCTCCCTACTTGACTCCCTTGTCCATTCATCCCCCCCCCCATCCCTTCCCACCAATCTCCCTCCTGGCACTTATCCTTGTAAGCGGAACAAGTGCTACACCTGCCCTTACACTTCCTCCCTCACCACCATTCAGGGCCCCAGACAGTCCTTCCAGGTGAGGCGACACTTCACCTGTGAGTCGGCTGGTGTGGTATACTGTGTCCGGTGCTCCTGGTGTGGCCTTTTATATATTGGTGAGACCCGACGCAGACTGGGAGACTGTTTCGCTGAACACCTACGCTCAGTCCGCCAGAAAAAGAAGGATCTCCCAGCGGCCACAGATTTTAATTCCACATCCCATTCCCATTCTGATATGTCTATCCATGGCCTCCTCTATTATCGAAATGAATCCAAACTCAGGTTGGAGGAACAACACCTTATATACAGGCTGGGTAGCCTCTAACCTGTTGGCATGAACATTGACTTCTCTAACTTCCGTTAACGCCCCTCCTCCCCTTCTTACCCCATCCCTGACATATTTAGTTGTTTGCCTGTTCTCCATCTCCCTCTGGTGCTTCCCCCCTCCTTTCTTTCTCCTGAGGCCTCCCATTCCATGATCCTTTCCCTTCTCCAGATCTGTATCACTTTCACCAATCACCTTTCCAGCTCTTAGCTTCATCCCACCCCCTCTGGTCTTCTCCTATCATTTCGCATTTCCCCCTCCCCCCAATACTTTCAAATCTCTTGCTATCTTTCCTTTCTGTTAGTCCTGACGAAGGGTCTCCGACCGAAACATCGACATCGCTTCTCCCTATAGATGCTGCCTGGCCTGCTGTGTTCCACCAGCATTTTGTGTGTGTTGTTGTTTGAATTTCCAGCATCTGCAGATTTCCTCGTGTTTGCTGTTCCAGACTTCAGTGGGAAGTGGATCCCTCAACCAGCATCTTAGCACTTTCTTGCTGACGTACCCCAACACTTTTCACGCCACCACCAAAATGGCTCCAGACGCTGCTCTGATGAAAAGACAGCTTTGCACCTGGCCTACTTACTTATACCCCCAACATGAAACAGAGTGTGCTAAATGAACAGAAAACCCAAGCAGGAAGATGTTCCAAAGTGAAGTCCATAAGTTTCACAGCAGTGGAGACTGCACACGTAGGACATAATAATCAGCACATGGGGTGGAAAAATCTCCACAGTTATGTCTGGGAATAGAGACAGTTCACTCTCTTTCCTTAGCTTAGAGAAAAGAAAACATTTTTTTTTGTTATTGGTTAAAGTTGATGATTACTCCATTGAATGCTAATAGTTCAATAACTGGTCTGTGTATGGGAAAGGGGAGAAGTCTTCAAAATAAGGGACATGTTACGTATTCATGTATAATGTTATCCTTTCCAGTCGCTGTCACACTTTCATGTGTGTTACATGTGTAATGTAGTGTAAGAGAGCATTCTGGGTAGATGTCTTGCAAGTGAAATAAACAGTAGAATATTTTTTCCTCACCTCTCCATCTCTTGTGTGTGTTATTCACAGCCACCCGGCTTTCCAGTACCGCAAATAAAACACCCTTCCATTCTTTTTACAGTCTCCTTCACCTCCTGCTGTCAGGCAGAATGTACCGCAGCATTTGAACCAGAGCTGTCAGGCTGGATAACAGCTTCTCCCCCCAGGCTGTTAGACCCTGCCGCCACTCAGCGGAAGTGCACCCTGCCAGAACGTCCGGTGCCCCCACTCCCCAACTCACAGGCACACTCTCATCTTGCTCTGGTCAGTTTCCATCTTTTACTACTGTCGTTTCACACAGACACAGTATTTATACTACCATTTGCTTTATTATATTAGTCTCAGCAACATTTTAAAAACTTATATAAACACGCACTGGCACTTCATGTCAACCTGTCAATCTTCAGGCCATGTCACTCAGGGACTTGTGCTAATATTGTTTTGCAATTGCATGTGCTGGATTGTGACTATATGTGTGCTGTGTGTGACTATATTACTGTGTTTCGCACCTTAGCCCCAGAGGAATAATGTTTCCTTTAGCTGCAAACATGGGTAATGTTGAATGACAATAAATGTAAGGTTGAATGACAATACACTTGAACTTGTCTGTTTACACAAAATGTGGGTTTTCACTTGTTTCAACAACAGGTGCTGGAAAGTTTAAAAGCTTTTTATTTTCACATTTAAAATTTGCTCTCATTGTAATTATTCAAAGTATATTCAAATTAGTTCTCTCAGAACCCATCAGGAGTACTTGAATATTGTTTGCATAGGCAAGCAGAGGGTAATAAAAGGCAGTTCCGTAATTTCTACTGGATTTGGCAGTGGGACTTGACCTTAAAAGTGTACCATGCAGCCACCGAGTTACAGCACCAGGACAGGTTCAACAGTTAGAATAGGCTGCAGCCAGGAGAGAGGAACTCACTAAGAGAAGCGATCCGGTGGATTTCTGAGGCAGGAGGAGTGGGCAGTCAGAGAAGTAAACAAGTCATTCACAAGAAGTAATTTCTCATGAACAAATTGGTGGATTGACTACCTGTTTAGTCATGAGTCTAACAGAGGATACAGCTTGTGGCAGGGACAATTAAAGAGTCAGAACGAGGATCAAATGCTAACTGTGACATTAGGATTGTTGCAATCTCTTAGCCACAAATAAAGGCATTTCACGACAAAATAAATATTCTAGTTTGTTGCCATTCAATAAATATCCTGTGCCAGGGTTTCTGCATGGCTGATAGTAATCACATTACCAGACCGCTGTAAATGTAAAGAGCAGAGAATGTTTCCAGTCTGACATCTGTTCCCTGCTTTCATTCTTGACTGGTTTAGCTCTTATTCTGCCAATTTGTACTGCATCATCCTTGACAGGGGAAATAAGTTTCCTCTATCCTCCCTTCAGATCCTTTTAAAATTTTAAGGAACTTGATAACATCGCCCTTCAGTGTTCAGAACTGAACTGAATGCATACCAATAGGATACTACCTGTCCTCATAAATTGACACAATAATTTTATTGAGACTATGCTGCAGCATTTCAAGGCTAATGGCTCTCTGAATAGATTAAAGAAATTGTGTGGAACTAAAGCTCAGCTGCCTCAATTGAACTTTACTTTCCTAGAAACAATGACCAGTATTCCATTAGCTATTCTCAATACTGTTGTATAGTTTTTAGTGATTTTATAGAATTATTTACAGATTCACTTTGCAAATACACAGATCTGGGTTGTGCAAACCCAAGGGAGTATTTTATGTCCTTCTCAAATCCATAGTTGATCACCTCACACTGATTGGCTCCTAATAAATTATAACCTATGACAAGTCAGTTATTTATAAAGCGAAGAGCTCCAGAGCAAATTTCATTAAAGTTCTACAGGTTAAAAAATTATAAAATATTTGAAACACTCAGGACAATGAGCTTTAATTAGAAAATTCCAGTAAAATGCCATGGACTTGAGATGTTTGTTCTGAATTCTTTCTGCAGACACTGTCTAAACTGCTATATAGGTATGATAATATAGCACCACCTGTAAGATCAGGACTCAATTGCTGTGCTTCAGTTTGTACCTTCTACCCATAACCATGTAGTTTTTCTCCAGGTGCTCTGGTTTCCTCCCACAATCCGAAGATGCATGAGTTAGGGTTAATAAGTTGAGGACATGCTATGTTGGTGCTGGAAGCATGACACTTAATGGTTGTTCCCAGCACAACTCAGACCATGTCACTCATTGATGTAAACGTATTACACTGTAGGCTTTGATATACATGTGACAAATAAAGCTAATCTTTTTGGTCTTTAATTCCACATGTTTTGTTTGTATTTCAGACTTCCTGCATCTGCAATTGTTTACGTTTGTAACACTTGCATTTGCTCAGGAAATATCTCTCACTTTGCTGCTCTCTCTAAACTACTTCCAAAGTAACAGCCCTGGTCAGATTCTTACCTCAAATTTCCAGCATTATAGTACAGTTAATATTTGCATGAATTTAATAATCCACGAAGATAATGCTTTCACAGAAAATTTAACAAGATTACTCAAGATGAGCTTGCTCATCACAAATTCACATAGATCTCTTAATAACTGATCATGTATTTCCTCACTCTCAGTTGAGAGTTGATCTTTAGTTGAATAGAAATTACTGCAGATATACAGTATCCATTGTTGCCTTCCTTGTGCAATGGTATTTTAGCGTACATTGTGTGTGATTTCTGAATCAAAGAGTTTTGAAATATTGTGACTATTGACTACAATTACTTCGTTTCTTTTGTTTAATAGTCTGGAGTGAAAGGCCTAAAGATATGCCTGCCTTCCTCTACTGTTATTTGTTATTTGTATGAAATCCATCCTCATTCTGAAGTTATTAGTTCCTGCTGATATTTTCCTTTCTTCTAACATGAAAAATGAAGTACTCATTGAATAAGCCAGTGATTTCATTATTTTTCTTTGTAGAATCCTATTTTAGCAATTGCTCTCTCTTTTTTTCTAGTAATTTTGTTAGTTTTGAAAAAGAGAAGATTTGTATGCCCATTGTTTGACTTTGCATCCTGAAACTACAGTTGTATCTATTAATTGTGTTGCCATTATTCACGACCTACAAATATTTAAGTCCAGGTATGCCTGGTTTGGTTTCTTCTTTCTTTCCCTAGTCATCATCTCAAAATCCTCTGTGTTGTCTCTATTCCCAACTTGTGGACCTTCTGCAATTTAGTTAATTAACATGCACTCCAGTTGGGGTGATGCAAGTATCTATTCTGTAATTCAGAAGCATACCAGAACTTCCAACAGTAAAATTAAGCACTATTTCATTAATAGTCACATAGTCTATTCAGGTGACACTGCAGATGGCATGGGGGTGGTTAAGTAATGTCATGCTTAGCGATTGTGAAAGTGCAGATTTAATTGAGATTTCTGACTAGAAACAGGCATTATTCTATAACTGAGTGCCATCTGGTGTGGCTTGTTAGGTACCTGTCACAGTAAGCTCAGGAGAACCAAAATGCACAAACTCATCACAATCTTTTTTTTCATTCAATGCATAAAAATATAGTGAAATAAATTTGAAGTTAATAATTGAGAAATATTGCTGTTAATAATTGAGAAATATTGCTGTTAAATGGCCTCAGTATAAATTATTTTTACTTACCAATGGTTTAAATAGTAAAGGGAAAATATACTAATATTGTTAAAACTTTTGAATTTTCTATTAGATATTTAGATCCAATGTACTACATTAATAACTACATACTTCTAACAAGTTGATCGAGTTTATAGATTAACATAATTTAATAAACTAACACATTTCTTGCAGAAAATTAAACAAAGATTTTGAAATTATGTAGTATAGACACTCTATGATGTATAATTGTGTTAACAGTTTTGTGGTAGTATCCTAACACACAGTGCAAGTAAACTAGAAAGACTCAATCATCCTGAAAACCTTTGCAATTTGCGATGGTTATTGGATAATGCTTTAAATGCATGGTAACTGCATTTGTACTTAATTAAGAGGTGGTGATTTGTTAAATCAGAGTGTGGGACTTTCCATCAAGTTTCATTTTCTTTCAGGTGATTTGTTTCAGCTGGTAGGGGATCTTCTGGCATTGCTGTTTCTTTACAATACATTCAATTATGGGAGTTCACGAAAAAATTGTTCAGGAAATCAGAAGCCCGGCTGACAGGGCAAAAGCATTGTGTCAGGTAGAGATGGCCAAATAATAAATGATCATTTCCTTTTGGATTATCTGTGGCATTTTTAGCTTCAAACATGAAGTGCAAGATAAGCCATTTCAAAGTTCAAAGTAAATTTATTATCAAAGTATGTATGTCATATACAACCTTCAAATTTATTTTCTGGCAGGCACCCACAGGAGAATAAGTAAGTACAATAGAATCCATGAAAAAACACACATAACAAAGACTGGCAAACATCCAATGTGCAAAACAGGACAAATCATATTGAGACAAGTGAAGCCATCCACGCTGGTTCACGAGTTGTGGAGGGATACAACTTTTCCTGAACTTGACGGCATGGGACCCAAGACTCCTGAACTTCCACCATTTAGTAGTCATGAGAAGACAGAGAGATGAATCAAAAACAGGCAGATGGGATGGGTTCAAGTGGAGGCTGTTGGCCAGCATGGAATAGAAACATAGAAAAATAGAAAATAGGTGCAGGAGTAGGCCATTCGGCCCTTCGAGCCTGGACCATCATTCAGTATGATCATGGCTGATCATCTAACTCAGAACCCTGTACCAGCTTTTTCTCCATACCCCCCGATCCCTTTAGCCACAAGGGCCATATCTAACTTCCTCTTAAATATAGCCAATGAACCGGCCTCAACTGAATAGTGGGGTTGAACATCAGTTTGTTCTCTGCTCTCAGGGTTTGGCAATTTTAATCCGGCTTGAAGTTCACGCCAGTGCCCTCTCTACTGGCAATGGCTGGCCTTCGTTCACATCAAGGTGGGGTACCTGCATTTCTGAGAATTAAGTTCACCAAATCCTTCAAGAGATCACAAAAGTTTGTTTATTTGATGGTATAAAAGTACATTTCCTAAAGGGAATTTAGAAGCCTTGGACTCCGGCAACTGTAGATTAAAATAAATACCTCTAGTAATTCTATGAGCTGCCTGCAAAATGTCTCTGTATATCTCCAACACTATCTTGTATTTCACTGATTTTCTGAGTGCTATTCTGCCAGTAAAGTGGAGTACCTTGTCATGTAACCACCTGCTTACAGGCTCCCAATCATCAAATTACAGAGCAAATGAAGGAAGCCACCCAGCTGATTACATCAGTGAAAGAGCTACCCGGTTACCCCGCACTTTTTCTTTCTCATTGGCCTGTACATGAATTGAAAGGATTCTAATTCCTCAATCAGCTGGATGCTGGGTCAAGCCTGGGTAATCATTCACTGGATTAGAACAGAGGATCAAGAACTCAGTCAGTTAGATCAAAGCTATATAGTGGTCAGTGTGAGAACAGCTGCCAGGGAACATTGGTTGCAGTCAGATGGTTTGTGGATCTACCCAGTATTGATGAATTTGGATAATCAAGCCAGCGGCTGTGTTTGATAGTCAGGGACAACCAACAACAAGCCCAGCACAGGTTGTGGACGCTCACAAGTGCAATCTCTAATATACTTTGGGAATGCAAGCTTCCCAAACTGGGATCCAGGCATCCCTCCGTTAATGACAAGGGTCCATGGCATCATACCTTAATGGAATAAGGTAAGACAATATATTACTGTAAAAATTATTGCTACAGCAAATTCTGTTACTGTTAAATAAGGAATCCTCACTTCAGTAATCAATATTCAGTTTGGATACCACAGAGTTAATACATTACAAATGGCTCCTGCTTGGGGGTTTAACAAGCTAGCACCAGTAATGGATCAGTAATGTAAATTTAATGACTCAGGAACCAAGGAGGTTCCCCATATATCGGTTACAATCTATAGCAGTTAGTTTCATTTAACCTCTTGCTTCTAAGTTTAATAACATTATAAAATATGGCCTTGAAAAATCTGTTAAGGTCCAGAATAAATTGCCTTATTGCCTTTGGTGATGTGAAATCTGTCATATCCTGTCATACGATATAGCATATGATAAAGATTACCAGAGATGTAGCTAATAATTTAACAAATCAATAATAATACTGTCCCAAACTTGTCTGATTTTTTTTTGTCTCGCAGTCTCAAAGGGTGCTGCAGAATTCTTAAATCTTGACAGGAATAATGTTGACATATTTTCACTGGTTTAGAATCACAAACAGCAAGACATAACAGTAAAATAAGGGTCCAGCCATTTAAAACTGAGTGCACAGAAACTTCTTCTTTCCAAGACTAATTGAGCTCTAGAATTTCCTGACCAGACCATCACATGTATTTAAGATGGAGATAGACAAATATTTGGAAGATCAATGAATTGAGGGTTACAAGGAAATGGCACAGAAGAGGAGGTGAGGCCATGATCATATTGAATGGTAGGGCAGGCTTGAGGGATCTGACAGTTCACTCCGGTTCTTGATTTCTTGCATTGGTCAAACTTTTCTCAGTGACTCCTGAATAGAAGAAGAGAGCTTTGTTCTACCTTGTCAACTCTTTTTCCAATCCTTCCTTAAGCTTACTTGTATACCAGTATGTCATATTCCACTGTTTAACTTACAACATTGAATCCAGGCAACATAATTCATTTCAATAACATCTGATATACATTCAGTAATCACCTTATTAAGTACATCTGTATAGTTACTTGTTAATGTGTAGTAGCAGAGCCAATTCTGGATCTTTATATCACAAAAGCCAAATGCTTGCAACTTTTCACGAAGCTCCTTGAACTCTCTTCCAGCTTAAAACAAAGCCACATTTCAAAAGTAACTGCCTGATTAAAATATCAGAAGCTTTCTTGGATACATTGCCTACAAAAGCTGTTGTGGTTGGATTACTGCTTTTGACACTTTCAAAATTCCTCTAAGAAGGTTGTCCCTTCCTTTGTCCAACACGCTTTCCAACCAGAGGCATAAAGGTTGGCACCAACACCTGTTTGCCTTCTGTTAGGCAATGGTTCATGGTGTACAGCATGGAGACCATTGTGACAGCATCCAGTAACTTTCCTTATTCAGTTTCAGTTGACTCTGCTGCAGAGGATGTGGTAAGCAAATGGTGGATGGATCTCCAACCAAGTCGCACTTGTCTCAACCACTCATACCCCCACAATGCTGGTCCACACACAAGCTCAATGTGGCTTGTTGATTGCTGCATTTCACTGTTATGAATGTCATTCTCTCTGGAGTTATATTTTCTCCAGTATAAATTCTCAGTTGAATATCTGTAGGCTTCAGTTTAGTGTCTTTGAGATGCTTCTCAAACAATACCTGAAACAGCTGAACCAGTGTGTAAGTCCACCTTAATTTATTTGCTATGCACTCCTCGTGTAACCCATATTGCTTGTCTGTTGTTAATTTTCACATGATAAATCACAAGGCTATACAGTCCTGTGTCACTATCATCATTATAAGATTTTATATCAACAACATGCAGATTAGTGCTGTCTTTAAAACTACAACTTGACATTTCAGTTTTTTTTCCCTTTTCCCTGAGCAGTCCATTTATCTTTGTCTGTCTGACATGTTCTTTGTATGTGTCCTATTTAGTTGCATTTTTCTACAAATTTCACCTTTAAACCTGCATTTGTTTGGTATATGTGAGCCCCTGCCATAATGATAACACAATTTGTACAGCCAGGCTGGTTTCTGCTTCGACACTACAACTTTATTCATGCTCACTTTCATTCTTGACTGCAACTCAGTTGCATCTCTGTCTGCAGTTTCCATTGAAACAGTTATTTTAACTGCTTTTTTAAAATGTAAACTGTGCCTTAGTTCGGAGTCATTCTTGAATGCTTTTGTTTAAGATTCCACAAACTAAACCATTTCTTAATGCATTATCAAGAGCATTACTGAACTGACAATGTTCAGACAATCTCTTCAATTCAGCCTTGTACACTGAAATGGACTGCCCTTCTTTTTAATTCTAATTATGAAACATAAAGCAATTCTGCAATCAACAATGGTTTTGGTTCTAAGTGCTCCTGAATTACTTACACAATATCAACAAATCTCATTTCTGCTGGTTTGGTTGGAGCATTTAAACTTAGATTTGTTTGAAGCAAACAGTATGCCTTGAAACCCAATGAACTCAGCAAAATTAGGGTTTGTTTCTCATTGGCTGTTTCATGTGCATCAAAATACTACTCCATTTGCTTGGTATATAAAAAACAATTATCTGCTTTGTAATCAAACATGTCTGTCTTTCTGATGTAGGCAGGCATTTCTGCTCTTTTATGATTATTATCATCCATGAATTCTTCCATTTTCTGACTTCAAAAAAAACTCAACTGTCACTCCATGTGCTGGGCTTTTTTAAATAATTCTATTGTTCCTGAGTTCTTTAACCTTGAATTTCTTGCTGCATTTCAACAAGTCGGTAGCCATCTCAGATTTATTTGAAATATACCATGTGGTTAATGTTATATTTTGTAAGTTCTAAACATTAAACGAATTCAAGGGAAGACTCAGGAGTCCAAAATGCAGGTCTAACTTTGCATTTACTTTAACTGAGGCAAATACACTGTACCTACAGTATCATATGGTAGTGTGATGATGTTTGTAATTCATGTATTTATATGAATTATTTAAACAAACAAGAATTCTTAATCTTAATATTAAATACACAACACTGCTGTTCCTCTGAGATTTTCACGCACAAGTGTCTTTAGAGTGCACATAAAATTGAGCTGGATGGTAATGCAATGGTTAGCAGAACGCTTTACAGGACAGGTGACCTGGGTTTAATTCCTCTTCTCCCTGGAAGGAGTTTGTTAGTTCTCCCCCTGACCATGTGGGTCTCCTCCAGGTGCTCCAATTTTCTTCCACAGTCCAAAGACATAGCAGTTGGTAGTTTAATTGTAAATTGTCTCATGATTAAGCTAGGATTAATTGGGGGATTGCTGGGTGACATGACTCAAAAGGGCCAGAAGGGTCTACTTCATGTGATATCTCATTAAATTAAACAAAAAACAAAAAGCATCTAGTGAATGACAATTCTGTTTAAGGGTAATTGTTCTAATAATTCTTAAACTTTGCTAAAGAAAGGTATATTAACAATGAAGTTGCATCAGAATGTTTGAATCAAGCTTGTAACTAAGCTGAAAAAAAAAACACCATGATTATTAAATGTCGGCCCAGATACTGGCCAGATTACCTGTGATATGGTATGTGTTAAAAATCATATTGCAGAAAAATCTCCCCTGTGCCATGGGTTCATCTCACTGCTACACAAAAATACCCACCGTCAGTTCTATTGAAGCCAATGTTAGCTAACGAGCAGCCCACGTTCTTGCAATGATTTGGAACTGTCAGCCGAAGACAAATCTCTCCCCCAGAGATCAGCAGCGTTTGTGAGGAGAGGTGGAATCACAGCTTTGACTGGCAGGACCTACTGATAAGTTGTTGCTTATAACAGAACAGATATTGTGACTGGTGTTAATTCAAATGTTCAGCGTAGCATCGCCTGAGTTATTTTAAGACAGCATTTGCACATTAGTATGTACAAGTCAGCACCTTTTACAGCTTATACTTCGATATGCCACTTTCTTCTGATTGAGTTACCAATAGCATATGGAAACTAAACAGGAAATTAAATCACGCATAATTAAGTTTCCGAACACACTTGGATTTTCTGGAAAGTTACCAAGTCTACCAGAAAAGACAATTTCCAGAAGCTCAAGACTTTTTGCCAGAATATGAGTTCACTCAGGGGAGGCAGAGCATATTCATCAGGATGTTGCCCGGGATGGTATTTTTCAGTTAAGAGGAGAGACTTGAAAGTTTCGATTGCTTTTATTTTGGAAGAACAGGAAGGGAAGGGGTAGTGGTGGGAGACCAGAGGCTTCAGGAGGAGAGAGAAAAAGGAAAAGGTTACCCAAAGTTTAAGAATTTGAAGTTCATGCAGATGGGTTGAAGACTGTGTGCAGAAAATGTGGGCTTTGTCTAAGGAACATTCACCAATAGGCAGCCTGGTAACTTCAAGGGGAGAAAAGAAAATCAGACTAAAAGGAGTATGGGAAGCAGAGCTCAGATAATTTTACTTTACATTATTGTCACCAAACAATTGATACTAGAGCGTACAATCATCACAGTGATATTTGTTTCTGCACTTCACATTTAAATGGAAAGTGGAGACTGAGACCCTGATGAGTTGAAAGAAAGTATAAGAGGTCTAAATATGGTAAATATTGAGGAAGCTCTCTCCATGGAAGAGGTATCTTAAGATCAGAGGGCTGAGGTTTAAGGGGATATGTAAGGGAGAGCTTTGGAAGAATTCTTTCACACAGATGGTGGATGCAACACACTGTCTGAGAGAAGGTGGTGAAGTCAGGTATTCTCACAATATTTCAAAAGTATCTGGTTGGGCACTTGAAATACCAAAACATAATAGACTATAGACCAAGTGCTGGTAAAAACGATCAGTTTAGGTGGGTACCTGCTGGTTGGCAGGGACATGGTGTGCTGTGTCTATTTCTGTGCTTTATAACTCTTTGACCACAATATTTTTTTGGGATTCTGAGGCTTTGGGAATGATTTGGGGTCAAGTGAAAGAGGTAACTCTGGCAAATCCTGGGTGTATGGAAACTGTTCCTTTCGAAATGTGCTACTTAAGTCTGGAGACTATGCTCACCAAGTAGACTTTCATTTGACATCACAACTATTTGGTGCATATTGAGTTCAGAGAAACTAGAACAAAATGACAGTGAAAACTTTGAGTACTATGCACATGGGTGATTTGGGGAACACTGAACATCGTCCCACCTCGTTTCCCCTTCCTTCACAAATCCATAATTGTGTATTCAGTGCAATACAGACAGACAGACAGACATACTTTATTGATTCCGAGGGAAATTGGGTTTTGTTACAGTCACACCAACCAAGAATAGTGTAGAAATATAGCAATATAAAACCATAGAACCATAAATAATTCAAGTTTTATTTCTCTGATCTGGAAGTTATTCACAACTCAGTTACCCATGTTCTAACTCAAACCAAGATGCCTTTCAATCATCACTCTAATCTTGCTGACCAACACTGGATCTCTATAAAGTCTGATTTTAGGCCGAGGGAAGAATCACACTATCTTTACTTGCAGATTACTTACCAAAATGTTTTCCTATTATTCAGGGATGTGTGCTTCCAAAAGCATAGCAAATAACCATAGAAGACACCTGTGGCCTCTTCCATTTCATTCAAATTAGCTCTGATAATAGCCTGTTCAGTATCCAGTTCCCATTCACATTTTGACATACTGTTCCATGGCCTCCTCTATTGCCATGGTGAAGCCACATTCAATTTGAAGGAGCAACATCTCATATTCTGTCTGGAGTGACCTCCAACTTGATTGTTTGAACATTAATCTATAAAACTTATGGTAATGTCACGCCCTCCCCTTCTTTCTTTATTTTTCCATTTCCCATCCTGGTTCTCCTCCCAGCCCTTCTCATCTGTCCATCACCACCCTCTAGTGCCCCTCCTCCTTCCGTTTCTTCCATGGTTAATTACCATTTCCCAACAGAGTCATTGTCATTCATCCCTTCTCTTCCCTCTCACCTGGTTTCACCTATCACCTGCCAGCTTCCTTTCCTGTCACCCCCCGCCCCCACCATCTTATTCTTCTCCCTCTTCCCTTCCAGTCCTGATAAAAGGTCTTGCCCCAAAAGGTCACCTATTTAATATCTCCATAGACGCAGCTCAACTTGAGTCGGGCTGAGTTCCGCCAGCATTTTATGCGCGTTGCTCAATATCCAATATTGTTTCTTATTTCTAATACAATGCATCCCATTTAAGTAGTCACAGTTCTTATGTTACCAGCAGTAATATATGATGGTTTAAACATGACTTAGTGGAGTTTCATATTTAAATTTTCCATATTTTGTCACAGTCTTGGCAGTCTTCCTGACTTATCCCATTAATCACGAATACTCCTGGGCATCTTTTGTTCTCCGGACCTGTCATCACTGGGAGCTTGATTGAGATTATAACTGCAATATCTCGGCTGGCTGAAGTTGTTATGTGATGGCAATAACTCCACCAGGGCCCTTAAGTTTTCCACTGTTCAAATTCTGTTAGTCTCATGTCAAGTTGTTATTTTCTAACATTATTATTCATGACTAAAGATGTTTTGTATACAATATTCTTATATGTGCTGTTCAACTAACAGCATCAGTATTCTGTGAAATTAAGATCATAACTTCCACAAGTTTTTTTACAGTTATCACGTCTCCTTTCATCAATCTGTCAGGTTGATTTTGTACGCTGAGTTCAATTTTTTTCCACAAGTGTATTTTCTGGACTCGTGTCTTCTGTAGATTAGCTGAAGACAGATCATATCGTGTCGCTCTAACTCCCGCAGTGCTTCTAACACTTGCAATCTTACAACGACACATCCGCCAGTGAAGCTGGACACACTATCAGCTCAGTGGCCACACAAGTTTTGCAGCAGTGTTGCACTCTAAGGATTCATTTCCTAAACTTCACTTTCATATTTTATCCGGAGTACTTGGTTGCTGCATGTTTTCCACCAAGAGTAATCCGTCTCTTAAATAAGACATCGCAGCATGAACCTATGTACTCATTCAGATGAAACTAAAAGGTCCCACAACACTATTTGAGGAAGAGCAGAGAAATGCTTTTTCTTCCAACTGGTACTTAATCCTCATCACAAAAATTTGATTATTAACATATTACTAAACTTGGGAACTTATTTGTGCATCTACTGTTATGCTGATGAAACCGCAATATTGTCAGTACTTGAAAAACAGCTTCAGTGGCTGCAAAATGTTTTAATACTCTTGTTCATGAATTACACCATAATGAATGTACAAATTGATATGTTTGCAATA
Source organism: Hypanus sabinus (assembly GCF_030144855.1). NCBI lineage: Eukaryota > Metazoa > Chordata > Chondrichthyes > Myliobatiformes > Dasyatidae > Hypanus > Hypanus sabinus. Next base: position 36,764,211 of record NC_082730.1, on the reverse strand, counting down.
TAAGTTCATCTGGCATTAAGTAGGCTTGTATCTCTGTACAAATCCTGCCTGATCTACTGAGTGTTTCTATTGCTTCATTTTTAATTCTTTTTTTTTTATTGGCAACTGTAGTATTTTACTTATCTTCTTGTTGTTGTTCCATTTTAAACCTTGCGGCTCATCGGGCAGCATTTTTCCCATTTTTGTAGCAATTGACAGCTTTTCACAAAACCCGACGCTGAACCACGCACAGGGGAAAAGTGTACAAGGAGCCACCCGGATTCGAACTCAGGACCATTCACCTCGAAGGATGGTCTGATGCCACTACACCACCAGCCAGCATTCTTTTTTAACTTATCACTTGTATTTTACCAGTGTGGTTTGATCAGTTTATTTTTTCTTCCCCTCCTCCTCTGTTTTTTATTTATATCCTCTAAAATACATCTTCAAAAAGATAGTCTGGCATAAACATGTCTTTATCATACTCTCCAATGTGGCATGGACGCCACTTCTATCACTCAGCCCTCTTGGTCTGTTATTTCCCTCCACTTTTTCTACAATTGAAAACATATTCTACAGTTTAAAAAACTTCTACAACTTAAAAAAATATTCTAAACTTTCTGTTGAAAAGTAATCAATATAACAAATTAACTTTTTTCTTCCCTCCACAAATAGACCTGCTGAATATTTTCCAAATATCTGAGATTTGTTTCCAATCATCTGCATTTCTGTTCTTCAGTGTAAATTGGTCACTTTTAAAAACTTGGCAGTACTTAGCATGAAAAAAAAAGAGTGAAAATACTAAATTTCTAGCAAGTCAGACACCATATTTGGAGAGAGGAATGAGTTCAGCATTTCCGCTCAATGGTCTCCTTCAAGTTTCAAGAATTGCATTTTTTTGTCGGAAATTTACATGAATGAAACTCAGAATTTCAATTTGAATTTGAGCCTGGAAACGTTCTGCAGCACAGTGGTTTTATTTGAAGGTTGGATTCTCCAGTTGAACATGGGTGTCTAAACTTCATGCAGTCAGATAGAATAGATGTCATAGACTCTTTTGGAATTCCCTCCCCTAAAACTCTCAAGATCACACTTTATGACAAGGAATTTAAAATGCTATTAAGGGACTCACCTTTTCCCTGTAATTTATTATGTCCACCTCATGCAAGCACTGGAAGGTTAAACAAAGAGTCAACTTGTTCCAACCCACAATCTTTCATCAAAGTAGAGGACTATAGTTATGTCCTTTCACTGTGACTGGAACTTATATGAAGGGGGAAACACACATACTTAACACAATACTTGCTAATGCTGTGTATTTTACAGAGGGTCCAATGATTCCTAAAAATACTGAATTGGAATTTGCATTTCTAATATTGGTGGAAATATGTTATCGGCATTCTTGTGAAACAGTCCTTTTGAATCAGTGAGGGCCTGCTTCATCTGGAGTACTGTGTGCAAAACCAACCCTATGATCCTATAACACGAGGAAATCTGCAGATGCTGGAAATTCAAGCAACACACACAAAATGCTGGTGAAAAGCAGCAGGCCAGCAGCGTCTATAGGGGGAAGTACAGTTGATGTTTTGGGCTGAAACGGCAACTGTACTTCTTCCTATAGATGCTGCCTGGCCTGCCGCATTCTACCAGCATCTTGTGTGTGTTCCTATGATCCTATTGAGGATCCACAAACAAAACATCCAAGCAACATTTACGGAGGAAAATAAACGTTCAACACTTTGGACTGAGACCCTTCTTTAGGACTGGAAAGGAAGGACGCAGACACCAGAATAAGAAGATGAGGGATGGAAGGGCAGGAATGCAAGCAAACAGTTGTTCACAGTTTTCAAACCTGTGGTTTGCAGTTCATCTTCCCAGGCACAGAGAGAGCCCAGAGCACTTTGGTTTCTTCCTGGCTGCCGTTTTGCCAGTTTGAGTTGCGTTAATCTACCAACATCTACAAGTTACTGAAGTTTTTTTTTTAAGGTTAGTTTTGTCTGGTGTCCTTGAATTAACTTTCCGGCCTCTGGGAAATCTGTTCCTGTAATGGAGCTTGGAATAGAGAGCTTGAATTGGGAGTCTGATACTGGATATCTGCATGAACTGTCCAAACAGAGCCTCATGTGGGAGATGTCTTGAAGGTACACACTGATAATTGTTTGCCAATGTTACGAGTGGGTTTGAAAATTTTTATACAGAAGCCTCTAGTTGTACCTCTACAATGTTTTACAGATAAGGGCCATTTGGCCCAGAAGTTTCTTGTTGGCTGTCAATGGTGAAATTCAATCAAACCCATTCTTCCCCTTTATAGCCTCTTAGCTCTCATAAACCTATCAACTCCTTTTTAACAAATATTTCATCACCCTGGTTAATCTTTTTACTGCTATTCTGCAGGTATTTCATTTGAGCAGTTCTGTAAGAGCGGTCTATCTACTTTCAGCCTGCTTGAGTTTGAGCTGAAATAAGGGGCTTTGTTGTTCAGTTTAGGAACGTGGAGCCAGCCAGTCAGGATAGTGGAATCGGGAAAAGGTTCTTGAGAGCACTGGGTGGAGAGGTTTATGTGACGGACGCGGTGTGGGTCGAGTTCTTTGTGGCAGGAGCTGGGAGAAGACATGAGGGAAGATGGCTGAGGATGCCATCCCTGTTGCACAAGGTGCAGTGTGTAGATGGATGGTTTCAAGGAGGAAGGACCGATACCCCCCCTGGGTGATCCCCTATGTTTGAGATGGATATCAAGCAACATTTGGAAGGTGTGCGTGCTTCCATGCAGACTGGAGGTCCAGGGCATGACTTGAAGACAATTTCAAGATGAACTGCAACCTATGTGCACCTTTGACTATTTAGTTATGATGGGCCTTTTTGATATCTTTTCTTTCTTTTCTTTAAATACCTGTTTGGCTAAGTTAACATGCTTAATTAAACTTCTGTTATAACTGTATGCAGTGTACGATCTGTTATTTCTTGCCGATGGACTATGGCACAGGAGCAGGAAGTTACACAGCGTTCACACAATTGGGGTTCAGGTGAGACATCTGAACCTCACAAGTTTGGTGGGCCCAAGGTCATATCTACCCTAGACATACGGAGCCCGAGAAAAGTGGTTTTCTCACACCTGAGTCTGGTGCCTGACGGCGAGGGGCTAGCAAGCCGCATTCCCAGAGATGCCCAGTAAAAAAGGGGTTTTGGAAGTAACTTACAGCAGCTATCTAATCTTCCAACATGGGAGAAACTGGAGTACCTGGAGGAAATCACACAGTCACAGTGAGAACATGTACACTCATTTCAAACAGCGCCCGAGGCTCTCTGCTCTGCATTAGTCTTGGTGTTTTCACAATCCGTTCCTGTCCTTGGCGTGTTGGGGGTGTTACGTATCCCATAACTGGGTCACTTACCAGCAAAGCTAGAGAGGTCCGTTGAAGTCTGTTGGTACTATTTTTAACGGTATTTATTGATAAAAATACACAAAAATAATATCAATGCAAACATACAGGTAATATACGTCGTCAATACTAAATCTAAAAGCGCGGGTATAATAATAATCAATAAGAAATAGCTCTATCGTTGTCTAGGGGATAATGTATTGTCCAATGGAAATATAAAAGTCACTTTAGTTCATTCAAGCTGCAGCTTTCTGGTTTGAGAGAAAGACGGGTTAAAACTTGCCCAGTCCTTTTATGATGTCAATCCTTCGAGAGTCGTTGGGAGTTGATTTCCCCGTTGTTAGCTAAAGACCGTTCTTCCATGGTCAAGGCACACCGATTCCGGGGCAAATGGAAACGGACGCACGTGGCCTTCCCACCGGCTTTTGCTATTACGGGATCGCTAGCGTTTCTTCTGGTGCGTCTGAGGGGCTGTTCCCACAGACCCTCTTTTATCCTGACTCACAGGGTCTCAGATGTCAATCAGGTTGAGATGATGCAATCCCTCCACCAACCTCCCCCTCAGTTCATTGCCTGGGGACTTCAATGCATCGTACAGGATGCAATACACAAGTCCATCTCCAAGAGACAATAGCCGGTATCAATGGGTCCGCCTTTCGGAGGCCAGGACACATTCCAACTCTTTGTGCATTCTGCATGTCTTTCTTTCATTTCCTGGGTCTCCTGAACTGACTCAATAGTGATCTTGCGATTCTCACAAAGGAGGGGGCTACCCCGCACCTTTCGGCCCCTCAGAGCTGTGGTACATTTGTGACACCCCCTTTCTTCAAAGCGTTTTCACCAGCGGTGAAAACGGAGTAATACAGCGTCTCACAGGATTTTAGAATCTAACACAATACAAAAGCTTTTCCTTTTCACTAGAGTAATACAGTTATGCATTCAATTCAGCATCTAGATAAACAGTCCGCGAGCACATTATCACTTCCTTTAATATGCTGTATCTTAATATCGAACTCTTGCAGCATCAGACTCCAACTCAATAACCTCCTGTTTTTATTTTTTATATTGGTCAGGAATACCAATGGGTTGTGATCTGTATAAACAACTACTGGTTTTTGCGCTGGACAAATGTACACTTCAAAATGCTGTATCACCAAAACAAGGGCCAACAATTCTTTTTCCACGGTAGAGTAATTCCTCTGGTGTACATTGAACTTCCGAGAGAAATATGCTACCGGGTGCTCCACTCCATCCCCTGCTTGCTGTAAGAGGACCGCTCCTGCAATCTCATCACTCGCGTCCATCGCCAGGGAGAAGGGTGCTAACAAATCGGGTGCTTTTAACACAGGGTGATGGCACAATATGGCTTTTAACTTTTCAAAAGCATTCTGACAAGAATGGCCCCACTCAAATTTTTCCTCCTTCCGTAGGAGTTTTGTAAGTGGGAGATCAATATCCGTGAAATTTTTACAGAATTTCTGATAGTATCCCACCATGCCCAAAAAACTCCTCAGGGTCCTTTTATTGGAGGATACAGGGACCTCAGAAATAGCCTGTAACTTCACTTGCACAGGAGCCAACTGCCCCTCTCCCACCACATACCCCAAGTATGTGACCGTGGCATGACCAAATTCACTCTTTGTGAGGTTTACTGAAAGTTGGGCTGCCAACATCCTCTTAAACAGATTTTCTACAGCCTCCATGTACTCCCTCCAGGTGTCACTCCAAACTACCACATTGTCAAGATAAGCCTTGGTGTGGGTTAACCCCTTTATCACTGTGTCTATCATCCACTGAAATGTCCCTGGTGCATTTTTCATTCCGAACGGCATAACATTGTACTCATACAATCCAGATGGGGTGATGAAGGCTGAAATTTCTCGAGCCCTGTCCGTTAAAGGAACTCACCAGTACCCCTTTAACAAGTCAATTTTAGTGATGTACCTCGCCTTCCCCATTTTATCAATGCAATCATCCACCCTGGGGATAGGGTAAGCGTCTCTCTGAATGACAGCGTTTACCTTTCTGTAATCGGTACAGAATCTTATGGTACTGTCCGGTTTTGGGACAACCACGCAAGGAGAAGCCCACGCAGAAGAGGATTCGCGGATTATCCTAGCAGATAGCATATGTTCAATCTCCCTTCCTACTAGCTGGCTCTTTTCAGAATTCATCCGATAAGGGGCCTGTTTTATAGGCGGTGTCGAGGTAACTATCACATCATGTTTTGTCCCACTACACCTTCTTGGGACAGCTGTACATAAGTCTGTATGCCGGTTAATGAGCTGTGTTACCTGCTCCCGCTGTTCAGGCTCTAAGTGGCTAACTTTATCCGCAAGGCTTGTTAATATAACCGAGTTCTCCAATCTGGTGGGTACTATACTTATCTTTTCAAACCGGTCTGGTGTTCCTCCCTACCCCTCCCCTCTACCTCATCGGTTTTCAGGACCGCACTGACCACCGTGGGGGTTGTTTCATGGTACCCTTTCATCACGTTCACGTGAACTAACTGGGTCGGCTTTTGCCGATCGGGGGTTTCAATCACATAATTCAGCGAGTCTATTTTCTTACACACTGTATATGGTCTTGCTTTTTCGTTCGGGTGTCATACCATTTTTTCATTTTTTTCCTGGGAGTCTTTAAGGTTTTCTCTTGCCAAGGAGTATACCTTATGCAGCCTTTCCCGGAATTTTAGAACATAGTCGATCACAGTGACTTGAACGGTCGGGCTAGACCACTTCTCTTTAAGTAGGGTTAGAGGCCCCCTGGGCCTGTGACCGAAAACGAGCTCAAACGGACTGAACCCCAGAGAGCCCTGAACTGTATCCCTGACGGCAAATAACAGAAGGGGTAAAGCCTCATCCCAGTCTCGAACATTTTCCTGACAATAGGTTTTAATCATGGTCTTTAGTGTAGCGTGGAATGTTTCCAACGCTCCTTGGGATTCCGGATGATATGCCAAAGCTAAGATTTGTTTGACCCCCAGCTGGGTCATCATCTGCTGAAATGCGTTAGATGTGAAGGTACTCCCCTGATCCGACTGTATCTCCTTAGGCAGCCCCACTGTGGTAAAGAATTTAATGAGAGCCTTTACCACCACAGAGGTCCTAATATTTCCCAGAGGCACAGCCTCTGGAAATCGTGTAGCGGCACACATCAGGGTCATGACGCACTGCCGCCCACTCGCAGTTTTAGGTAAAGGACCCACAAAATCCACAATGACTCGGGAGAAAGGCTCCTCACACGCGGGGATGGGTCGGAGGGGTGCCTTAGGGATAACTTGGTTTGGCTTACCCACCACCTGACATGTATGACACCTTTTACAATACTCAGTAATATCTTTTCTCAGGTTTGGCCAATAGAACTCTCTCATAACCCAATCCACTGTCTTCTTTATTCCCAAATGCCCACCTAAGGGTCCCTTATGAGCTAAGTTCAAAATTTCATCCCAATACACTTTCGAGACTACTATCTGATGTACCACCGCCCAGTCCTCATCGACCGGCACCATGGTGGGCCTCCATTTTCTCATCAACACACCCTCTTTCAGGTAGTAACTCTCGGGCTCTGTCTCAATCTCGGTCTCAGAAAGAACTGACTGTCTCAATGCTACCAGCTCCTCGTCACATTCCTGTTCTCGTACAAACTTTATTCTTGCTAAGGGTAGGTCTACCTCCCCCCGTTTACGCTCTCTTCCCTCCCTACTCTCCGTTTTACCTCCCTCTAACCCTTGTTGGTACAGAGTCGGCAAAAACGTCTCGGCCAAATTAATACTGGCCTGATTTAAACTGCTCTCTGTCTTGGCTGCCTTTCTCGACATGCTGCGAGTGACCGCGCATGCGGGATAGATCTTGGAGTCTGGGGGCGGGGCCTCAACCCTCACAGGCTTGTTTGTCAGCTTCACGGCTTCACCCATTTTTCCACCTGCTAAGTCGTTACCAAGGAGGACGTCCACACCTTCCCCCGGCAATTCCGACAGTACCCCCAATTCCACTGGTCCAGATACCAGCTCACAATTCAGAATGACCCTATGTAAGGGCACCACTTCGGTCCATTTTCCTATTCCTCTCAGGGCTACCTCTCCCGTCTGAGGACCAAAATCTAGCAGCTTACTGCTAATCCATGACAGCTCAGCCCCAGTGTCTCTCCAGATCTGTACTGGAACTGGTTTGCCCCCCTCTCTCACAGACACGGTTCCTTCTGAATGAAATGTCTCACGCCCCTCCTGTACTCCATCTACCGGGGGCTCTCTGTTCGATTTTCTGATCAATGCAATACAGCCTATAGGTATAGCTGCTTTCCCTTTTCCTGGCTCCTTCCTCGGAGCGGGGCACTTAGATGCAATATGACCCACCTTTCCACAACTAAAACAGGTCAAGCCAGGAAATCTCCTGGCTTCTGGCCTCTCCTCCTCCATTTTACTGCTAGCTCCCAGCTGAGTTTCTCCCTTAGCCGGTGGGCTTTCTCTACCGTTTCCACGGTCTCTCGAGTAACTTTTATTCGAGGAAAACTTTGACTTGTGGGTTAGGGCATATTCATCTGTGAACCCAGCAAATTCTGAGATGGACTTATTCGGCTTCTCATTCAAATGCATCCAGATATCCTCCGAAACACAACCATTAAATTCCTCAATCAGAATTAACTCCCTGAGATGCCAATAATCCTCTTCCACTATCTCCGCTGTGCACCAACAGTCCAAGAGCACACCCTTCTCATAGGCAAACTCAGTATACATCTGATTCCACACTTTCTGTAAATTTCTGAACTTTTGTCTATTCGCTTCAGGTACTAACTCATATCTCTGGAGAATGGCCACCTTTACTTTGTCATAACTCTCCTCCTCTTCCTCCTCCAAGGACAATGCCGTATATGCCCGTTGTGCCTTCCCTTTTAACACACTTTGTAACAGCGCCACCCACTGATCTCTGGGCCACTTCTGATTCACTGCCACTTTTTCAAAAAGCAAGAAATAACTATCAACATCCGTCTCCTCGAACGGAGGTACTAACCTCAACTCCTGACTAACATTAAACCACTCCTCTCGATCTGACCCTTGATCTCTTCGCCCTTGCCTTAACTTCTCCATCTCCAAGTCATGTTTCCTTTGTTTCTCTGCCTCCCCATACTCTCTCTCCTTCTCGGCTCTCTCTCTCTCTTTCTTGGCTCGCTCTCTCTCTTTCTCAGCTGCTTCCAGCTGTTTTAACTGAATTTCATGCTCTCTTTGTTTCTCAGCTCTTTCCTGCTCCCGTTTCACTTCTAACTCCTTTAGCTAGAGCGCATGCTCCCTCTCTCTCTTGGCCCTTTCCCTCTCTTTCTCCCTCTCCTTCTCAGCTGCTTTAACTTAATTGCATGTTTCAACCTTAAGTTCTCCAACTCTAACTGAGCCGTCCCACTAGCTGGTACCTTTTCAGGGATATTTTCCAATACCTCAGCTGCAAACACATTCTTCCCAATATATTACTGAGTTATCGCCCTTCGCATCTCCCGCTTTTTCATTGACAACCTCACCTCTGCGAGGTTTAACCCCTTCGCCAAATTTATCAAGTCTGATTTGGTGGCTGCCTCTAGCGCCTCCAGAGTCGGGTTTTCTATAAATTCATCCACGTCCATCTTTGCTGGTTTCCCGCCTGGCTACCCGCGTAACCAGATCCAAGTTTGGACTTAAAAGCCGGATTCACTGGCCCCCAATTTGGTGTCAAATCCTGAGACGAGAACCCCAATTGTTACGTACCCCGTAACTGGGTCACTTACCAGCAAAGATAGAGAGGTCCGTTGAAGTCTGTTGGTCCTATTTTTAACAGTATTTATTGATAAAAATACACAAAAATAATATCAATGCAAACATTCAGATAATATATGTCATCAATACTGAATCTAAAAGCGTGGGTATAATAATAATCAATAAGAAATAGCTCTATCGTTGTCTAGGGGATAATGTATTGTCCAATGGAAATATAAAAGTCACTTTAGTTCATTCAAGCTGCAGCTTTCTGGTTTGAGAGAAAGATGGGTTAAAACTTGCCCAGTCCTTTCATGATGTCAATCCTCCGAGAGTCGTTGGGAGTTGATTTCCCCGTTGTTAGCTAAAAACCGTTCTTCCGTGGTAGAGGACCACCGATTCCGGGGCAAATGGAAACGGATGCACGTGGCCTTCCCACCGGCTTTTGCTATTACGGGATCGCTAGCGTTTCTTCTGGTGCGCCTGAGGGGCTGTTCCCACAGATCCTCTTTTATCCTGACACACAGGGTCTCAGATGTCAATCAGGTTGAGATGATGCAATCCCTCCACCAACCTCCCCCTCGGTTCATTGCCTGGGGGCTTCGATGCATAGTACAGGATGCAATACACAAGTCCGTCTCCAAGAGACATTAGCCGGTATCAATGGGTCCACCTTTCGGAGGCCAGGACACATTCCAACTCTTTGTGCATTCTGCATGTCTTTCTTTCATTTCCTGGGTCTCCTGAACTGACTCAATAGTGATCTTGCGATTCCCACAAAGGAGGGGGCTACCCCGCACCCTTCGGCCCCTCAGAGCTGTGGTACATTCATAACAGGGATGGCAGTCGATTCTAATACTGATATTTGCAGTTGCTCAGATGTGGGAAGTGCTCCAGGTAGCCCAGAATTTTGTCCTGGACACTAATGGTTGAAGAGTTGGATTGGTGGTGATGTGTAGCAGCAGAGCCTGTTTTCACGACATATTGGTGAGGAAAACTATGATAGTTTGGAGCCCAGCAACAGAGTTTCTGATGCAATTATTATCTGCACACTGTAATTTGATGTTTGAGATTGGACTTCATTCTGGAGTAGAGATAATGAAGGTTGACTAGATACACACTCTCTGCTAGTTTAACTCTAGCTTGCAGGGAGCTTATTGATGCTGAGGTAAAGTACTGCACCAATGAAGATTGTGATGAGGACTGGTGTAACAACGCAGCATTTCTTCAGCCCTGTCCATACTCATTGCCATTATCAAACAATGCATTAATATTTCAAAAATTGTCACCTAAAAAGGTTCTTGATTGAGCTGATTCACAGGAAATATTGCATATGAAAATGAGTTTACATAAAAAATAAGAACAGATGCCATTTTGCAGAATTAACATAATATATGGCCTGACTGCGATGGCATTTAAAATGGAAATTCTTGTTTAAACTGCTGTTATGAAAACAACAGCTGGACCCATTAGCAATCCTCCAGACATTTCCAAAATGGCGAGTAACACTGTATGATGATGTTCTACAGGTGCAAATGCAAAATAGGGCAAAGGACATGGAAATTATGTTATACTTTGTGGAAAACCCTCAAAAACAGGCTGAAAGCTTGAGGGCAGTGAGCTCAGAGAGCAGAACATGGGGCTGGCTCACAGGTACCCAGAGGATGAACTGAGATCATCTGTGCTCATTACATCTACAAATCAGACCAGATTATTAAAAATGCCAACAAGAAAAAGTTGCTTGAAAAATTATGTTTGCAAATTGCATTTTTGTTGTAACCGTTATGCTACACTCAGCGCTGCAATAACGACACGGAGTCGGTGAGCTGCAGTTACAAAAGAGTTTTATTCAAACTTCGCAGCCTCGCTTTAAAGCTTTCCTGATCCCGCCCTCCCTGGGCGGGAATGCTGTAGGGGGCGCGTATTCACAGTCCAGTCATGCGCGCGGGCTTTTCCCCTTGCTGGTGAAGCAGGCTTGGCTCCCTCTTTGGGACCTGCCTCAATGCCAGCGCGCGCTGCTTTGTGAGCTGGTTTGAGTGCGCTGGGAAGTGGGTCGCCACATAACCCCCCCCCCCCCGCCCCAGAACCGGCGATACACCCCCCAATGTCCACAGTCTGGGTCGGACTCTGTTTGGGAGGTCTGCCTCTGCGCCGTGGTGCCTGAATCTCGACCAGATGTGCCAAGTTCACATGGGCCAGTTTGAGTCGGTCCACCATGAAAACCTCCTCTTTCCCCCCCAAGGTCCAGTATGAATGTGGACCCGTTGTTTCCGATCACCGTAAACGGCCCCTCGTAGGGCCGCTGTAGGGGTGCCCGATGTCCGCCCCATTGTACAAAAACCAACTTACAGTTTTGCAGGTCTTTGGGTATGCAGGTCGGGTTCTGCCCATGCTGTGAAGTTGGTTTGGGAGCCAGGTTACCGAGCCTCTCGCATAGTCTGCCCAGGACTGCTGCGGGTTCGTCCTCTTGTCCCTTGGGGCTGGTATGAACTCCCCGGGGACGACCAGGGGTGCGCCATACACCAACTCGGCCGACGAGGTGTGCAGATCCTCTTTGGGCGCCGTGCGGATGCCGAGCAGGACCCAGGGAAGCTCGTCCACCCAATTAGGCCCTTTGAGGCGGGCCATGAGAGCCGACTTCAAGTGATGATGGAAGCGCTCCACTAGTCTGTTCGACTGTGGGTGGTAGGCAGTGGTGTGGTGCAGCTGTGTCCCCAAAAGGCTGGCCATAGCTGACCACAGGCTGGAGTTGAACTGAGTGCCTCTGTCGGAGGTAATGTGGGCCAGTACACCAAAGCGAGATACCCAAGTGGCAATCAGTGCCCGGGCGCAAGATTTAGAGGTGGTTTCGGTGAGCCGGACTGCCTCTGGCCATGTTGTGAACCAGTCCACGATAGTGAGGAGGTGCCGCGCTCCGCAGGGGGCCCACGACATCCGCATGAATGTACTCGAAACACCGGTGAGCGGGGTGGAACTACTGCGGCAGAGCTTTGGTGTGCCGCTGCACCTTGGCTGTTTGGCAGTGCATGCACGTTTTGGTCCATTCACTGACCTGCTTACGGGGTCCGTGCCAAACGAACCTGTTGGCTACCATCCAGATGGTTGTCCCGATGAAGGGGTGTGCTAAGTTGTGAATGGAGTCGAAAACACGCCGCCGCCAGGCTGCCGGAATGACGGTGGTGATGTCAAAGTAGGGTCCTCTCACCTGGGCCCACGGGGAGGTCCTGGAGCCACAAACTGGAGACTGCAGTCATGTAACTAGGGATCTCCTCGCCTTGCCTGTTGTGCCTCTGCCAGCGCTTCATAGTCTACCCCCTGGGACTGGGCTTGGATGTTAGGGCGGGAGAGGGCATCCGCCGTGACATTGTCCTTTCCCGAGACATGCCGGACATCCGTTGTGTATTCGGAGATGTAGGACAGATGTCGCTGCTGGTGGGACAACCTTTCGTGAATGCAAAGGTAAGCGGTTTGTGGTCCGTGAACACAGTGAAAGGCCTACCTTCTAAGAAGTACCTGAAATGCCGGATTGCCAGGTATAGCACCAACAGTTCCCAGTCGAAAGCACTGTATTTGAGCTCGGCTGGTCGTAGGTGTTTGCTGAAAAATGCCAGGGGTTGCCAGCGACCCTCAATGAGTTGTTCCAGCACTCCACCGACAGCTGTGTTGGATGCGTCCACTGTGAGGGCGGTAGGGACGTCCGTTCTGGAGTGCACTAGCATTGTGGCATTTGCCAAGGCTTCTTTGGTTTTAATGAAAGCGGCGGCGGACTCCTCATCCCAGGTAATGTCCTTGCCCTTACCTGACATCAGGGCGAACAGGGGGCGCATGATTCGGGCAGCTGAAGGGAGGAAGTGGTGGTAGAAATTCACCATACCCATGAATTCCTGAAGGCCTTTGATCGTGATGGGTCGGGGGAAGTGGCGGACTGCATCTACCTTGGCGGGCAGAGGGGTTGCCCCGTCTTTAGTAATCCTGTGGCCCAGGAAGTCGATGGTGTCGAGCCCGAACTGGCATTTGGCCGGGTTGATTGTCAGGCCGTATTCACTCAGTCGGGTGTAGAGTTGACGGAGGTGGGACAGGTGCTCCTGACGACTGCTGCTGGCTATGAGGATGTCGTCCAAATAGATGAAAGCGAAGTCCAGGTTGCGTCCCACCGTGTCCATTAACCGCTGAAACGTTTGTGCGGCATTCTTCAGGCCGAACGGCATTCGGAGGAACTCAAACAGGCCGAACGGGGTGATGAGTGCCGTTTTGGGGACGTCGTCCGGATGCATCGGGATTTGATGGTATCCCCGGACGAGGTCTACCTTGGAGAAGATCTGTGCGCCGTGCAGGTTTGCTGCAAAGTCCTGAATGTGCGGCACAGGGTAGCTGTCCGGTGTTGTAGCCTCGTTCAGCCTGCGGTAGTCACTGCATGGTCTCCAGTCCCCTGTTGCTTTGGGCACCATGTGCAGGGGGGAGGCCCCTGAGCTGTCGGACCGCTGGACGATCCCCAATTCCTCCATCCTCTTGAACTCCTCCTTCACCAGTTGGAGCTTGTCCGGGGGAAGCCTTCAAGCACGGGCGTGGAGGGGTGGTCCTTGTGTAGGAATGTGGTGCTGTACACCGTGTCTGGTCATGGCTGCCGTGAACCGCGGTGCCAGAACCGCAGTGCCAGAACCGACGGGAAATCGACCAGGACTCTGGTGAAGTCGTTGTCGGACAGCGTGATGGATTCTAGGTGTGGGGCCGGCAACTGGGCTTCACCCAAGGAGAAGGTTTGAAAGGTCTTGGCGTGGACCAGTCTCTTCCTGGGCAGGTCGACCAATAGGCTGTGAGGTCGCAAAAAATCCGCCCCCAGGAACGGTTGGGCTACGGTGGCTAGTGTGAAGTCCCACGTGAACCGGCCACGTGAACTGTAGCCTCACCATAGGGGTGCCGTGGGTCCTTACTGTGCTGCTGTTCGCGGCCCTCAGGGTGGGACCCGGTTCTCTGTTGTGGGTGTCGTAACTCGTCAGAGGTAAGACGCTGATCTCGACTCCAGTGTCAACCAAAAAGCGGCATCCCGTCTGCTTGTCCCAGACATACAGGAGGCTATCCCAATGGCCAGCCACAGTAGCCATCAGTGGCGGCTGGCCCTGGCGTTTCCCAGGAACTTGCAGGGCGGGCGACAGCGGCGGGCTTCTGCACCCCATTGCTGGTGGTAGAAGCACCATTGTTCGTTGGTCTCCTCACCCCTGCCTCTGGGGTTAGCGGGCTCTGCAGCTGGGCCTGGTCTGGTTTGCTGCTGGGTGGTGATGTGTGCAAAGGACACCCCACTCTCCTTCTTGGCTTTCCACAGCACGTCCCCCCAGGCTGCCACCTTCTGGGGGTCGCTGAAATCCGCGTCGGACAGCAGCAGGCGTATGTCCTCGGGCAGCTGCTCCAGGAATGCCTGCTCAAACATGAGGCAGGACTTGTGACCTCCGGCCAGGGACAGCATCTCGTTCATCAAAGCCGACGGTGGCCTGTCCCCCAAACCATCCAGGTGCAGTAAGCGGGCAGCTCGCTCGCGCCGTGAGAGTCAGAAAGTCCTTATGAGCAAGGCTTTGAATTCTGTGTATTTGCTGTCCGCTGGGGGAGATCGTATGAACTCCTCAACCTGGGCGGCTGTCTCCTTGTCGAGGGAGCTCATCACGTAGTAGTAACGTGTGGCATCCGAGGTTATCTGCCGAATGTGGAATTGGTCTTCTGCCTGCTGGAACTATCGGTGAGGTCACAGCGTCCAGAAGCTTGGCAGTTTTAATGAAACTGCACGAACAGATGCGGTGTCATTCATCTCCGGTCCAAATATCGTTTGGGCCGTCGGGGTCACCAATTGTAGCCGTGTGCTACACGCAGCGCTGAAATAACGACACGGAGTCGGCGAGCTGCAGTTGCAAAAGAGGTTTATTCAAACTTCGCGGCCTCGCTTTAAAGCCTTCCTGATCCCGCCCTCCCCGGGCGGGAATGCTGTAGGGGGCGCGTATTCACAGTCCCGTCCCGCGCGCGGGCTTTTCCCCTTGCTGGTGAAGCAGGCTTGGCGCCCTCTTTGGGTCCGGCCTCAATGCCGGCGCGCACCAGTTTGCGAGCCGATTCGAGTGCGCTGGGAAGTGGGTCACCACAATGCCAAGGATTTCTTGAAGCTTATCAGATTTTGTTCATATTTATATACTATGCTATATAAGTATTTTTTTAACAAGCTGACTTCCATACACAGCACTAAAGTAAACACAAGTGAAGCTCTAACGTTCTAAAGTTCTTCTTCAAAACAAAACCCATTGGAATCTTATTTGGCTTGCTCCCAGGATTTAGGTTTATAAACATGTTGATTTGATATTTTAGTAATCATAGATTTTGGAAGCTGATCATCTATGCTTTAATCAAAAACTGTTAGAAATGAATATTTCAAAGAGAACGCCATCAAAACAGTAATTTTATTTCAGAGATTTTGACATGCAAGTTCCAGTGGGTGAGTGCATTACAATATATTACAGAACAAAGAATCCCTATGAGGCCAGTGCGTTTAATTACAGTAATCACATTTCTAAGGTACTTCAGAGAAAAAAAAACAGCCTTTACTGCAAATCACCTTGTCTGCAAAATGCAAACAGCACAGATTTCTTATTAGCATATGTTCTTCACTATTTTCTCTCCTTCCCTTTCTCTCCTAAGGTGTTGAATCCTTACCAGTTTTGAAAGGAGCTGATGCTACACCTGAAGTAATCATGATTATTCGTTAACTCAAGACAGCCTGCAATCCAGTTCATGATGGAAGCATTAGCCATCTCTCACACAGTCTTCTGCCAACATGCAAGTGCCCACTCATTCATTTAGAAATACCTGGATGATAATCCTGGTATACCTGGATGATTCTCCTGCATGAAATGTTAAAATTACACCTTTAATTATTCTCATCAATGTTTATTTCCTGAACCAAAACCAGTCAGTATGGATTGGCAACAACATCTCCACCATCATTACCATCAGTGGAAGTGCACCAGAAGGCTGTGTGCTTAGCTCCCTGCTCTACTCACTTTATACTATGATTAAGTGGCTAAGTACAGCCCTACTGCCATATTTAAGTTCGCTGACAAAGTACCCCAAGCAAGGCTTATTGAGAAAGTAAGGAGGCATGGGACCTAAGAGGATGTTGCTTTGTGGATCTAGAACTGGCTTATCCACAGAAGGCAAAGAGTGCTTGTAGATGTGTCATATTCTGAATGGAGGTCAGTCACCATTGGAGTGCCTAGGGATCGGTTCTGGGCCCCTATTCTTTGTGATTTTTATAAATGATCTGAATGAAGAAGTGGAGGGATGGGTTAGAAAATTTGCTGATGACACGAAGTTTGGAGGTGTTGTGGATAGTGTGGAGGGCTGTCAGATTACAAAGGGACATTGATAGGAAGCAAATCTTGGGTAAGAAGTGGCAGGTGGAGTTCAACCCAAATAAGTGTGATGTGCTTCATTTTGGTAGGTCAAGTATGATGGCAGAATATGGTATTAATGGTAAGACTCTTGGCAGCGTGAAGGATCAGAGGGATCTTGGGGTTCGAGTTCATAGAACACTCAAAACTGCTGCGCAGGTTGACTCTGTGGTTAAGAAAACATATGGTGCATTGGCCTTCATCAATTGTGGAATTGAGTTTAGCAACCGAGAGGTAATGCTGCAGCCAATTAGGACCCTGGTCAGACCCCACTTGGAGTACTGTGTTCAGTTCTGATCCCTTCATTATAGGAAAGATGTGGAAACCATAGAAAGGGTACAGAGGAGATTTACAAGGATGTTGCCTGGATTGGGAAGCATGCTTTATGAGAATAGGTTGAGTGAACTCAGCTTTTTTTTCCTTGGAGCAACGGAGCATGAGAGATGACCTGATATAGGTGTATAAGATAATGAGAGGTATTGATAGTGTGGATAGTCAATGGCTTTTTCCCAGAGTTGCAATGGCTAGCATGAGAGGGCATAGTTTTAAGATGCTTGGAAGTAGGTACAGAGGAGATGTCGGGGGTAAATTCTTTTACGCAGAGACTGGTGAGTGTGCGGAATGGGTTGCCAGTGACGGTGGTGGAGGCAGATACGATAGGGTCTTTCAAAAGACTCCTGGATAGGTATATGGAGCTCAGAAAATTAAAGCACTCTGGGTAACTCCAGGTAATTTCTCGGGTAAGAACATGTTCAGCGTAGCTTTATGGGCTGAAGGGCCTGTATTGTGCTGTAGGTTTTCTATATTTCTATGTTTCTACCACCATTGTTGGAGAATTGGCCATATAAGAGTGAGATTAAAAATCAGTTAGCTAGTGCCACAACAACAATCTCTCACTCAATATCAGCAAAACCAAAGAGGTAATTATCAACTCCAGGAGATAAAAGCCAAAGGTCCGTGATCCAGTCTTCATTCGGGAAACACAAGTGGAGAGGGTCAGTAGTTTTAAAATATTTGACGTTAGCATTTCAGAGGATCTGTCCTGGGACCAGCACTTTTGTGTCATCAGAATTAAGACATGACTTTTATAGAACCTTGCATAGATTTGGTATTTCATCAAAAACTTTGACGAACTACTACAGGTGCACAGTGGAGGCATTCTAACTGATAGCATCACAGACTAATATGGAAACTCCAGTGCCCAGCAATGGAATGGGCTACAAAAAGCATCGGATACAGCACAGTCCATAACAGGCAGAGCCCTCCCCACCACAAAGAACAGTAACAATGAGCGCTGCCACAAGAAAAGGTCATTCATAATCTAAGACTCCCACCATGCAGGGCATTCCCTCTTCTTTCAACTACCATCGAGTCCTAGGTCCCACACCACCAAGTTCAGGAACAGTTATTACCCTTCTGCCATCTGGCTGCTGAACCGGTGTGGATAACTTCAATCACCACTAATCTGAGCATTGATTGTTTGTAAGTCTTTATTTATGTATGGTTTTTAGTAAAATTCAGTTATCTTTCATTATTCCTATAAATGCCTGCAAGAAAATGAATCTCAAGATAGTATATGGGAACATGTATGAACTTTAATAAGAAATTTACTTAGAACTTTGAAAATTGCTGAAATTGGATTGGTTATTTCATTATCTGCAATGCGGAGATAGGTTGTCCTCCCATCCACGCTCCCCGCTTCTGCATTACAATCATAAATCAGCTTCTCTGGGTATAATGTGTTTTTTTGACTTACTGTTGTAAGTGTGAATTATTTCATAACTGAAGATTGCTGAACATTTTAACTTCTCAATGAATAAAACCCTGCACAATTTATAACAAATCCTAAACCTTACTACAAGTTATTCTAATGTGCATCAAGATTCATCTGCCCCGCATTCCCACCTCTGCAAAGCTAGACTCTTACTTTCTGCATTTTTCCCTGACTGCTTTACGCATCCCCTTTACTGTCAGTATAACCGTCTGAAGATATGGGGGACCTAGTTCCAATTGGCTGTCATGTCTAACAACATTTGGCTGGAGCACATTAGGAAGTTAAAACAAAACCTGGATTTACAGAAATTGTGTTCTTGAACAACAACTGGGAAGATATTGGTTATTAGGTTCAATACCATGGTCAGGAACAGAGACGACAAGGAATTTATTTAGCCAGAGAGTAGAGGATCTGTGGAATTCTTTACACAGATGGCTATGGAGGCTAAGTTATTGAGTATATTTAAACTGGTAGTTAACAGGTTTGGGATTTGTCAGGACATCAAAGATTATGGGAAGAAGGCAGAATCATAGGGTTGACAGGGAAAATAAATCAGCCATGATGGAATAGCAGAGTAGATTCGATGGCCCAAATGACCCAATTCTGCTCTTACGTCTTAAGTTCTTTTATATTCTCTGGGTGCCCTAATTGACACTGGTGTGATGGTTTCATTGGTCTTCTGCCTAGGTAATCACCAAGACATCATCACACTCAGCATATCCAGAAGTGAGATGCACAATGTCTTCAAATCTATGAGGGAAATTGGAGGCCTGATGTCTGTAAGACTGGGAGCTGGAGGCCTGCAGGGAGCCTGTCCTGGGGTTAGAGGCTGGTCTGTGTTGCATGAGTGGGTAGGAGGGAATTAAGAGGCCTGTTTTTTTTTAATTGTTGCTGTTTGCATTGCTATTATTGCTTATGCTGTATTGCTGAAAGTTGTGGGCATGCTATACTGGCACTGAAATGTGTGGTGCTATTGTGGGCTGGTCCCAGCAATTCCTTACGTTATGTTGGTTGCTAACACAATTAAACATTTTACTACATGTTTCAATATATGTGTGAAAAAATAAATGAATTTGAATCTGAGTCCAGTTTATCTGGGGGTCCAGGAGTGAGTCCAATGAACCATGACGCATTGAATGGGAGCAAAGGTGTACCGAACTTTGACCTCACTCTGATGACCACCTGGGTGTGGTGACCCAAAGTACACGGACTACCTGCTCTAGAGCTAAGAAAGATAGACCCAGACTCAATATCACAGCCAGCTGGATGTTGCTGCAATACTTGTCCTCTGTGGAAGAGTAATTGCAAGGAAACAGCTTTGACTACAACTTCACTGGGCAGTGATCAGCTGGGAATGTATTGCAGCCACTGCAGGATAGGGACACTTTGAATACAGTGGAGTGGTTCCCTAAGCAGCTGTCCAAAACATCTGGCAGAATGCCTCACCACAAGACCTCACCAACATTCACTACGACCTTGTTCGACTGGTCCTCCCTGTCAGATCCTTCCTGTACAGATGACATCTTGCCCCCTTAGGTATGTTCCCCTCAGGATGGCTGCAGTGAGGAAGAGAGGGTCACCATCTCCTGTTGTTGAGTTAGTTCTGTTCTGTTCTCAGAAGATTTGCTTCACCACATTTGGACTGAGTTTTCCTCTCTTGTTCATACTTCTTTATCTCTGGTGCTATTAATTTCAGCCCTTCAATCAGACTAACTAAGGAGCATGAAAAAGTCTTTTTCTGTTCATTCAGGTCCCTGTTGTGTAGTTTCCTTGCTGACATGCCATTAACCTGCACTATCATTTCCCCTTGCTGCACTGTTAATAGTTTGCATTATCAGCAACATGCAATACAGAAAAGTAATAAAAAGACCAACATGCACAGGGACATGTCTAACTAAGATCAGAAATCATTAGATGTTACAGAAAAGTACTACTCAAGCTATTTAAAAACTTACAAGGGATTAGATTACTTGCTGCATAGAATTTTATTCCTGGACTATAGCCATTAAGAATTTTATGTTCATTTATAAAAAGATTTTTTTTCTAACTGAAGACTCTTTTGTCCAAGTGAATTGGTTAAGGAGAAGTAAATGGAAGAACAGAATCATTCTGTGACATGAACTTGATGGGCTGAATGGCCTTTTCCAATGTCCTAGCAAAATATAATAATAAATAATAATGGGTCTTAGTAAGAAGACTAACCACCAAATATCCATCATCCCGGTTAATTTGCAAGGGGACTTCAGTCAGATATAAAATACTGCATCATGAATACGGCTCTGGGCTGAATGTAAGCATTGGTTTTCTGCAAATTTTGGCAACCATTATTATATATAAAAATATATTCATAACAAATTACTGTAGATAATGGATGCATGAAATTCTTAAAGGTAAGTTTAACTTATAATTAGATCTGGCAATACCTGTGGACAAAAAAATAGATGGTTAACTTTCGAAGTCAGTTAACTTCCAATAGAATTGGAAGTAGAGACGTTCATACTTTTAGGTGCAAAGAGGAAGTGGAAGAGAGGACGTAAAGGATGTTTGTTGATAAACGGTAAAGATAATTATTGATATAAGGAAAAGCCCTCTTTCTTTCAATGTATTTTATCTTCCTTACTAGTTCTAGCCTTACTGTTTGTTTTTATATTCTTTCCCATTTTCCATGACCAACTTGTGTATCAGAATTGTTCCCAGTTCCCAGTTAACTGACCCAAAAACATAGCTCTAAGGTGGAATTATATCAAATCAGAGACAGGAGGGAAAGTATAATTAGATTGTACAGAGAGATTAGGAAGCACTATGCATTCAAAATATTGAATTAAAAAGAACATTTAATCAAATGCATTTCTGAACTGATGTTTTCCCTTTGCTATTTTTGGCTGTTAATTAGTGTGATGATTTAATTGCAATAATTTTATACAATAGAGAACAGGAAGCATCTGAAGAGTCTGCTAGGAACAAGTATGAAGCACAGCAACTGTGACAAATGAGAGAAAGTTATGGCCACCTAAAGAAAATGCTTGGAAAGCTACTAGAGTTTGGAATCATGGGAAACTAATCCAACATCAAATAAGTAACATTCTACAACAGTTAATTACTTGTTTATTAAAAATGTATGCTACTAATGTAAAAATGCACCCAACTTATAGTATACTGCATACTTCATAGTCCCTTATAATTCTGGTGAGGTGTTGTCATGGTAGATTTTTCAGGCATTTCCAACACTCTGTAGGCATGAAAAGAGTGAAGTGTGATAAACTGAAACAATAATTCTTTTGTTGGTGATAGAGGTCTGCTTTTTAAAATATTAAACTATTGTTAATAAATGTTTGTCTGTAAAGCATTTCTTAGACGGTACACAATTTCTTGGACTCAGCAGGCCACACAGCATCTATGGAAAAGAGCAGAGTTGATATTTCAGGCCAAGACCCTTCATCTGGACTGAAAAAACAAAGACTAGGAGTCAAAGTAAGAAAGTGGGGAGGGGGGAGGGGAGGTGATATGTAAAACCAGGAGCAGAGAGGGCTGAAGTAAAGAGCTGGAAAGTTGATTGATGAAAGAGATACAAGGCTGGAGAAGGGGGTCTGATGGAGAGGACAGAAGGCCATGGACAAAAGGAAAGGGAAGGAGGAGCACCAGAGACAGGTGATGGGCAGGTAAGGAAAGAAATTGAGCGGGGAAATAGGAATGGGGAAGGGTGAAGAAGTGGAGGCATTACTGGAAGTTCATGAAGTCAAACTTCATGCCATTCAGGTTGGAGGCTACCCAGATGAAATATAAGTTATTGCTCCTCTAGCCTCAGCGTGGCCTCATTGCAACAGTTGAGAAGGCCATGGACTGACATGTCAGAATGGAAATGGGAGGTAGAATTAAAATGGGTGGCCACTGGGAGATCCTGCTTCTCTTGGTGGATGGAGCGTAGGTGCTCAGCGGAGTGGTCTCCCAATCTGTGTCGGCTCTCACTGATAAACAAGAGGCCACACCAGGAGCACTGGATGCAGTATATGACCCCAGTAGATTCACCGGTGAAGTATCACCTCACCTGGAAGAATTGTTTGGGGCCCTCAATGGTGGTGAGAGAGGAGGAATAGGGGCAGGTGTAGCACTTGTTTAGCTAGCAAGGATAAGTGCCAGTAGCGAGGTCAGTGGGGAGGGACAAATGGACAAGGGAGTCATGTACAGAGTGATCCCTGCAGAAAGCAAAAGATGGAGGCAGGGAAGATTTGTTTGGTGGTGGGATCTGATTCAAGATGGCAGAAATTATGGAGAATTATGTGCTGGATGCAGAGGCTGGTGAGGAGGTGGGAGGATGGGATGAGGGCAGACTAGCGTGAAATGGAAGAGTTGCCGTTGAGGGCAGCATTGATGGTACAGGAAGTGAAGTTTCTTTCTTGAAAGAAGAGAACGTCTCCTTCATTCTGGAATGAAAAGCATCATCCTAAGAGAAGATGCGGCAGAGACAAAGGAATTGAGAGAAGGGGATGGCATTTTTACAAGTAACAGGGTGGGATGAGGTATAGTCCAGGTAGCTGTGAGAGTCAGTTGGTTTATAACAGACATCAGTAGATAAGCTGTCTCCAGAGATAAAGACAGACAAATTGGGAAAGGGGAGGAATGTGTCGGAAACAGACCGTGTAAATTTAAGGGCAGGGTGGAAGTTGGAGTCAAAATTGATGAAGTGGACGAGCTCTGCATGGGTGCAGGAAGCAGCACCAATGGAGTTGTTGATGTAGAGTAGGAAAAGTTGGGGAGTGATACCACTGTAGGCTTAGAACTAGACTGACAAGTCTGGTGAGCATCATTATGCTGTTAACATTACTAAATGGTACCTCATTGTCCATCCCATAACTAAAATGGTTTGAACAACATGAAGTTGGTGTGTTCACATGGCAGTCACAAACTAAATTTGCCAGAGCAAGTTAATCCTTGTCCATCTCAATATAGGTTGCTGGGAGAAATTAGTAAGATTGAAAGGTTTTTACTTGATGACTTGGTCATACAATGAAATAATTCCAAGCATTATGTTCCAAGCTAACTCACAACCTTGAAGTACATGATAATTGCTGAGTTAGACTTGAATTCCATTGAGTTGTCCTGCTGCTGTTGAACGTTGTAATATTTCACGTACTTATGAATGTAAGTAGGGCATAGTGTAATCTTGTACTTTGAACTTGCAAAACATCATGTTCTTGTTACCCAAATGAGTATATCCAGTAAATGTCCTAAACAGCAGTAGAAAGGCAAAAATTAGTCCCAGTTTCTGATATTGTGTAATTTTGGATATCTCCAGATAGCTAACGGCCCTTATGAGAATCCTAAATAAGGATAGAATTCTTAAAAATGTTTTCTTTACACAATTCTCAATATTCTGAAAGCACTTCTGTCAAAATTCTGAACTACAGACATTAAGAGCCTACTACGAGAGGCTAGGACTCTCTCTCAGTTCTGTTAATCAATGAGAACATGGCTGCTTTGTACTTTGTTCCATTTACTGCAATGACTGACCTTATCCTGTTCTGAGTGGAATCCTGATCACAGAATACGACAGCCCTAAAGTGTTTAATTCAAAACTTGTCAACAAATCCCCTAAGCAGGTTTTGCCACGCCCTAACTCTACAATCTCTTTTTCCTTTATTTCTCCTCTCATATATTTGTTCCTCCAAAGCTTCCTTCTGCCCATTCATCTTCCATGAGGCTGATCTTATAATCACCAGGTCTTATTTGATGGAATTCTTCCATAATGTTCTCCATCACAGTCTCTGTCTCTTTCTCTCTCTCTTCCTCTCGGCCTCTCAGGTGTCCTTTCATTACTTCATTTAATCTTAGGCTTTCTGGTTCAATGACATTTTTATTAGATTTATTGTTAAATTGCCTTGGGATGTGTTGCAATTTTAATGTACAGTTAGTGTTAACATAAATCAGGAATATTTCTTCTGCTTTGTCTCTCAACATACTTTCAGACAAAGGTTGGTAGCAAGCGGAAAATAAACTATTTTCACGTACCACTCCCGTTCACTCCTCCTACTTTTGCAACAGTACTAATTACAAAAAGCTGTTAATTCTGATGACATAGTCTATGCTCAAAATAAGTGTTCATTCAGTCAACCATTAATGCTCTCAACCTGCTAGATGAATCCTTTACAGTGCCTATAAAAAGTATTCACCACACCCCTCCCCCAGGAAGTTTTCATGTTTTTTTTTTGTCTTACAACATTGAATCACAATGGATTTAATTTGACTTTTTTGACACTGATAAACAGAAAAAGGCTCTTCAATGTCAACATGAAAACAGTTCTCTACAAAGTGATCTAAATTAATTACAAATATAAAACACAAAATAACTGATGGCAGAACTGTTCACTGCCTTTAATATGACACACCAAATCATCACTGGAGCAGCCAATTGTTTTTGGAAGTCACATAATTAGTTAAATGGAAATCAGTTTTTGGAGACCTGTGTGCAGTCAAGGAGTCTAAATTGATTGTAGTAAAAATACACCTGTATCTGGAAGGTCCAACTGCTGGTGAGTCAGTATCCTGGCAAAAACTACATCATGAAGACAAAGGGACACTCCAAGCAACAGTGCAAAAAGTTATTGAAAAGCACAAGCCAGGAGATGGATACAAAAATATTTCCAAGTCACTGAATATCCCCTGGAGTACAGTTAAGTTAATCATCAAGAAATGGAAAGAATATGGCACAGATGTAATCTGCCTAGAGCAGGCTGTCCTCAAAAACTGAATGAGCATGCAAGAAGGGGACTAGTGAGGGAGGCTAACAAGAGACCTATGACAACTCTGGATTACAAGCTTCAGTGGCTGAGATGGGAGAGACAGCATGTAGAACAACTGTTGCCCAGGTTTGAAATCTCAGCTAGAGTTCTGTGGGAGGTTCTGAAGTCAGCTGGAAGAAGGATCTATAGTCTGATGAAACCAAAATTAAGCTTTATGACCATCAGACTAAACACTATGTTTGGCGTAAAACGCACTATCCCTACCGTGAAGCACGCTGGTGGCTGCATCATGCTGTGGGGATGCTTCACTACAGCAGGCCCTAGAAGGCTTATGAAAGTAGAGTGTAAAATGAATTCAGCAAATACAGGGAAATCCTGGAGGAAAACCTGATGCAGTCTGTATGAGAATTGTGACTTGGGAGAAGATCTGTTTTACAGCAAGACAATGACCCCAAAAATAAAGCCAAAGCTACACAGGTAAGGCTGAAAAACAACCAAATTAATGTCCTGGAGTGGCTAAGTCAGAGTCCAGACCTCAGTCCAATTAAGAATTTGTGGCTGGAATGGAAAAGGACTGTTCACTCTGTTACGTACTTGTGACACATGATAGTGGTACCCTTGTCACGTGACTGGGGTTGAAGCTGTACTGGACTTGAGGTGATGGTCTTGTGATGGTGGAGTGACGTCATTTTCCCGCCAGTAGAGATCATGTGACAGGTTTTTTTTTTACAGGTTATAAAAGGTAGACCCCACCCTGTGAGGGGGGCAGTTCGTGGCTGGATTTGCCAAGTTGACTTCATGCCACTACGTGTTTTAAGTGATGACGCAGTTTAGTTGAAGGATGAGGTTTTTATCTAATGCCTAAAGTTTAAAAGGTCATTGCCAGCAGGTTCTTTACGATTCTGCTAGTTCGAGAAATTAGTGGAGAGTGAAGTTCGAAGTTTGGGACTTAAAGATCGAGGAGAATCGCTTTCTACGGTGAAACGGGTTTCGACCTTTGTTTGATCCTTACTTGGAAGGATTTCGTTGACTATCTTCGTGTTAATCCCTGGGGTTTTACCAGAAAGGATTGAAGATAGTGAGGAAGGAAAGGTCAGTGCCTTTAAGCCGTTTCGTTTCGTAAATTCTTCGTGGGAAGTTCGACGCCGGGGATCGAAGCCAAGCGACATGAAAGAGAATTTAAATCGTCTTATAAAGTCTCTCCTTTTAAATGGACTGTGAGTATATCAAACTTTTGGCAATACCACTTTAAAGAACTGTATTGGCAATAAGACTTTAAAGAACTGTTTTTGCAATATCGCTTTAAGAACTGTTTGAGCTGCCACACCGCAGTTGTTTCCGGTTACGTTAGTGTTTGTTTACTTTTGGGGGGTTTGTTTTCTGTGTTTAATAAACGTGTTGTTTGTTAAAAAAAAACCCTTGCCAAACTCATATATTTATTGTTACCTGAATACGTAACAACTCACAACCCCCATGCAATCTGACAGACATTAAGCAGTTCTGTAAAGAAGAATGGGGGAAAATTGTAGTGTCCTGATGTGCAAATCTGATAGAGACCTATTCACATAGACTCAAGGCTGTAATTGCTGCCAAAGGTGCATCTACTAAATACTGACTTGATGGGGATGAATAATTATGCAATCAATTATTTTGTGTTTTATATCTGTAATTATTTTCCATCACTTTGTAGAGATGTTTTCATTCTAACATGAAATAGTACTTTTTTTGTTAAACCCACTGTTATTCAGTGTTGTAAAACAATAAAACATGAAAACTTCCAAAAAGGGGCTGGGGAGAATAGTTCTTATAGGCATTGGTAGATGAATAGCAGCTCAATGAATAGAATCTGCATTAAACAGGGGATCTTGTATTTGTTCCAGTAGTTCTGTAATTCCAAAACTGAGATTCACATTTACCATCAGTGCAAGGCCATGGGATTCCTCAGCTGAAATTTAAACTATTATTTTAGCAAGACATACTCAAAAACACACAAAGTTTAATATTCCAGAGCTCATTGCCCATTCAAATGCTGTTGTGTGTTATCTCAGTTACTGAAACCGTGAAGAAGGAACCTTCCTTCACTCTGCAAATGGCTGACAAGGTGCTTGTGATGGCTGGTCCCGAGTACACTGTGCCTTTGAAGGAACTGCTGTTCCTGCAAGGCAAACTGTCAAAAAGTCCTGAGAAAATTGAAGGTTGGATTCCCAAGTCATGGTATTGTGTTCCTAACTTGATATGTGTCTAAGGCTAAGCCTCTTGCTAATCTATGAGAAGCTAAAGTCTTAAGTTGATCCATTTACTTTCTCAGTCTGTCCATGGGGACGTAATAATTGAGCTGGAGCTAAAATGATCAGGCCTTAATTATGTTATCACTGTTTTCCTCTATCTACAGAATGTCATAGTAACCAGTTAGGTGAGTGCACACTTCATAGCTGATTGCAGTGATATGATAGAATTTGCACGGGCAGACTGTTCAAAATATTTTGGAATTTCCTTCACTGGCAAATCAATACCTTAGAGAACTGAATAGTTAGAGTCCAGCATTTCTCACACACTGAAACAAATGATTGTGTGATACTGTCATTAAAATGGAGGCCGAGACCCTCTGTGCTAGAATGTCAAATCTTTTCTTCTCTCTATAGATGCTGCCTGACTTGCCGAGTTCCTCCAGTACTTTATGTGTGAGTCTGCACTAACTTAGTGCAAGGTCTCAGGGCAACAACATTTGACTTGTACAAGATATGAGGTGTCATAGGTTGGGAAGAATGATTGGAGGGATGTCTGGGATAAGCTTGGAAACATTAGCAAAAAGAGAGAAGAATGTGAGACTAAACTGTTTCAACCTGGAATGCCAACTGTCCATTTCCCTCCGTAGATGCTGCCTGTTTCTAAGTTAATTCAGCAGTTTGCTTATTGCTCCAGATTAAACCAGAGGCTTGTGAAGAGTTCTTCAAACAAAAACATACTTTACTTGAGATCTTCTCATCTCAAGCGTACCCAACTGGAAACTCGGAAACGGACTTTGTTAGAAGTTGAGAGCACGTTCTGTGCATGCTCACTGGCTTCTATTCGTATCTCTATCTTGGATCTGCCTTCAATTTCTGGAATAGTGCTACTGATGCACAAAGTGCAATTGACATTTTAAAAAAAAATTCCATCATGTGTGCAAATGTTTCGAGGCCATCGCATTTACTCCTATAAACCACAAGCAAGGCTGTGGTACCTTTAGCAATAGTTCTAAAAGATCTGTCATAAAATCAAAGCTTATGAACCACACACATATGGCAAAAAGTCTGAAGCTTTCAGGAGGATAGCTTTTATATGTGATGACTTATTCAACTGTTGTATTTAAGAACCTAACCTGAAATTTGAACGAGGAACTGCTTTAGACCTTTGATTAAAAGTTCAATATTTTTGTACTTTGTGAATTCAGAAAGACCAGGACTACTTCTGCCAGAACTATCAGTGGATCATCTGCTCTCATAGAAAGCCGGAAACATGGGCTGATAATTCAGTGGGATATGTCTATTTATCTTCTTTTGGGTTAAAATATTTGTGCTCATATCTTTAATGTGTCACTTACACCAATGCTGGAAGACAGCATGAAGGTATACCAATTTAGCCACCCATTTCAATTAGATTTCCCTTCCCATTCCAACATGTCTGCCAAGACCTCCTCTACAGCCATGATGAGGCCGCCATCAGGTAGAAGGAGGAACACGTAGTGTATAGATTTCAACCTAATGACACGAACATTAATTTCTCTAACTTGCAGTAATTTATCTCCTATGTTTTCCATTCCCCATTCTGGTTTTATTCTCAACTGCCTATCTCCGCCCTCTGGTGTCCCTTGCCCATCCATTTCCACTCCTAACAACAATCTTTCCCCTCACTGGTATCACCTATCACCTGGCAACTTGTACTACTTTCCCTCCTTCATCACTTTCTCGTGGCTTCTACCCCCTTCCTTTCCAGTCCCAATGAAGGGTCTTGGCCCAACTCATTGACTGTTTACCCCTCAGCCTAACTTACTGATTTCCACCAGAATCTTGTGTGATGCCAATTTAGCTGTCCTTTTATTAGCAATATCAATTAACTGCTGCTTCTTATATTATAGGGAATATTGAGAGAAGCATGGAAAATGTAGTCTGTGCAACTGGCTAATTGAGTTCTTTGAAAATTAATCAGTAATCTTCAAAAACTTAGACTCAGTACCTCCTTGTGCAATTGGTTCCTCAATTTCCTCACTTGCAGACCCCAAACAGTTAGAATTGGCAACAACATCTCCTCCACTATCTCCATCTGCACAGGTGTAGCACAAGGCTGTGTGCTTAGCCCCCTGCTCTATTTGTTTTACACTTAATGACTGTGTACTTAAACACAGATGCAATACCATATCTAAGTTTGCTAATGATGTAATTGACTGAATCAAAGATGGTGATGAATGAGGGAGATTGAAAATCTGGCTAAATAGTGCCATAGCAACAACCTTTCTCTCAATGTCAACAAGACCAAGCACCTGATTATTGACTTCAAGAGGAGGAAACCAGAGGTCTCTGAGCCAGACCCTCATCAGGGGTTCAAAGGTGGAGAGGGTCAGCAACTTTAAATTCCTCAATGTTATCATTTCCAAGGGCCTGGCCTGGGCTCAGCATGTAAATTTAATTATGAAGAAAGCATAGCAGCACCTTTAGTTCCTTAGGAGTTTGCGAAGATTCGGCATGACATCTAATATTGGCAAACTTTTCTCAGTGTGTGGTGGACAGCATACTGACTGGTTGCTGCGCAGCCTGGTATGGAAACACCAATAGTCTTGCACAGAAAAAGCCTACAAAAAGTAATGGATACAGCCCAATCCATCACAGGTAAAGCCCTCCCCTCCACTGAGCACATCTACATGGGGTATTGACACAGGAAAGCATTACCCATCATCAAGAACACTCACCACACAGGGCATACTCACTTCTCACTGCTGCCATCATGAAGGTGGTACAGGAGCCTTAGACCTCACACCACTAACTTTAGAAACTGTTATTATCCTTCAACTATCAGGCTCTTGGACCAAATGGGATAACTTCACTCAACTTCATTTGCCTCACCACTAAATTATTCCCACAATCTACGGACACTCTCAAGAACTCTTCAACTCATGTTCTCAATATTTATTGCTCAATTATTTATTATTATTATTATTATTATTATTATTATTATTATTATTATTATTATTATTATTATTATTATTATTATTATTATTATTATTATTATAATATTATTATTATTATTATTATATTTTCTCCCTTTTGTACTTGCGCTATTTGTTGTCTTTTGTACATTAGTCCTTTGTCCGTCCTGAAGGGTATGGTCTTTAGAAGGGTTGGTTCTATTAAGCTTCTTGGATTTATTGAGTATGCCGACAAGAAATGAATCTCAAGGTGACATATCCAGAATGCACTTTGATAATAAATTTACTTTGGAACGCGAACTGACTGACAATACTTCTGTTGAGTGATGCTTTTGATTTACGTAGACAACACTGTTTCTTCCATAGAATTACATATTCACATCATTCAGGGGTTTTCAAGTTTCCTATATTCAGATTTGCAGAGCAGCTTATGTTAGAGGCACTGTATCTACTTCTTGAAACATCTCTGAGAAACGTGTGTCATTTCTGTGATTCTCTACTGAATGAACTTCCAGAGCACACTCATAATCACAAACTCTTCAATTTTCTCTTATATCTCCTTCAGGAATTAAATGATTTATGCGTGCATCTCTGATTAACTTCATATTTTTATGAGATCCTTCATGCTTCAACTATCAATGCAATATCAATTTGTAAACATCAGATTTGCTTAACACACAAAACAAACACAAAATCAGATTTGCTTATTGGTATCAACACCTCAGTTCTGCATTGATGTTGAATAATTTCTCTCCATAACCTCTGCCATAATATTGCTTTTGTTTCAGGGGCATCTCTCTGTTCTTCTATCAGGCTATGGCTGAAGTTATGTTATGAGTCTTCTACAATACGTGTACCCCAGCTGAGGAAAGATCTATTTCGGAATGTGGTGTTGAACTGTGGATTAATGTAATGTTTGTGGGATAATGACTAATAGTCAACTTAAGTATCCTTGAAATATCGTTAGTGGTGCTTATTCAACAGATCTCACTGATCTCTGTTGCACTCTTTGGAACTGGATGACATCCTTAAGGAAATATTTTCTCAATTCTCTTTTGTTTCCTAATGTGCTCCAGTAAAAAAAAACAAATAAAAATGAGGGCTGTCAACAGAGGCAAGTTCTTCTGGCAAAACAAGAAAGACAAAAAAAATCCTACGCTATGCTGCTTGGTCCAATTATTTATGTATGTACTTAGAACAGGTCCTTCCGAGCTATGCCGCACAGACACGCACTTATTTAACCCTAGCCTAATCACAGGACAATTTACAATGACAAATTAATCTATTAATCATTACTACTTTGTACTTGGAGGAAACCGGAGCATCAGGGGGAATCCATACTCTCATGGGAAGATGTACAAATTTCTTACATATAGCAATAGAACATAGAACATAGAAATCTACAGCAGATTACAAGCTCTTCGTCCCAAAATGTTGTGCCGACCATGTAACTACCCTAGAAACTGCCTAGAATTTCTCTGTATCAGAGTTAAACTACTAACTGATGCCCTGAGTTGCAACAGAGTCATGCTATTCTTTTGTGGATTTCAAATGACAACTATTAAGTATTAAGACTGTCAATCTTCTTTTCACAATAATAAATGTGTACCCTTTGGAAAAGAATTGTTGTGTATTTTCACTCTATTGGTTTACAAGGATGATAGATATATACTTATCTACTTGCTGTTCATCAGATGTAAGCTAATAAACAATTTTTGGAAATTGTCATTGTGCTGCGCTGGTAGGGTCTTTATTGTGAAGGTCTTTGAAACTTTCTTTCTCTGTGGGCTTGCTTTGCCTCCAATTAACACAATCTAACTTTGTCAACAGGTCAGTTCTTTGCTCTGTTTACTGTTTATATCTAGTTTTGCTTGATCCAATGCATTCTTTGCGTGTTTCATTTTTAAGTCTACTTGAATGAGAGCAAAATATTTTTCTGCCTTCCAAGGTACTATAATTTCATTTCTACAGCAGAAAATAATCTTTCACTATTTTCCTCTATAGTCATTTTGACAATGTATCTGCATTAGCATTGTGTTTGAACTTTTGTTTTCAATAAGGTAAACACTGTGGCAAATATCAATCCAATAATTGCAGCCATGATCAATATTACTGAAGATCAAAGAATACCACGTGACCTAAGTTAAAGGTGTGCCAAAAAATAATCATGGAGCTTTATGTGCTACGGCAATAATTTCCAATCCCTTTCTCAATTTTGACCTTGTTAGTCTCAATCTTCAACAATGAACATGATACAAATGCAGTTGCTTTTTTTTGACGACTTCGCAGTTCCTTCTAATTAAAGCTCCATCATTTGAAACATCACATGAAGGATTCAAAATTTGCATATTAATGTTAACAGACAATGGGAACCCTTCATTGTCAACATTTGGCTCAGATAATTAAAGAGTCTTGTCTTCTGTAAGTAGCACTGCAATTGATGTTGCTCAGCCAGTTTATCCCATTTCTTTCTGTCATCTCGTTATTCAAAGCAAATGGTGAAGACTAGAACAGTTTGCACCTGTCTTGCCATGTGTATGAGCTTTCTAACTAATAATACCCATCTAACAATACCACAACATTATTGTGCACTTCCTCAAAGCACTGCAGATGATTTTGAACTTTGGATGAAAACTTTTTTCCATCGAGCTTCAATTTTCTAAGCTAATCAGTCATTAACATCAGCCAATTAATAGTCAACTATAACCATTACTAACTCTATTTGCTGATTGTTATGATCCATTTAACATTTCATCTTAAATCACTATTCGAATTTAGCGTGTATTTAGGAATGCATCACCATTCAAATGTAGTGTATGCATTTGCTGTCCCACAATAGAAAAATCTGCTGCTGTGTTGAATGTCATGTTGATGAATTGATCATTTAATCATAACTATTGTTTTGAAGTCATTTTGCTCTCTACCCTTGCCACTGGTGATGTAAGTGCTGTATAAGTCTGCTTTTTCTCTGTTCACATTGGCTCCAATATAACATAGTCTGTTTCTCAATGTTTTTTTTTACTGAGAACTTCCTTTCTGTGAATAAATCATACCATCAGATTTGCTTTGGTTAACTACCTTGGCTCTAAAGTTGCATGCTCATGATATATGCTCGGTTTTCTGGCAGTTATAATACTTCGCTAGTTTAAATTCATGTTTATGATAGATGACTTGTATTAGACCAAGACAGCAATGTGCACCAGTATCGCCCACAAGCTTTGGATATTACTTTGTTTCCACAGACTTTAACACTGCAAAATGCAGTTGTATTTGTTCCTTGCATTGAAATATTTTTTTTTAGGAATTCCTCCATGCAGATTAGAAGTTTAGTTCATAAGATTGCATGAGACATTCATTTAGTAACTTGAATCGGATTTTTCACTTCTTGATTAAACAGCATGAGTTCTAGAATGGGCAATCAAACTGCAAAGTTAAGAAAGCTCATAAACAATGTACTCACTGACTTCCTTAACTTCCTGATTCTAATTGTGTTCTTCACAATTTCCAGCAGCTTACGCTTATGATTTAGGCTTATGATAAATGGGAGATTTTGCTAAATATCTTTCACTTTCTTTGATGTTAAATACTCACTAGCATAGTGAATATTTGAAATAATTTCAATTAGAAAAAGAGCTATTTCTATTGCCGTATGATATTGATTTGTATGTATGCATCCCATTGTCATCAACTTCCATTATGTTAAAATGTATGTACATTGTTTATGTATGAGCTGAAAGGGTAAAGAAGAAAAATCCACATAACTACAGACCCTAACAAATCCAATGTAACCATCTTGAGTGTGAGCTGCTTTTTTTAAGTCATCTTCTTCTCTTGGCTTTTGAAGATATTGTACCTGGCCTGTTCTTTTCTGCTAGAATTTTTTTCTCACAAAAGACATTCATTTGGGAGGAGGTCAAGAAGTTCTATAGCCCCTCTAGAGTAGGTTAGGGTGATACTTTCTCCTGTTCCCACTTGAGCTGGTGTGTTTACAGGGTTAACTGCTGCCACACTCACCAGTCCCTTACCCAGCCTATTTCTTATGTTCTTATGTTGATGAACTGAACTAAACTCAATACCACTGGACTCCTTGTTTGATGCTTGATATTCTATGTGTTGTTCACTGGCTATTTGCCGTTAGTGCAATTTGTTCTGTTTTCACCTGTTGTATGTTTGATGATTTTCATGGGATTTCTTTGTTTAGTGGCTGTCTGCAGGAGTACGAATCTCAGTGTTGTATTTTGAATACATAATTTGATAATAGATGTACTTTGAATCTTTGATTATAACTATGGTTACTCAATGTAAATTATTACTCAATTACTCAACTAAATGGTTACTCAATGTAAATTCATAATTATTACTATCTCTCAGAAGCTTTCTATTATAGCAACTTTGATTAATCTCTTCAAGAGAGAAGAGTTGATAATTTTATTCTTTAAGCTGAGCTTAAGAGTATTTACATTTTGTGAGAAATTTTTCAATCTTCCTTCAAATGGTCAAACAACCATAGTGGCATTTCTAGTAATCATAGTTCAGTATTTCAAAATTCAAAGTTAATTTATTATCAAAGTATGTATATGTCACCATTTACAACACTGTGATTGTTCTACTGTGCATGCCTGCAAGAAAATCAAAGAAGTACAATAGAATCAGTGAAAAACTACACAAAAACAAAGATTGACCACCAACGTGTGGACGAAGACAAACTGTGCAAATACAAATAAATAAAATTGAGAACATATTTTAAGAAATATTGTTCTTTATTTGTGGAAAATTCTTTAGCATTTTTTGAGAAAATGTCACCTTTCACAGATACTGCAAACCCATACATTGAGATAACTAGCAGTTCCTAGTGGTTTACGTACTCACTTAGCATCTATCCTTCCAGCAGTGTTAACTGTGTTCATGGCATTATGTGAACGTAAAGTGAACGTATGTGAACATGGCATTATGTTCAGGAATGTTCACATTCCTGCATCATTAAGGTAATTGAAGTGGTCAAGTGGTAAAGAATGCCTTTTACCTTTGTATTTACAGTTAATGGGAAACCCATGTGTCACTGATTTGATTTGGGACCAAACTACATGGCAAGTGAATGAAGCTATTGATTTATGGAAGGACTTAGAATAGTGTCAAAAGTTTCCTAATAAGCTGTTGCAAAAGCTTACATCTTCCTTGTTAGAGAGAATAATCTTTTAAATTAATGGTGACTTTTTACCCATATTAATATCCAGTATTGAGATAACCTGATACAAAATGGCTACCCACACCCTTTAACCATAACAGCTCTGCGAACTCATTCACACTGTGATGGTATTTTGTATACTAAGGCGAACTCAGTTACACCTTGTCACTTTCTTTTGGAAACGTGATTTAAAAAATTAAGTCCCCATTTCATTTATTGGAAATCTTCTCTAGGCTCATTTTTACTTTCATTTTGCCTTTTGTTCATTCATATGGATGTTAGAAATGGCAACAAAAGCCATATTGGAAAGTGTCTACCTGTAATCACAACTTGCACTTAACGCTTAAGGTAAAGTATTACATAAAGTCAAAGGTGCCATAGTAGCTTAGTGGTTAGCATGATGCTATTACAGCTCAGTGTGTTCCAGAGCTCAGAGTTCAATTCCCACCGCTGCCTGTAAGAAGTTTGTATGTTCTCCCTGTGACCACGTGGCTTTCCACAAGGTGCTCTGGTTTTCTCCCACATCCAAAGATCTATCAGTTTGTAGGTTAATTGGTCATTGCAAATTGTCTTGCAATTATGCTAGTGTTAAATAAATGGGTTGCTGGGTGCTGCAGCTCGTTAGGCCGTAAAGGCCCGTTCTACGCTGTATCTACAGATAAATAAATAAATGTTTAAAAGTAAATATTTGCATTGGTATTTTGGTTTATTTTGCATATGCTGTAGATCACATTTAAAAATAATCAATGCATGAGAAAAATAATGTGGTGTTTGGGTGCCTGGAGCACTATTTGTGCCACTGTACGCAATGGGGAAAAG
This sequence comes from Hypanus sabinus, assembly GCF_030144855.1. NCBI lineage: Eukaryota > Metazoa > Chordata > Chondrichthyes > Myliobatiformes > Dasyatidae > Hypanus > Hypanus sabinus. The sequence continues at coordinate 36,728,012 of NC_082730.1, read as the reverse complement.
ATTAATTGACTAAACTCATCTGAAGCCAAAGACAATTGAAAAGTTGCTCCTCAATTACAAAGCACTTGACTGGTCAGCATAATTTAGCCCTGTTGCTGTGGTTGACATTGCATAAATCATTTCCCAACACACAAATAGAAAAGCTGATGCAGAGCCAGATGTCAGCCACACAAAATAATCCAACATTGCTTTACTAAATGTTCATGTGATATATATCCTTTACTCCTTTTCAGTCACTTAATTTCCATTATATTTGCCTCCTGCCTGAAAATGGATCAAATTTTTCCAGCTCTGCAATCTTTATCCATGAGTGGTGAAGGGCAATGTTGAAGAAATATTAAACCTCAGCAACTCAAATGGAGACAAAACACTTCCACTGACCATTTACACAAAAAATTAGGGATAGGTAATAAATCCTGTCTTGACACGAACGCCCACCTCACAAGCAAGAAGTAATAACATCAGATCTTTCCTGCAAACCTAAAGAAACCATACCATTTTTCTGCAACTTCTAATCAGGAGTATATTTCCAACCACAATCATTACTGGACAACAAAGAGATTTCAAACCTTTTATTAGTACATGATTTCAATTTATCTGTAAATTCCATCTTTCATTTCTATCCGCTTTTAAATGCTTTCTCATACACCTTCTTTAAATATTATCTTGTAGCGACGTGCTACACACAGCACTGAAATAACGACGTTTTGAGACTAGTTTATTCAAACATAGCAGCGCTGGCATTTAATCTCTAGCGCCCGCCCTCTCTGGGTGGAAATTACGTAATTACGTCAGAGGTGCATTACCAAATTCTCCCCCGACACGCTGGCTATTTGTAAGCCAGATCACCTACGCAGAAAGTGGGTCACCACGTAACCCCCCCCCCCAGAACCGGTGATACACCCCCCAATGTCCACAGTCTGGATCAGCTTCTGTTTGGGAGGTCTGCCTCTGCGCCGCGGTGCCTGAACCTCGACCGGCTGCACCAAGTCCACATGGGCTGGTTTGAGTCAGTCCACCGTGAAAACCTCCCCTTTGCCCCCAATGTCCAGAACGTATGTGGACCCGTTGTTGTTGATCACCTTGAACGGCCCCTTGTACGGCTGCTGTAGTGATGCCCGGTGTCCGCCCCTTTGTACAAGTACAAACTTACAGTTCTGCAGGTCTTTGGTTACATGGGTTGGGGTCCATCCATGCTGTGAAGACGGCACGGGGGCCAGGTTGCCGAGCCTCTTGCGTAGTCTGTTTTGGACTGCTGCGGGTTCTTCCTCTTGCCCCCTTGGGGCTGGTATGAACTCTCCTGGGACAGCCAGGGGTGCGCTGTACACCAATTCGGCCGACGAGGCATGCAGATCCTCTTTGGGCGCTGTGCGAATTCCAAGCAGGACCCAGGGAAGCTCATCCACCCAGTTAGGTCCTCTCAGGGGGGCCATGAGAGCCAACTTCAAGTGACGGTGGAAGCATTGCACTAGTCAGTTTGACTGTGGGTGGTAGGCTGTAGTGTGGTGTAGCTGCGTTCCCAACAGGCTGGCCACAGCCGACCACAGGCTGGAGATGAACTGGGCGCCTCTGTCGGAGGTAATGTGGGCCGGTACTCCGAAGCGTGCTACCCAGGTTGTGATCAGTGCTCGGGCGCAGGAATCGGCAGATGTGTCAGTGAGCGGGACCACCTCTGGCCACCTCGTGAACCGGTCTACCATAGTTAGGAGGTACCGCACTCCTCGGGACACTGGTAGGGGGCCCACAATATCCACATGAATGTGGTCGAACCTCCGGTGGGTGGGTTCAAACTGCTGCGGCGGGGCTTTAGTGTGCCACTGCACCTTGGCTGTTTGGCACCGCGCGCACATTCTGGCCCATTCACTGACCTGCTTGCGAAGTCTGTGCCACGTGAACTTGCCTGAACTTGCGTGAACTTGTCCTGATAGATGGATGCACCAAACTGTGTATGGAGTCCAGGCTGCCGGGACGATGGGGCGAGGTTGGCCGGTAGCCACGTCGCACAGGAGGGTCCTCTCATCTGGGCCTACGAGAAAGTCCTGCAGCTGCAAAACTGAGACAGCGGTCCTGTAGCTGGGCATCTCATCGTCTGCCTGCTGCACCTCCGTCAGTGCTGCATAGTCCACCCTCAGGGACAGGGCCTGGACAGCTGGTCTGGAGAGTACGTCAGCCACGATGTTGTCCTTTCCCAAGACATACTGGATGTCCGTCGTGTACTCAGAGATGTAGGACAGATGTCACTGCTGGTGAGCTGACTAGGGATCGGACACCTGTGTGAACACGAAGGTCAATGGTTTGTGGTCCGTGAACGCGGTGAACAGCCTGCCTTCTAAGAAGTAACTGAAATGCTGGATTGCCAGATACAGTGCCAACAGCTCCTGGACGAAAGCACTGTACTTGAGTTCGGGTGGTCGTAGGTGCTTGCTGAAGAATGCCAGGGGTTGCCAGTGCCCCTCGATGAGCTGCTCCAGCACCCCACCGACTGCTGTGTCGGATGCGTCCACTGTGAGTGCGGTCGGAACGTCCGTTCTGGGGTGCACCAGCATCGCAGCATCTGCCAAGGCTTCCTTGGCTTTAACGAAAGCGGCCGCGGCCTCCTCGTCCCAAGTAATGTCCTTGCCTTTACCTGACATCAGGGTGTACAAAGGGCGCATGGTACGGGCTGCTGAGGGGAGGAAACGGTGGTAGGAGTTCACCATACCAACGAACTCCTGTAGGCCTTTGACCGTGTTGGGCCGGGCAAAGTGGTGGATCGCGTCTACCTTGGCGGGCAGAGGTGTTGCCCCGTCTTTGGTAATCCTGTGGCCCAGGAAGTCGATGTATCGAGACCGAACTGGCATTTGGCCGGGTTGATAATGAGGCCGAAATCACTCAGGCGGGAGTAGAGCTGGCGGAGGTGGGACAGATGCTCCTGGCGACTACTGCGGGCTATAAGGATGTCATCCAAATAGATGAACACAAAGTCCAGGTCGCGTCCCACCGCATCCATTAGCCGCTGGAAAGTCTGTGCGGCATTCTTCAGGCCAAACGGCATTCGGAGGAACTCGAACAGGCCGAACGGGGTGATAAGTGCCGTTTTGGGGATGTCTTCAGGGTGCACCGGGATTTGATGGTATCCCCGGACGGGCCATGGGCTGTCGGACCTCCGTACGATCCCCAATTCCTCCATCCTCTTGAACTCCTCCTTCGCCAGGTGTAGCTTTTCTGGGGGGAGCCTTCGTGCGCGGGCGTGGAGGGGTGGTCCCTTGGTCGGGATGTGGTGCTGAACCCTATGTCTGGGCATGGCTGCCATGAACTGCGGTGCCAGAATCGATGGAAAGTCCACCAGGATTCTGGTGAATTTGTTCTCCGACAGTGTGATGGAGTCCAGGTGTGGGGCCGGCAACTTGGCTTCCCCCAGGGAGAATGGCTGGAAAGTCTTGGCATGTACCAGTTTTTTCCCTTGCAAGTCGACCAGCAGGCTGTGAGCTCATAAGAAGTCCGCCCCCAGGAGTGGTTGGGCCACCGTGGCCAGTGTGAAGTCCCACGTGAACCGGCTGGAGCCGAACTGCAGCTGCACTGTGCGGGTGCCGTAGGTCCGTATCGTGCTGCTGTTTGCGGCCCTCAGGGTGGGTCCTGGTTTCCTGTTGCGGGTGTTGTATCCCGTTGGGGGCAAGATGCTGATTTCCGCTCCGGTGTCAAACAAGAAGTGGCGTCCCGACTGTTTGTCCCAGACGTACAAGAGGCTGTCCTGGTGGCCAGCCACCATAGTCATTAGTGGCAGCTGGCCCTTGCAGGGCGGGCGACAACGGCGGGCTTTTGTGCCCCATCGCAGGTGGTAGAAACACCACTGTTCACTGGCCTCCTCACTCCTGCCTCTGTGTTGTGTGTGCCCCCCTGCCGGGCCTGGTCTGGTCCGCTGTTGGGAGTGTGACCTGGTAATCTGACCAACGGACGCCACGCTCTCCCTCTTGGTTTTCCACGGCACGTCTGCCCAGGCCGCCACCTTCCGGGGGTTGCTGAAATCTGCGTCGGCCAGCAGCAGATGTATGTCCTCGGGCAGTCGCTCTAGGAACGCTTGCTCGAATATGAGGCAAGGCTTGTGTCCCTCAGCCTGTGCCGGCATCTCGTTCGTCAATGCTGACAGCAGTCTGTCTCCCAAACCGTCCAGGTGAAGCAGGCGGGCACCCCGCTCACGACATGAGAGGCCAAAGGTCCCAATGAGCAGCACTTTGAATGCTTCATATTTGCCTTCTTCCGGGGGCGACTGTATGAAATCCGCAACCTGGGCGGCCGTCTCCTGGACAAGGGCGCTCACCACGTGGTAGTAACGCGTGGAATCAGAGGATATCTGCCGAATCTGGAACTGAGCTTCTACTTGGCTAAACCACACGCGTGGTCGTAGTGTCCAGAAAGTCGGCAGTTTTAGCGAAACTGTGTGAACAATGAAGAGTTGGTCATCTTTGGTCCAAATCCCGTTTGGACCGTCGGGGTCACCAATGTAGCAATGTGCTACACACAGCGCTGAAATAACGACTCACAGTCGGTAAGTTGTTTCGAGACTAGTTTATTCAAACTTCGTGGCGCTGGCATTTAAATCCCTAGCATCCGCCCTCTCCGGGCGGAAATGACGTCAGAGGCGCGTTACCAAAGTCTCCCCCTGCGCTGGCTACTTGTGAGCCGGTTCGCCTGCACAGAAAGTGGGTCGCCACGATCTCTAGTTTTTGGTTTAATCTGAAATTTCACCTCGTAATTAAAATTTTGATTCCTAATACTTTGATATTATCTTTAATTAGATCCACTACTGCATGTGCAAAAACGTGTCATCAATGTCCCAGCGCACTTCCAAAGTAATTTATTAGCTGTTAAACACTTTTCAACATCTTGAAAGTAAGGAGGAATTTTCATTTTCTGTTCCCAACCAGTCGTCATTCCCCAAAAAGAGAAAAAAAATACTCTATAGAGGCAGGAATAATATCAGGGATATCAGTTAAACCAGTTGAAAGAACAAACCTAGGAAACTGCAATTGTACCTATTTCAGCAGACATTTAGTGGCATTTTGTATTTAAAAAGAAACGCATTTTCAAAGAAAAATCTTACCATTTTGAAAAATGAATTAAAGGATTTGAGAAAAAAATTGTCATATCATACAACAATTGACTCTTTCTCCCACCGATTGCTTTACAATTGTTACTAGGAGAGAAGAGTATTGCATGAATTTCTAACAATTCACGGAGTGTGAATGAGATTACTAACCATTTTCATTGATTATGCAATAACTTAAAAGCATGAAGATATACTGTAGGGCTGTGGAAAGACTGGAGGATGCAGGAGTGTTACTTCCAATAATATAATACGTAAACAAACAACAGCACTGTATCTTCAGTAGAAACACATGTAATACAGAAACTCTCTGGAAATTGCACCTGGCTGCTGAGTAACACCAACATTTTCTTATTTGGATCCATTCTGCAGCACCTTAGTTTCTGTTTTGCCACAGTTGCGGTATCAAAGAGCTGACACAGACACAATAATCTTAATGGCCTCATATACTTAAAGCTTCTGCAATTAAATATTTAATTGCCACTCTCCATTCATCTGTAACTTGATCACTGCAATTACCTTTTCACACACAATTTATTTTAGATTCTCCAAGTGTGGACTTCTATTCTGCTTTCATGCAGTTTCACTTATTTCAGTCTACCTCCATGGAAGGGAAATTTACAACCCCTTCAAAAATGGCTACCTGTTCTTTTACTCTTTCCCCAACAATGTACATAGTTACATCCATTCATGTCATCTCTCCTTAAGCCCATGAGGATGCTGGTTCTGTGGTCGAGTTTATGGTTGGTACTTTAGCCTTATCTATCATCTCTGGACCCACACAACTGGAATAGAAGCATGTCATGTTTGATCCTGAGGGAGTAGTCAAAGAAAATATTGCTTCCTGCTCTCTTCTAGCATAGGTCCTTCATCAATGCAGTATCTTGTTGTCCCAGAAATACCTCCTATGCCACAGAAATCAATGCTGTTGCCACTTGCATGATGAGCAAGATGTTCACTTTCATCCATAGGTTATCAGACTGGCAAATACTCTGAAAGTTTCAAAGGATTCAAAGTACATTTATTACCAGAGTATGTATGCAGTATACAACCCTGGGATTCAGCTTCCCCACAGACAGCCATGAACCAGAGAGAACTATGGAACCCCTTCAAATAAGAACATTACCCACCCTCGCAAAAGATCAAATCTCTCAAACAGCAACAAGAACATCAACCCCTTCACCATGTTCAAAAACACAAATTGCGTAAATGTCAACAATAACTTACCGCTCCCTATACAAGCAAAATAAAGCAAATCGTGCAAATGGCAACATGACAGAAAAGTGAAAACACAGAAGATGAATGACAAAAAGTCCATATTCAATTTAGCCCAGTGTTCATTCGTCCAATCTGTAAACCGTAGACCCAGAATTTTGAAGAAGATTAAAGCATCGAGGGAGAGAGAGAGAGAGAGAGAGAGCGTGACCATTCTAATGGCGGGACCTTCCCTTGGGAGCAGTGAGACTGTCACCCACAGACACCTTCCTCTGGCAGCAGCAAGTGAGAGGCTGGTAAGCAGTGCTGAACACTCTCTCGCATTCTGTTCTTGCCTTGATGCTTTAATCTTCTTCAATGCTTTAATCAGTGAGATTAGCAAGACATGGAGTCGATCTTGCACTCCATCTCCAAGCCTCTTGTCCTCGAGGTTGCTCGTTTCCTGGAACCTTCTTGGAGACAGCAAAGCACCAGATTGCTCAACTGGCCCAAAAACACACCATTAAACTGTAGGTGTAACAGTAGCAGAAGCACTTTTAAAAGAAAAAGAAAATGTAAACAAAGTGAAAGAAACAATTTTGTGGACCAACTGGTGAATGTCGCCAATGGTAGGATTGTTTGCTGGCACCATTTCTCACCTCTCATTAGAAAAATTAAGATCTGTTCTTATGTTCCTTGTAACATAAACTTTTCCCCTAATCTAACTATCTGATCTGAGAAAGCAACAATGATCCTGACTTGACCATCTTTTGGCTCCTGTTCTTCCCCAGTACATGTGACATTCTGAAGCTTATTCGGACAGAAGTAAACTGGAATATCAAATATTCAATTGTTTCCAAGATTGAATATAAATATGAAGTTATAAATAAGAGCAAGCACACTTTTGGGACTATTCTATAAGCCCCCCCCCCCCCAAGTAATAACAGGATATTAAATAACAGATATGTAAGTAGATTCTGGAATGGTGGGAATGGTGGGAATGGTTTCCCTAACATGGATTAGCACTTCCATTTAAGAGGTTTAGATGGGGCAAAACCAGTTAGGCGCATCTTGAACAGGCAGACTAGAGGAGGTAGTGCCCACAACTCACTAACATTAATCTCTTCTAGTATTTGTATATTTGTACATCTGGAATGATATTGTGACATTGTAATTTCCTTTGGGATCAATAAAGTATCTACCTTTCTATCTATCTGTCTATCAATCAATCTGTCTATCTATCTGTTTAGCATAGCCATAGACAAGGATAGGAACAGAGAATAAGGAAGAATTATTTAATCAGGGTAGAACTAATTATGATGGTATTAGGCAAGAACTGGGGAAATCTCAAATCTCTATAGATACGCAAAGAATAGAAGGATGACTAAAATGAATAGAGAACCCTTCAGGGATAAAGATGGAAGTGTGCCTGGAAGCAGAGAAGCTGGGTGTTGGGGTGGGGGGGGGGGGTGACTCGGCACAACGACAATAAAGTTGAATCTAATCTAATCTGATCTAAAAATGAATACTTGGCCTCAGGGTTCACCAGGGAGAGGGGTTTTGATTAATGTGAGGTCAGCGCAGAACAGACTAATGCACACGTTTGCACTAATGAAGAGGTTTTATTGGAGCTTCTGTAAAGCATTAGTACAGATAAGCCCTGAGACCGGACATTATTCCCAAAGGTTATGACAGGAAGTGAGGGAAGCAATCACTGGAGCATTTGGAATGATCATTGTATCCTTCCTGGCCACAGGAGTTGTACCAGAGGATTAGATGTCAGCGGATGTTGTTATGTTGTTCAACGAATGTAGTAATAATTATCCTGGGAATTACAAAGACCAGAGAGTCTTGTCAGTGGTGCGCAAGATAATGGAGATTCTTAGGGACAGCATTTATGAGCACAGTCAGCATGAATTTCTGGGGTGTGGGTTGTACCTCATGAGCTTGATTGATTTTATTCAAGAAGGTGTCAAAACAAATTGATGAAGGTAGAGGGGTGGATGTAATGTTTATCGATTTTAATAAGGCAATTAACAAGGTTTCCCATGGTAGGCTCGTCCAGGAAGTCATGTGTCATAAGATCCAAATAAACCTAGTAGCATGGATTAGCAATTGGCTAACCCACAGATGGCAAAGAGTGGTAGTAGATGGAGCATATTCTGCCTGGTGGTTCAATACAAGTGGTGGTCTATAGGGATCTGTTCTGGGACCTCTACTGTATGCGATTTTTATGAATGACTTGGATAATAAAGTGAAAAGGTGGGTTAGTATATTTGCAGGTGATACAAAAGTTGCTAGTCATGTGAATAGAGTAGCAGTTTGTCATAGGTTACTATGGGATATAGAGAGGATTCAGAGATGCGTAGAGAAGTGGAAGATGGGGTTCAATCCAAAAAATTGTGAAGTGATACACTTTAGAACATCAACCTTGAAGGTGGAGTACCAGATCAACAGCAAAATTCTTTGAAATATGAAAGAACAGAAGGGTTCTGGGGCCCAAATCGCTAGATCCCTAAAAAGCTCCAACACAAGTAGATAGTGTGGTTAAGAGAACATATGGTACACTGGCCGTCATTAGTTTGAAGATTGAGTTCAAGAGCCATGAGATAATCTTTCAACTCCATAAAACTCTGGATGGACCACACTTGGAGTATTGTGTGAGTATTGGAGAATTCTGGTCGCCTTATTACAGGAAGGCTGTGAGAGCTTTAGAGGAGGTTCAGAGGAGATTTTACCGGGATGCTGCTTGGATTGAAGAACATGTCTTAAGAGGTGAGCTAGGGCTTGTCTCTTTGGAGTGAAGGAGGATGAGAGGTGACTTGATAGAGGTATATAAGATTATGAGAGGCACAGACCAAGTAGATAGCCAGCACCTTTTTCCCAGGTAGCAATGGCCAATACCAGAGAATATCTGTTTAAGATAAGTGGAGGAAGTTTTAGGGAATTTGTCTGAGCTATTTTTTTACTCAGAAAGTGAAAGGTTCTTGGGGATGGTGGTAGAGGCTGACACCATCAGGACATTTATGAGGCTCTTTGATAGGCATATGGATGTAAGAAAAACAGAGGATAATGGACGGTAGGTCAGATTGATCATGAGTTTGGTTTATATAGGCTGGCAGAACAGCGTGGACACAAGGATCCATACTGTTCCATCTCTACAATACACAATGAAGATGAACTTATCCACGGCTCTGTCTTTAAATTTGCTTCCATTGGTAAGACAAAATGTAGCTTCAACAACAGACTGCCGTTTTGAAATTACAAAAGAAGGAAATGATTGTATCCGTCTTGTTCTCACTTTCATTTTCAAAATTTGACAGGACTGGGGCCTAGGGTTGGGCAGGGAGGAGAGGAGTGAATAACTTCACTCACCTCAATACTGAACTAATCACTGAACAGAACCTATGGACTCACTTTCCAGATCTCTACAACTTGTGTTGCAGTATTATTTATCATTATTATAATTATTATTTGTTTTCTGTATTTGCACAGCTTGCTTTCTTTTGCACATTGGATGTTTGTCAGACTTTGTGTATAGTTTTTTACCTATTCAATTGCATTTCTTTGTTCTCTTGTGAATGCTTGCAAGAAAATGAATTTCAGGCTAGCATATGGTAACATATACTTCATTCAGTATAAATTTACTTTGAACTTTGAGGAGGGTGGTAGGACCTGTCCTGTGTTTAAGTGGGAGAAGGGGGAGATGCTAGAATTGATGGAGCGATTGCAAAAGATGAAAGTCTGGAGCTGGTGGGAAGAGAACTGGTAGGATTTGGGCTTCGATTCCATGACAATGGATGAAGTGGTCAATATAATTGGGGCCTAGGATCAAGGTGGCGATCTGATGATGAGAGTGATGGAGTAATAGTTTGGCAGGGTTGAGAAAGGGGATCGAAGTGTGAGGGCAACTTGGATCTAATATGTCTGATGAAAGTTCCAGAATAACAAAAAAAAATCGATCCTGAAATTGCTTCCCTCCCATTTCCAATCTACAGAGTTAAGTAATTACTTTTTCCAGTCTACAGCTTAAGTACAAGGGATAATATCTCCATTTCTCAAGTCGCTGTGGATGCCAAATGCTGGACAAACCAACAGACGCTACTTTTCTAAGTGATAAATCCTACCAAAGTAAAATATTAGATGTGACTTTTGCTTCCTTTCCTTCCAGTCAGAGTAATCACTGAGTTCTTGCTCACTCTTTCTGTCAGATACAAAAACTGGTGGAGCAGAAGAAGTAAGCTCAGTTGAGCTTTACTGCTTCATGTTCACAATAATCAGGCATAAATGCTGAGTCACAAGCTCTGTTGCCGTGGCTCCAAAAAAAAACTAATGTGGTGTCAAACGGCTAGAGGATGATGAAAAGAAAGTAAAGGATGAGGCTATACTACAGCACAATGGGTCCAATGATCACCAATTTCAGTGAGCAATATCCTGTCCCCAGTCACTGCCGGAAGAAATGTGATCACTACAGTGATGATGTATTAAGATAGATGATGTAATTGGCAAGGCGTAGAAGGATAGGAACTTAGTCTGTGAGAATAGGACCAGGGTAGATCAACAAAGTGGTTGTCATGGAAATAGGGGATGAAGGGCCAAGATGTTTGATACAATGCAGAGCGGTGGAGATGATTTAGCAGTAAACGACATTTTACTAATAAACTACAAAACGACAAGCTATCAGGGGCCACAATGTCAGAGCAAACAGATACTTATAATAACAGGGCAACAGAGTAACTGAAGGCTAGGAATAAGCTGGTTGGTCCATATGAGTGACAAGGATTGTAGATTAGAGCTGGGTTTAAATAGGCTGCAGGTGATGATTTGGAAATGAATGACAGATGACTCCTGTTAGCTAGTAAGAGTGGGAATTACCTGCCTGGGCAGGTCTGACACTGAAAGGTGCAATTCGCTGTTATATAACTCTATGACCTCATTAGTATTATACAGAACAAGACTTAATTTGAGTTGCAAGTAAACAGATTCTGTGTCTTCTATGTTTCATTGCAGTACGCTTCCAAAATAGTGAGAAACATGGCCAGATATTACCTCTGCACTTTTGGATTACACCTGTGTGGTTTTTATAGCCTGCAGATCATCTATGCAGAAATAAATGTTCACAGTGTAGCGATGTACTACATACAGAGCTAGAAACGACGACACACAATCTGTAAGTTGTTTCGAGACTAGCTTATTCAAACCTCGCGGCGCTGGCTTTTAATCCCTAGTTCCCGCCCTCTCCGGGCAGAAATGATGTCAGAGGTGCATTACCAAAGTCTGTCCCCACGTGCAGGCTATTTGTGAGCCGGTTCGCCTGCGCAGAAAGTAGGTTACAAAGGGAATCATGGGGATAGTGCAGGAAGCTAGACCAGAAATACAAGATCAACCACAACCTTCATAAATGGCAGACTAATTGGCCTATTCCATTGACTACATTTTGCATCATTATTACATTTTTATGTGAGGCTTGTCTTGCATGACTTAGATACCTGCTTGAGGAGATCCCTTGAGACAAGCTAACTCTCATAGGGTGACATGAAATTGTAGTAGTTTGCACAACACACTAGAGTACCAACAACCCAGGTTCAATTCCCACCACTGCCTATAAAACATTTGTATACTCTCCTTGTGAACTCATGGATTTCCTATGGGTACACTGGTTTCCTCCCTAAACTTGAAGATGTAACAGCTGTTAGATTAACTTGTTGCTATAAATTGTCCTATGATTAGGCTGGGGTTAAGTCAGGAGCTGCTGGGTAGCATGGATCAAAGGGCTAGAAGGACCTACTTCACACTGAATCTTAATAAATAAATACATAATGTCAACATATCCCCTCTATGCTGATGCTTAACAAGCTCTTCTCTGAGCCTCACATCCTCCAGTCTTCCCCACCCTGACAATAACCCTACCAGACTGACCCGTTTCCGCTAAGTTTGCTGACCTTGTCAACACCGTACCAAACTTCTTTTCTTGACCAATATGCCCCTAGCCCTGACACTACTTGGCCACCAGTTCTGTACACTATCATGTTCTTCAACAATCAAATTGTGTGGAGCCATCTACCCATTAATTGATTCTAACACTCCTGCAGTCTATAACTCTCTCGCCACCCTGAGTTCCTTCTTTGAATTTAGGTCAGGTTATCTTTGAAGATATGAAGGTACTGGAATTGAATCCTGATAGAGCAAGCAGCCATGCTCTTTACAAATGAGGCATGAGTAAAGTCTCTATATTGTAAGGTAAAAATAGTGTTATCACTTCTTTATGCAGATTATACTATTTTATATGAAGTGGTTGAAATTTGTCATTGCCCTCAGTGCAGCAGCACAGCTTTTGACTTATTGAAGAAAAAGATCAAAACCTCAGGCTTGGCAGAAAACATAAGATCTACTGGAAAGTAGTGAGCTTTGATTCCTATTAATTCTGATACCTGCAATAGCTAGAATCTCAAAGTAATGGGGAATATCACTAATAATCTCTCCTTAAAATCCTTCCAACAACTGGCAGAATAAATAAATCAATGTCAGTGTCCTTTCCCAGGCTAATATCTCTGGCACTGAAGTACTAGTTAAGTACATTGCTCAAGTAAGCAGACAATGTTATTTGCAGCTTCTCCTCCAACAGCATTATCTATACTTCTCACTGCCTTGGTAAAGCAGCCAGTATAATTAAAGACCCCCCACCCCACCAATCCTTTTCCTCTCTTCCATTAGGCAGAAGATACAAAAGCCCAAAAGTACGTACCATCAGGCTCAAGAACAGCTCCTACGCTGCTGTTATAAAACTATTAAATAGTTCCCTAAACTCTTGACTGCACAATCTATCTCATTATGATCTTGTACATTATTGTTTACCTGAACTGGACTTTCTCTGTAGCTGTCATAATTCATTTTCCATTGTTTACCTCAATACACTGAGTAATTATCTGATTTATATGAACAGTATGCAAGAAAAGCTTTTCACTATACCTTGATACATGAGAGAATTATAGACCAATTATAATATTCCCAGAAATGCTGCTGTTTTCTGAGATCTATCACAGAAAGAGATCAAGAGTTGGAAAGAGAAAAGAAAATCTTAAATGTTCAAAATCCTCTCTGGAAATTTGTAACATCGCCACTCACTCTTGGGAATCTCTCTCCCATAAAGTGCACAAAGAGGATGTACATCGTGCTGAGGTTGTCAAGTCTGAACATAAGGAATATATGAAGGTCCATCGGAAATGGTAGACACTAGTTACTCAGCCACTGATCCCTTCAAACACCTTCTGTTCCATTGTCAGGGATGTGTAGGTCTCACATAATTCTAATCAGCCACCTCACAAACTAAAGGAAGCAGGTTCTCTGTCTCAAGGAAGCATCTAGTAAGATGATGAAGAAGATGAAGATACCACACCAGACAAAATGGGACTCAATCTGGAACAGATTTAATGGCTAAATTTCATGGCATAATAGCTGAAAAACAGCAGGAAGTTGATCCTCAGCAAGAGTTAACATTAGAGCATGGTCAGAACTACCTGGTGAGAGTGCTCGGGGATGTCATTCCGGTGCGCAGAGTTAAATGAAAGGATGCGTGCCCCTGCCATGCCAGTGTCACAATCCATTTAAATAAAAACAAAGATATCCTAATAACTCACAGTTTGAATATAGGAATTTGTCACCAGAAACAGTAATAGATTTCCCTTGAAGGATTTCTTAGGCTGTGAGTAATTGAAGCCCAATGACAAAGCTTTTAATGCTCTCACTTGTACAACAAAATAATATAATCATTCCTTACTCAGACCACAGATCTATCACCCCATAGGTCAAAAAATATCAATAGCTATTTTATACAAAATTCTCTATCAAATTGATGCACAATGAGATGCCTCACAGAGATGGGCAGCAAGTACCAGATCTACAGATTGTCTACAAGATCACTTTCTCTTCCCTTTCCCATTAAAGGTTTATATACATTTAATTTGAACAGTTTTCTAGAATGGAACACATTCTTTTTCTCTCTCAGAATATAATTCCAGGATGTGTCCCTTTAGATTGAGGCATTACAGAAAAAATACACTGGTGGTGAATTTAGTCTTTGGCTTCCAGCAATAAATTTACGCAAAATGCCGAGTTCCTCATCTACGCACTGTGGTGTGTGGAAGCTTTTATTTAGCAACAGCTCCTGATGGATCCATGTAATAGATTTCCTTTAAGATAGGGGCTATTGCTTTGAAGAATGCTTGGGGCAACTGACTTTGGACTTGTGGAACATGCATAATTGACAAGAATGATAAGTTGATTGACAGCCATACTGATTCCAAGTGATCTTGAATCAAAGAACTATGTACTCCTGTTGAATCAATGAAAGAAGTGTTCCTGTTCATAAGTTAAAATGTTAAAAACTTAAATATTGTATCATCAACCACATCTGAAATGACTTGTATTGAACTTACTTTTTATTAAAAGGTACTGTAGCTATTGGCCATGAAGTTTTTTGATATCTGTCTGAGGTCTCCATCGGTGAGAGTTGATCATGGATATTGCATCCTAGGTATCTAGATACGCAAGCCTGGGCAGTATAATATGGAGAACAAGCTGCAGTCCACGTAGCAAGCTCCCCCTCTCCATGCATCTGATGAGCCCTAAGGAATGGCAGAATCCGATAAAGGTTTGGATCCAGTAGCATCACAGGGGTTGTTAGTCAGCAATGAATTCAGTGTATGACTGCCTCAGGGACTCTAGATCCAGATTTTCCCTTTAGAGCTTATTCCTGTTCTTCCCCATGAGTGGGTATAGCTGCAAGTTAGCAGAGGTTTGTGATCATAGTTTTCCTTCTCCTAGATGAGCGGCCAACCATGGCTGATGAGCCCCATCTGCCCAAAGTGACTGGTTTTAAGATGCCAGTAACCAACTGTTGCTCCTTTTTCCTGTCAGTACAAACAGTTCCACTGGGCTCAATAGCTAAGCCACACATGAAGGCCAGGAGCTGGACTTTGTTGTCACAAGCTACTTGAGGCACATGCCATTGGGAGCATTTAACAGGTAATGAGAGCTTGTCCCCATTACCACCTCCGGCTATAACAACCTTCAGGAAACTGTATGTACATGCATCTGTGGGAGCAAAGGGAATTGCTGATGTTTGGGTTGAAATCTAGTATCAGGGCAGAGACTCTCATTAAACAAGTAGATGAAATCATGTATGTAGGGAAAAAAATTAAGTAACATGGATGCAAAGTCAGTAATTACTGAGAAACATAAGAATACAGGTAAAGATATAGATAACATTCCTGCAATAAATTTCCACAATTCTTTTCCGAACTTCTGCCATATCTTTGACAGCAGATCTGCAGGCATTCTGCAAAAGTCTTCAATTGGAACTGCTACGGGCAGAGAGGGGAGTGTCTGTGTCAGAGAAAACACAGAGGAGACTGTTAAAGGTCAACTTCAATCTGTGTTGAAAGTATCAACAACGCGCAAGCCGTTTCAGCCATGACACAATGGAGTATGGTGGGTTTTTTTTTTGCAAATATTAAACACATGGTTCTTGCTTTTTAGGAAAGATGAGACTCATAAGTGAATCGAGATTATTTTATATTAGTTCCAAATTGTGTCATTGTGCTGAAGCACCCAGCAATCCAAGCTGGGATTACAGAACTTTCCATCTGTATATCCATCAAGTGGCAATTTAAGTGGTTGAAAGGTGTGAAAGTAGGACTACTGCAGTGCTCGACAATTGAATCCTCACCATTGAATACATGTTCTGTGAACTCACAGCGGAAAATTGTAGTTTGATGGTACATTGAGTAAGGTTGTTAAATTTTTTTTTTCCCCATGCAGGGAGAAATATGTGACTCAGAGACTTTCTCAGGAGGGGAAATGAAAATTATTCAGTGTGTTGCTCCGTAGCAAATGGTTAGCTAAACTTTAAGTTGCCACTGGTACTAATGCTGTTGACAGGGCAGCTCCCCTGGTGCAGATGGGCTACCTGAAAATAATAAAAAACTTCAAGAAAATGTAATTGCACTGAGATCATGGAGGATCAAAGGACAATGAGACAAAATTGATTTTCTATCGGGCCTTGGAGAGGGCATTGGACTTCCTGAATGCATCTTGGTTGCTTCTCAAAGAAAGCTTTATTTGTGTCCAGCATGTAAAGGAATAAGCAAGATCTTATTGGAGATGTGATGGTGAGTGGTATTCAGTGGGATGTGCACATGAGCTGGAATCAGATAACGACAAAAATATGGCATCTTTGAACATCTCTCTGGCTACCATAAATGACCTGAATTTAAAGGACACAGAAAAGTTTAAAGTATATTTGTTATCAAAGTATGCATATGTCACTAAATGCTACACAGAGATTAATTTTCTTGTAGGTATTCACAGTAGAACAAAGAAATACAATAGAATCAATGAAAAACTACACATAAACAATACTGAAAAACAACCAGGTACAAAAGACAAACTGTGCAAATTCAAACATGATGATGATGATGATGATGAGGGAAGGGGGGAAGGAGGGAAGGAGGGAAGGAAGGAAGGAAGGAAGGTGACCTATGTTAGCAGAAATTACATTAATAAATGACAAAAGGTGCACGTCTGTAGACAGGATACAAGTCACTGGGCTTCTTGAAGGGAAGGGCAATATCAGGGAAGGATTTGCTTTACCCTCCCAAGTTTAACCAAAAGCGGGACCATTGTAAGGGAGGACCAATGATAACAAAATATATAACACCACTAGTTTTGCAGCATGGAATGAGCTGTGGCCAGAAGATGAATGAGATAAGTCACTTTCATTCAGACCAAAGTCCATCATTGCACAGCAAACAGTTAACTGTCAAGCGTGTATTAACAAACAGAAAATTAAGTCAACAAACTACTGCTGATTTAAGAAGATTAACACTTATCTGCCATTCATTCTATCCATTATTTCAAGTGCGTAGAAGTGCAGGATACCAAAAGAAAATATGCAATGAAAGGAGATTTAGACAACTGGTATACCCTGAGCACACTAGTTATCAACACGGCAGTACATCTGAGGCTTCACAGGCTTAGAACAAATTGAAAGTTTCATAGTCTAAATGAGCTGTTATGATCAGCTGGGCTGCTGTGCGAAAGGAGGGAAGAGTTGACTCTACTGAGGACTGAGCCCAAAGGGCTCAAGAATGCTTCTTGCATCTGGTAAATAACCACTTAATCAGCTCTACAGACAAAATGCTGCAGGAACTCAGCCCGGCAGGCAACACCTACGAAAAGAGTACACTCGGCATCGAATGTACTCTTTTCCTAGAAGCTGCCTGGCCTGCTGAGTTCCTCCAGCATTTTGTCTGTGTTGCTCTGGATTTCCAGCATCTGCAAATTTTCTCTTGTTTGTGATTTAATCAGTTTTTCTAATTTACATTAAAGTAGCTGGGATTCTACGATACAGCACATTTGCAGTAATAAAGCAAATCACGGTGTCAAATTGATACATCATCCTGTCTTCTTTAATTTTACACTGAAGGAAATTCTACCAGGAACCAGAAAGGTACTGGCAAACTCCAAACGTCACTTCACACAAAACGTGAAAAAAGAAGAAAGTTGAACATGTATCTCCTACCTGAGAAAAACAATTTTGACAGCATACTTTTTAATGAAGGTTGCATTAGCTATATTTCCTTTGGACTGAATTATACATATGGTATATATTATTAACTTGCAGAATTAAATAGTTTTCAAGAGTTTGTAACAGAAAATCAAACAAAAATTGTAGAGTATCATAAAGTGTGACTTTAATGACAGAATATTTCTGCACATAATTTCATTTTGGCACAAAAATAGCTTCATACCATTTTGTTAGGGAAGAATGTAATTTAATTTACTCATTAATAGTGCTATATCATCAATCCTACTGTATCACTAACATTCCTTATGTAAACTATTTGTACTGATTTTGTCAGCCATCTTCCTATCAATATTCTGCACCAGCTCAAATTATCTTGTTTTCACCACTACTGATCACATTGAAGTTTTAATGGAAATGCATGTACAGAATATTCAGAAATAGGTTATTTTTTGAAAACATATAAAATACCTGTATTTTCGTAAGACAGGTTTTTTAAGTGAGCATGTGCATATTCTCGAACTGCCTCAAAAAGTAGCATTAGTGTTAAAATCTCAAACCCCAGCTAAAAAAATGTATATTAACTAAAAGATCAAAAGTTCAATTGTTGACTTGTACTGGAAACCACAGTACTGACGGAGTTTAAAAAATCACTGCACGAAGTACAAACTTGTAGATAATGGTGGTAACTTAAAAAGAACAAAGACTTTTTTTAAAGCCCCAGACAGCTAGACAATGTAAATGAGTAAGATAAAATTCTATAAACTTCATTTTTAGATACATTTTTAAATTCTGAATTATTGGGTAGATTTACAGTAGCCTAAACACGTCATCATTTCTGATTATGCTCAGTTACAAATTTTATATCACACACTGGTGATATTGAATCTGATTCTGGTTCTGATTAGTTAAAAATACATTTTGTCCTTATATCCCCTCACAAAAATAGTGACTAATATTGTACATATGTAAAGTTCACATTTCTCAGGGTGGCTAACCTTAACTCAAGATGACACAATGTGGCAGCTTGTAGTGTCACTTCCCTACTTTTCCAGAACTTAAATTCAACCCCAACCTCAGGTATTGTCAGTGCAGAGCTTTGAAACAAACTTTCTGTGAACATGTGGGTTTTTCCAGTGGCTTCCCTCAAAGTCATACAAGTTGGTAGATTAAATGGCCGCTGAAAATTGTCCGTAGTGTGTAGATAAGCGCCAGGATCCAGGAGAAGTTGATGGGAATATCAGGTGAATAGAATGATTAGTATTAGTGTCAATGATAGCCGCCACCAAGCAGGATAGAACCAGACTACAGCGCACAGTGAGGACTGCCGAGCGCATCATTGGAGCCTCACTGCCCTCTATTGTGGACCTGTACTCTTCCAGGTTGAAGAAGAGAGCGGGGAACATCATAAAGGACTCCTCCCATCCTGCGCACGGACAGTTTGAACTGCTTCCGTCTGGTAGGCGCTTCAGATCCCTCCAGACAAAGACTAATAGGCACTGGAGAAGTTTTTTCCCTACTGCGGTCACTTTGCTGAACAGTTAACTGCCGGTTAACTGTCGGCTAACTATTACTTGGATTGCACTACCTGTATGTATAATCTATATTTTCATTTATATTTATCATTATTATTGTTATGAGCAGAGAGACAACATCTGCCGGAAGTAAATACCTTGTATGTGCACAGGTACTTGGCGATTAAAGTCTGATTCTGATTCTGATAAGTAATTGATGGTTGGTGCGGACTTTATAGACCAAAGAGCTTCTTTCTATACTATATGCTGCTGCTGATACCAGAATCCCTCCATTCTGGAACAAAGTAGGTAAGAAATAATATAAGAACAATGAAAATTTTGGATTAAGGTGCACATCAGCTTGTAATTAAGAAAAATTTGTTCTGAAGGTAAACCCATGTGAATGCCTTCCATCTACAAATCTTTTTTTTTTTTTGAGAAGAATACGATGGGGATTGCATCTGCATCTTGTCTGGAAGATGGAATGAACTCTGGACTCATTTCATTAATATTTTGTGTTGTTTCTTCCATAACTTCTACCAGAGAAATACACTTGAGAATACTTAATAATCATATCACTCTTCAATATTATCTTGTACATTTCTTGTATGAATTTTATCTCCTAATTTTATCTCCTGTTGGTATAGAGAACAGGGCATCCTCCGTACCGATATTTCAACTGTCATTTCAACATCTAATTTCCAAAAGTCAGAGTTGCTGGCTCTTGTTAATTCATGAACTCTATCATTTTGCTTAAATTACGTTTCCCAATGGATTGAGTCATTATTTCTGTTCTATCTCATTTCTTACACTTTCCTTTCAAGATTTGATTGAACTATGTTCCGTCACATACTGGGCTATAAGTGAGTAAATCTGCAGGATTATAATCTGATGAGGAATGTTACAATAGCTTGCTGATTAATCTTATTGTTTGTAAAGCATCAACATATTTGTAATATCTATTTTATCAGTACATCCTTTATCATGCTTTTTAATGTCCTAGCCCTATCAATTCATGCTGGATTCTATAGAGAAATAAATGTGCTGTTAATAACATCACTATTTTATGAATTGTTCTCATAAATAAGGCCTATTATAAAAGTCTATTTTTTGATAAGGTGACAAAAGATTGCTCTTTTAAGTATATTATATAACATATTTCACTTTGATCTATTTCCTACACTCTGCCATAAAGTTATTTGCTGTTTCTTGTCCCAATTATTTTTTGATCTTTCCTCAGTAACTGTTGTAATAGAATGACTGAGTTACACAGCACAGAAAGAGATCCTCAACACATTTACACACCAGTCTCAATTTATTTCCCCACATTCCTACCAACTCTCCTAGATTCTATGTCT
Source organism: Hypanus sabinus (assembly GCF_030144855.1). NCBI lineage: Eukaryota > Metazoa > Chordata > Chondrichthyes > Myliobatiformes > Dasyatidae > Hypanus > Hypanus sabinus. The sequence goes on along the minus strand of NC_082730.1, from coordinate 36,707,279 downwards.
CACTCACATTCAGTAGTTCGCAATTTACAGCAGCCAATTAACCTTCCAAACTGCATGTCTTTCCTGAGGAGATGGATAGCAGGAAGGAGAGTTCAAAAGAAGCGAGCAGGGGCAGTGGGGTCATTCTGCACCACAATCCTGAGGAAACATTGGATTTTGCATATTTAGGCACTTGGCATGGGCAAACAATAAGGTTTAAGCAGAGTGCCAATTGTGTGAGTGGGCTAGTGTTAGACTGGGGATTTCAGGCTTTGGCTCATAAAGGGCTTCAGCCAGGAGAGGCAGAGACTGCAGGTAGATTACTTTTTCCATTTGACCTTTCTTTCTTATTGCGCAGTTAGAATAGTGGGGATGCCAGACAATAGTGGAATACTCCTCTTGCGTGATGTGGGAGGGCAGGGAGTCCCTGTCGATTACACTTGCAGGAAGTCTATGCTGCTGCAACTTCTTTCACCACTTTAAGGAACTGCAGCCGAAACTGGATGAAGTCCAGATCATTTGGGAGGCTGAGGAGTTGATCGAGGGAGGTGGTTACATGCAAGATACAGGACACAGGTAACTGGGTGACAGTCAGGAAAGGGAAAGGGAAGAGGCAGCCAGTGCAGAGTACCCCTGTGATCGTTCCCCTCAACAACATGTATATTGTTTTAGATTCTCTTGGGAAGGGTGAGTACAAAGGAAAGCCTCAGTGGTCAGTTCTCTGGCATTGAGTCTGTCTCTGTGGCTCAGAAGGGAAGGGAGGAAAAGAGGAAAATGGCGAGCTGTACTGTTAGAGAATTCATTGGCTGGGGAAACAAACAGGAGGTACTGTCAAAAATAACAAGATTCTAGGATGGTATTATGGCCCTCCAGATGCTGGAGCCAGGGACATCTCAGATCGAGTCCATTGCATTCTTAAGAGGGTTGGTGAACAACCAGAGGTTGTGGTCCACCTCAGTACCAATGTCATGGGTAGGAAGTGTGATGACATCTTGCAAAGTGAGTTCAAGGTGTTAGGTGCTAAGTTAGAGGACAGGGCCCCCAGGGTTGCGATCTCAGGATTGCTACCCATCTTACATGAAGAAATAGAAAGATCATACAGTTTAACATGGGAGTAAGGAGTTAATATATGAGGGAAGACTTCAAATTTTTGGTTCATTGGGATCTCTTCCACGGAAGGTGGGACCTGTACCAAAGGAAAGATTTACATCTGATCTGAAGGGTGTAATATCCTTGTTTGAACATTTGTTGCATGGGGAGATCTTAAACTAGAGTTGCAGTAGGATAAGAACAAGAGTGCCAGGGCAGATAGTGGGTTGGTTGTGGGGAAGGATATTGCTAAACCAACATACAACATCAGGAATCTAAAGGTTGAACATGATGGGTTCTGGGTTGTATATAGTTCAATGCAAAGAGTATTGTAGGAAAGGCAGATGAGCTTAGGACATAGATCAATACCTAGAAATATGACATTATAGCCATCAGGGTATCGTGGTTGCAGGAGGGGTGGGATTGGGACCTCAATCCTCCAGAATTCTGTTGCTTTAGATGTGATAGGGCAGGAGGGATTAGAACGTTACCTGGGTTTCAGCACCTAAGTTACAGAGAAAGGTTGAAAAAGTTAGGTCTTAATTCTTTGGAGCGTAGAAGGTTGAGGGGGGACTTGATAGAGGTATTTAAAATTATGAGGGGGATAGATAGAGTTGACGTGGATAGGCTTTTTCCATTGAGAGTAGGGGAGATTCAAACAAGAGGACATGAGTTGAGAGTTAAGGGGAAAAAGTTTAGGGGTAACACGAGGGTGAACTTCTTTACTCAGAGAGTGGTAGCTGTGTGGAACAAGCTTCCAGCAGAAGTGGTAGAGGCAGGTTGGATATTGTTATTGAAAAAAAAATTGGATAGCATATGGACAGGAAAGGAATGGAGGGTTATGGGCTGAGTGCAGGTCAATGGGACTAGGTGAGAGCAAGCATTCAGCACAGACTAGAAGGGCCGAGATGGCCTGTTTCTGTGCTGTAATTGTTATATGGTTATATATGGATTAAAGAGCGATAGGTGGTATTATTAATCAGCGAAAATATCACGACAGTGCTCAGACCAGACAGACTGGAGAGAAATGGAAGTGAGTCAATAGTGGGTCAGTTATTGAAAGGAATCCAAAGGCACCAGATATAAAAGTATTTAGACAGACAGGGACTGATCACTGATTTTCATCTTGGCTTTGTGCTTGGAGGTTGTGTCCAGAGTTTTTTTTTCCCATGTAAGTTAACAGGAAAGTTGATGAGAGCAAGGCAGTGGATGTTGTCTAAATAGGCTTGAGCAAACCTTGGGAAGGTCCTGCAGAGGAGGCTGGTGAAGCAGTTTCAGTCACTTGGCATTCAAGGTGAGGTAGTAAACTAGATTACATATTGGCTTCACGGGAGAAGCCAGAGAGTGGTAGTAGATGGTTGTTTCTCTGGCTGGAGGCATGTGATTAGTGTTGTGATGGATCCATTTTTGTTTGTCATCCATATCAATGCTCTGGATAATAATGTGGTAAATTGAATTAGCAAACTTAGGGTTGACACCAAAATTAGGGAGATATTGGACAACGAGGAAGGCTATCAAAATTTGCAGTGGCATCTGAACCTGCTAGAAAAATTGGCTGAAAATTGGCAGATGGAAATTAATACAAACCAATGCAAGTTGTTGCACCTTGGGGGGGCAATCCAGGGTAGAACTTACACAGTGAGCCGTGGGGCACTGAGAAGTGTGGTTGAACAGAGAGATCTTAGAATGTATATCCATAATTCCTTGAAAGTGGTGTCAAGGGTAGAGAGGGTTGTAAAGAAAACTTCTGGCACATTGGTCTTCACAAATCAAAGTACTGAGTACCGGAGTTGGGATGAATGTTGAAGTTCTATAACATGTTGGTGAGGCCTAAGTTGGAGTATTGTGTGCAGTTTTGGTCAACTTCCACAGGGAAAATGTCAAAAAGATTGAAAAAGTGCAGAAAAAATTTACAAGAATGTTGCCAGGACTTGAAGACATGAGGTATAGGGTAAGGTTAAAAGGTATAGGAAAGGGAAAGGTAATTAGCCTTTGAAATTGTCTGGTTCATTCGCTGTCATCAACAGACTTAAAGACTCTATTACCTTTTTTTGTTCATCTACTAGCTTTGTTGCCAGATTGCAATGCATGTGTTGATGCATGCATTCCTTCCACGCAAGGGTATACCGAGAAACAGAGATCAGGAGAATCAAAAGAACTTTTGTAGGGTATTTATATTCAAACTATCTATACTGCACAGAAGAATGTACATACATGTGGGTCATTCACATACAAGCCCTAACAAAAAACAACAATGAACCACAGGCAGATACAAAGCAGAAGGTAAAACTTCACCTACAGCAAGATTAACTCATATGTACCACATACTTGCTCAGTATGTCCAAGTATTTGTATGCATAATTTTATTAAGGCACAAGAGCCTGCACTTGGTATAATGAGGAGCAAAATCTGTTTGAGGGACTCAAAAAGGCCAGGCAGAAATCTGTGGATGCAAAGGGATGTTCAATGCTTTGAGTGAATGCACTGCATTGGCATTAAGTTCACACCCAAAATGTTGATAATTCCTCTGTCTTTTCAAATGCTGCCTGACCTGTTGATTTTCTCCAGAGCTTTGCTTGATACTGTGTAATATTATTCCCTAATATGCACATTAAAAATCTATTTCACTCTCTGAAAAACTTTACACGCAACATTCTACCTCATGTCCTATACCACCCACTTAAACCTCACTTAACTTCAAGCACTTCTTGACCAATACACTAGAGACCAATCAGGAAGGTATTAAAGTGCATGCTAGTTTGCATATGTAGAGACAGTATTATTTTCTTTATGTTGCATTTCAACTTGAACTGCTATTCTCTACTTACCTGCAACCTGCTATTGACAAGCCAATTTTATATCGAACCTCTGCTAACAGACCAAATGTGACCTTCAGTAACATAAGTGTTTTATAGTTTCTTAGCTTTAGCAAAAACTACATCATGCACATCATCTCTTAATACATTATATTCTTTGAGTTGGCCATATGCAGCTAGGTTAGATATATTTCTGCATCCTAGACAAATCAAATCTGACAGAAGCAAATGATTTTCAGTAACTTAGGTAGTATATTTTAAACACTGCTACTTTAACTTGCTCAGCATCATTTTTAAATATTATTATTCACTCTTAGTGAAATCTGTTAGACAAATTAATTTATTGAGCAAACAGGGGTAAACACAGTGAATCATTCAAATACAGAAGAAAATGTGTGTGCATGATTCCAAAGTTGAAATGCTCAACCTCCTTCACTTTTGATTTGGCAGCAAATTGAGTCCAGAAGCTCACATCATGCCAGTACTAGTCAAATGCCAAATTCTCCAGATTGTAGTATATTAGAACATGACACCAGAAGACTGCAAATTTATTTTAAGTGAAAGTGCATAATGAAAATAGAAGATTATCTGGCAACACTGTGAGTTATAAAGTTTTTGGCACTTCACACCTTTCACATTCCCAGAGTTGGAAAGATAAAAATTCTATTTAAAAGAAAAGTCACATGTTGGTGACAACAGACACAGATTAGATGGTTACTGGACTGTGAATTCTTATTGTGGACTTTTAGTGGCGTGATGAATTCATGGTGTTGCCTGCTTCATATAAAGTAAGGACTTTCTTTCGCATAGTGTTCCAGGGCATATTATATAAAGGAAATCAGTCTAGTCTGGACCTCGGGATCATGCGGAGGAGAGGTGTGGGTTTGGTTAGCGACGTGTACAGATTGGAAGGTGGTAGTCAGCAGTATAGAACTGAGATTAGGCTACAACTGCAGTAAATGCATGGCTGCTGTCCATCATGTGGTAAGTTCAGTAGGGGATGGGGTAATCATATTGACCAAGAAGTTACCATCAGGTCTGAAGGAGAGTCATTTAATAAATAACTAAGTGGACCACCACCCAGGTTAGGTTCATTTGAACTGGGCTAGAACCTGTTCAGGGTGGGGTGGTCCTTTTATAGTTACACAGAAACAGCCTTCACGGCTGTACCTATTTCTGCAAGTGTGAGGGGCACATGAAACAAGGATTCCAACATAAAACATGACAGCACAGTACAGGCTCTTCAGCCCATGATGTTGAGCTGACCTTCTAACCTATTCTAAGAATAATCTTACACTTGTCTTCTATGCAGCCTTCCATTGTTTCTATCATCCATGTGCCTATGTATCTAAAAGTTACTTAAATGCTTCCAATGTTTCTGCCTCTACCACTACCCCTGTCCCCACATTCAATGCATGCACTGCTCTGTATAAAATATAGAGTGGATACCTCTGACGTCCTTCCTCTACTTTTCTTCAATCATATGCCTCTGGGTAGTAATCATTTCTAACCTGGGAAAAAAGTCTCTAGCTATCCACTTGATCTATGCCTCTTATCATCTTGTACGCCTCTATCAAGTCACTTCTCTTTCTCTTTTACTCCAGAGAGAAAAGGCCTAGTTTGCTCAACCTATCCACAAAAAGTATGCTCTCTAATCCAGGCTGCATCCTGGTAAATCTCCTCTGCACCCTCTCTACTCCAGGCTGCATCCTGGTAAATCTCCTCTGCACCCTCTCTAATCCAGGTTGCATCCTGGTAAATCTCCTCTGCACCCTCTCTAATCCAGGCTGCATCCTGGTAAATCTCCTCTGCACCCTCTAATCCAGACAGCATCCTGGTGAATCTCCTCTGTACCCTCTCTAATCCAGGCTGCATCCTGGTAAATCTCCTCTGCACCCTCTCTGATCCAGGCTGCATCCTGGTAAATCTCCTCTGCACCCTCTCTAATCCAGACAGCATCCTGGTGAATCTCCTCTGTACCCTCTCTAATCCAGACAGCATCCTGGTGAATCTCCTCTGTACCCTCTCTAATCCAGGCTGCATCCTGGTAAATCTCCTTTGCACTCTCTCTAAAGCTTCTACATCTTTCTTACACTGAGGCAACAAGAACTAAAGACAATATTCCAAATGTGATCTAACCAATAATTTATAGATCTGCAACATTACTTCGCAGCTCTTGATATCAATCCTGTGACTAATCAAGTCCATTTGACCATCATCTTCTTAACAACCCTCGTGTGGCAACATTGAGATTTATGAACGTGGACTTCAATATCTCTCTGCTAAGAAATCTACCATTAACCCGTTATGCTGTCTTCAAACTTGACTTTCCAAACAGAATCACTTCACTCTTTTCTGGGTTGAACATCATCTGCCATTTCTCAGCCCAGCTCTGCATCCCGTCAATGGATGACTGACTCAAACATGGCTGAAAATCCAGAGCAGAAATCGAGATTACATGTCGGTAGATGCCACTGTGCAAATCTGATTTTTTTTCTGCACATGGAAACACATGTATGAATATATATGCATACAAACACACATGGGCATACCTAAAGAAAATGTTGTCACATGAAAAGTCCCCACTACCTATTCAGCTATTTTTTATATACAAAATGTATCGAATGGCACAAAACTATGGCAGCATGTAATCTGGCACTTTTTATAAAATGATTATTATAAAATGCTGACAACAATACAAACAGCTTAACAGTGAATGTGAAATCACTAAATATTATGCTCAACAGCAGAGTTTGCTTCCTGAATACTTTTGGGTGTAACTTATGGATTTTAGGTTACTGATCATGAAAATCATCACTCCCTATCACTCACCATTTTTTGGAAATTGTCCAAAAAATCATTAAAATTTTTTAAATTCATAAAATCAAGCCAATTAAAATGTTGCCCACTGTGTACACTGAAAAGTTTTCTATCTTTTCCAGGCATGGTTGGGCATGCCTAGGCAGGGCGGTGCAGCATGGCAGGCCTGATTTTAGAAAGGCTATAAATTTCTGTGAAAGATTTCGATATTTGAGACAGTTAATTTCCAGAATACATGATGCCAAGATTAAGGCAGGCATTTTTGTTGGTCTACAAATCAAACAGGTTGTCATTGACATTCATTTTGAAGAACATCTAGTGGGACAGAAGAAAATTGCATGGAAGGCATTCAAGGATGTCTTTGGCATTTTTCTTGGCAACTATAGAGTACCAAACTATGTGAATCTAGTTGAAAGCATGCTTCAGGCATACCAGCGATGAAGTATAACATGTCACTAAAGACTTTTTTTCTGCATTCCCATTTAGACTTTGCTGTAAACCTTGGTATTGCCAGTGATGAGCGTGGTGAAAGGTTTCAGCAGGACATTGCGGTCATGTAGAAATGATATCTGGACAACTGGAATCCATCGATGCTGGCTGATTATTGTTGGACACTGAATTAAGCAGCCTCAGACACTGAGTACAAATGGAAATCATCAACAAAACATTTTTTGCTTAGTTGAACTATTGCAAAGCATCAGCACAATATATTCAATAAAAGTTACTTTCTTGTTTCTCTAGTTTCTTACATGATACAAGTAGTCTGAAATTATACTTGTGTACACTTTCAAGTAGTCTATCATAAACAAAAAAAATTGAGGAAGCAACACTTCTGAAAAAAAAATATTGTCCAGTGTTAAACAGTCTTGATGAAATGGGCTACATGAGAAAACTTACTAATAATGCTGTTCTTGTGAAATAATACAATGACACTTGGTGAAACTGCATGAAAGAATGCATAGCACATTGCCTCATCACCAGGAAAGCCATACTTTCCAATGGCAACACTATCATCAAGCTGATATTAGATGTGGGGAGTGACATCACATGACCTGGATCAGTGAAAGAAACAGGAGGCACGACTTTACTCTCAGTAGTTTAGTCACCTGTGCCCAAGGAGATCAAAAGTTGTGTGGGATTTTTCCTTATTGATGTATTCAATCCTGGCAGCATGAAGTGGACACGTGCCAGAGATGGGGCCACTGTAGAGAAGGCAGCTGCTTGCACAAATGCTATGTCACCCCGCACACCACTTCCGCACTGACCTCACTGTCTCTGTTAGAATCAGCAGAAGAAGGAATTGACAGCTGTGATTGAGGCATAATGACAAAGATTGCTGGCAGTGTCTTCTCAGATCCTATAAGTTGGAGGAATTTCAATTAAAGGTACAAATCAAGATAGTATGCTATGCTGTGTAGACTGTAGCAGATTTGTACGAGTGCTTCATTACAGTTGAACTAAGTAACACTACCGATCAAATTTATCACAACAGAATGGTTGAATTATAAAGGAATATAAACATAACTTTCTTCAATTACTCAAAGTGGCAAATTCTCTGCTGAGAGAAACAGCTAATGTTTCAGGTTGGTGACCAAATTACAAAACTTAACCAAGAGTAATAAAATTTAAACTTTAACCCTTGTTCCACTTTTCATAGCTGCTGCTTTACCATTCATTTCTAGAATGTTCTGCTTTAATTTTGCACTCAAAATCATCTCTACTTTCCTTTATAATTGTTGAGCACTAAAAGTTGTGCAATATTTTGAAATAAAGATAATTATATTTAATCAATTCTGAAAAAAGATTATTTGTCATCATCAAAATACGTAACTTGGGAAGAAGTGAGACAAGATGATCTATACAGTTCATGCATTAACTTAATTGTTATGTACTAACTGCAATACACCTCAGTCATAACAGAAAGGGAATCGCCACTTTCTTATACTTTTAATTTCCCATTGTTGAGTTTTGAAAAGAATGCACCACATAAATCAAGACTGATTGCAAAAGCATTATGAAGCATTATACCTAAATAGATGCTTTAGAACCATGTATTCTAGTTCAGCTCCAGTAATAAATCTACCTTACATTTATGATTTTTCTCTTTTGCTGCCATTTGGCAAGTGTGGCTTTCCTGGTGAGGAAACAGGCTGTTGTAGCTTCTTTCTTGTAGTTTCACCAAGAATCATTGCAATATTTCACAGTAACAGCATAATGAATAGTCTTTTTGTGGTCAGTTTCATGATTTGAGACATCAGGGAATTTGATGTGCTCTTTAGAAAAGACTATTATTTCCTTCTCTCCAGTCAATTGCTGAATGCAGCAATTTCAAGATGCCTGCAAGTAGGGTTAGCTCGGAATTCCATTATTTTTTTCATTTTATTGAACAATCATTCACCATTCACAGTAAAGCCCTATCTAATTCCTGGATGCAACAAAATTCTTGATTAGTTTGAAGGGCATAATACCAAGAGACACCTCTAATCTCTCCTCAAAACTAATCAACGAAAAAAAAGAAAGGAAAGGTCACATTCGCACTGCAAATGATTTTGCCTGAGTTTTGTGCAGTAAATTTTTAATATGGAAATTCCTGTAGATTTTGTCTAACAAAAAGTATCTATTGTCAACTGGCATTGTTTCAAATGCAATTCTTACCAAGAAGCAGTATTACCTCCAGCAGCAAGCTAGTTAAGTTACTATGGGACAAATTTTATAAACCCATTTATTCTATTGTCTGGGCTTATTTCAAAGGTTCAAAGGTTCATTTATTATCGAAGTATACAACTCTGATATTCTTCACTTCTCTGATAACCATGAGACCAAGAAAGAAAGGCCACATGATCATCAACACCCCCCCCCCCAAAAACACGAACAAAAATGGAATAGGCACATGAAACTTCTAAATCCACCCACCCACACAAAAACCAAGCAAAATTGATCAGGCACATCGACCTCCAAATCCTTCCTCCTGCACCAAAAAACAGAACAAAATGGATGAGGCACATTGACCCCCAAATCCCTCCTCCCACACAAAAAAAGAACAAAATGGATTGGGCACAGTGAACCCACCACCACCCCTCCCAATCCCTCTCCATGCACAAGAAGATTGGGTGAAAAACACAGAATATAAAAATTGTACGACTGGAAAATGGAATCAGTAGTCCAAAGTCCACATCAAAAGACAGACAGCCAGCGCTCAACCTTTGCACTCGCTTTGATGCTTCAATCTCCCTTTTTGCTTTAATCGATGAACAACGGGAGCTTTAATTGGTGAAATGGAGCCAAACATTGGCTTGTTCCCTGTCCTGCTTGTCATGAGGTTTGCGCACACTGTCTCTGCCTCCCAGAATCTTCTTGGAGACTGCAGAGCACTGGAACACCCAAACAATCTCCAAGTTTCCACACACTCCTTGATGTTTCAATCACTCTCGTCACTTTAATCGGCGAACAGTGGATGCTATAATCAGTGATATAGGGTCAAACAACGGCACACACATTATCCCGCAGCCTTCTCACCACAAAGTTTGTACATGCTGCCTCTGTCTCCGAGAATCCTCTCAGAGAATGCAGAGCGCTGAAGCACCCAAACAATCTCCAAACAGGAAAACACAAGATGCAACAGTTCCAGATTCACAATCAAGTCAAGAGACATAAAAGAAGTGAAAAACAGGGCTTCATGATTATCCAGAAGATGTTGACCAAAGGAGTGTTTTATGCAGGTGCAATCTTGACCGGATTCACAAACGGACTTTTTTGTTGCTCACTGTCAAAAATTATCTTTTTTTGAAACTAGTTCTCCATGAAAGACTGATATTGATTGTATTGTACAGGCAATTACATCTCAATTTTATAATTAAACAGTAGAAAATTATTATTCATGCTTCATCAGTTCCACAGTACTAGCCCAAATAGAACTTTATCTAAAAATAAGAAAGCAATACTGTTCATGAATTAGGAGACTGATGGAATGCAATATGTCACCAAAGACTCTTCCACATTTCTATAGATGCACAATGGAGATCATTCTTTCTGCTTGCATCATAGCCTAGTATAGACACTCCAATGCAGAGGGCTGCAAGGAGCTGCAAAGAATGGTAGACCCAGCCAGCTCGATCATGAGTATAATCTTCCCCATCATCAAAGACATCTTCAAATGGTGGTGCCTCATAAAGGCAGCATCCATCACTAATGGCTTTCCCCACCTGGGACACGCCCTCTTCTTGTTACTAGAATCAGGGAGGATGCACAGGACCCTGATGACTTACGTTTGCTTAATGATACAGAAGCAGTTTCTTCCCCTAACAATCTGAGTTCTGAAATGTCCATCTCTTTGATCTTTTTTTGTACAATCTACTTCTTCTTGTAATTTTATATCTTTGTGCTGTACTGGTGCTACAGATTTCACATCACGTGTGTTAGTGATAATAAATCTGATTCTGATTGAGGATTTTATTACTATTCCCGAAAAGTCTTCTCCCAGGAATTAATAAATAAGCACCAAACAAAATGAAGGTTCCTTCTTTCATAAAAAGGCTGGGTCAGAGTCACATAGCTTCAAAATTAGACTTCAACTCTAACGGGGGGTACAATTATCAATGGATCCCGCTGTACATCTTCTAAATGATGATCTTTTCCTTACGGAAAAAAAAAACAAAGAGTCTGGCTGGCAGGCCTGACTGCAGCTAAGAAGATTGTAGTCCAGTGTTGGAAACCGCCTCATGATATTTCAAGTACTCACTGGCTTTGGAGCTTTTTGGGCATTTCTTACCTGTAATTATCATCAGCAAGAGTAAATGATGCACGACCAAACACAATCTTAATGTGGACAAACTTGATATCTAACTTGAAAGATCTTCTGTTAAAATAGGAATGCTCTGTCTGTGTATGCACTACTATTCAGTTGGTTGGTGGAGGGGAGAGGGGGGTGGGGATGGTGATGAGGGTTGGTGTGTGGCTGGGTTAAACAGTCAAAAGGTAATTGTCAACTAGTTGTATTGAATGTAATTTGTTGGCCTTGCAATAAAAATTAGTGATAAAAAATTTGGACTTCAACTCACATTCTACCAATCTGAGGAAAAATTAGAACTTTTACAATAAAATAACTGCAGAAAATTTCTGCAAAAGTCATGATGAAACACATTTAAAGTAATTGCAAAAGTTTGCAAAACGGTTCTAGATTATATCCCCTATGTGAGTGGAAGAAAAGAAACCTTTGCAGACTGCTAGAGACTGCTTCCCTTGTTAAAACAATATGGATGTATTTACAGGACCACTGGTGGAATTGTGGGTGGGGTTTGTCACTTGGTGGATATTACATGGGGAAAGTAGACCTATTTCTCCATCAGTACTGTACTGGTAAGTCAAAACCACTTAATAAATCAAGAGCAAGACTCAATTCTAGTTAAGGCCACCTTCAGGCTGTGATATTCTGTCATTTGCACATTATTCTTGTGTGGAACAATGTTGTGGACGTAACATTAAACTAAGATAGAGTTGTTTTTTGATATTTGTCTGCTCCTTTTGATTTGAGAAGTTAAGATTACTTGAGGATCCTCTAGAAAAACATCCATTGCAAATTGCTCAGATAAGATTAGCTCTAGCTATGAGGTAGCTAACCAATCAGGTGGCACTATGTGGGCGCACAGTTGGGTAGAAATACTATCGGATGATCTATCCCAATGGAATTCCTTTCCACTTGCTGACATTGCCTTCAGGCATGAAAACAAAATAAGGTAATTGAGGTATTTCAGTGTTCCAGTGGTGCTTCAGAAATTATGTGGTACCCTTCATTTTATAGTTTTAATTTTATTTTGGATTCAAATAAACCTGGATTGCTGAAAATGCTCAGCAGGTCAAGCAGCATCTGTGGAAAGTGAAGCAGTTAATGTTTCAAAATTGGCAAAGGATTCTGGACCTGGATCTTTCCAAGGATGCTGCCTGACCTGCTGATGGTGAGTGATGCCATCATTTTATGTTTGTATTGCAGATTTCCAGCCTCTGTATTTTTAAAAATATTTTAAAGGCCACATTCCTGGCTTACGACCTGAGCTTCCATATCCATTAGAGGTGAAGAAGAAAGAGCATTTTGGTGATTGCCAGGTCATTCCAAGCACCATCTTGTAGAGCAAGGGATGAACTAGCTGTGCAGAAGCCTACCTGGTTGTGACAGAGTGCACTGACGAACATACTCCTTACACATGCACATTTACACACACATAAATATTACCTTGTAATTCTGCGGTCACACACTTCAACGTCTTTCCAGGTATGTCCTCACAATGGGTCCTAAACGAGCTGATACACTTGGGTTAACTTTATGGTGCCTTTCCTGCCATCACATCAGACTTTTATCACATCATTCCTGTCATCACATCATTTCTTTAGTAATGGGCATGTGAAAGCATGTATATGTTGTTTGTATACTGTATTTAAGGCAGATACTTCTGTTTATTTTGTAATATGATTGTAACTACAATGTGGGGTGCATCATATTTTAATTCACGTGTAATCTTAAGTTAACTTTGTTAGTGATTAGAGATGTCCCAGCACCTAAAAAAGGGAGATTTTCACCCTCAGTATGGGAGAGAGATAGGGGCTGCCAAGTGAAACACTGGACAGGAGCAGTACAAAGCTGTTATGTGTTTTCTGGTAAATATATTTTTGTAGATATTGACAGTTTTCTTTTCACTATTTTTGCTTAAGTGCTAAGTTCCTTTGGTCTAAACCCAAATATCTAACATTGATTATTTCAGACACAATAAAAGATCCTGTCAAAATACTCAATCACCCAGAATCCTTCAATCAAAAAATGTTGATGCAGGAACACTTATTGTCATTAAATGCTTGATATTATGCATTGGTAGGCAGCATTGGATGGAATGTTTTAGGGTGATTATCCGACTGTGTGCCATCTGCATAAAGTGCTGTCCTCCTGCCATGCATATCTGTATGGCATTGCTCCTTATATTCCATCTATTAATTTTAGTAGCTAAAGAATGCTGGGTATTACGCAATTAATGTTATGCCTTGTCTATCCATTTGAGAGTATCATTCAGAAAATTAACCCCCATTACTTAAACACAAGTGTAAATGTAAAATTAAATCAGAAGTAATGCAGCAAATTTGCATTCCTCTTTTCTCTACTGATCTTTTCCTACTTTCCTCTGTTGGATATGTTGGAGTGGTTTCCATGGTTACCATCACCATAGAACAACTGGTCATTATTCATTAGTGAGCATTGACTTTGAATTATTGGAGATTATGTTGCCAAGGGGAATTCATTGCCTGAATGGGTAATGGAGAAAGAAGTTGTCATCACATTTAACCATGCACTGGACAACTACATGAAGCGCTATAACCCGTATTGGTAAATATAGCCTATTTAGCATATTTTTGGTATGCAAGCACACAAGTAGATGAAGTACCCACATCCTTTTCTGTAAAGTTTCATGACTTGAAGGAAATTGTTCTATAGAGTATGAAATTAGGTAACTTTTTTTCTTAGATCAACAGTAACCTTGGAAAGGAGGAGAAAGCAGACCAGCAAACTGCCATCTTCCTATTATCAAAAGCCACTTCCAAGAATTCCTGATGAAATACAGTCAGCTATCTTGTTCATATCTAGTTGCAAGTATTGTGGAAAGATTGAAATAATGGAATTTTATTGTACTATATATTTTCCATACTTTTCTTTGGATTATTTCCCCTTAGGCTATCCCTCCGGCTTGAGGAGGACTTTTATCCCCTCAGCCCTCATCAGCCAGCAGATAAGCAGCATGGGTTCTGTAGTTTCTGACATGGGCATGTCAGGAGGTGTTTGATGGTGCAGATGACTGACTTGCTCATGATGTTTTATGTTCTTTCTGCTGTCTGCCAATAGCTGCCACATATTCTTGTTAGAGAAACACAGATTGCTCAGTGCTTTCCTGCGTGGTATTTCTTAATTTTGAGCACTCATTGGATAGGTAGTCCTCGGAGTCTGTGAGGGTGTTACATACAAGAAGACGACTTGGAACCTGTCTTCAATAGTTTTCTCTGTTTGTCTGAAAAATATGTCCATGGACAATCCAGCTCATTCATCAGAACTTGTTAAGCATGATCAAGCATTCAGCATTGGTGGTGTTATTGCCTAGGACGAGGTGGTGAGTTTGGTTCAACCACACAGTCACACAATATGGCTTCCCACCTAAGTAATTGGCAATGTTATGGTAGACAGAGGAGACTTTAACATGCAGGTCGATTGGGAAAATCAGGTTGGTAATGGATCTCAAGAGAGTGAGTTTGTTGAATGCATAAGACAGGGGTCAGCAACCTTTACCACTGAAAGAGCCACTTGGACCCGTTTCCCACAGAAAAGAAAACACTGGGAGCCGCAAAACCCGTTTGACATTTAAAATGAAATAACACTGCATACAACGTTTTTTTTGCCTTTATGCTATGTATAAACAAACTATAATGTGTTGCATTTATGAAATTGATGAACTCCTGCAGAGAAAACGAAATTACATTTCTGCATGCAACAAAAACATTTTGAACTCCGAAAAAAAGACGTTGGGTTGAAAGTTACTTTTAAGTAAAATATTCAATGTCTATTTGAGTCCTTCTTGTATTTATGAAAAACGCCGAACTTAAATTTTCCGCCAGCAGCAAACCAAAAATATCATCAGCCAGCTGTCAGCCTGAAAAATAAAAGAACTATTTCACTGAACAATGAAAAAATATGAATATACATAAAATAATAGGCAATTAAAATATTTATCATACTTGGTTAATGGGATTTCTGCTCCTGGACCTCAGCGCACAGCGTCTGCACATCAGGGCTGTATGACGTCACCTTCATCTTTACACAGGATCGCAAGCTGTCATCTGTGAAGCATGCGCGATGTTTGTTTTTAATAAAGTTCATGTTGGAGAACACCTGCTCACATACATATGTGGATCCAAAGATCGACAGGACTCCAAGCGCATACTTTTTCATGTTTACATAAATGTCGGGCACAGCATTCCATGTTTCAAACACAAGTTGGTCCGGATTTGGAAGGTTTTCAATATCACTCCATTTGTGATTCTGAGCAAGAACGGCCTTCTGACGGGCAACATCTTCAAGGTCTGCTGTCAAGCGTCTAAACTTGGACACCCATATGTCTTTGTCGGCTATGTCGGCCAGTTCCATCTCAAGATCAGGTTGACTCACACCTGCCAATGCAGTCGTATTCAGTAGGGAAGGATCGATGCTTAAGGGAGTGACCGGGAAGGATAATGTGTTTTTTTCCTCTCTGAACTCACAGAAGCGTTTCCCAAACGATGTTTGCATTGCGATGATTGCAGAATGTAAATACTCCGAAATTATCATGTCGTGACCTTGTTTGAACTCTCTCAAATTGGGGAAGTGAGACAAAGTGCCTTTCTGTAAATCTCTGGCAAGCACTGTCAACTTGCGCTCGAATGCCAAGACATCCTCCAACATGTGCAGGGCTGTGCGTCCTTTCCCCTGAAGAGCTGTGTTCAGCGTGTTCAGGTGCGCTGTCATGTCTACCATGAAGTGTAGCTTTTCCAGCCACTCTGGCTGTTCCAGCTCAGGAAAGTTGAGCCCTTTGCTGCCCAGGAAAGTTTTCACTTCTTCCAGACACGCGACAAAGCGTTTCAGCACCTCCCCTTTGGACAGCCACCGGACTTTGTTGTGCAGCAGGAGATCAGAATATGCGCTTTCCATCTCGTCCAGTAACAAACGGAATTGACGGTGATTTAAACTTTTTGCCATTATTTTATTGACAATCTGAATGACAACATCCATTACTTCTGTGCATTCCGGAGGAAATGTTTGAGCGCACAGTGCCTCTTGGTGCAAGATGCAGTGAAAAGTCAGCAGCTTTCTGTCCAGCGACTTCTGCAGTAAAGCCACAAATCCCTTGTGCGTTCCCGTCATATTCGGAGCCCCATCAGTAGCTACTGACACCAGATGGGTGGTCTTTATTCCTTTGGCTCTTAAACAATTCAAGACAGCCTCACAGATGTCCTCCCCCCGTGTTTGGTCTTTTAGAGGTATCAACTCAATCAGTTCTTCCTGTGGCCCGGCAGAGTTTACATACCGGCAGAACAACGCTATTTGTTCAATATCGCCTTTGTCTTTAGACTCGTCACAGGCAATCGAGTAGGCCACAGCTGAATTGATGTCTTTAATTTGCTGTCTTGTGATGTCTTCTGCCATTTTTATGGTTCTGTCTTTGACAGTCTTTGCAGAGAGGGGCATATCCCTGATTTTCTGCACAATTTCACTCTTGTTTTTAAAGTCCGTGAATAGATGTTCTGAAATCTTAATGAAAGATTCTTTTATATATTCACCATCTGTAAACTGCTTCCCGTGCCTGACTATTTCCTGAGCGGCAATATAACTGGCGTATGTCGTTGATTTTCCTGACTTCATCCATTTCTGGAAATGATTTTTGCTCAGATCAACCTTCCGCATCAGTTCCGAAACGGCTTTTTTTCTCTCATCTCCATCCGGATATTTTTGAGCAAAGGCTGCGTGTTTACTCTGGAAATGCCTTGCGACATTTGACTTTTTGTTGTTTGCTAGTTTCTCATTGCATATTAAGCATACCGGTAAACCAGTCTCGTCAACAGTGAAAGCAAATGAATCTGTCCACGTATCATTAAACGTTCTGTTTTCTTCAGTCACTTTTCTTTTTTTAGAATTCTCCATAGTTGGCTTACCTTGGATCGAAAAATTAAAGAAATCGCGCACTGGCGGGTGTCAGGTATTGGCAGTGGTGACGTATATTAATAGCGATAAAAACACGTTGCAGCGGTGTGTTCAGGCAGTCAGTAAACTGCAGTCGAATAACTTTATTCGAACTAAACAGCCTTGCTTCTAAGCCTCCCTCAACCCAGCCCCCATGGACGCAGATGCTGCAAAAGACACGTACTCACAAACCCCCGTAGGCAATCTCCCTTAGCCGGAATGCTGGCTAATTGAGAGCCGTTTCGGATGTGTCAGAAAATGTGTCGCCACACTTACATTGTACAAGATCACCATAATCTTCAAATTTAGAATTACATTTCAAAAGCTAACAAACTAACATAAAATACATTTTAATTAAATACTGACCAATTATTTCCCAAAGCCACAGGGAGCCGCAGCACAGAGGTGAAAGAGCCACAAATGGCTCGGGAGCCGCAGGTTGCCGACCCCCGGCCTAAGAGATGGCTTCTTAGAGCAGTTTGCTGTTGAGCCTACAAGGGGATCAGCTATAGTGGATTGGGTGTTATGTAATAAACCAGAGGAGATTAGGGAGCTTAAGGTAGAAGAACCTTGAGGAACCAGTGATCACAATACGATTGAGCTCAACTTGAAATTTGATAGGGAGAAAGTAAAGTCTGATGTAGCAGAATTTCAGTGGAGTAAGGGAAATTACAGTGGTACGAGAGAGGATTTGGCCAAAATAAATTGGAAGGAGCTGCTGGCAGGGATGTCAGCAGAGTAGCATTGGTGTGTGTTTCTGGGAAAAATGAGGAATGTGCAGGACATATGTATTCCAAAAATGAATAAATACTCAAATGGTAAAATAGTACAACCTTAGCTGTCAAGGGAAGTCAAAGCTATTGTAAAAGCAAAAGAAAGGACATACAACACAGCAAAAATTAGTGGGAAGATAGAGGATTGGGAAGTTTTTAAAAACCTACAGAGAGCAACTAAAAAATCATGAGAAGGGAAAAAATAAAATATGAAAGCAAGCTCGCAAAGCTTTTTCAAGTATGTTAAAAATAAA
This sequence comes from Hypanus sabinus, assembly GCF_030144855.1. NCBI lineage: Eukaryota > Metazoa > Chordata > Chondrichthyes > Myliobatiformes > Dasyatidae > Hypanus > Hypanus sabinus. The sequence goes on along the minus strand of NC_082730.1, from coordinate 36,688,807 downwards.
AGAGGAATGAGAGTGGATATAGGGCCACTAGAAAATGAGGCAGGAGAAATAATCGTTGTGACCAAGGAGATGGCCGATGAACTAAATGAGTATTTTACATCAGTTTTCACTGTGGAAGACACTAGCAGTATGCCTGATGTTGTAGTGTGTGAAGGAAGAGAAGTGGGTGCAGTTACTATTAGAAGAGGTGTTCAAAAGGCTGAAAGACCTAAAGGTACGTAAGTCACCCGGACTGGAGGAACTGCACCCTAGGGTTCTGAAAGAGGTAGTGTTAGAGATTGTGGTGGCACTAGAAATGATTTTTCAAAAATCATTGGACGCTGGCATGGTGCCAGAGGACTGAAAAATTGCAAATGTCACTCCACTGTTTTAGAAAGAAGGAAAGTAGCAGAAAAGAAATTATAGACCAGTTACCCTGAGCTCAGTGGTTGGGAAGGTGTTGGAGGCAATTGTTAATGATGAAGTTATGGAGTACTTGGTGACACAGGACGAGATAGGACAAAATCGGCATGGTTTTCTTAAGGGAAAATCTTACCTAACAAACCTGTTGGAATTCTTTGAGGATATTACAAGTAGGATAGATAAAGGGGATGCAGTGGATGTTGTATATGTGGACTTTCAGAAGGCCTTTGACAAGGTACCATATATGGGGCTTCTTACTAAGGTAAGAGTCCATAGTATTACAGGGAAAGTTACTAACATGGTTAGAGTATAGGCTGATTAGTAGAAGTCAGCGAGTGAGAATAAAAGGATCCTTTTCAAGTTGGCTGCCAGTGACTAGTAGTGCTCCACGGGGTTGGGGCCGCTTCTTTTTATGCTGTATATAAATGATTTAGATGATGGCTTTGTAGCCAAGTTTGCAGATGATACAAAGATTAGTGGAGTAGCAGGGAGTGTTGAGGAAACAGGTAGAATGCAGAAGTGTTTAGACAGATTAGGAGAATTGGCAAGAAAGTGGCAAGTGAAATATACCATGTTGGAAAATGCATGGTCACACACTTTGATAGTAGAAATAAATGTGCGGAATATTTTATAAACAGGGAGAAAATCCAAAAATCTGAGATACAAAAGGACTTGGAAGTCCTTGTGCAGAACACCCTGAAGGTTAACTTGCAGGCTGAGTCGGGGGTGAGGAAGGCAAATGCCATGTTAGCATTCATTTCAAGAGGTCTAGAATACAAGAGCAAGGATGTGATGCTGAGGCTTTATAAGGCACTGGTGAGGCCTCACCTTGAATCTCATGAACAGTTTTGGGCGCCTCATCTTAAAAAAAGATGTGCTGGCATTGGAGAGGGTCCAGAGGAGGTTCACGAGGATGATTCCAGAAATGAAAGGGTTATCATACAAAGAACCTTTGATGGCTCTTGGTCTGTACTCATTAGAATTCAAAAGGATGAGGGGGATCTCATTGAAACCTTCCGAATGCTGAAAGGCTTAGACAGAGTAGATGTGGAACGGATGTTTCCCGTGGTGGGAGAGTCTCGGACCAGAGCGCACATCCTCAGGGTAGAGGGACGCCATTTCAAAACAGAGATGCGGAGAAATTTCATTAGCCAAAGGGTGGTGAATTTTTGGAATTTGTTGCCACATGTGTCTGTGGAGGCCAGGTCATTGGGTATATTTAAAGCTGAGATTGATTGCTCCTTGATTGGACATGGCATCAAAGGTTACAGGGAGAAGGCTGGGAACAAGGGTTGAGGAGGAGAAAAAGAAGGATTCAGCCATGACTGATTGGCAGAGCAGACTCGATGTGCCAGATGGCCTAAATCTGCTCCTATGTCTTATGGTCTATTTAAAAGAATTGCTCCCAGAATAAGGACTTATTCTGGTGGTAAACAGATTTGGATAATAGATAGATAGAAATAGAAAAATACGTTAAGGATCACAAAGGAAATTACAGTGTCACAGTAGCATTACAAGTGCACAGATATACAAGTAATAGAAGAGAAGTAAGAAAAGGATGAAAAAATGTTACCTCAAACAGTCTAACGGGAGGTTGATCATCACTTCCCCAGCTATAGGTTAACTCGTTATAGAGCCTAATGGCCGAGGGTAAGAATGACCTCATATAGCGCTCTTTGGAGCAGCGCATTTGTCTTAGGGTATTACTAAAAGTGCTCCTCTGTTCAGCCAAGGTGGCATGCAGAGGGTGAGAAACATTGATCAGAAATGCCAGCGTTCTCCATAGGGTCCTTTGTTCTACCACAGACTCCAGTGTGTCCACTTTGACTCCTATAACAGAGTCAGCCTTCCTAATCAGTTTACTGAGCCTGCAGGCATCACCCATACTGCTATCAAGAACATCACAGCATAGAAGATTGTACTCATGACAAAAGACTGGTAGAATGAGTAATGTGTTAATTCCAGATAGAACTTAGTTAAGTTTGTGCTCATCCAAACTTTTACACTGCATCTTGACTCACAGTACTTCCCATTTACTCATAATCATTATATCTGTTGGCCTGCAGTGTCCTTTAATCTAAAAATAGCTCAACTCACAATTATCATTTTCAAATGCCTTGATAGTCTCTCTTTCCTTCTATCCTTCTCCAGTCCAACAATATTTTGAAGTCCGTGAGTACTTCCATTTTTGGCCTCTCCTGCACGGTTAACATTCATTGATCACCAGGATTTTGAATGTCTACTTACACTATGAAAATCCCCACCTCCCTGAAATCTCTTCACCATTTCAGCTTTCTTTATTTGCTTTAAGATGGTCCTAAAAATGCTTGTATGAGCTTTACTCATAAATCCTATTACCTGCCTTGATGTCAATTTTAGACCTTTTTAAAACCCCTAAGCTACTTCACAGGAATAAATAATGCTGGAAAAACCCTGCAGCTTCTGGTTGTTGTTTGTGGGATAGAAATGGACCCGCTAGCAGTTGAAGAAAGATACAGCTGAAACAGAAAGAGCATGCTTGAGGGACCGAATTGTTTACATCACCTTTATTTCTTATGGTTTTGTGGTCCTTGCATCACTTGGCACAGCACATGCCAGATCATTGCAAAAAAGGAACTGCCAAATAAATATTCAAACCATAGGAATTCTGTTCACCTGGGCTTTGTTTCCCTACATAAGTATGGAGGTAGAAACCAGGTGTCTCTGTTCTCAACATGGCTGGCAGATTTTCTGAATTCCTTTGTCCACTATATTGGCTTGGATTCAAGAGAGCCCAAAGCTCATGTAAAAAGAGGCATTAAGCTTCTCCATCCCATCCACACCTGCAGTGATCTAAACTGAAATTTTCTTTAGAGAGGAATTACCAGTGACACTCAGCAGTTATCCAAGCAAGCAGCACAAATGTAAATGAGGACCTCAAGCCTCCAAATGTAAATTCTAGCCTTGCTGATAGAGCAGAGTATTTATTGGCTTCAGTGTACAATATCAGGGAGATAATCATATTTTAGAATATAGGAAACTTGTTGGCAATGCCATAGAGAATCTGCTCAAGTGCATTCAGAATTGCAATGTTGAACGTTGTTTGGATATAACTTTAGTTTGTATTCATCGATTCATGGGTTGCTGCCACCATGAGAAGGCAATTTCCCATCCCTAGCCATACCAGACAGAAGAGTTGGTAAAGAGCAATCACATGGAGTCAACCATCCCACTCAATGGATTTGAAGAACAAACATGTTAAAATAATAAAAGTGACCCACTGATCAAAATAATCAAAAGAAACTCAATTAATCCACTAGTATATCCCTTGGTTCTGATAAAATTAGATTGTCAACTGTCGCTAATTAACTGTTCAATAAACAACATTAGCAAATGTTCATGGCCCGGCTTAACATGTGATTTGTATTGCTTTATTTATAAAGCAGAACAGATTGTCAACAGATGGTTAAAAAGCAAAACTTTACACCATGATGCATTTTAGAATGCAACTATATTGAAAGAGAACTGCTTCACAGTTATCAGTCCAAATGCCACATACATGATTGTGTTAAATGTGTTTCTCATCTTGTTCGCAAACTAGGTGACTAGTGTCACCCATCGGAAACGTGAGCTAGGAAATTTAGCCCCACTTTTTGTGGACATTGAGTGGGGAGAGGTGTGACTCTTCACGCATAAAAGAATCACCAGTCGTGAAAACAAGCTCAATTTAAAAGAGAGTTTTATTTTGAGCTAATCATTTCTGCTTATTTCTACAAATGTATTTAAAGTACCACAAATACCATGATATTTCATTCATTTTCAAGAGAGCAAGGGAAACTGCAGATCTGGAAATCTGGATCAATACACATAAGCTGCTGAAGAACTCAACAGGTCAGGCAGAGTCTATGGAGGAAAATGAACAGTCAACATTTCAATGTTGAAATGGATTACAGTATGCTGGCTTACTGAAACCAGTGAAAGGCAAGTTGAAGAATAATACAAAATTATACCTAAAGAAGACAATTTTGACAAGAAAATGCTCAACGCTTCCTATTTACCCAAGGTCTTAGTCGTTTTACGTTTTCAAATGCTACCTCATGGAATTCTGACAGAAGAGCATAGAAGATAGGAGCACCCATAGCCACTTAAGACTGCTCAACATGATTGCAGTTGATCTGAAGGCCTCTTGAACATACTTTGGAGAATGAGAATGGCTTTTTATTACTGCTATCATCTTGGCAATGAGCACATTCCTTTGCAGTTGGATCCTTGACTTTCTAACCATCAGACTGCAATCAATAAAGACAGGCAGCAAATAGTCTCAACACTCGTGCCCCACAAAACTGTGTCCTCAGCCTCCCTCCTCTGTCCCCTATACACTTTCAACAGTGTGGCTAGATCCTGCTTCTACTCCAACTAGAAGTTTGCAGATAACACCACCATTAGAGCCAAATCTCAAATAAAGATGAGTCGGAGTACAGGAAGGCGACAGAGAGCCAGATGACATGGTATGGTAACAGCAGCCTTTCCCTCGATGTCAGCAGAACAAAAGAACTGGAAGGGAGTTCAGTGCACAAGCTCCTGTGTACATCAACAGTGCTGAGGTTGAGAGGTTTGAGAGCTTCCAGTTTCTAAGAGTGAACATCACCAAGAGCATCCTGTACAAACCACGTTGATGCCACAGCCAAGGAAGATCAACAATGCCTCTATTTCCTCAGGAAGCTAACACAATGCCCTTTTTAACCCTCACCAATATTTAGCAATGCACCAAAGAAACCGTCTCATCTCATCACAGCTTAGTATGCAATTGCACTGCAGGTGACCATGAGAAACTGCAGCTCAGCACATCACAGAAACTAGCTTGCCATTCCTTCCACTTTATCTACACTTCTTGTTGTCCCGATAAAGCAGCCAGCTTAATCAAAGGCCCCATCCACCCTCTCATTCCCTCTTCTCCCCTCTCCTTCTCAGTTAGAAGAGACAAAAGTCTGAAAGCACAAAGCACAAGGCTCAAACACAGTCTTCTATCTCACTGTTGTAAAACTACTGAATGGTTTCCTTGTATGATAAGATGGTCTCTTGACCTCAATCTACTTTATTGTGACCTTTCACCTTATTGTCTACCTGCACTGCACCTTTACTGTAACTGTAACATTTTATTCTGCACTTTGGTGTTGTTTTATCTTGTACGCAATGCATTGATCTGTAAAAAATGACATGCAAGTTTTTTTTTCACTGCACTTCAGTACATGTGACAACAGCAAACAAATTTGGAATTGAAATATTATTGTCACATGGACTGAGCAACACTGACAATCCTCTCTTGCATACTTTTCATACGATTCACAAATATAACAATGCTGAATATGTTGTCAACGACTGTGTGGTGGCTGCCCGTGCATCAGGCCCCTCATATTGAACAAAGTCACTCACAGGCATTCTCAATTAAAAGAACCCACCATAACATCCCAGATTAAGTCCCATGGTGATCAGCAAGTGGTGAAGGGGCGGGACTATGAGGTCTGCAGGAGCGCAAGCTCCATGGTGCCAGGTTTATGAAGGGTGGTTATTTTGTCCATGCTGAACCAGTACATGTGGATCTAGGATCGGCTTCTGTAGACCAACCCACAGACATCTCCTTAGGAGAAGATTATACTCAATTCAAATTATTGTGCTACTACTATCAGACCATAAGACATTGGAGCAGAATTAGGTCATTCAGCCCATTGCGTCTGCTCTGCCATTTCATCATGGCTGCTCTTGAATCCCAATCAACTCCTTTCTACAGAGAAACTCCAGTGCCAGTAAATAATGATGTGCAAGGAGATAGATCATAATGATCATAATGAAGTAGACTGTGAGGTCAAACGTTCAGTTTATCACTGGAAGGAACTATCTAATAATTTTACAACAGTGGCATAGAAACTGCTCTTCTGCCTGGCTGTGTGAGCTTTTAGGTTTTTGGATCTTCAGCCTGATGGAAGAGGGATAAAGAGAGAATGTCCAGAATGGAAGGACTCTCTGATTATTTTGGCTGCTTTTCTGAGTAAGTGGTAAGTATAACCGGAGTTGATGGAAGGGAGGCTGGTTTCTGTGTTTTCCTAAGCTGTGACCACAATTCTCTGTAGCTTTTGTGGTCACTTGCATAGCAATTTCCATGCCAAGCTATAATGCATCAGGATAAGATGTATTCTGTGGTGCATTGATAAAAATTGCTAAGGGTCAACAGAAACATGCCAAATTTCTTTAGCCGCCTGAAGAGGTAGAGGCAAATAGTGAGCTTTTGTGGTTGTGATATTGATGTTATTGGATCAGGACAGGTGATTGGTGACATTCACTCATAGGAACTTGAAACATCAACCCGCTCAACCTTGCTGTAGACAGGGGGCAGGTGCACCACCCTCTTCCTGAAGTCACTGACCAGCTCTTTTGTTTTACTGACATTGAGGAAAAGATTGTTGTCTTGATACCAGGTCACAAGGCTCTCCTTCCTGTACTGTGCCTCATCGATATTTGAGATATGAACCTCCTTATATTTAGCATCTAAAGAACATAGAAACATAGAAAACCTACAGCACAATACAGGCCCTTCAGCCCACATAGTTGTGCCGAACATGTCCCTACCTTAGAAATTACTATGGTTTCCCATAGCCCTCTATTTTACTAAGCTCCATGTACCTATCCAAACGTCCCTTAAAAGATTCTATCATATCTGCCTTCACCACCGTTGCTGGCAGCCCATTCCATGCACTCACCACTCTCTGCATAAAAAACTTACCTCTGACATCTCCTTTGTACCAACTCACAAGCACCTTAAACCTGTGCCCTCTTGTGGCAATAATTTCAGCCCTGGGAAAAAGCCTCTAACCATCCACATGATCAACGCCTCTCGTCATCTTATACACCTCTACCAGTTCGCTTTTCATCCTCTGTCACTCCAAGGAGAAAAGGCTGAGTTCACTCAACCTGTTTTCATAAGGCATGCTCCTCAATCCAGGCAACATCCTTGTAAATCTCCTCTGCACCCTTTCTATGCTTTCCACATCCTATCCATAGTGAGGCGACCAGAACTGAGCTCAGTTCTCCAAGTGGGGTCTGACCAGGGTCCTATATAACTGCAACATTACCTCTTGGCTCCTAAATCCAATTCCATGATTGATGAAGGCCAATGCACCATATGGTTTCTTAACCACAGAGCCAACCTGCGCAGCTGCTTTGAGTGTCCTATGGACTTGGACCCCAAGATCCCTCTGATCCTCCACACTGCCAAGAGTCTTACCATTGATACGATATTCTGCCGTTATATTTGACCTACTAAAATGAACCACTTCACACTTACTTGGGATGAACTCCATCTGCCACTTCTCAGGCCAGTTTTGCATCCTATCAATGTTCCACTGTAACCTCTGACAGCCCTCCACACTATTCACAACATCCCCAACCTTTGTGTCATCGGCAAACTGACTAACCCATCCCTCCACTTACTCATTCAGGTCATTTATAAAAATCACGAAGAGTAATGGTCCCAGAACAGATCCCTGAGGCATACCACTGGTCACCAACCTCCATGCAGAATATGACCCATTCTACAACCAATTTTTGCCTTCTATGGGCAAGCCAGTTCTGGATCTACAAAGCAATGTCCCCTTGGATCCAATTCCTCCTTACTCTCTGAACAAGTCTTGCATGGGGTACCTTCTCAAATGCCCTGCTGAAATCCGTATACACTACATCTACTGCTCTTCCTTCATCAATGTGTTTAGTCACAACCTCAAAAAATTCAATCAGGCTTGTAAGACATGACCTTCCCTTGACAAAGCCATGCTGACTATTCTTAATCATATTATACCTCTCCAAATGTTCATAAATCCTGCCTCTCAAGATCTTCTCCATGAACTTACCAACCACTTAGGTAAGATTCACTGGTCAATAAGTTCTTGGGCTATCTCTACTCCCTTTCTTGAGTAAGGAAACAACATACGCAACCCTCCAATCCTCCGGAACCTCTCTTGTCCCTATTGATAATGCAAAGATCATCACCAGAGACTCAGCAGTCTCCTCGCTCGCCTCCCACAGTAGACTGGGGTACATCTCATCCGGTCTTGGCAACTTAGCTGAAAGCTCCAGCATATCCTCTTTCTTAATATCTGCATGCTCAAGCTTTTCAGTCCACTGAAATTCATCACTACAATCACCAATATCCTTTTCCATAGCAAATACTGAAGTAAAGTATTCATTAAGTATCTCTGCTATTTCCTTCGGTTCCATACACACTTCCCCACTGTCACACTTGATAAGTCCTATTCTTTCATGTCTTATCCTCTTTCTCTTCACATACTTGTGGAATGTTTTGGGGTTTTCTCTAATCCTGCCCGCCAAGGTCTTCTCATGGCCCTTTCTGGCTCTCCTAATTTCCTTAAGCTTCTTCCTGTTAGCCTTATAATCTTCTAGATCTCTAACATTAACTAGCTCTCTGAACTTTTTGTAAGCTTTTCTTTTTTTCTTGACTAGATTTACTACAGCCTTTGTACACCACAGTTCATGTGCCCTACCATAACTTCCCTGTCTCATTGAAACGTACCTGTGCAGAACTACACACAAGTATCCCCTGAACATTTGCCACATTTTTTCCATACCTTTCCCTGAGAACATCTGTTCCCAATTTAAGCTTGCAAATTCCTACCTGATAGCCTCATAATTCCCCTTACTCCAATTAAATGTTTTTTTTTAACTTGTCTGTTCCTATCTCTCTCCAATGCTATTGTAAAGGAGATAGAATTATGATCATTATCTCCAAAATGCTCTCCCACTGAGAGATCTGACTCCTGACCAGGTTCTTTTCCCAATACCAAATCAACTGTAGTCTCTCCTCTTGTAGGCTTATCCAAATATTGTGTCAAGAAACCTTCCTGAACACACCTACCATCTCCACCCATTCTAATTCCCCTGCTCTAGGGAGATGCCAAACTTATCAGCCTTCAGCAGCCATGACACCATATTAGAGCTATCAAAACACTGTCCACTACAAAGAATGGACCAGATCATTACCAACATAGTGGGCATTAAAACCCTATCAAAACCTGGCAAACTTTCTGGTCTGAACTTGTGTTGTTTAATAGTGTCAAATAACAATTAAGGAAAAGTCATAAAACCAATAAGCACAAGATGCACAGATGTTAATCTTTTCTTCATCTGAGAGCACTGAATATTTCTGAGTGAAAGTCTCTCATTATTGTCTGCGGAAAGGCTTCCAAAAGAATTAGAGTTAAACCTAATTTCATCTGTCAAGGGCTATTCCGAACACAAAAACAGCTAATCAATCCATTAGAGCTATTTTATTAAGGTCTGTAAAGTATAAATGATGAAAGTGGCAGTGCTTTGACTCTTTAACTCAATTACTGCTACATTTTCCTTTCATTTTTCCAATAATAGGGCTTTTCAGATCAGTAACAAATTAATCTCTTTGTAGAATAATGACTCTAGTTTCCTGACAAAGTGAGGATCAACAAGGCTTGGTGATGCAGACTACTTCTTTAAAAGGACAGCTGAAATATGGAAATAAAATGAAGCCCTTATTAAACTAAAACATTATAAACATATAGATATGCATTATAGATATACGTATAACAGTATAATGGTACAGGTGATAGAGCTGCTGCCTTACAACTCCAGCAACTGATTTTCAATCCTTTTCTCCACTGCTGTTTGTGCAGGGTTTGGACATTTTCCCTTTCCCTGTGATTATGTAGGTTTCCTCCAAGTGTTCCTATTTCCTCCCCCACACCAAGACCTTATACTGAAGTATGCTGGGGTTGAGTAGAAACTGTGAGGCACTGATGGGAATGTAAGGAGGAATAAGGTAGGAGTAGCGTAACTGGGCTTTTGGTGGTCTGTACAGAGTGTTCCTCTGCATGACTCTGACAAATATGCAGACATTAATTGAACTGTGGTTAATAAATATCTGTTAATTTATCAGAAACACAAGAAAATCTGCAAATGCTGGAAATCCAAAGCAAAAGACACAAAATGCTGCAGGAACTCAGCAGGTCAGGCAGCATCTATGGAAAAGAGTAAACAAAAGATCTTATGAAGTATCTTGTTCCGAAACATTAACTGTTTACTCTTTTCCATAGATGCTGCCTGGCCTGCTGAGTTCCTCTAACATTTTGTGTGCATTGCAACAGCTAAACTATGACTGGAACGCTAATAATTCCATTAGAATTATTTACTGACTTCAACAGTCTGGACTAGTTCTCTTTAGTGCACAATGTTAAAAATCAGTTTTCAAAGGTAGCTCCATTCACATTAATCAGTTATTTGATGAAGTAGAAATGGTTAAAATCTTATCAGTGTCCATTTATAAAATGCTTTGACATGGTTCCATAATTAATATTAGAAAAATTGTCATGAACATCTGTCCAATAATCAGAATGATAAAAACCTAATTCTTTTATTTTCCTTATCTAGTAACATATTTCAGAAGTTCAGTTTTCTTTATCAACTAACTCTTTATTCTGAAGATGACTTTGTCACTTTTTACAGATTGCCCCTCTCTTGGGGCTAAACAGGCTGCTTGTCTAACCCAGTCTAGATTTTTTTTAATGTAAATAGGTCATGCAATAGTAACTTCGTCCCAAATAAAATCCAGTAAGACATCCCAAGACACTTTGTTAATGATTCCTGGGAGTGAAACTCATTATTCAGCTCTGCACCCTCACAATGACAACATTAGCTTTCTGATGATTAATTGACCAGAACAGAGAAATGATATACCTGGTCAGATTTTAGCAGCAGCTTATGTAGAAGCAACAGAAACTCTTTCAGCTGGTGCTCTGGAGAAGTAACCAAGAATTCAATTCAATTCAAGTTTAATTATCATTTAACCACAATACTCATGAATATTGCCAAACAAAAGTGTTGCTCCCGAGTCACGGTGCAAAACACAATACTAACAGTCATACACAGCACAAAGCATACACAAGATAGCAAGCACAAATTGCATCACAATCACGCAATTAAGTAGTCCAAAATCTTGCTTCGTCAATCCACAGTCAATCAAGCCTGTCTCCTGCTGAGTGAACACAGAGGAACAGTGCCAAATCCAGCACGGATGCCGTGCTACATGGCCCCGACGACCTCCTATCACCCCCCTGCACCCAGGTGATTACTCAGCTTGAGGCCCAGTCCTTGTACATACAAGACAACAACAAGCCCATATAGAATGTCAAGAACACTCTTTTCCTGACCGGGATTCACACCTGGGCCACGGCAGTGAAAATGCCAAAGCCTAACCACTGGACTATCAAGTGAACACTGTGTTTTGGTTTATCACAGCAAGACTACCTAATGGAAAGATTTAACTGTTACCTGCATTAGATCTGCTTCATGGCCAGGATGTGACAGTGGTGTTCTAAATAATACATTACCTGTACACCTGAACTAGACTTTCCCTTGCTGAGAATAATTCTGTGATCCTGTCTGAGGTAATATCATGCAGCTCTGTGTGAAATCCATCACAGCAAAAGAAAGTTTCTCACTCACCTGCTGATTTAATACAAACCTAGTCTTCCATAAGCAGCCCAAGTTCTGTTTGCAAGTTTTCAGAGAGAATAGTGTGGTGACTAATTTTGTTACAATTTACAGTATGTATTCTTTACATTAAATCCATTTCCCTTTTAGAGGCTTCTCGCTCTTTCACCTCTATCAGGATGGTTAAGTGCACAAGGCATATTTAAAGGAAACAACATTCTTTCAGATGAAAACAATCAGTCTGATCACTTTCGGGATTGTGTTTATTTGGTCATCTGAATAAGCACTTATCTTCATGCGCTGATTGCAATTGGAGATTTAATCTGTGCAATCCAAAGCACTGGAAAAAAGCAACTATTTGAAAGTCTTACAATTAATGTAAGCTGCAAGTGAAATATTAAAGCATTACAGCCAAAATTTATTGCGCACAGATATATTTATGTAATTGCCATTTATGCAACAATAGAAATATGTACTCCATTTATCCATTCATTTTACCTGCAGATAAATGGGCTTAGAAATTCAGATGCATCATGCAATTTGTTAGTGCTATATATCAGAAAATTGGAATATAATTATGACCAGGTCAAGGTCAAGCTCAGCTCAAAAATCCAATCAAGTCTTCTTTTTCATCATTCCCCCTTGCTGCAATGCCTACATCAGATGTGTGAAGTGCTGAAGTCATTCCTTACGTGATGCTCCAAGAACAGTTAACTCTCTGGCTGCAGTAGCACTTCTAAAAGGGATCTCCTGCAGTTGGTCCCAGCTCAGTGCTGAACACCCTATCAAAGTAAATCCACCTTATAATGTTTTAATCAGCTCTCCTCAGGTTCTTTAGAGAACACAATAAGCAACAAAGTGTTACGTATCCCGTTACTGGATCACTTATCAGCAAAGATAGAGAGGTCCGTTGAAGTCTGATGGCACTATTTTCAAACGTTTTTATTTATAAAGGGGGCACAAAAGTAAGGTTAATACAAACATTCAGATGATATACGTCGTCAATACTCAATCTAAAGCGCGGGTATAGTAATAATCATCATTAAGAAATAAGCTCTACTGTTGTCTAGGGGATAATATATTGTCCGTTGGAAATATAAAAGTCACTCAGAAGTCTGCAGGCTTCAGCCTTTTGGGAATCACTGGGTTTCACGTGTTTGAGAGAGATTGGTGAGAAAAGGAAAACTTGCCCGGGTCTTTATGAAGCAACTCCGTTGAATCAGGGGAGTGTTGGTTCCCCGTTGTTAGTTCGAAGTCCCTTTCGGTGTTATCAGTCACCCGCTCCCCAGGCAAAGGAGAAATGGAACGCACGTGGCTTTGAAAGGCTTCCCGCTAGCATGGGAGCGCTGAGCGATGGTGTGTCCTTCTGGTGCGTCGCTGGGGTACCGCCTCCTGCAGTCCCCTTTTATCTTGACTTGCAGAGTTGTAGATGTCCATCAAAGTAGGGTGATGCAATCCTCACCCCCTCATTGCCTGAGGGTGTCCACGTCCCAGGGAGTTGCAATTCACACAGGTGTCTCTAAGAACAATGGTTAAAACCGTTGCATTGTCTCCCATTTCCTGGGTCCAAATTAATAGTGATTTTGCGATTCTCCGGAAGGAGGGGGCTACTCGGACACAAGCATTGGACCTTGGACTGTTCTAGCGGACTCACAGAGATTCACAAACTGGGGCTCCAGCCAAAAGGCCTTGACTTACAGACCTCCAATTTGATCCTCAGGCTTCGAGCCTCAGCATCGACGCAGGATATGCCAATTACCAAACACTGAACCTGCCTCAGTTAATCTCTAACCCAGAGGCCCAATTTCTATATAACCACTACCACAAGGTTCACTCTGCAAGTGCCACGTTTTAACCCCCACCCAAAGCCGAGCCCTAATTTATTGTCCCTCCTCATTATCTAATCTGATCATGGACTACCTCTCTCCTCCAGCAAAACATCAATCAGTCCTCACTGCAGATCCACTCTTCACTCAGTGTGGTATCTACTAATGGTCTGGATAAATTTCCTTCATCTACATAACAAAATATTCAACAGACCATCACTGAATTGTGCTGAAGTGGATCCAGAATTGGCGAGGTGTCAAGGGTTCTTCACTGTGTTTACAAAAGCATAAAATAATGTCTGGGCCATGATTTAGATGTGTATACGCAGTTGATGCCCTATAGTTACACTTTTAGTCATGGTGTTTGTACAAAATAACTGTCCACAAACATAAGGGAAATTAAGCTCGGCTAATTGTTACCAGTCTAAACTCAAAAATTATAAAATAAAGGTTAAACAAGTTCTCCTCAGTAGTATCATAAAACAACATTCCTTCCCCTGTAATTTTCATAGAGTTAAGCAGCTTTGGTATGAACCAAACTAATCAGCTCCAAACTTCCTTACAGACTCAATAAAAACAAGCAAAAATGATCAATTTTGGACATAAGGTGAGAGCAGCTACTTTTGACTGACTGGGAGTAGATACTATCCAAGAAGCTGCAACCCTTAAGGAGCATCCATCAGTTAACTTCAGCATCATCTTACTCCGTCATTAATGAGTGTATCATCTACAAGTTGTACCATTTCACATGCAGTACAATGGCGAGAGTGTTGGGACACTGTCATTTCTAAGTGAACTCCAAAATCAAAAGACATTTCCAGTTGAAAATTTTATTTCAGGTCATAGCTTAAAAAAACATAAAAAAATAGGAGCATTACTGAGCCATCTTGCCTGTTGGGCCCATTCCTCCTTTCAATAAGATCATGGCTGCTCGGACCATGGGCTAAACTCCACCTACCTGCCTTTTCCCTATAACCCTTCATTCTCCTGTTCTGCAAAAACTTGTGTCTTAAATATATTTAATGAGGTATACTCTGTTGTTTCTCTGTACAGAGAATTCTACAGTTTTACTACTCTCTGGGAAAAGCAGTTTCTCTTTATCTCCATCCTGATCTGTCTCCCTGAATATTGAGGCTATGTCCCATAGTTCTGGTCTTATTTACCAGTGGAAACAACTTTTCTGCCTCTACACAGTTATCCTTTTCATAATTTTATATGTCTCTGTAAGAAGACCTACTTTTTCTGAATTCCAGTGAGTATAGATCCAGGTGATTCAACCTCCCTTTTAAAGCAAAACCCTCATCTCCAGAATCAATCTAGTGAAACTCCCCAGCACTGCCTCCAAAGATAGTTTATCATTCCTAAAGTAAGGAGAGCAGAACTGCATGTATTACTCCAGGTGCAGTGTCACAGTACCCTGTATAGTTGCAGCATAACCACCCTGCTCTTAAATTCAATCCTTCTAGCAATGAAGGACACCATTCCATTTGCCTTCCTGAGAACCTGTTGCACCTACATTTGTCATTCATGCACAAGCACTCCCAAGTCCCTCTGCACAACAACACACCGCAATCTTTCACCATTTCAATAATAATCTGATCATTTATTTCCCCTTCCAAAGGCGATGACCTTGCATTTACCAATGTTATGCTTCATCTGCTGGACACTTGCCTACTCACTTAACAAATTTACATCTCTCTGCAGACTTCCTGCATCCTCTGCATAGTTTGCTTTTCCATTCAATTTTGTGTCATTAGCAAACTTAGATACAGTACACTACACTCAGTCCCCTCTTCCAAATCATTAAATATATTGTGAGCCCAGCACTAACCCCTGTGGCATTCCACTCACAACTGATTGCCTACCAGGGAAACACCCATTTATCCCATCTCTTTACCTTCTATTGGGTAACCAGTCCTCTATCCTGTTTTTCAGCTGGAAAAATGTGCTGGGAAATTGCAGATGGAACTTAATCATACAAATGTAAAGTATTGCACTTTGGGAGGGCAAATCATGGTAGGATTTACATAGTGAACACTAGGGCATTTAACAGTGCTGTAGCACAGAAGGATCAGGGACTACAGATCCCTAATTCCTTAAAAGGTACACAGAGTTCTAAAGAGAGCTTTTGACACATCAGCCTTCATAAATCAAGGTACTGAGGAAGGATATCATGTTGAAATTGTATAAAACATTGGTGAGGCCTAATTTGGAGAAGAGTTTGCAGCTAAATACAAGCGGGCTTTTTTTTTTCAACTGAAGTTGTGTGAGACTAGAACTGGAGGTCATAAATTACCATTTCAACTGACTGAGACATCATTGCATTCCAACTTGCATTTCCAGTGCTGTTCTGATAATGTTCTATAGATCGTTTACTAATTACTTGTATAGTAAAACTTACTTATTTACTACTGAAAATAAATGTAAATTTTAAGAAGTCCTGAATGCAGCTAAATTAAACATGTAGGTGGGTTGAGTGATTCTGGTGCAATGAAACCATTACAACAAAGTTTTTTATTTGTGATGTTCACTAAAGAATAAAAGACCAATGAATATATTGATGAGATTCTTTAAAATTATTGGTAAAAGAGTTTTAGGCAATTTTCAATTAGCTTTTCATCACACTATTCCAAGTTTTTCTTTCATCTCCTGTTTCTGATTGAGATGGGCACATGTATAACATGAAGTAGCTTAGGCATGCTGATTTCTAAATGATCTTGCCTAATGAATGCTGAAGTGTGGCTAATATCTTTAGTTGTGAGTGTTTTCTAATTGTAATTTCCTAATGGGTAGTTAATATCTTTAGTCATGAGTATTTTCTAATTATACTTCAGGATGTTGAAGAATTTTTTTTTTGCAGTTACCTCAATTACACAAGTCATTGGCCCTGTCCAGCCTCAATCATTCCAAGATCAACAGGGGAAGACTATCATTACATTAAGCAGATTGTGATTCAATATTGTAAGCCAAAAAAGACAGCAATTAAGAGATTTCTGTTAATAAATGCATGCAAAAATGTGGATTTATTGATGTTCTCAAACAAATGCAAACAAATCTGTAGGCTTCATAGTATTAAAAACAGAAACATCATCATGATAAGTATAACACTGATTTGACATTAAATAATTTTGCATGCTTTTGGGGCGTCACCATCACACAGAAATATTTTGCGAGGTATTCCTGGATCTAAGTGCTGTTTTTCTAGTTTTTGATTTGTCCAAATTTCATCAATCACAGAGTAAAGCTCAAAACTCATCTTCAGTCAACTTTTAATCATATTGGTTCAAGTCGTGATTTTTGCTGTTGCTACAGAAAGGAACCACCCATTTCTCTGCTGAAAGCAATGTTATCTCCTGTATTCATGGGCAGGGTGCTGCACACCAACTCACTGCAGATAAACCCACATGCAAACTGCCCAAAATGGGAAACCAGTCACCTCATCAACAGGAAGTTTTGGTAGATTCCTCGCAGTATTTGGTGACTAGAAATGCCGAAAGAGATCCAGCAAATAAGAGAACTGACATATAAAGTGAGAGATGATTCAGAAAAAAAGGAAAATTTATTTAACAGAAGAGGAGCCTCCCAATATATTACCCAGACAACAATCACAAGAAACCACCTTTTTCCTCAATATTATTTGCAGGACTTTACAAAGAAGCCAATCCACCTGACTGCATTTTAACAGTGGTAACTCGTGCTTGGTGAAAAGCCTGGAGAAATTCTAATTCTCAAAACAACCCAACTATGTTGTGTTCTATCACAACTGAGAACAAAACTGACAGAATTTATATATTTAAATAAAAATAGTGTCTCAGATGTGACAGTGACTTAGGCCTCCATCAAGGGTTTCTTACGAAATAACACCATATGGTTCAGTGTCCATCTACATAAAAGCCGGCTTCAAAAGATTTCCACCCTAGAAGAACAATGTAAGGTTTTGGAGAATGATCTCAAAAGGAGATGCACCATAACAAAAGAAAACAAGCTCAAAACAAAACAAGCAGAATTAAATGACTTATTAAGAAGCAGGGCAGAATATATGATCCATATAACACAACGTAAGTATTATGCAGAAGGCAGCAGACCGAGCCATCTTCTGGCACTAACACTGAAACAACAAGAAGCTAAAATTACCAGCAATTACATGTGCTAAACGTGGAGTAGTATCTTCAACAGAGGAAATAAACGTGAGATTCAAGAATTACTTTAAAGAATTGTATACAAGTGGCTCAGTTCCTTCTGAGAATGACTTCACCGATTTTTTTAGTGGATTGAACCTCCCTACATTGTCATTGGAGGACACTAAAACTCTAGACTCTGTTATTACACTGGACGAGCTACTTAAAGCAGTCAAAGCTACAAATAGAGGCCGTACGCCAGGTATAGACGGCATATCCGTGGAGCATTACCTAGCACTTTGGGATATTCTTGGACCAGTATGGTTAAAAACATTAAATTATGCTTTTGGAAATAGCGCGTTCCATAGAGATCTAAACACAGCCCTGATCACAGTTATACCTAAGCCCAGTAAGGACCCCTCGGGGTGTGCCAATTACCATCCAATCTCCTTGATAAATGGTGACCTCAAGATATTTTCCAAAGTCTTAGCCAGTAGACTTGAGACAGTAGTTGGGAAAATAATTAACCCAGATCAAACGGGCTTTATCAAGGGGCATCTTGCATCTGATAATATTCGCCGGCTCTTACACATACTGAGTGCAACACATAAAATCCCACTTGCCTGTGGTCTGCTGTTTCTTGATGCTGAAAAAGCGTTCAATCGTCTTGAATGGCCATATCTTTGGAGAGTTCTTGAAGAATTCAAGTTCGGTGATAAATTTATCAATATGATTCAAACATTGTATGCTAATCCTTCAGCCTGGGTATGTCTGGGAGGAGGTTTCTCAGAGTTATTTGACATAGGACGGGGCACACAACAAGGGGACCCTTTGTCCCCTTTAATTTTTGCTATATATATTGAACCGCTTGCACAGTTAATTAGAAACTGTCCTCAGATCTCCCCATTACAATAGGTACAACTTCACATTCGATATCACTTTACGTGGACGACACGCCAGTTTATATGGCAAATGTTCAACAAACTCTCCCCTATGTTTTAAAAACACTGGAGCAATTTGGATTTCTTTCCGGATACAAAGTTAATTTGTCAAAATCAGCACTGATGCTGATTAATATGGATAAAAGTAAGGTGTCTCTCCCTCCCCAAATTACGGTTACAAATGAGGTCCGCTACTTGGGTATTAAAGTTAATTCTTCCCTATCATCTGTGGCTCAAACAAATTACTCTTTAATTTTGAAAAAAATAGAAGGAGATATTAATAGATGGAGACACCTGCCAGCATCAGTCCTGGACCGTATATCGGTCATTAAAATGAACATCTTACCCCGCATTAATTTTAATCAGCTCAATGATCCCACTTGCACCTCCTGCAGGATATTGGCAAAAACTGGACTCCTTATTACGATGCTATGTTTGGAATGGTAAACGACCTAATATAAAGTGGTCAACTCTACAATTCAAAAAGTCAAATGGGGGACTGTCATGTCCAAATTTTAAATTGTATCACTGGGCATTTGTATTAAAAAGTCTTAGGTATTGGATGGAGGAGGATAAAGTTTCATTATGGAAAAATATACAACAAGAGCTAATAGCACCAAGAAGATTGAAGGACTTTCTCCTTATATGTCTACCAAAAAATGTAATTTGTATTACAGTCCAAATTTAACCCATTTACTACAAGTGTTTAGAGCAGCAGAAAAATTCCTAAAAAAAATTTAAAAGCATATGGTGCAAATCATCTAGTTTTTGATTTGTCCAAATTTCATCAATCACAGAGTAAAGCTCAAAACTCATCTTCAGTCAATTTTTAATCATATTGGTTCAAGTCGTGATTTTTGCTGTTGCTACAGAGAGGAACCACCCATTTCTCTGCTGATAGCAATGTTATCTCCCGCATTCATGGGCAGGGTGCTGCACACCAACTCACTGCAGATAAACCCACATGCAAACTGCCCAAAATGGGAAACCAGTCACCTCATCAACAGGAAGTTTTGGTAGATTCTTCGCAGAATTTGATGACTAGAAATGCCGAAAGAGATCCAGCAAATAAGAGAATTGACATATAAACTGAGAGATGATTCAGAAAAAAAGGAAAATTTATTTAACAGAAGAGGAGCCTCCCAATATATTACCCAGACAACATTCACAAGAAACCACCTTTCTCCCCAAAATTTTTTGCACCTGACTCTGTATTTTAACAGTGGTAACTCGTGCTTGGTGAAAAGCCTGGAGAAATTCAAATTCTCAAATCAACCCAAAAATTCACTCCAGAAGGCATCCAGTTTCAGATGCATATTGTGGAAAAAATGTTGAGCAATTGAATTTCTAGACAAGAGCGTTGGGAGAAAATATCACAATGAAAAATTTGACACAAAAGATTAAGTTTTTGTCTGTGATCATGGAATTGTTTGTCAATCTTTACATAGCATGATTAATGCTTTAAAATATCCCAAAAAACTGTTAATGCAGACAACCTTTGCTTCTTCCTGTTGATGGCTTGAATTCAAATTAATCCATCCACAAATTTGGTATCATCCTGCATCCTCTTGAAATCAGCAGTCACTTCCACTGCTTCAGCCAATAGCATCATAGATTTGAATAGCTCAGAAGCAGGCTCTTTGACCCAAGATATTCACGACAACATTTTTATCCAACAAAATAGTCCCATTTTTCCCTTTAGTCCATGTTCTTCTATGTCTTGCATATTCAAGTATGATTAAATATCTCTGAAATGAAATTATCAATGCTGATTCCACTATCTCCTCCTGGAGCTAATTCCAGTTATCAGCCATTCTCTGCACAAGGGGAAAAATTCCTCTCAGATCCCTTTAAAACGCCTCCCTCTAATGTTAAACTTATGCCCTCTCGCTTTTGATACTCTTTCCATGGAATAAAGAATCTGACAATCTACCCCATCTTTGCCTATTATGATTTGCACAATAGGGAGCATCTTGACTGGCTTCATCACTGCCTGGTATGGAACCGTACTTCCCTCCAATGTATTCTCTGCAGAGAGTGGTGTGGACAGCCCAGCATATCTGTAGATGTGAATTTCCTACTATTCAGGACTTTTACAGAGACAGGTGCATAAAAAGGGTGCAAAGGATCATTAGGGACCCGAGTCACCCCAACCACAAACTGTTCCAGCTGCTGCCATCCGGGAAACAGTACCTCAGCATAAAAGCCTGGACCAATAGGCTCCAGGACAGCTTCTTCCACCAAGTCATCAGACTGGACTGATTAATTCATATTGATAGAATTGTATCTCTATGCAAAATTGACTGTCCTGTTGTGCATACTATTTATCACAAATTACTTTAAATTGCACATTGCACATTTAGACGGAGATGTAACGGAAAGATTTTTACTCCTCATGTATGTGAAGGATGAAAGAAATAAAGTCAATTCAATTTAATTCTATACTTCTATCACCCTCTTCACTCCAGGGAAAACATTCTTCCTACACTATAGTAACCAGATCTATAAACAATACTCCACATGCAGTTTCATAAAGTTGCAAATTATTGCCCCAGTTTTTATATTCGATGACCCAACCTATGTCAGCAAGCATGCCATTTGTTGATTTTACCACCCTATCTTGCCATATTTCCAATTTCTGGGAATCCTGGGCTTGAACCCCAAGGTCCCTCCATTTATCTACATTGCATAGAAGTAATAAAATAGTTTTCTAATTTATGGTGAAATTCACATTTTAAATGGGTTACTGAAATATTTAAATGCATCTTAAATGTGAAATCTGTGTGAAGTTTGAAGAAAAGTGAAATGCTGAAGTGCCGAGCATGACTATTATGAATGAGAAAATCAATTCTGTTTCCCAGCCTGCAGCTACTAGTTCTGTACTAAGTTTTGGGTTGATTGGCAAAAGGTCTAGATGGTCTGCCAAATGTCACAGCACAATAATTATATGTACTTTAAGGATGATATTTTGAAGTCTTCATTATGTAGAGAGGAAAAGAAATTGCAGTTCAGTATCTTTTGTACTCATTAATGTTTCATGTAAAGGAAAGAAGGTACAGATTGTATTGTGAAAAGGATGTGATAGCACCTGCATTTGAAATCAAGTCAATTTACAGGACAGTATGAGAAACAAGTCAGCAGATGGTGTGCAAAGCAAGAATTTCTCTTTAAAATTCTGGCCTCTTGCTATCCCTTTGTATAACCATTGGTTTGTCTGGGATTTAAGAAATGTAAGGTGTATTTGATAATACTGATTCCTAGAAAATAGCATAATATTTGGCAATCATGATAGCCTTGTTTTTTCCCCCATCCAAACAGAAGAGAAATGTGTTCATTCTCCTTGATAAAGAATATATATTCAACATAGTTTAAACATTTAGTATTGTTACAGAGGTGCTGTATTTGACAGCTATTTGTTAAACATGCAACTGTGTTTAGATATCAGCCTATCAATTGTACACAGTAGTCATTATTATTTCTATCCTTTGTCTGTGGTTGAAAACAAGTGTAATTTTGCCACTGGTATTTTACTGTACAGATAAGCATATGAAAAGCTGTATGATATCCACTGAGCTTCAGCATTCTAACATCATTGCCTGTTGTTGTTTTGTTGCATGCTGGAATACACAAGGCAGAAGAAAAAGCTGCTAAGTAATAGCACTGTGTCGAAGCCTGAAGGACTGTTATATGCTCAATCAGCCTTTCCACTTCAAAAGTAAATCCTCAAATATTTTCCAAATTAAAAAATTGCCATATGGCCGTTTTAGGTGATCAAATGGTCATTAATATCTGATTGTTGATTGAAATTTTGTTTTAGAAGAGTTAGAGATAAGATCGCTCTAAAGTTGCTTATGTTTATACTTGATATATATTTATATTCTCAATTCTATTTGATCTAACCTGCATTGACATTTTATTGTCCTTCTGAGGAGAGAGAGAGAGAGAGAGAGAGAGAGAGAGAGAAAGAAGCCCTGTTATCTTTCAGTTATATTTTGTTCTACAGTGGTATTGTTAACACCTGTTTGCAGATTGTGTAATTATGTCCTTCTTACAATCAAAGCAACTCATGCAGGGTCTCGACACAAAACATTGACTATCCTTTTACCTCCAGGTTTTTGTCCTGACTTAAATTACTGCAGTAGAATGCTTTTTTTATTATCATGCAATGAAGGCTGACAGTTCAGTGCGGTGCTGATGAAAATGCTGCAGTGCCAGAGTATTGCCTAGAGCAGGGGTTCCCAAACATTTTTATGTCAATGGCCAATACCATTAAGCAAGGAGTCTGTGGAGCCCAGGTTGAGAACCACTGTCCCAGAGGATGTGTGCCATTAGGTCAATGTAATAGGGTAAATGCTGCTACCATATCCTACAGTCAACATCATCAAAGTGACACTACCTTACACATTCATTGGCACTTCTGTCATTTCAATATGGAACACACTGGGCACACACTGTCTGCCACTTTTATTTACATAGCAACATGTTCATCTATTGAATTTGAAGCATCTTGCATTATCTTTAAGATGTCAAGGATTATACTTTATCACAAATTTTACTGCATATAAATAGATATGATAATGATGCTGAGTTCCTATTGGGCAGTTGATTCGCAGGATCAATTTTCATCTCAGTTAACAAGTTGAAAATCCACCCCAATATCTCCTTCATGCTGAACTGCTCATAGTATTATTCTTCACTGCAATGCTGTTTCTATACTAACAGCCTCTTAATATTTCCCCGTGATCTGATGGACTGCCTCCTCCACAGGTAGCCAGTCAAAATACAGGATGATTACCCCTTCCAAAATCTGAAAACCTCCACAATCCAAAAATGTTTTGAGCCCTGATGTGATATCACAAGTGGAAAATTCCACAAAGCGCTGGGAAAGCTCCCAGGTAATGTGAAAGGCACTGCACATCACAGACAGTTTCGAGAAGTGACCTCACATATGTAATGAACAGAAGTTACTGAGAAATAGTAAAACACTTCCAGCTTTACTGGATGAAGTGAAAACTTCAAATCTCAATGATATATTGGAAGAAAGGATACATCAGTGTTGGGGGTGAACATATGCCACTTAACGGTATGCTGATCATGAAATAGGAAAGACCTATTTTCCAGTTTATTGCAGAAATTCAAGAAAAGACACAGCATTAAATTATTTAAGATTGTAAAACATTTTAAAGATAAAGAGTCTACTAATCACAAAGCAGCAGAGAAATTCTTTGATGAGTTAACCAAGATCATCGCTGATGAAAATCTAACACCAGAACAAGTCTACAGAGGTGATTGTTATTATACCTTACATAAAACATAAAAAGGTAAATACAAACAAAGTGTCCTGTAACCCTCTAATCAAGCCACGACATCTTAGGTGGAGACTGAATGTGTGCCATTGTTTGTTGTTGTTCAACAGCTGATTCAGGTATTCTCCTGATGCTGCTGTGCTATTTTTGTTATTCTGCGCACTGTATATTAATGGTATGTAAGCATTTTTACCATTATGAGCCTATAGGAGATGAACAAGTATAAGACTGCTTACCAGTAGAACACAAAATTCAGAGTTGGAATGATGGTGATCCCAAGCTATCTCATTATAAATTCCAAAATCCAAAACTTTTCCAGACCCAAGTTCAGATAAGAGGAACTCAAACTGCAATTAAAACATCAATAGGAACATTAATTCTACTTCTATGTCCATAAGTACTGCCTAACCGGCTACCGTAGAACAAAATTAACAGTCGGGAGAACGTTCAACCACCCTTACTTCTTGATAATGCTGAAGCTTCAGCAGGGACAAGGAAAGAATGGGGTCCTGATAGGCTATATCCAGAGGAGAGGGCATGGCCTTTCTGCAGTTAGAGTAAAAGAGTCCACCTTTCCCTCCGATCTGTAGTCCACTCCTTTGGAATTTTCTGTGATCTTGCTTGCTTTCAATGAGAAAGTAAATTATTTTGTAGCCCAGGAAAGACAAGAAACCAATGGCAAGACTTGTTGTTTTCTGCAAAACAGGCTGCACTCTACTCACTTTAGATGAAGCTTTCAAGTGAGATTGCACATGACAGGCTCTCCAGAATCTAAAGCACCCTGGATAATTTCTGCAAAACACCTTCTCATTGAAAACCAGCAATATTACAGAAAGTTCCAAAGGAATGTTAGGGATGAAGTATAAGAGATAAGTAAGTGTAAGAGATAAATCCCCGGGGCCTGATGGAATATTCCCCAGGCTGCTCCACGAGGCAAGGGAAGAGATTGCTGAACCTCTGGCTAGGATCTTTATGTCCTCGTTGTCCATGGGAATGGTACCGGAGGATTGGAGGGAGGCGAATGTTGTCCCCTTGTTCAAAAAAGGTAGTAGGGATAGTCCAGGTAATTACAGACCAGTGAGCCTTACATCTGTGGTGGGAAAGCTGTTGGAAAAGATTCTTAGAGATAGGGTCTATGGACATTTAGAGAATCATGGTCTGATCAGGGATAGTCAGCATGGCTTTGTGAAGGGCAGATCGTGCCTAACAAGCCTGATAGAGTTCTTTGAGGAGGTGACCAGGCATATAGATGAGAGTAGTGCAGTGGATGTGATTTACATGGCATTTGACAAGGTTCCACATGGTAGGCTTATTCAGAAAGTCAGAAGGCAAGACCATGTCGAATGTAAAAAAGTACCAGTTTCCTGGTTACATCGGAAACACTGATCCGATAAATTTGGATTAAATTTTTTTATTTTTTGTGGTGTAATATATAATTGATGTAGAAAATTATACTGCACTAATCTTAACCGAACATTTATTGTATTTGTCATACTGTCAAGGCATAGTCTTGACCAATTTGTTTCTTCAATTTTAATATTCAAATCACTTTCCCATTTTTGTCTTGACTTGTGGACTCCTTGCTTAATTACCTGTCTTTGAATCAAATTATACATGCAAGATACAAATTTTTTGATATTTCCTTTTTGAATTAAAATTTCTATTTCATTAGATTGGTTATTAGGGGAAAGAAATAAATATACATATTAAAATTATTACGAACTCCATGGAGCATGTGGAGATCTTCCAACCACCAGGCATTCTTTCTTTCTTTCTTTCTTTCTTTCTTTTTTTTCTAAGGGGTAGTTAGGGGGGAGGGGTTAAGGGGAGGGGGTATGGGTTATATACATTGTTTTTTTTCATACTTTGTAATCATTTAAAAATGCAATAAAAAATTATTTAAAAAAAAAAAAAAAAAAAAAAAGAAAGTCAGAAGGCGTGGGATCCAGGGAAGTTTGGCCAGGTGGATTCAGAATTGGCTTGCCTGCAGAAGGCAGAAGGTCATGGTGGAGGGAGTACATTCAGATTGGAGGGTTGTGACTAGTGGTGTCCCACAAGGATCTGTTCTGGGACCTCTACTTTTTGTGATTGTTATTAACGACCTGGATGTGGGGGTAGAAGGGTGGGTTGGCAAGTTTGCAAATGACACAAAGGTTGGCGGTGTTGTAGATAGCATAGAGGATTGTCAAAGATTGCAGAGAGACATTGATAGGATGCAGAAGTGGGCTGAGAAGTGGCAGATGGAGTTCAACCCACAGAAGTGTGAAGTGGTACACTTTGGAAGGACAAACTCCAAGGCAGAGTACAAAGTAAATGGCAGGATACTTGGGAGTGTGGAGGAGCAGAGGGATCTGGGGGTACATGTCCACGGATCCCTGAAAGTTGCCTCACTGGTAGATAGGGTAGTTAAGAAAGCTTATGGGGTGGTAGATTTCATAAGTCGAGGAATAGAGTTTAAGAATCGTGAGGCAATGATGCAGCTCTATAAAACTCTAGTTGGGCCACACTTGGAGTACTGTGTCCAGTTCTGGTCGTCTCACTATAGGAAGGATATGGAAACATTGGAAAGGATACAGAGGAGGTTTACCAGGATGCTGCCTGGTTTAGAGAGTATGGATTATGATCAGTGATTAAGGGAGCTAGGGCTTTACTCTTTGGAGAGGAGGATGAGAGGAGACATGATAGAGATGTACAAGATATTAAGAGGAATAGACAGAGTGGACAGACAGCACCTCTTCCCCAGGGCACCACTGATCAGTACAAGAGGCCATGGCTTTAAGGTAAGGGGAGGGAAGTTCAAGGGGGATGTTAGAGGAAGGTTTTTCACTCAGAGTGTGGTTGGTACGTGGAATGCACTGCCTGGGTCAGTGGTGGAGGCAGATACACTAGTGAAGTTTAAGAGACTACTAGACAGGTATATGGAGGAATTTAAGGTGGGGGGTTATATGGGAGGCAGAGTTTGAGGGTCGGCACAACATTGTGGGCCGAAGGGCCTGTAATGTGCGGTACTATTCTATGTTCCATATTCAATGTTCTAATGGGCATGAGAAGAGTCAAACAAAATGTTTTTTTTGGTTCAGGTTTAAAATGAATGGACTGGCAATGGACTGTAAGGGGAGATATTTAAAAATTAATAAAGAGGTGGTACTGGAAAGGATAGCTGCCCTTATCCATGATAAGTCACTTGGTTCAGATGTGTTCACTCTTGCAGAGTGAAGGTGATAAGGAAGGAAAGTGCAGTGGCCATAACCATAATCTCAGCATCTGCAGATTCAGCAGTGTAGCTGAAAATTGGAAACCTGCAAAAGTTACATCTTTATTTAACAAAGGATGTTTGGGTTAAACCCATAGCTATAGACCAGCCAAATGAATGTTTTGGGAGAGGAAAGTTCTTGAAATAATACTCAGAGACAGAATTAGCAATCACTTTGACTAGTTACGATTGATCAGTGTAGGAGCCATGTAACATGTGTTGCACATTTATTTCTTTTATTGTGGTAATTAGTCTCATTAGTGGGAGTGTGGTAAAAGTGAAGGGAATAAGTTATGTGTTCTTGCTTATTTCATGGAGTTTGTAGCTTGGGACTGGATGAGGTAATGCCCTTGCTGATCACTTAATATTGCTTCAAGATTGTACGTTTGCTAATAAAGGATTGAAATAAGGACTCCTTGAAGCCATCATTTCATTGGATCTAAGGGTATGTTATGCAAGTATAATAACCCCACGGTGATCGCAGGCTAGTGGCAATTGTTTTATGTTGGATTAGGTTTTGCCTCTACAATCAGGGAAAGCCAGCATGAACCCATTAAAGGCAGTTGTATCTAACATACTTGACAGAGGTAACAGAGTGTCAACAGCAGAAGTGAGGTTGGAGTGATAAGTAACCACAGGTTTTTTGCTGACGTACCATGAAATAAGTTTGTCATGAAGAATGAAGGACTCTGATCAGAAGAAGCTACAGCAACATGGATAGAAAATCAGCTAAATTAAAGGAGAGAGAAAGTAGTGTAAAATGGTGCTTGTTAGAATGGAGAGAAGTATGCAGTAGAGCTACCCAATAGTCAGTCCAAGGAGAACCTCTTAAGATATATTGATAATTTGGACTTGGGTGAATGGATCACAAACTATAAACTTTCTGAAAACTTGGAGAGGTAATGAATTGTTAACAGTATAACAATAGACTTCAAGGATACAGAATATAGACAGGCTCGTGGATTGGCTGAACAGGAGGCAGGCAAAACTTAATGTGAAGACAGGCAGTTTTGTTTTTTGGTACAGTATAAAGAATGAGAAGAGGCAATATAACTAGAGGAACATTTCTAACAGGAATACGAGTAGTGGTCTGGAGGCACATGTATTATTCATTGTAAGCGGTGGGGTTGATTGAGACATCAGTTTAAGCATAAAGTATATGGCTCCTGGTTTTAAGAGACATAGAGTACAACAGCAAGAAAGTTATGATGAAGTTGTATATAACATTGATTCAAGCACAACTGGGTGTTGCACTTTCAGAGGTACATCAGAACTTGAGATAGGTTGCAGGAGAGATTTCACAAATGATTACCGGGATAAGTAATATTAATAATGTGGATAAAATGGGGAAAGTGGGATAATCCTTTTTTGGAACAGGAGTCTGTGAATAGGACTAACACTTAAAATTGAGATATTTATAACAGTGAAGATTATAAACAAAGAAGAGATAAGAAAACCATTCCAAAGCAGGGTAAGATTATGAATCCAGGAACATAAAGTGAAGGTAATTGACAAAAGAATTAAAAGTGAAATAATGAAAATGTTCTTTACACACTGAGTGATTAAGGTATTGAACCCATTGCTAGAGATAATCTTTGAGGAAGATTCACTACAGAATTCCAAAGGGATGTGGTACATTTCTGAAAAGAAAAATAATTGGAGTGTGGTGTAGGAGGGGTTGAATGGACATAAGGGTCTGAACAAACTCTCTTTGTGCTATAACTATATCTGTGATTTTGTGAAGTAGTCTGTGCTGAAGCAATCTCATGCATGAAGGAATCCCTCCCGACTTCTTTCATCTCTCCTGAAAGGTTGGAATGTGACTGGCTTGACTACATGAGCAGCAAAGAGTGAAAAATAAGCAGTAACATCCAGAATGATATGAGTTACTTTGGCCTCTGTCTGCACACAGTAACAACACTTTCACATGAATTAAACAAACATATTTTATTTTTACATTAGAAATTCAATGTCAATAATCACCCGGAACAAATGAAGCTGAGGGCTGCATCAAATTTTACAGAATTTTGCATAAGCACAGCATGTCAGGCAGCATCTGTGGGAGGGAAATAAACAGCGGGTGTGTGGCCTGCTCTCGATCCGCCAAAGGAAGCAGGATCTCCCAGTGGCCACACATTTTAATTCCACATCCCATTCCCATTCTGATATGTCTATCCATGCCCCCCTCCCCTACTGTCAAGTTGAAGCCACACTCAGGTTGGAGGAACAACACCTCATATACCGACTGGGTAGCTTCCAACCTCATGGCATGAACATTGACTTCTCTAACTTCTGTTAGTGTCCCTCCTCCCCTTCTTACCCCATCCCTGACATATTTAGATGTTTGTTTCTTTCTCTCTCTCTGCCCATCACTCTACCTGTTCTCCATCTCCCTCTTTCTTTCTCCCTAGGCCTCCCGTCCCACGATCCTTTTCCTTCTCCAGCTCTGTATCCCTTTTGCCAAACACCTTTCCAGCTCTTGGCTTCACCCCAGCCCCTCCGGTCTTC
The DNA here is from genome assembly GCF_030144855.1 of Hypanus sabinus. Lineage (NCBI taxonomy): Eukaryota > Metazoa > Chordata > Chondrichthyes > Myliobatiformes > Dasyatidae > Hypanus > Hypanus sabinus. The sequence goes on along the minus strand of NC_082730.1, from coordinate 36,658,945 downwards.
TCCTATCATTTCACATTTCCTCCTCCCCCTCCCACTTTCAAATCTCTTACTATCTGTTCTTTCAGTTAGTCCTGACGAAGGGTCTCGGTCTGAAACGTCGACAGTACTTCTTCCTATAGATGCTGCCTGGCCTGCTGTGTTCCACTAGCATTTTATGTATGTTGCCACTTCCAGCATCTACAGATTTCCTCGTGTTTGCTTATATTTGAGAATTTGAGTTACATGAAATTCTGTAATTAATTGTACATCCTGCAAAAGGGCAGTAATACACCTAGATGCATCTAAACTGCTGGAAGAAGAAGAAGAAGAAGAAGAAGAAGAAGAAGGGATTGGCATTATAGGTCTAGCACTTCATACACATGATGGCGACTGATTATCCTAGATTATTTTTTCTGCCCTAAGCTATGACTCAGAGCCCCTTACTGCCCTGTTTGTTTAAAGCCAGATCTGTCAACCTGCAGATGGTTTTATTACTCTGGAGAATCATTTAACTTGTTTGTTCAAATGGCTGGTTGATGGTCTGTGAAGTCACTACTACAAAACTGTCATAATTTTATCCAAAAATCACTTGTTGTTTACCTGATGGGTCACCTGCTCACAATTGTGAATACTTAGTGAATTCACTGGTGTCAAAGAGTTGGGCTGGGAAATAAAATGTGTACCTCATAAGCTTTTGGATATAAATTCTGAACAGTTAAATACAGATAATATGTCTTCAAAGTATATTAATATTTTAATCTTGGTAAGTATTTTATTGATATCAGTTATTGTAAAGAAAAAAACTGAATAATAATGAGTGGTTAGCGTAATGCTTTTACAGCTCGGCGTGTCTGAGTTAGATGTTCATTTCCAGGTAAAGAGTTTGTACATTCTCCCCATGGAATGTCTTGATCTTCTCCAGGTGCTCTGGTTTCCTTCAATAATCCAAGAACATACTAGCTACTAGGTTAATTGGCTATTGTAAATTGTCCCATGAATTGACTAGGGGTAAATTGGGGGGCCGGAAGGGCTTAATCCTATTTCTAAATAAAATAAAACAAATAAAAATTAAGAAGCCACAAATGAATACCTTTGATTTTTTGTTTTTGTTTTTATTTTTAAGCTCATTCTCTTGGTAGATCACATTTGCCAATCAGCAGCATCAAGACCTTTTCCGATTTGGTTCTTTTGTTTCATTAATATTAACAAATCCAGGCTGGGTTGAGGAGAATTTGGGATATCATCACTTTTATTAACCATAAGAAATGATGATGTCCCTAATTCTCTTCAACCCAGCACAAATTTGTTTTTGCTTTCTCTGCTGTCTGTTCTGATTCACAAGTTGCAGATGGTGTAAGCATCCTGTACAAGCTGCCAACCCTTTCACCATACCACATGTCCTCTGCCTTCCTCTCTTCAGTTGCCAAGAATTTCCTCTTGCCTTCCGAAGAAAACAATTTTCCATTCAAGGCAAGATCCTCGTAAATCAGGTGCAATCACATCTTTCATATCATTTTGGTGGCCGCAACTCTACAGAGGACCTTACGTTAGACTACAGACCCTAACTTACTCTAACTAGAACCTAGTATTGTTCTTGTGTAAATTTCTTGCTTTTATATTGTATGCCTTTGCAAGTACTATCTAACGAACGTGTCCTGCTACCTTCAGAGATCTATGGACATTAACACTATGGCCTTTCTGTTCCTACACACCATTCAAAATCCTACTTAGGTAATAGTGTCCTGGCCAGCTGCGTGTACCCAAGTACTATTCCTGTGGATTAATTTCTTGAAAATTAATAACAATGTCTAAAGCAACTCTGAGCTTTATACAAAGAGGACTAGAATGCAAGGGACAAACTGCTGTGCCATTACCATAGAAGGACCAGGTTAATAACCACAGCGAACAATTCTGTCCACTATGTATTTGTAGAAATGCTTTGACTTTGGCCTCGGGAAAGCTCAAATTAGCAAAATTGCAATTGGAGTCCAGTGGTTAAATTACACAAACTGTGGTTGAAAACTGCAGATTTAAGGGATAATCTTAATTAACAATTTCAAACTTTTAATTAAGCTTTAAATAGCTTAATTTTTATTTCGATCAACTAGTGTTATGCTTACCCAAGGGTAAAGAAAGAAATGCAAAATTAGGCTCTGATTTGCCATGATCTCAATGAATGACATAGCAGTCCCATGGGACAAGATGACCTCCAAAATCTCTAATCACTTTGGACCTCCATATATCTATCTTTCCACAATTTAAATAATCCTCAAATCAACTCTTCATTATCCAAAAGGACAACGTCATTATTACCTTCCTTCAAAATACAATTTTATGCATCGTAGTAGTACTGTTCTTATCGGCGTGTGTATAGAGATACAGACAACTGAATACAGATAAATCTTGACATGTACTCAAATGGAAGTGAACTGATTCACCCTAGCATACACAATTACAAAGATGTTCCTGTCATTTCCCCGAATAGTCATTAATTAGTATTTCTCTGCAGTCCATTCCTTAACCAAAGTAGTGCACATCATGCATTCTTTTACAAGAGCCATTCTTTCATGATTGCTTTATGAAGCATGAAATCCTAGTTCATGTCAAAACAAAACATAATGCTGACTGACAATTGCTATAATATATCAAGCTGACAAGCAGTTAATGATATTCCCTTAATTACCAATGTTTCAATTAATTAACTAAGAAGATATAGTCAAGGAGAAGGAGAGGTGAGTAAGTGAGTCAGTTTACTTATAAGGAGCAATGAGTTCTATATGCTAATTTGCTTATTAGTCATTTTTTTCTTTGTAGTTTAATGCAAATTATTAAGAATCCTACAATCAATGGTGCAGTTCTTGCCGATGTCAATGAAGTGATATTACTCAACTCTGACTGAGAAGAAAGCAGCTCACAAGAATGGCCGTGAAATGAATGTTCCCTTTTCCATCAATCTGATACCAAACTAAGGACAACTTTAACCAGACTTCAATATGTATTACAGAGTGCAAATTACACACAAGTATGTTTTAAATTACAAGTTGCAGCACTGTTAATATTTAATATTTATTTTTATATTTTGTTATTAGAAAATGAGGAAATTTCAACTCAGATCCATAGAGTTAGTGAAAGTCAAATCTGAGTTTACTGTCATATGCACAAGTATATGTGTACCCAGGGACAATGGAATTCTTGCAACAACATCATAGGCACCAAACGTCATGTAAGCAGCATTCATGAGGAAACATAAACAGAATTTTTACAAGAAAACACAGTTAGAACGTAAGTATATTAGTGAAAAGTTGTCAGACAGGTTATAGTGTTGCTGAACTGTAGTGATTAGGATGTTGCCAGCTTGCTGAAGGATCGAATGGTTGGAGGGAAGTCACTGTTCCGGAACCTGGAGTGGTGGGATTTCAGGCTTCTCTGCCTCCTGCCTGATGGTACTGCGAGAAGATGGTATGGTCCAGATGGAGGGGGTTTTAGAAGGAAGACATTCCCTTCTTGAGGCAGCGCCACCATCATCAATAGTCAGGAGGTATGTGCCTGAGATGTATGGGGCAGAATCCACTACTCTTACGTCCTTAAGCATTTGAATTGTTGCACCAAACCATGATGCATTCAGTTGGGATCTTTTCAACAGTGCAACTGTAGAAGTCTGTTAGTGTGTTCAATGACAAGCTGAACCTCCCTACCCTCATAAGAAACTAAAGACGCCAGCTCGTGTTCCATGTGATTGCAACTATATGCTGGGCCCACAACAGGTTGACTGACATGTTATACTGAATTGTTCACTGCCAATCCCACAACATAGACTGGTGTATGTTTGCTATTCCTCCCCTTCCTTAAGTCAGTCATCAGCTCTTTAGTGTTGCTGATACTGAACAAGGAGTTGTTTCTGCAATTTCACTCAACAAGGTGAACTATCTTGCTCCACTAAGCTGACTCATTGCCACGTGAGACACAAGAGATTCTGCAGGTTCTGGAATCTTAAGCAACTAAACACAAAGTGCTGGAGGAATTCCGCAGACCAGGGAGTATCTATGGAAGAAAATAAACGGTTGATATTTCAGGCTGAGACCCTTCATCAGGACAAAACTGTTGACTGTTTCCCTCCAGAGATGCGACCTGACCTGCTGAGTTCCCACATCTTCTTTGCGATTTGTAACTTGTCAAAAAACAGAAGAGATATAACCTGTGACTGAAACTCCTGTGTAAGGTTCTGACCAACATTTTGATCAATTCTTCTGTATTGTCTTCACACCAGACTAAACCTGCTTTGTAATTTCAATCAGCTCTGCAGAAGGGTTATGTCAATAATTTCCTGCACCTAAAGGAAAATAAAACCAAAATACTTTTGGTTGATCCCAAAGCCAAAAGAGATAAAGTTGATATTCTTGGGAAATTGGCTCCCCTTATAAAATCAGAAGTAACAACATTTGAATTTTAAGTCCCACATAAAGCAAGTGACTGGGGCAGCATATCCACATGTAAGAAATATTGCAAATATATATCATATTACATAATGATGCTGAAGAACTAATTCATGCCTGTATATGGAATAGAATTAATTACACCAATACACTTCTAACTGCCCTTTCAAAACAATCTATTGACAAACTTTAACTTATTCAGAGCAGCTCTGATAGACTTTTAACTAAGTCCAGGATGAAGGAGCATATCACTCCTGTCCTAGCTATTCTGGATTGGCTTCCTGTAAATTTTAGAATTGATTTCAGAGTTCACTTACCTGTTTTTAAAGCTCTCAATGGTCTGAGACTAGAATACATCACAGAATCACTTTCATGTTATAATCCTGTTTGAGCTCTCAGGTCTTCTTCCACCAGTCACTCAAATTTAAATTGAAACAATCTGCCTCAAAAGATTGTTGGCAGGCCAGCTTCTTTTTGAACTGTGCTCCAAACTATGGAACTCAGTACCTAAAACTATAAGGGATGCAGTCTCAGTTGACACTTTTAAAGGCCAGCTCAAAACCCTGCTTTTAACTAACCCTCTTTTTGCCCTTTATTTTTATTTCTGCACTTTATCCCATTGTAAGCACTTTGAACTACATTGTTTGTATGAAGAGTGCTCCATAAATAAGTTATTATTATTAAATGACCCCCAGGATTTTTCTTAGACAAATTCAATGTACTTTAAGGAGGTGCATTAAGTATTGTGAATCAATGTTTACATATCAGTGAATTAGTTGATGTCTGTGCTGAGCAAAAACTCTACATTGATAATATTATCCAAAATCTCTTTCTATATGGCGTTCAGGCCACAAGTCTTAAAGAATGGCAGAGTTGCCCAAGGCAGAGGTGGTGAAATTGCCTTACACCTGGGTTGCCAAAAGCCCGCTGAGGTCTGTAGTATTGACTGTTAGAAGCTGTTAAAAGAAATGACCAGAGTTGTGCCACATAACCATGGGGGAGGGATCAGGGCAGGTGATGAACTGTGCTGAAGTCTGGAGACTAGATTCAATTGCCACTCTGTCAATTAGTTGACAGAGATCCTTGAGCACAACTAATAGAGGTGCCAATCCATAGGGACTTGGTGTGGATGAGAAACTCAGAGAGATAGAAAGCTGACAACCCCTAATCTTTACCTCACAGTCACCTGAGATCATCTTCGAATCCAGAGAGTGAGATTCGCTGACATTATTTCCTTGAGAACGTTCGCAGAGGGTTGACCATAATTCATAGATGTCAGTAAGAGGACGGTGAATGGCACAACTTTGGTTGGCTTGAAACATGGATTGTCCAGTATGAACAGTCACCTGCAAGACACTGTAGTTGACTGACACCTTCCAACGAGTATGTGCTGAGTTTTCCAATGAAGTCCAACCTCCATAAAGGCACTATGGAAAAGGACGACAGACTGGAGTCCTGGCACCACAGACCAGGAGAGGTCAAGCTTTCTGTAACAGATTCTCAAATGCTTGGCAGATGCAATGTTCAAAGAGAAAATGTGAATGATGTTAACTCATTGCAAGGGAATGAATTGAAGTTTTTGTACAATGATCATGATGTATGAGCATATGTATTCCTATTTTATTTACCACATACATATATTGTGGAAAAAAGTACGTCTTTGGGAAAATTTCTCAGGGCCTATCCAATGTCTGCCCCTCATCCCCAAGCAATTTAATCTTTGAGACACAACAATATTAGCCTGAGCCAGACACCCAGGAAAGAGGTTAACAATAACATAAGAAGCATTGAGATCCAAGGAGCTGCCTAATCCCAGTGCTGGAGACTGGAGGCATGAGAACCATAACCACTTTGTTCTGTTCTCCAAGACGGTTCAAATTCAGGTCAAGATCCAGGAGAAGTGTGAGGTTGTCAAGATTATGGCACTACTGGAGACAAAATTGTCTTCTTTATATAATATAGGGAAACAATACTAGTGTATCAGGGTATGAGACATATAACACTGAGGCACAATGTTACAAGTTTATCACCATTTAACAGTGAAGACCAATGTTAGCAGAGTAGCTCTATCACCAAAAACACTAAACTATGATACTGGTCAACATGTTGTCACCTTAGAACACTGAGATACTGATGCACCATCAATAACTCACACTGAGATGTAGGCGAGATATCGGCTTTTATTGACTGGAAGAAGGAACCAGGAGTGAGTGTCTATCATACAAGGTCTTGGAGACTGAGGCTGAGCTTCAGGCCGCAGGTCTCCTTTATACAGGGGCCTGTGGGAGGAGCCACAGGAGCAGTCAGCAGGGGCGTGTCCCGACAGGCACATAGTTCACCACAGATACAGTATCAGAAGTTACTGGTGTTTCATGTTATAACGGTGAGATTGGTACAAGTGACCACATATTGACAATATATAAAACTGGGATTCAATGCTGGAAGGGGCTGGAATATTACCATATAACTCTTGTCAGTGTTATTTCAAAGAACTATTTTAAAGAGTTGGAACAGGTGCATCAGGTTGTGATTTTTTTTGAATGTTGATCACTTCCTCCTATATTTTACACTTGCTTAGGACAGATATGTACATATACATATACATGTACATATAATCTTGAGGGATCTCATGTTGCCAATTAGAAAAGTTACTGAGGTGAGGGTGGATAGGAAGGAAATACGACCAATTTCATTTGAGATGTTGGAAACATTATCCCCAGAGAGGAAGAAGGATGTGAACATCTAGCATTTACAAAAAAAAAACTTCAGTTTTTTTCTTATTCTGAGTGGTAATTTTAGAGTTTATCCTTGCATTTAACAGCACACTCTTGAGGGCTGCTCTACTTTCAAAACTAATGAAGTTTCAGGAATGAATAGCTGGCAGATTCTATATCATTTCTTCCTTTACTCATTTAAGATAATTTCATATAGTATCTACATGGCAAAAGAGAGGTTGGACCATTGAACTTAGACGCAGGATCTTCTACACAAGCTACATCACAATAAGACCTGGTCATCAAACCTCTATAGTGGGTTGTGAGTACCTCTGCTATCCACAACCACACCAAATTTAACTCCAACATGGCGATTTATACTATATATTTATAAAAGCACAATCATGCATCTTTCATACTTTACCATTAAAAACATCTAAATATTTGATTGTTGTTTAAATGGAAAATGATGCTTTTGGAATGTAAACAAAATATAGATATAAAACCTCAAAAGTATTATATATATGAAAGGAGCAGTATTCTGCAAGATATATGTTTATTAATGTATAACTTAACTGTCTGGAAAACTGTACAAGAATGTTCTCATTCGTTTAAAGTAGTTTTGAAACTGATAGAGAAGTTACATTTCTGTGAACATTTTGAACATTTTAATTCAAAAAGCAAAACTGTTTAGATGGTGAAGCAGTTAAATGGTTAAAAATAAAATCACATGCAAAGAAAAAATAAAGACCACCAAATCTGTTGACAGAATATTTGATTCCTTTCCCTCGCTTTCTTCATTTTTCCTCAAATTTCATGCTCTGGGTGAAGCTCATTGTGGATAAAACTACAAAAGTTTCATTAAAATATCAATTTTGACTTCTAAGCAGTAAGTATCTGCAGGCTAAGTGTTTAATATCTGCAGGCATATGAACAAATGTCTTGTTCAGATACTGCTTCTCTTCAATATAAATATCTAAAATTCTTCTAAGATAATACTAATTCACCTTATATTGTTCTTCTGTGTTAAGGCTTATTTACATGATTTCGTGCTCTAGATATTCCGTTCAGCCACATGATAAGTTTTTCTAATTTTTGAATATGGTTTACAGAAACAGTTTACAAGAAAAGCTGCAGTTTACAGTTTACAGGAACGGATAAAACTTTAGAATTGAGCCAGATACATCTATTCAGACCAGGGTCAGTGAAAAACAAAACAAAATAATTCTGGCAAAATGTCAGTTGAATAGAGCCCTTTTATTTCAAACAGCATTAAATTAATGTCTAACAGATTCACCTGAATAACAGTTCAACCGTGAAGCAAAAAGGCAATTGTTTTTGCCAATGCAAGTCAAGTGTATCTCCAGGCCAGAATTTAAGGCAGTAAACGCTCCATGAAATTAACATTGTGTATATAGATTTAAAGAAAATGCCTTCAGGATAATGTTAACCTATTAGATTGGCTTTGTTATTTTTTTATTTCACTAATAATGCAGTACAAAGAAGTGACTGTTTATGAATAATGAAAAAATTAAGCAAATGTTGCCTATAGAGCTTTTATACAAAATTGGGGAACAAACCCAGCCAAATAATATACAAAAAGTCTTGGAAATTATACGGTAACTTTATTGACACTTGGAATTTCTAGATGCATTTGCCCAATTTCAAATCTGACAGTTAATAATGACCAAGTTGGGATGGAAATAAGTTATAGAGCCTTAGGGAAAATTAGTTTCCAAATAGAACCCAAACTAAACACAAACAGAAACTCTTCATGTCAGGAAATTACTGAGAGGGTTTCTACTCTCACTACTCTTATGTGAGGTAGATGGCTGTTTTCATTGGCATAGATGAAGTTTTGGAACATCAGAGACTCCTGGCTTCTAAAATAAAAAGGAGAAATTCCTGGAAAAACTCAGCAGGTCAGGCAGTGTCTGATGAAGGAGGAACAGTCAGCTTTAGCCAAACTGGAGTTCGTTCATCCACAAATGTGGTTGAAACAGTCCAGTATTTCTAGCATTTCCTTTTTTTGGTTAATGATTACCAATGAGATTTCTTTATAATTCCAATGAAGAAATACCTGAAGTGAAAATGACTGGGAATAATCTTGTGGGCCAAGGAGCATACCTTGAGCAATAGTGAGGTTTTAGTAGAATTACTTAAACTCAGCTTCATGATAATTCTTTCAGCATGTACTCTGCAATATAAATATTAATAATATGAGTTGTGCCTAACACATCATTTTTGTTTTCAGTCAAATTTCTACAAAATAAACTACCTGAGGTAAATTAACATCATTTCTATCCCGTAAATGAGGCCTGCAATTTTTTAGCCTTGCCTCAAAAAACTCAAAGAAAATAACTTGTTTTTTTTTTAAAAATACATTGGCACATTACAGCAAGATAACCCAAATGATAGACTTGCAGATATCAGGGAAGAAGAGAAACTTGAATGACAATGTGATACAAAGACACTCAGGTTAATCTTATCAATTCTATTGGGCAGGAAATATCAATCTGCAGATGAGTGAAACGTAATTGTAATGGGAGTAACAGACCAGATGAGGAATTAGGGCTCAGTGGATAAATCAGGATATGACCATGCTCAATGCATAAACGTACAAGTCCATTAACACAGAGCTCAGCTGCAATAAGAATATTAAATAGTAGAAGATTGAAAGGATATTACCAAGCAGAGGAAGTTTGTTTCTGCTTTCCAAGGTACTGCAGTAACTTACTCTGCAGAACCGAGTGCTATGCTGTTTTCTAATCAATATATATTATTAGGCAGCAAGAGGAAGTAGAGGAAAGGACTGATGACTCTGGGTTTGGCGAACTTGAGTAATGATAAGATGCTAAGGAAAGAGACACTTGAATGAATAGTTTCAAGGTAATCAGGGAAATTAATTTCAATACATTATTCAAGAGAGGAGAAGTAACTGAGTACATGACGAACCATTTATATGTTTGGGCAAATAGAAATTCAGCAGATTTTTTTCTCAATCACATGTTATGGATGGACTAAAGCATGTCGCCATTATTGAGCACATATTTCTATAATAGTTGTGGGCTTGAAAGTACTATAAAATTCTCACCACAATTCTTATTTTAATGTTTTTATAAAGCTTTCATAAGCGCAGTCCTGGTGTGTATGTATTAGAACATATTTTACTGATGCAAGTATATAATCTGATTTAACATGTGTTTAACTCCAGGATTTAATGTTATGAAGCAGTGGTGTAAATCCAGTTTATATAAATCCTCCTCTGCACTCGACATTCTAACAAGATCAAACCCCTCCAGCTCTCAATTCAAACATGGCTTTCACCAGCCTGGTCCCTAACTCAATACCACATCAATGACACCCATCAACCAATCCACCCCTTCAATTTCTCAATCATCCCAACAACCCCCTTCAACCCAACCAATGATAAAATCTTTACCCAGTGTTACGTACTCGTGACACATAACAGTGGAGCCCTTGTCACGTGACTGGGTTTGAAGCTGTACTGGTCTTGAGGTGATGGTCTTGTGATGGTGGAATGACGTCATTTTCCCGCCAGTAGAGATCATGTGACAGGTTTTTTTTTTACAGGTTATAAAAGGTAGACCCCACCCTGTGAGGAGGGGCAGTTCGTGGCTGGATTTGCCAGGTTGACTTCATGCCACTGCGTGTTTGAAGTGATTACGCAGTTTAGCTGAAGGATGAAGTTTTTATTTAGTGCCTAAAGTTTAAAGGTCATTGCCAGCAGGTTCTTTATGATTCTGCTAGTTCGGAATTAGTGGAGAGTGAAGATCGAGGAGAATCGCTTTCTACGGTGGAACGGGGGCGACCTTTGTTTGATCCTTATTTGGAAGGATTTCGTTGACTATCTTCGTGTTAATCCCTGGGTTTAACTAGAAAGGATTGAAGGTAGTGGAGAAGGAAAGGTCAGTGCCTTTAAGCCGTTCTGTTTCGTGAATTCTTCGTGGGAAGTTTGACGTCGGGGATCGAAGCAAGCGACGTGAAAGAGAACCTAAATCGTCTTATAAAGTCTCTCCTTTTAAATGGACTGTGAGCATATCGAACTTTTGGCAATACCACTTTAAAGAACTGTTTTTGGAATATCACGTTAAGAACTGTTTGGGCTGCCGCTCAGCAGCTGTTTCCGGTTACAGTAGTGTTTGTTTACTTTTGGGGGGTTTGTTTTCTGTGTTTAATAAACGTGTTGTTTGTTATAAGAAACCCTTGCAGAACTCATATATTTATTGTTGCCGGAATACGTAACACCAGTTTTACGGCCAGATTTACCTTCCCCAACCTCCCTTCCAGGCCAATTGCATTCCCACCATCATCAAGCCACTCTGCTCTTCCATTGCTATGACCCACCTACAGGTGAGATTAACGTTATTTCCTTCGCATTCTCTTCATGACGCATTTCTCGATATGCTAAATATATCTAAATCTGAATCAATGTCTGAATGTACCAAGGAAAGGCTTTACTTCATGTACGGTCCAATTCTTTTGCATCTAATGCCTTAGACTTCAGGTTGTATTGGATTTCCTAACAGTGAGATCAGATAGCTGAGAACACACTGCTTAGATGCATCTCTGTCACGTGCACTAAATTTTCTACGGAAATAAGTATGAAAAGGATTTCTCAAGTGGTTTACAGTAGTCCTGAAGTCCTGGCAATAAAAATGTTCAAAATTATAAATTTGCTTTCAAGTGACTTCCTTAATGTTCATTGTTAGCATTTCAGATCGGTGATCACTTCACTAATTGAATGATTAAACACAAGTGAAAGCTTAGCGGAAAACCTTGTTGTGAAGGCTAAGCACACAAAGCCTGCATTTGTGATCTCAACCCAAACCTTTTCTCAACTTCAGAATAAAACTTGCACTTTTCCTTGTGTACATCCCATGCCAAATTAAACATTGAATATTTCTCTCATCAACAGCTCACTTTAGTATGTGCAGTAATCCGCTTTCAGCATGCCGAATTTGGATAATATTGAATTTCACTAGCATCTATTTTGCTAGAACTATTCACCACCATAACATGGGATGCCAAAACTGAAAGCAATATCAAAACTAATATGAAAATAGAGAAGCTTGCAAGAAGGATACACGTTCAATCATACCTGTGCACTTTTTAACATGACTCCCTCGTTTAAATCCATGCCGGCTCAGCTTGCAGTTGAAGTTTGCTTCCCAAAACTCTGCAAACCAGATGTTTCTTCTGTTATTCTCCAGAGTACGGCTCATGAAGTATCTATCAAAGCCTGCAAAATTGAATATATGTTACTCAAGTTGCTAATAATTACTTTAAACTTTCCATCTGTAAAAGTGATAAACTTACAGCCAATGATTCGGCTAGAGGAGAATCAAGTGAAATAAATTGAATGATTAGAGAACTATGTAAGAAAGGCTGACACAGATGAACTGTGGTAATTATCTAGATGTCTGAACTTGTGTGCAATCATTCTATTACAATCACTGTAATTAACACAGTGAACTTTATTTCTTTCCAGTTATGTCATCTCATATCCCTCTGGGAAACTTTTCAGTAAAAGTTTTACTGGCAGGCTTACATCTTCCACTGTCCTCCCTATTGCATTATTCTTGATAAATAATCCATGGTTTGGAATTCATTAGATTATTTGATCACACAGGGATTTGAAGTTGAACTCATATTGTTCCTTTCTGACAGTCACACAGAGAGACTTCCAGCAGATGTAGATGACTTCCTGTTCCATTATCCAGAAGCTGATTTGCAACAACTGCCTCTGCTCACAGCTAACTCAGAGTAGATCAAAGATCAACCAGGCTTGTTGAAGTTTATCTATTCATCAAGACAGTGCAAAAGAGTGTCTGGCTAGTGTGATATACTGACATTTAATTTAAGTGTCTAGTAATTAATTTTGCCAGAATCCCAATACCATAAATTAAAGCAGATTGTGAAATATATACTGTCTATCATAAATTTTCCTTCAGGAATCAAATTCCAGCTTAACACTTTTAACAATGAGTACTCATCCATGTAAACACATTAAAAGTGTATACACTTGCATAGCTATTCAATAATTATTTGTTTTCCTCTGTCTATATTTTGCTTTTTAAGTCTCATCTGCCATTAAATACTTTTCAGCTGCAAACAGGATTTTCCTAAGTCAACACGATCCAATCATGATCTAAAGGTAAAGGACAGTTTCAAAAACTATGTTAGCTATGGTTTTTTAATGATGTTAAGTCTTGTTTAATGGTTAGGCACACTTCACTTTCTGTAGGAATTTTCTGGAACATCTGCAATTACAGTGAATCAAAGCAGCTTCAATGACAATATGCCCTCTGCGCCTCTCTGCTTCTTTTATTCGTGGAATATTCCCTGAGCTTGACAACCAGTCACACGTAAAACGTTGGCTTCTGTCTGGCTCAAGTCTGGAGAGTACCATAATGACATCTGGATAGTGTGATCTAACACAATGTAATTTGTATGGTCAATAAATAATATTGCCAGAAAGCTGAATATCATAAAAAAGATTGTGTAATATGAACTGTAAGGAGTCAAGTGTGAAGGAGGACTAATTTAAGTAGCTCCTAAGGCAAAGCAATGTGCCACAGTATGTATTCCAATATCATGACTTGCTTTATCCTCTGAACATACATTTGCAGTACCCCTAATTAAACATGTCACTGAAACACATCAGTCAGTTTCTCCTTATAACTAACCTGAATATGCTGTGCAATAGCTCTGTAGTGATCAGGGAATTCCACGTGCACAATAAACAGAGCTTTTTGCTTTCAATCTGTTCATTCCTGCTACTCCTTCATTTTTTAGGATAATAGATAATAATGAATGTTTAAAACCTGTGCCAACCAACTGGCTGGGCTGTTCATAGACACCTTCAATCTCACACTGCAACGGAAGGAGATTCAAAAGTGCAGTAATCATAAGTGTGGCCAAGGAGTGCAGGGTGAGCTGCCTCAATGACTATTGACCAGTATTACTTACATCATAAACTGTTTTGGGAGGTTAGTGATAGCTAGAATTAACTTCTCCCTGAGCAAGGACATAAGCCCACTGCAATTCATCTGCAACTGTAATAAGGCTACAGCAGATGCAGTCCACTGCCTCTCTCTGCTTTGGAGCACCTATACAACAGACAAAACATACTTCAGGCTGCTGTTCATAGATTACAGTTCAGTATTCAATTACCATTATCCCCTCAGTATTAATTACCAAGCTTCTAAACTTGGGCCTCTGTACTTCTCTCCGCAACAGAAAATATTTGAAGAGGTGCAACACATTTAAGGTAAATGGTCGCTAGCTATATTATTTTTGATCTGTTGATAACAATTATTTTTTTTTATTTTATACTCAACACAGTAAAGAGTCAGTATCAATTCACAAATATAATCCACCATGTATCTGCCATTTGGTCATATGATATGAACAAAGCTGTTGTGAGTGTTATCATTGGCAACCTTAGGTCAAAATGTTTAAAATACTTTTTATATCCTACTTGGATTTTTCAGCTACACTGTTTGCATAATGCTCAGACAATATAGTGATGGGAAACTGAGTTTCAACAGCCTTTAGGTAATTTGGGTGGAGACAGAAATTTAGTTGAAATGCTTCTGCCCCTCTTGTGTGAACCTGAAATGCAACCTCAGAGAAGGTCCCCTAAATAAGTCTCTATAACTAGCCACAAAATACACCCTGTGGCCATTTGAAGGTACTTCCTGAACATAATACAGTGGCCATTAAATGTATGTTCATGGTCTTCTGCTGCTGTAGCATGTCCCCTTCAAGGCTGACATATTGTGCGTTCAGAGATGCTCTTTCACACACCACTGTTGTAATGCATGGTTATTTGAGTTACTGATGCCTTCCTGGCAGCTTGAACCAGTCTGGCCATTCTCCTCTGACCTCTCTCATTAATAAGGAGCTTTTGTTTACAGAACTGCCACTCAGTGGATGTTCGTTTGTTTTTTGCATCATTCTCTGCTGTGCATGAAAATCCAAGGAGATCGGCAGTCCTGTGGAACCAGGGGAGCCAATACATTTGACCACTGTTATAACACCATCAAGAACATTTACTGTGCCGTCTCAAGCCCAATCACCTGGTGGTACTCTGCCTCCTGCATATAGGCAGTGACTAAAGACCACAGCACCATTAGTGAAGACCAAGAAGGTATGATAAAGGGAGCACAGAGGAGCACTTCCAGGTCTGCTTTGAGTCAGTGAATTGAAAAATTTCAAGGACTCATCTTAAAATTTGAATGGATATGCCACAGTTATCACCAACTTCATCAAAACCTACGTGGATGAGTGTACGCTTTTGAGAACATGCGAGACATACCAAAACCAAAAGCCATGGATAAACCAATACACTAATAGTCTGCTGAGGGCTGGATCTGTGGCATTCCAGATAAGTTTTCCAGAACTATACAAGGGCCAGTTCTAACCTATGGAAGGCCATTTTAAGAGCAAAGAAACAATTCCAATTGAAGCTTGAGACAGAATTGGATGTACATAAGCTCTGACAGGGTTTGTAGGCCACTACTCCGTACAAGGCAAAACTTAACATCATGAATGGCTGTGATTCTTCACTCCAGATCAGCTCAACACTTTTTCCGCAGTATTTGAGAGGGAGAATAAAGCTACACCTGTAGGAATCCCTGCAGCATTTAATGACTTAGTGCTCTCTGTCTCAGAGACAATGTCAGAACATCTTTCATGAGGGCAAACCCTCAGACGGCATCAGGCTCTGATGGTGTACCTGTTAGGGTACAGAAAACTTGTACCAACAAACTGGTGGAAGTGTTCAAGGACATCTTCAGACTCTCCCTGCTGCTGTCAGAGGTTTACAACTGCATCAAAAGGGTAACAATCATACCAGTGCCCAAGAAGAGCAGGGTGAGCTGTCTTAGTTGACTATCTCCCAGTTGCACTCACATCTGCTGTGATGAAGACAGGTTGGTCATGGCCAAAATCAACTCCTGCCAAAGCAGGGACCTGGATGCACTGCAATTTGCAGTCTCACTAGCTCTCTGTTCTGCCTTGAATCACCTGGACAACAACAATACCTACCTCAGGCTGCTTTCTATTGATTACAGCTCACTGTTCAATTGAATCCTACTCTCAGTTCTCATAAACAAGTTTCAAAACCAAGGGCTCTGTACGCACATCCGCAACTGGCTCCTTGACTTCCTCATCAGGAATTCACAGTCACTGCAGATCGAAAATAACCTCTCTTACTCACTGACAATCAATCCTGGTGTACATCAAGGATGTGTGCTCTACATCCACAACTGTGTGGCTAGGCACAGCTCAAATGTCATCTATCAATTTGCCAATGGCACAAGTAATGTAGGCCGAATTTCAGATGGTGATGAGGAGATGTAACAAGGGTAAGATAGATCAGCTAGTTGAGTGGTGTCACAACAACAACCTTGCACTCAACATCAGCAAGACTGAGGAATTGACTGTGGCAACACAGACCAGTCCTCATCAAGGGATCAGCAGTGGAAAGGGTGAGCAGTTTCAAGCTCCTGAGTGTCAACATCTCAAGATTTGTCCTGACCCAACATATTGATTCATTTACAAAAACAAAAGCATGACAGTGCTATATCTCATTAGGAGTTTGAGGAAATTTGGTATGTCATCAAAGATTCTCACAGATTTATATAGATGTACTGTGATGAGTAACCTAACAGATTGCATTACCATCTGGAGGGGCCACTACAAAGGATCAGAAAACGGGGCAGAATGTTTCAAACTCTGCCAGCTCCATCATTGGCACTAGCCTCCCCAGCATCAAGGACACCTTCAAAAGGTGATGCCTCAAAAAGTGACATTAAGAACCCCCGTCACCCAAGACATGCCTTCTTCACATTGCTACCATCAAGGAGAAGGTACAGGAGCTTGAAGACAGACACGCAACATTTCAGAAACAGCTTCTTCCTCACCACCATCAGATTTCTCAATGGACAATTAACCCATGAACACTACCTCACTATATATATATTTCTTTGCTGTCTTTTTGCACTATTTAATTTACCTTATATACACAGTGCTATTAGAAGTATTCACAACTCTTGGAAGTTTTCACCTTTTTTTTATTTTACAACATTGAATCAAAGTGGATTTAATTTAGCTTTCTGACACTGATCACCAGAAAAAGACTCCTCCATGCCAAAGTGAAAACAGAACTCTACAAAGTGATCTAAATTAATTACAAATATTAAACACAAAATAATTGTTTGCAGAAGTATTCACCCCCTTTAATATGCCACAGCAAATCATCACTGGTGCAGCCAACTGGTTTTAGAAGTCACATAATTAGTTCAATGGAGATCCGTTTTTGGAGGTCTGTCTGCAGTCAAGGTGATTCAATTGATTGTAGTAAAAATACACCTGTATCAGGAAGGTCCAACTGCTTGTGAGTCAGTATTCTGGCAAAAACTACACCATGAAGACAAAAGAAAACTCCAAGCAACTCCACGAAAATATTATTGAAAAGCACAAGTCAGGAGATGGATCCAAGAACATTTCCAAATCACTGAATATCCCACGGAGTACAGTTCTCCATTATCAAGAAATAGTAAGAATATGGCACAGCTATAAATCTCCCTAGAACAGGCCATCCTCAAAAACTGAGTGGCCATGCAAGAAGAGGATGAGTGAGGGAGGCCACCAAGAGACCTATGACAACTCTGGGGAAGCTACAAACTTCAATGGCTGAGATGGGAGAGACTGTGCATACAACAACTGTTGCCCGGGGGACTTCACCAGTCGCAGCTTTATGAGAGAGTGGCAAAGAGAAAGCCAGTGTTGAAAAAAAACTCACAAGAAATCTCGGCTAGAGTTTGCCATATGACTATGGGAGACTCTGAAGTCAGCTGGAAGAAGGTTCTGTGTCCTGATGAAACCAAAATTGAGTTTTTTGGACATCAGAGTAAATGCTAAGTTTGGCATAAATGAACACACATCATCAAAAACACACCATCCCTACCGTGAAGCACGGTGGTGGCTGCATTATGCTGTGGGGATGTTTCACTGCAGCAGGTTCTGGAAGGCTTGTGAAGGAAAAGGGTAAAATGAATGCAGCAAAATCCAGGGAATTCCTGGGGGAAAACCTGACGCAGTCTGCAAGAGATCTGTGACTTGGGTGAAGATTTGTTTTCCTGCAAGACAATGACCCCAAGCATAAAGCCAAATCTACACAGGAATGGCTCAAAAAAACAACAACGTTAATGTTCTGGACTGGCCAAGTCAGAGTCAAGACCTCAATCCAATTGAGAATTTGTGGTTCACTCATGATCCTCATGCAATGTGACAGGGCTTGAGCAGTTTCGTAAAGAAGAATGGGGACAAAAAGTTGCTAAAGACATATCCACATAGACTCAAAGCTGCCAATTGCGCATCTACTACGTACTGACGTGAAGAGGGTGAATCCTTATGCGATCAATTATTTTGTGTTTTGTATTTGTAATTCTTTAGATCATTTTGTAAAGATCTGTTTTCACTTTGGCATGAAAAACTTGATCTCTGTTGATCAGTGTCAAAAAAGCCAAATTAAATCCATTGTGATTCAATGAAATGAAACATGAACATTTCCATTGGGGTTTATTACTTACTGTAATTTATAGTTTTTTGTAATAAATATATTTTGCAGATCAACAAATTTCACAATATACTGTATGGCTGTAATATTAAACCTGATACTAGTTATGATTCTGAAGGCAACAGAGAGTTGTAAAGCATTGTGAGCCTTAACTTTTAGATATGACTGTTCTGATTATAGGTTCCTAGGAACTCAGTTAGTTTGAGAGGATGAGGAAAGGATACACAAACAGGGGAACCTCATGGGGGAGGGGGAGGACAAGACAATACAGAAAAATTCCAATCCAAGTATCCTTCTTTGTATTTCTAAGCAATTCAGAGGGATCTTCACTATAATGTGGAGACCTGAACAGAAATATTTCAACTGTAGAGCATGGCTATCTATTGCCAGAATCTGTTAAGGCTGTGGAGGCTATCATTTTAGCCAAAGAGTAGTGAATCTGTGTAAAGCTCTGCCACAGACTGTGGTGGAGGCCAAGTATGTGGGTATTTTTAAAGTGAGAGTTAATCACTTCCTGATTGGCTAGGGCATCAAAGGATATGGCAAGAAGGCAGATGTATGGGGTTGAGGGGGATCTGGGGTCAGCCATGAGGGACTGGCAGAGCAGCCTCGATGGGCTGAATGGCCTAATTCTTCTCCTATGTCTAATGGTCTAATCATTATGCATTTATTGTATTTTCCTTCAGAATGGATCAATGGATAGAAAAACAGATTAAATTGCTCCAGTGTTGAGCAAGATCATGGAAAATCTTCAGCATGAAGTGCCGCTGTCATGCCTTACCCATATACCTCTTGATTCCTTTAATATCCAGAAGTTATCATTCTGTTTTTAATGCAATCAAGGACTAGGTTTACAAATACTTTAGTATTGGAGAATTCAAAAGATACATCATCGTTTGAATGAAACTTCACTCCTTACTGCAATCCTAAGTGATGTCCCCGTTAGAGACAATAATTCCTCCAATTAGGTAGACTTCTTAGCTAGTGGAAACCTGCTGCTGGGATAAACTTTCTTCAGGTCTGTGCAGTTTTATTTTATGTTTCAATGATATCACCCCTTATTTTTCAACACTCTAAAGCAGGGCTCCCCGACCTGGGGTCCGTGGAGCCTTCAGAAAATGGCCCAGGGCTCCATGGCATAATGAAGATTGTGAATCCTGCTCTAGAGAATATGTACCTCTTGTCATCTGTGAAACCAGTCTGATGAACTTTAACCACACGTTTTAGAGTATTTGATCCTTTAGGAAAGGAGATAAAAATTGTGCGCAATGCTCTATGTGTAGATTCCTTTATGGAATCATTAGTTTTCCTTTGAGTGCTCCAGTTTTCTCAGTCCCAAGGATATGCAGATCAGTAGACTAATTAGCTACTAGAAAATTGCCCCCAGTGTGTAAATTTGGAATTGATGAAAATCTGAACTGATTGAGAATCTCATTAATTATCTCCGGTGGGAGAATACGGGGAGAATAGATCAGAATCTGCGAAGAAAGGCAAACAAGGAGACAAACATATGGTTAATATAAATAGATAGTTGATATTGACATAGGCTTGGCAGGCCAAAGAGCTTGTTTCCATGCTGAATCTCCATACAACTCTGTGGCAAGCCACCTTTATTCCTCCACTAAATGCCTTTACAATAAAGACCAACATACTATTTGTTATCTAAAACTCTGACATAATTCTATAAATGCACAGTGGCGACTGTCTGAACCAGTTGCATTGTGGTATGGCATGGAAGCAGGAAGGCCAGTATACAGAGCAAATATCCAAGGAAAAATGTGATAAGAAAGCAGTGTTCACCATCAGGAACCTGCCACCATCCAGGCCATGCATTCATCTCACTACTATAATTGGGCAGGAGGTACAGGAGCCCGAGGTCCTGTACCACCTGGTTTCAGTTATTACCCTTCAACAATCAGGGTCCTGAACCAACCTAGATAACATCACTCACCTCAACTCTAAACTGATTTCCAACCTATAAACTCACATTGAAGATCTCTACAACTCGCAATCTCAGCATTATTTATTTATTTTGTATTTGCACTATTTTTGTTTCCATTTACACACCAATTATTTGTCAATATTTCTTTAGATATAGTTTTTCATAAGTTCTATATTTCTTAATTCTCCTGTCGATGCCTGTGAGGAAATGAATCTTGAGGTAATATGTAGTAATGCTGAGAACAAATCAGAATGACTGCACCAGGGCTGTAACATACTTTATTAAAACAGATGTAGATGAGTGTGTCCCCATGTGATCATTCAGCATTGTTCCCAATCAAAAGCCGTGGATGAACTATGAAATGCAGAATTTGCTGAGGGCCATGTCAGAGGCATTCAGGCCTGAAGAGCTAAAATGCTACAAGAGGTTTAGGTGTGATCTCCAGAAAGACATCTCACAGCAAAGTGGAAAATGCAGACTAGACTGGAATCAATGGGGGATGCTCGACAGCTATGGCAGGGAAATGACCTCCTACAAAGTTAAATCTAGCAGAGTTTCATTTCCAAATGAGCTCAAAGCCTTCTATACTCACTTTGACCACACAGGCCATGCTCTTTTCTGGCTGCTGCCATCAGATAGATGGTACCTGTGTCTCATGAATTGCAACATCAGCTTTAAGAATAGTTAATACCCCACAACCATCAGGATCTTGAACAAAAGAAGATAACTATAGTCATTATATTTCTGGTGTTCTCACAACCAATGACCTCACTTTAAGAACTCTTTATCTTGTCATTTCATGGTCTCATTATTTATTGCTATTTATTTATATCTGCACTTGCACAGTTCGTTGTGTTCTATGCTCTTGCAGAAAACTGTGCAAATGCAAATGAGAATGCCCACATGATTAAGAATCATAGGGTTGTATGTGGTGACATGTACAAATGCAGTCTGATAATAAATTTTACTTTGAACTTTACTTTGAATTTGGCCTTCCTTTATAACTAGTTCAGCTACACCCGAACATTAGCATTCAGTTATTCTTGCACAAGAATCTTTATACAGTATTATTTGTCAATTACTAACATTTAAACAATACTCAGCATTCCTGTTCTACTGAAGCGGATAACCTCTCAATTTTCCACATTTTAATCTGTATGCTACATTTTGTAACTGGAGGAAAATGAGGAAGACAGACACACAGGTTGTAAACACTAGGGACTCTGCAGATATTGGAAATTTAAAGTAACACACACACACAGCAGGTCAGACAGCATCTATGGAAAGGAATAAAGAGTCAATGTTAAGGCATAGTCCTGATGAAGGGTCTCAGTCCAGAATGTAGACCTTCCATGGGTACAGTCTGACCTGCTGAGCTCCTCCATCATGCAAGGGCATCATAAGAAAATTGATACTGAGATAATGAACATTACCATTTTGAGAAAGCACAGCAGTTATATTCTCCATGAAGGCATTTCCACTTATTCAGAATAATATCTCAGTATTTCTAGTAATGTGCTAGCTTGATGAGGTTCGTTACAGCCTTTAATCATGCTTATCCAGAGCCCTGTCCTAATACAGGGTTCTGACCTGAAATATTGACAATTCCTTTGCCCCTACAGATGTTGTTCAACCCTTTGAATTCCGCCCACAGATTGTTTGTTGCTCTAGGATCAATTTTACCAAGGAGCATGACAATAGCTGTGTTTCCACAACTGCACTTGGGCAATAAGTGGCTGCTGCAGTAAAGTCAAGCTTCATACATCAGATTCTGTACAATACTCTGTTCTGCTGGCCGTCACTTTCATGCCGAAAAGAAAAAAATCCCAAAGTGCTGCACGGAACCTTATGTAAAGGTGGTGCCAGGATTCCCAGTCCAGTAAGCCACCAAATTTGAAATACGCAACTAACCTCAGCTCTGCAACTCACGATCTGCTCACACCTAATTTGTGATGGTTATTAAGCACTGAGTTTAATATTCCTGCCTTGGAATCCAGCTGCTGCCTAACCAGATCAGACTTAGAACTTCAGGACATGAGAATAGAATTAGGCCATTCAGTCAATCGAGCCTACTTTGCCATTGACTTATTATCCCTCTCAACCCCATTCTCCTGCCTCCCATCCTTAAACCTTTGATGCCCTGACTAATGAAGAACTTATCAATCTCTGCTTTTTTAACATACCAAAAGAGCTGGCCTCAGCATCTACCTGTGGCAATGAAATTCACAGATTAACCACCCTCTGGTGAATAATCTGTCAAGAAAAAGCCCAAGGATGGTTTTGTGGTGGTTGTGATGCATTGGGGGCAGGGTGGATTGGGGAGGAAAAGGAACAACGGGAATTTGAACTGCGCTTGTGCATTATAGTTTCACTGCAAACAAGGTCAGAATTTGGAATGATGAGGAAGATTTTACTCCATCTATTTGCAAGGTACATAAAGTGTGCCTCATAAGCTGTCAAAGTCTGCGTTATTGCATATAACAGAGTAATACATCTATCACTCAGTGGATTCTGTATCTCTGGTTTCAGTTGAAAGATTTCAACAATGGTTTTCCTTTGGCCTGTCAGGTAGCTGTTAGCTGTTGGGTGGCATTTTATAGTCAGGTAGCAGTAGATTTAATCTTTGTACTGTAGTCAAGTTTATGGTGTGTATGCAATTAGTCATTGACTGGTTTTGACAGATACATACATTTCACTGTGGTTGAAATGAAGCTTTGCCCTTAATGGGATTGGTTCGAATTATTAGAGCAGTCAGGTAACATGGATACTGCAGCTTTACAGTTTAGGAAGGATTATTTGCTTTCTTTGAATTCAAATGGATGAAGTTCCAGTTCACACAAGCACAACATCCTTTACTAAGTCTAAGGAAGATTGCCAACACTTAGAAAGACTTTAGAAAAATCATGGATTCTGCACTCAGAGGTCAATTGCTCACTAAATTGAGCAAGTGTATATATGTGTAATGAGCATTCGGCCATTTGGCCCTTCTCACATATTCTACTATATAAAAAATTATGGCAGACATAACTGCCATGTTAACTGTACATATCTCATGGTTATGGAGAAGTTAAGTACCTGTGTATTAAAAAAATTCAGAAGCTTTGCTTTCAAGCCCTTTGAAGAAGAGAATACCAAAAACTCAACAGCCCCCAGAAAGAAAAAAAATCACCTCACATCTGTCTTAAGTGGGCTATCCTCTTTTGAAGTAGTAATGTCAATTTCTAGAAAAAAAACTCTCTGCATCCATCCTAACTATCTACCCTATCAATGTCACCCATAATTTATATCCTATCAGCTTATGCCTCAGCCTCCAATGTTCCAGAGAAAATAAACCAAGTTTCGCCAACCTCTCCTTACTGTTAACATCACAAGGCCATAAGAATATTCTCCAATCCAGGCAATATCATGGCGAGCCTCTTGTACCTCTCCAAGACCTCCACATCCTTCTGTATTGTGATGACCACATTTGTACACAACACTCCAAATCTGGCCAGATTAGAAGTTTTATGCAGCTATAACATTAACTTTCTGACTTCTGAACTTAACAGCCTGTCTGATTAAGGCAAATATCCTATAGACCTTCTTGATAGTATTATCTACTTATATTGCCACTTTCATGGACTTGCACCCCAAAATACCCTTTCCCTGCCCACATATCCAGCTAGTTTTGTCTCCTGATGAATCTTTTGACAAATTCCCTCACTACTCACAACTTTATCTGCAAGTTTACTAATTAGACTGTCTGCATTTTGTTCAAATGAATTATATATGTGTGTGTGTGTATAAATGTTGTTGTTGTTCGCCCTTCAGAGTCGAAGACGACCACGACTTCTGTCAGGTGGAGGGTTTGTGACTGTGGGTCCGGAGGTGACTGGTGAGGCCAATCCAGGCCCTGAAAGCTCGCCCACATGTGGGACACATGAGGGTAGGTGCTGCAGTGGAAGTGGAGGTAGCTCGAGCCTTGCGCGTGGCGCGTTTCCTCTGAGCCTCTGCCGTGTGTCTGATTTCTGCTGCATACGCTCCTTTAGTGGTCCTGCTCCACCAGGTTGGGCGGTCCAGAGCAAGCGATTCCCAGCTACTGGGATATAGATATATATCATAAACACCAAATGATCACAGTCGAGATCTTTGGAAAACACCATTGGTCACAGACCTCCAGTGAGAAGAATATTCTCTTTAACCTTTAACACTACCTTGTCTTGTGTATCCCTTTATTGAAGACATTACAGGAGAAGGCCTGGAAGATCATCAGGACACCAGTCACCCCAACCATAAACTGCTTCAGCTACTTCTGTCTGGTAAACGGCCCCACAGGATTAAAACTAAGACCAACAGGCTGTGAGACAGCTTTTTTCTACAAGCCATTAGACTTAGAAATTCACACCTATACATTGCAATGGAGTCATAACGCAGATTTTTACTCCCTCACGTTGGGGGACAGATGTAAGATCTAAATAAATTCCAATTCAAATTCTTCAAATTCTCAGCCAATTTTTGAATTCAGCCTACTAGGTCTCCACTTACTCCTTGTGCCTTAATCTTCCTCTCCATCGATCACTTTTGCTTTATAGTAATTAATTACTATGTATTTAGTCTGTATAATGAACAGACCCACTGGATGTTGACAGAATGGGAATTTGGAAGAAGAGGTCTTTACCCAAAATGTAGTGAGAATGTAAAACCTACTCCCTGGCTGTTAAGATGAACATAAATGCATATAAAGGAAAGAGAGATAAGCATGCAAATGAAAAAAGACAGAAGCGGATTGCTTCTTAACCGAAGTGAAGGGCTCGTAACTGCCTAGTTTTAGCTTAGAAAGGTAGTGTCCAGGATCTCCAGGCAAAGCCGGAAGTCCCAATCCGGAGATCCCGAACTCTGCCGTTGCTGCTCAGGATGCCGGGGCTCCATCACAAGAGTCTGACAGCACGGTAAGTTTGCACAGACCTCCCAGTACTTCTGAAGCAAAATCTGTGCACTGAACCTCAGGCAATTTAGATTAATGACTCCTCAGCTTGATTTTCTTCAGGAGGAAACATCCCTGCATCTGTAAAAACTAAGATTCTGAAATATTTTGGGGCTGTAATGATTTGTAAAAAGGAACAACATATACACTTGTGTGTTCATTCAAATTCATTCAGACTTGTTGAAGGCAGTAACACACACAAAATGCTGGTGGAACGCAGCAGGTCAGGCAGCATCTATAGGAGAGGCACTGTTGACGTTTAGGGCCAAGACCCTTCGTCAGGACACTGAAGGTAGTAATTGTCTTTCAAGGTACTCCATGTTGATGTCTGTATTTTTGGGTCTGTTCTGAAACCTTTTGGGTGAGCAGTCAACTTTTCAACCTTCGCAAGCTTTGCAGTTTTGCCAAATGACGTTCACAGGCGGCCACATGAACAGGTTAGGAGCTGGCACATCCCTGCCAAATCCCTACATCCCAGGCAGTTATCTCTGCCTTACTGTCATCTCCTTTGATTTTATATCCCCCATGTCGCTGGACCTTCTTTCAAACTAATTTAGTCACAGAGTTATGGTAAAGTACAGCACAGAACAGAAGCAAGGTCTTTGACCCATCTGGCCCATGTTCAACCATTTAAACTGCCTACCCCCATCAAACTGCTCTGGGACTGTAGCCAGCCATAGCCCTACCATTCATGTACCTATACAAACTTCTCTTAAACTTTGAAATCAAGCTTGCATACACCACTTGGGCTGAAAGCTCATTCCACTATCTCACGACCCTCAGACTGAAGAAGTTTTCCCCTTAAACTTTTCACTTTTCACCCTTAATCCATATCCTTTGGCTGTAGTCCCACATGACCTCAATGGAAGAAGCCTGTGATCTACTGTGATTGCCGTTATCAAAACGATGCTTGGTTATTTTGCTCCGGTCAATATGGTCCATCGTTTGACACAAGGCCAGTAGAGTCTCTAGCCTTGGTTCGTACCTTGTGGCATTGGGCATGTGGACCTCTCTCTTTAGCTCCAGCCTTCAGGTTAACTGTTCAAAGCTGTTCACCTCAGATTATCAGCTGAGGTACTTGCGCCTACACATTCGGATCCTATTCGTGAGCTATGCTCACCCACAAGCTGCACTGAAGCATGCACAATGAGGTATTGAATGCCTGTGCTGAAAACAGCTTCATTAGTTCCCTGACTCAGAGCCCTTGGCCCCTGGCATGCTATAATTCCCTGCTATGCCTTTTGTTGTCAGCAATGAATTAGCTAAGAATAAATACTGTTTTTGGATAGGTTAAGTTGAGTAAATTTTATTTTTTTATACACAGTATTTATATTATTTTTCCAGGTCTACAGGTAAGGACTATGCCTGCAATGGGAAACTTAAATGTATTTTAAAATTGAAGTCTTTGAAAAAAGAAAACAGTGCATATGCAGCTGCGATTTATACACTAGACTTTCTAACACTGTGGCATCAGTTCATGACCAAAACAAGTCTAAATAGTGAAGAATATTACATATCAACTTACATTGACTGACATTAAAAAAATTAAAGTACAAAGGAAGACTTTAACTGTGTATGATGTTTGTGGGTGGCAGGTTGGAGATACGTTTCTTCCAGAGGAGGTGAAGGGTACTCCATCCCTCCACTAGCCTGTAGGTCATCCTGGGGTAGGTTGTAGCATCTAATTACCCCCACTGATCAGGGTCATTTGAAGCCATGGGAGCAGGTGGTGGATGGTCGTATATAGCTGGTGCATACCACAAGTCCTGGTTATGTGAACACTGATGCCAGACAGACAATTTCTGAAAAGTATTGATCATGGCTGGGGTCACCCACCTTGTAAAGACACTGCCCAGAAAAAGGCAATGGCAAACCACTTCTGCAGAAAATTTGTCAAATACGATTACGGTCACGGGAGGAAGATTGCCTACATGGTAAGGCATGGCACATATGCTGATGACGATGATGCAGCCAAAGCTGGCTCTATAGAAGCACCATAGGGCTTACTGCAGCTTTTGAAGTTTGAAATGGTGGAAGTTCTTCAACCTCAAGCACCCGATTAGCACACTTCAAGTAAATACAATCAGTTTTCACTACCTTCCAGGCAGAGAGTGAAAAGAAATTATTCTCATTTTCCCCTCTGAATCTTCTACCAATGAGTTTTATTATTTATTATTGACCCAGTCACCAGAGGGGAAAACTTTTCCCTACCTAGATAATCAAAACCACTTATCAGCTTGAAAACTTGCGTTAGGTCAGCTATTAACATTTGTACTGCAAGTTGGAGAGTATCGACTTTTTCAGCCTCGGCTCAGAACTCGACACTCTTGTGCCTGGTAACATCTTGACTGGCATTCTATCCATTTCCCCTTTGAGATGTACTTTTTTTCGAAACCTCATTCAGTATTGAATTCAAGTATGATGTACTGAAATTATTACATAAGATATCTACTGCTTGTTATGAAGAATGAATCTCTAGCTTAAGACTATTTTTCCCAAATTTCACATACTTCCATAAACATAGAAACATTGAAAAACCAGCACAATACAAGCCATTCAGCCCACAATGTTGTGCCAAACGTGTACTTTAGAAGTTAGCTAGGGTTACCCATAACCCTTTATTTTTCTAAACTCCGTGTACCTATCTAGGAGTCTGTTAAAAGAACCTATCATCGGCAGTCCATTCCACGCATTCACCACTCTCTGCATAAAAAGACTTACCCCAGACATCTTCTCTGTACCTACTTTAAATCAAATTAAAACTGTACCCTCTCGTGATAGCCTTTTCAGCCCTGGGAAAAAGGCCTCTGACTATCCACGTGATCAATGCCTCTTATCATCTTAGATACCTCTATCAGGTCACTTCTCATCCTCCGTCGCTCCAAGTTTACTCAATCTATTCTTGTAAGGTATGCTCTCCCATCCAGGCCATGTCATTGTAAATCTCTACTGCACCCTTTCTATAGTTCCCACATCCTTCCTGTAGTGAGGTGACCAGAAATAAGCACAGTACTCTAAGCGGGGTCTGACCAGGGTCCTATATAGTTGCAACATTACCTCTCAGCTCTTTAAACTCAATCCCATGATTGATGAAGGCTAAAGCACTATATGTCTTCTGAACCACAGAGTCAATCTGCATAACAGCTTCGAGTGTCCTATGGACTCGGACCCCAAGATCCCTCTGATCCTTCACACTGCCAAGAGTCTTACCATTAACACTATATTCTGCCGTCATATTTGACCTACCAAAATGAACCACCTCACACT